>NW_026939164.1:160000-857500 GCF_032062105.1 Saccostrea cuccullata | reverse complement strand
ATCGTCAAGTACATAGTAGTCCCTCGTGTTGGGTTCGGTTTTATTTTTTGTCTTGTGGAATTTTCCCTTTTATGTGATGAAAATGCCGATGACATTGGGGACTTTTCGCCGACTTTACAGGCTATGATCGCCGTATTCGTCATTTTGGCATTATATTTAGCTGGGTTGTCGTACAATGCATGTCGGACAAACAACTTATCAAATATAAACTTTCATTTAGGCCTTCTTGTTCTTTTCAAACTAATAGACTTGCTAGTCAATGGTGCTTTGCTGATGTTATCATACGAATATACTTTTAAAACTTTGGACCCAAATCTGAACATAACTTATGTTATTTACATATACTCGATAATTGACGTCACAGTATGTGCAGCACACCTACTGAAAGCCTCAATTTTTACCTTTAAAAAGGTATGTTACCCAGACGAGGAGGATACGACAACACAACAAATATCAACAGTGGCATGAACGGGAAGAGCCTCTCTACAAAACTCTTTTCTGAGACATTGTTTTTTTTAATTTATCATATCATTTTTGTATTTTGCATTGTATTATACATTTTTTTAATTTATATATTCCTTTAATTTATGATAAACGTGATGACCTCAACATTTGTATCGTCAACATTCGTTATACATTCTATAACATGAATGATGATTATGTCTCTCTGTTGATTCATACGGCAAGAATATGCTCTGTAAATAAAAAAAATTCGAAAACGAGGCAAGCTATTGACTAATAAGTTGATGAAACAAGAAAGTCAACAGTCACTGTAAAATTCATCATTTTGCAAGTTCTAAGGCTGATAGAATGATCTTGTCAGCAACTTTGATATATCATTAAGTCAGGAGATGACTGACCTTTTCATGTTAATTGTTAAACTATCATTTACAGCTTTGTCAACGATTTTTTCCCGTTTTTATCTATCGTGGCAAGGAGCACATGTTGAGTGTGACCGATCGGCAGTGGATGCTGTCTCCTCCATGGCAACTGATGTTTTAGAGGCCCGTGTTTGCTCTGTTCCTCAATTATATTGTTTTAACGGAACTTTGAGCTTGAATTTTGTTCCTTACCTTCATATTTCATTGTAATTATAGTCATAAATGCTTAAATATTCTATATCAGGTTGTGGCGGGTGTGATCGGTCGATAGGGGATGCTTAATCCGCTTAGATACCAGTACTTGAGCCAGACGTGTGCTTACAAGGCTTCCTGTCTTTGTCACTTCGACAATTCGTTATTTTATGATTGATTAATTGTATATCTTGAACGTCCCTCTCGAGAATTGTTCACTCATATGGAGACGCACTTTTATGAAATGTATCACTGTTTGCCTGTTAGTTTTATGAAATATAACACTGTTAGCTTTTTTGCTGTTTTGTATTTTAATGTTCGTAATACATTCATTTGGTATCGATTGACACTTATTGCAGTTATATTTAGTAATTGATTCAAACAGAAGATATAACTTATAAATTTAAAAATATCAATGTAAAAAGATTTACATTTCCTTTTTGAATAAGCAGAAAAAGACACATTTGAAATTAATTACATGTACACAAGTTAAAATAAATGATATCTAATATTAATTATTATAATTAATGATATCACCATGCCGATTAGATCACACTTTAAATTGGGGATAACATCAATCCCTAATTAAAAGGAAAATCAACTATACATTTTTAACATCTGAAATTACTGCCAAGAATAAACACACCGGTGCCGTATATAGGGTTATTTTCGCCCTTTTGTAATTACGAACAGTTTTGTCCTGATTTAAATTCGCCCAGTCACAGTTCAATTAAAGGAACTACATTGTATACTGTGCTCTTTGAATTCGCCCCGTTTCAAATTCGCTCACCTGTGATTAGGGCTAAAATAAAACGGGGGCGAAAATTTCTCTGTATATAGTATTAATATTGAAAGCTCGTGAGGTTTTCGGGTCACATTTTGTCTGGCGTCCGCCTTTCTGTCCTCTGTAAACTTTTCACAATTTCAACTCTTCTCAAGAACCACTAACCTATTTTCAGCCAAACTTGCCACAAAAATTCCTGAGGGAATACAGTGCTGATCATAGAAGGCCACTTCCTTTTTCAAATGGAGTTTAGTAAAATTTTGTGCCATTTTTTCAAAATCATCTGAAGAACCTAGTTTGCTATAAAAATTACACGTATGTTTATTACATAGTTTAGATTCAAATTAGCTCAAATCATGATCCTTGGGGTAGGAGGACACTGGGAGGGGAGGGAACTAAAGGTTAACATAGTAATATATCAGGAAAATCTTTATAAAATTCTTTCAGGAACCGCAAAACAATGAACAGTCATTTTGATACTGAAGCAGCATCAGGTTATACAGATTATGTTTGTTCAACCTATGACCTCAGGAGGTAGGGAACCAATGGAAGATTAAAGTTTTACATGAGAAAGCCTAGGATAAATCCTTATAAAATCTTCTAAGGAACATCAAAGCCATGAATATTATAGATAAGGAAGAATCCCCAGGTAGTGTAGATTGAACTTCAAATTCCCAGGGGTAGGGTAGGGCCAGAAGGGCGATCAATAAAAAATCTTCTCAAGAACCACAAGGCTATGAATAGCTGTTTTGATATGGAAGCATTCTATATTAAAATCAAAACCCCAAGGGAAATTGTAGGTCTACAAGGGGGCTCAAAGTTTTACATGGGAATAAATCTGGAAAAATATATTTAAAATCTTCTTCAGTTTACAAGAACCTTAAGGCTATGGATAGTCATTCAATCCTGTTCAATTTAAAACCCAATGGGTAATGTGGGACCACAAGGGGGATCAAAGTTTTACAAATGAACTTTTGAGAAAAATATTAACAAATTAGTCATGATTAATAGTATTTTTATTGCAGCATTATGAGGTATTGCGGTCAAATTTGTTCAAACCACGACCTCCATGGGTAGGCTGGGGATCAAAGTTTTAAACAGGAATGCATCAAGAAAATCCTTAAATCTCACGAATAACAAATTAAAGGCATGTCCACTCATATTAATATGATAGCATTCGCAGATAGAACAAGAATCAAGTTTGTTTAGATCATGACCCCTAGGTTGGATGACGCGCTCATCTTGAACATTTTCTATTCAAGAACAGCAAAGTCATGACTGGATCCCAAGATTTTTTATAACTCCACATTTTTGCCTTTTTTTTTATAATTAATTAGCTCAACTTGAAAAGGGGTTTTGTATTATTTGAAATATGTTGTAATATTTGAACAATATTAGAAATAACTTTACCGAAAGCTGATGACTCGTAAATAGGCATACGCTATATTTGATTATACATGTTACGATGTACTATAGATACGTTTGATTATATATGTACTATATACGATAGCAGTACGTCTCTACAGCTCAACACATTTTTTAAGCTCACATGGTTTTTCACACAAATTAAGGCCACGGTCTTCTTGTACTAAAATTAACATTATCGAACTTCAGTAGGGCGACATATCTTAAAAGGTAATGTATCAGTAAATAAGAACTATATGAATCTACGATAGGTATAAACAATTTGAATAAAACGAGCTTTCTTTGAAACCCATTTAATTGAAATGTGTAGATTAGCTTCTTGAAGGTGAGTATTTTTTCTAATTACTTTGCACATTTACCATACTCGTCTTGGTTTTGTCGAAATGTACCAGCGAAATTGGACAACACTGCAGAAAGAAACCATGCCAATAAGTAGGATAATGGAGTATTGTTTATCTTTTTAAAATGCAAATTCTTTCTATTGAAAGGAAAATTCTTTTACGGTTTGAAACTTTAAAATTTTGCAGTGGGATAAATCTTTCATGATTTTAGATTTTAGAAAGTAACTCTGAAAAATGTCAGCTATTTAACATAGAAAGCATTCGAACAGATGAGAAATACTTTTATCATCGTGCGCTATAGAGTCAAATTGTACAGAAAAATACCAGTAAGGGGAACAATATTGTGCCTGTCTTATTTTCTGCAAAAAGCTACTGCTTTCAAAAGAACGGATAATACGACGACTACAATTGGACAGAAACCATAAAAAAGCATTTGAGAATAGTTGTAATTTATCAACGAAGAGTACAGAAAAGTCCTACCAGTTATAAAGCGTGAATTATGTTTTTAATAAGTGAAATGAAATTTCACTTTTAAAGTGTATTTTGTTGCCTCTATACACAATATTGCGTTATAAAAATGTGACCTTAAGGCCAGGTAAAATTAATCTTTAGATTCTCATCCTAATTTGCTAAAAAATTGGTGCGGGTGGGCGGATTTTATTTTTTATTTTTTACAATTATTAAATTATAAGGATCAACAAAACATGGATGCCTCATACACATTCTTTTTCATTATGTTAATACAAATATGATTAGATTTAATTCTTTTCATATTCTTTTAAATATTCAAAGAAAATTCTTGCTTTAAAAATTAAATATTTATTGTTAATTAACAAATTATCAATTACAACATTATACGGCACACTGAACAAAATGAGGTGGGAATACCAATAAACTGTGTGTGCGTGACTTAAAATTCTTATTTTGCAAAATCTATAAATAAATGTTCTAATAATTAATCTACTGAAAAATCTAGGCCTTCTCTAAAGTCTGTTGACAACATTGTTGTTTTTTTTTTTTCAAAGCAAAATCACACACAGCTGGAGATCGTTATATATAACTTGACTAGGTGTCATTTTCCTCGTCTATTTTTACTTAGTTACAATCTCTCTAAATACTTGCTCCTGTCAGTGATGGTATCTAGATGTGTTTATGCTATTTTTTCTTCTCTGTCTTCTCTATACTGACAAATTATCTTTTCCTTACATATTTAAACTACTTTTATTGCCGATTTTCTCCATTCTTCACATGGCTCCTTTGCTATAAATAGCGACACGCGACTTTTAATACAGACGGGAGATAACTCTTAAACTTTGACCCAAATTCTTGCTGAATAAAAATACATGAAAATACCTTTATTAACACCCAAAAATCAAAATAAAAAACATCGGGGCGGGACACTTTGAGAGGGGCGGGCGGGGATGAGAATCTAAAGATTAATTTTATATGGCCTAATTTGTGTGAAAAACCATGTAAGCTTAAAAAGTGCGTTGAGCTGTATATGAGTGAAAAATTTTCGAATGGGACGTTAAACAATATACAATCAATCAATCTTTGATAGTAGTCGGATTAAACCGTTCGAATTCGTTTCCCTTTTGCCATAGCTATTGGTTCTGAATGGAAAAACGAGTTCGTGCTGGTTATCATGCATTGCCTTTGTTTACATTTTATTGCAATTACGTGTATATACTGCCCTGACCTGTACGACTCTTGCCGTAGAAGAAGTACATATCTTTTTGTCGCTACTGATTGCAATGCAACATACGTCCGTCTGTATACACTGGCGAAAACTGATTACATTGAGATTGGAAGGTCCTTCAAAATAATGCAGGTTATGAGTTTATGTTGATGTTGGATGCATCATCATCTTTCAGATGCTTAAATAAGGACTTAATGAAAGTTAAAGTATCAGTCACATTATCCAGCCATGGGGTATACGATGAGAAACCGATGCCGGTCGGACACCTATAGTAATCGGACGGTGACTAAGGCCATTTGACGAATCCCTGAGGGTCATCGGTAGAAAATAAGTTGTACTTAAAAATCAGCGAAGTCTCCACCGATGCTCCACATCGCTCATTATCGGCAACCCATCATTAACACATCTTTCAAGGATTGGCCGATGTATGGCAGAGCATCATCAAGTGTCCGTTGAATCTGAGGTCATCTGGTGGTTGATTGGTGGGCAACAGACATCGGCCGATCATCGGTCGATATTCGATCAAACATTGGCCCATAGTTGACCGACGTACGAACGATGTTTACCAATGTATGCGCGATGTAATACCGTATACATCGGCCGATTACCCTGGAGCTTCGTTTTATGATTAGCAATGCATCGCTGAGCCTTTGTAAGTCCGGCCGGCAACCACGCCATTTTTATCAAAAAAAAGCATTGGTTGCCCATCGTATACCCCATCGCTGAATAATGTGACTGATACTTTGAGAGCTACATGTACTACGCCGATGTGGACCGATGTTGGGGCATCGCTCACACCACGAATTACATGTACCACCGATTACCGCCAGTCTACGGCCACCGTCCGGGAAATGTGACTTATGCCTTAATCACATTTCCCGGACGGTGGGCGTACACCGGTGGTAATCCGTGGTGTGAGCGATGGCCGGACTTACATAGGCCCAGAGAGGCATTGCTAATCATAAAACGATGTTCTAGGGTAATCAGTCGATGTATATTACATCGCTAATACAATGGTGAACATTTTTCGTACGTCGGTCGACTATGGGCCAATGGCCTGTTGCCCACCAACTCGCCAAATGGCCTCAGTCACCGTCCGATTACTATAGGTGTCCGGCCGGCAACCACGTCATTTTTATCAAAAACGCTCATCTTATACCCCATCGCTGGATAATGTGGCTGATACTTAAGGTATATTACCCGATGTCATATGAAATAGCGTATTTTATGGAATATTGTAGCAAATTGTCGTAAGGACAGTTTAACTTTCTGGCCAATGAATAGGATGAGCCCTGACTACTGTGAAATGTACATTACTTTATTGTAGCTGTTTTTTCTGCGTGGTATAATCATTTATTACAATACAGGGCATCGACTTCTGAGCATCATCATTTCTCATTCATCTTATTCAAGTCAAACCGTAACCTTTTTCTACAAAAATATTTCACCTTAATTACTCATAAAAATTCTCATTAATACAGTAAAGATTACCAATTTGCTTAACTCATCTTCAAGGAAAAAACATTTGACGATTGATGTAAGGTTTACTGCAGACATATAATTATACCTGTCAGCAAATCGATTACTTGTATAATACTTCCCCGAAAAAGAAAGGTTTTTTTAGATGTCGGAACAGGAAGATAAGTATAATGTTCTTACCGAAACAAAAAAAATCGTACAAATGTTTCTTTTTCTGCTTAATTTATTGATCATTTATAAATATCAGTATATCATAAGTCAAACAAATGGATTTCAATAAATAGAATTATGTCATGTTACACAATCATACATTAAATCACAAGCATTTTCAAATCACAAGTAGGTAAAATAAAGGTAAATAAATTGGCAGTCAACGTCCTTCCAAACCTGGAATGCTTACTCTGGTTTACATATATACGTTAAGAGTATACTACATGTATTGTGTCTCTTAAACATGTTTCATATTGTTATATGCTTATGTAGATAAGTATCATTTGGTACATGAATAAATATGTAAGAATACTGTTTAAGGCACTTATTTAGAAAAAAAATAATTAGGTATATTCTCCAGCGCTCAAGCTGCATATCATGAGCGGTACTATCAAATTGATTTTGGTCTTTATAACAGTAACTAAAGACCATTAAGATATACTTACATGGATTGGTTAAGCCCAAAAAATAGAAAAAAGAAATCATTGTTCAGTTTCTTAGGCCAGAAATTATTACAAGAAAAAGGGGCAGGTTTTCTTTATAAACTGATTTTCTTTCGTTGAAGCAAGAGTTATCTTTTTTTGTTTTTCAAAAAAAGATTTTTTTTTTTACAGAATATTTACTTTTTTACATTCATATTACTTGATATTCAATTTATTTTTATAATGTCATACAAAACTTCCTTATAAGCTTATTGATGAAATGTAATAAGAAAACTCTTTAGTTTTTAGATACCATAAAATTTGTTCATATCAATTCCCTCAAAATACGTGAGAACACATTTAAGGGTGAAATCTGTAAATTTCAGACAACTTCCGGTCTTATATACTTCCGATTTTATTCTCTGAGTGTGAAGGAATCATCCCTGATAATTTCGATGAGTTAAAAAATAACTTCTGGTGGACATTATTTCAACAAAAAGAAAAAAATAAAATTTTACATATTTTTAAACTACTTCCGGTGGACAACGGACGTGACATTTATACAAAATTCAATAGAGCCTGTCATATCATCCCTGAAAGTTTCAAACCGTTTTTGAGAACATTTGACACTTTAAAAAAAGAAAATTGGCCATATCTCGCGACAAGTGACGACGGCAAAATAAAAAAAAACGCCTTAAGTTCATATGATTTGCCATCATTGCTGAAAGTTTCGTGAAAATCTTGTTGAAAATCGCCTGCACAAAATCGGTAAGAAAAAAAAAAAAATAATAATAGTGGAAAAGAAACAACAGATTCAGTAGAAGGTCTTCCGTTGGAAACGGAAGACCTTAAAAATATTGCGTAAATCTAAATACAAAATTGGGTCTTTTCGTTTGGATGCAAACGAAAATAATTCAAATTTCTTTTTCCGCCTTCAAAAATTCAAAATTGAGTTATTCCTCTTTCAATTATTTGATCAATGCTGCAGTATTTGGCCTAAATCGGCAGTGCCTAAGAAACTACATTTATATATTGATTGGGGGGGGGGGGGGGGCTAAAAGTAAAACAAACAAAAGCAACTTAAAGACAAGTCAAGTCACATTTACATCACTCATAACAGTCAATATAAAACTGCATACATACATGTATACATCCAATTTAAAATATCACAAAATATTCTGTAAATTATTTGCTAAAAATTAAAAGTAACATATATTCAATAGTATGTTTAATATCTGTAAAACTTGTTCTTACATACTTCGTAAATATACACTGTAATATGGTGACTAAGCAACAATAGGTTTTACTGAATAATCTCAGCAAACACAAATAGAAAAAAACATACCTTAGTTTGTTTTGTTTTTTTTAAGTCATTTTTTTTCTGAAGAAAATTCAATCTAACACATTATGCTGTGATATTGAGAAAAATCTTCGCAATTTTAATCAATGTACTGTTCTTCATTTGTTTACCAATTATTCAAAGCGCGTTTTTTTATTTCACATCACTAAAATTTTGGCCCATAAATAATTTGAAGTTAAGGTTGAGAATAAGGTTTGGGTTTACTCCCTATAGTTATACAAAAGCAGACCTTTTTATTATCCCTCATTCACAAGTGTTGGGATGAAATATTGCACAACTTATTTGTTCTAACCATTTTTTTAAATAAATCAAATTAACATTCATTTTTAAGATTTACATTAAAGAAAAAATATTGAAGTAATATCACTAAAGTTGATGGAAAGAATACTAAAACAATGAATTTGAGAAAAAAACACTGATCAGATATAGATTGATTTCTAAATGGTGTGTTACTTATTGTTACTTATTAGTTATTACTGTTTTCTCTTACATCCTTGTTAAATAAGGCAATACTGGCATCATACATGAACACAAATATAAGGTTAAAAGTAAGGCTTCCAGAAAGTAAAATTTCTCAAGACAGTTACGTGGACAAAAACATTGATTAATAACATCCCTGTATCAATCATCTATCTGACTCAATGCCTGGAACCGGGGAATATCTGAAAATGCCTCGCTTCCTGTAACAGAGAGAGAGTAATGGATTACTCAGGATATGGAGAGACAGGTGTTTGTAGAACAAATTCCTCAACAACAGGACTTTCACTCATGACTCAAGCACAAACACCACTAGAGTTTGTCACAATGTGAAGTATGATTATGTTATCATGGATTGTGTCATCAAGATTTGATACTCTATCACCCACATTTATCAATGTATGATGATATTTCTTTCATACTATTTTCCTTGAAGAAGTGGATGTATGCAAAAGCCTGTCCACTTCTCTAAAGAGAATACTTTTATACAAGCTAAATGCAGATCTTGGGAGAATGATGCCAAATTCAAGCAGAACATGACGGTTGAAAAATTATGATATCATTGATTAGCTCCCATCATATAATTATATATCTCTCAGTCAACGAAATGTTGCCTCTTTAGTATCTGAACTACATGAATAGAGATGCAACTATGAAATTCCCAAAGTAGGTGACTGTGATGACCTACTTTTTGGTTGACACAATCCAACGAGCCAATGCAATATGCATCAAATGACAAATTTTGATGATTTAAATAAGCCTCTTAGCATCTTCAAAATTTAGATAAAGTGTGAAATTCCAGAAGTAAGTGTTGTCATATACTTTTTTTGCTTGAAACACTATCATAATTAACTCAAGATGCATTAACTGACCAAGTTTGCTTATTCTAAGCCATTTATTATCTGATTTATTCAAATAAAGTCATGAAATTTCAAAGGAGGTCACTGTGACCTTAATTTCTGCTGTTATATTAAGAGGCCTAAGATTGCATCAACTGACAAGTTTTGATTAAAATGTCTTCACAGTGTCCAAAATATGCATCTAAAACAATTTCACAATGAAAACTTTAAAAATTCAGAAAGTATATGTTCGGGTTAGTCACATGATTTGCTGTTTCATAAATATGTTCCAAAAGTACCATGATGCATGAATTTACATGGTCTGATGATTACAAACCTTTAACATGCAAAATAATGACTTTAAATGTATTGAAAATGATTAATTCTATAACTCTTAAAGCATGTCAATGGGACCTACTTTATGGGTGATTTTATTTTGGAGTTTTGACAATGTTTCTTCCTGGAATATCACATTCTACATACATGTACATATATAAAATACCTAGATGTCAAAGTTATATGGATTGTTGAGACACAGGTGCTCTGAATGCTGATGTGATCTCTGGTTAGAATGCTACTGCAGTAAATAGTCTGACGTTTGAGGACCCATTTAAATTTAGACAGAATGTTGTGTGACATAATTTTCAAAACAATTTGTTTTGAATTCTACAACACTTATAACTTATCTGCTACAAAAGAAATTTTAAGAATTTATGGAAAAATTTAACTTACTTAAAACAGTCTTTGGAACTGAAAATATTGATTTTCCCATAATAACTTCTGTTTCATAAACCCAGCTGGGTGGCTTCCATGCTGAGAACTGAAAAGAGATATTATAATAAAATATAGACCTGTTACCTACAGGAAATAATCCTATAAAGCAATAATCAAACTGATATTATTCATTTTATCTTTCTTCCATTTAACAAAGTCATAAAATTTCTTAAATAAAAATCTGACAGCTGTTTGTTACCAGAATTTTCAAAATCATATTTAGATCAGCACATATATGTTTCCAATCTCCAAAGATCACAGCATGTGAATAACTATCGGATCTTATTTCATTAAACACACTTTAATGCTTTCTTTTATTGAGACTATTGTTCCTTAATTTTTTTGTATAAACACATATATAATGTGCATATTGCTATAGAATTGATTAATCAGAACTTAAATTGTTACAACTTTCTTTGGGTGGTGAGCTGTCTAGACATTTTGTACCAGTAAACCTCCTTGTGAACTAAATAGCCTTGGAAGAGTAAAATTGAATAAAAGGTGATATCTGGCATAATTGTATAATTATATGCACTACAAAGAGCATTGCTGAGTAATTAAGGAATGCTACCAGTTCCTTACAGATAAAAGATATCTATGTATGATTTCAGTGCACAGTTTCTGGATTCCAAGCTTTTCCAATAAAGTGAATAAAAGACTTAAGCTTTCTTTATCATCATTAAATCAGTCTGTTACACAATAAACAGTGTAATGATTTTTTTTTTTACATGTATTTGAAGTTTTATGTTTTTAAGATTTATTTTTTGCAACACCTCATTTCCAAGATAAATATTAAGGTGGTATTTATAAGCAAGCAAAAAGGTTCAAGAATGGTAACTGTCTAATTGTTGAACATAATCTCAATGTAATAACATACATATACATGCATATGTAAAAATCTCACATGTAATAACATACATATACAATAGCATTTTTATGTGAGAAAATTAAAGTAAAGTTCAGCAGTAAAAACCTTTGATTTATGCTATTTTTTTGACTACTCCAGTAATTTTTGGTTTCCTCTGCTTTAAGTATGGTATTTGATCATTAACCATAAATTTATCTCCTTTTCCTCATCTTTTATTTACCTTTCAACAGTTCCAAAAGGCTGTCTTTGGTAAGGGATGTCAAAATGGGATTTTTTAAAACTGAAATTCCAAAATCATAAAGGATTCTTTGGGACCATTGAAAGGTAAATAAAGTACATGGGCTTTAAAGTAAAGTTATAATTTTAAAATATTCTATTCTTGAGCAAAAATATAGACACCAAAAGTCTGGACATGTTTGTTGAAACACCCTGTATTAATAATAGAAGTAATATATAAGAGTAATTATCTGATATCATTCTAATTTAAAAAGCGATGGAGAGCATAAAATACACTACATATACATGAAGTGAGCGACAAAATATCAGCTGCATAAATTGAAGGTTTTTACAACGCTTGGATCTGTAGGCTAGCTCTCTGTTTAGTAGTTTTATAATGTGTTTTGTTTTCATATTAAAACATGAAATTAAAATTCTCTCTACCATATATGTACTCCTTTTTAAATAGCTGTTAAGAGTTAACTCTTAATTAATTTAATTCATATATAATCCCTACCTCTACATTCTTTGGGTGCATCAGACAATATATAGGTACAGTAAGATTTCCTTCCTGGTGGTTCTGGAGTGTAACTTTGACATCAATGTAGTAGTAACACTACAAATAATGCATTGTTATGCTTTTAGTAAAGTATGTAGGATCTTGTGCAAAGATACTGAAAAGAAAGTTAAATACAGTATATGTTGGTCAGGACCCTCAAGTCATGCACAATACACTGCAGGTTACAGATAATCAGGAACTTTTCATTTAATTCAGGGATATTGATACTAGATTTAACATCCCATATATTGCAATATTTTACGTTGAATATTGCAATATATTGCAATATATTGATTAATTATAATTAATAAATGTGTGCCTTTAAAATTCTTTAAAGACTTTTGAATTTATCTATGAATTTCAAAGGGGGCGGGGGGAATAAGACATTAATTGAACACATAATTATAATAACACTTTACTTTTAATCAAATACAGGTAAGATAATAAAATAAAATGAGGTTTTTCCTTAAAAAAAAAATGTTTATACTATACCAGGTACATGCAATCTTTTTCACATTGAAATAGCATGAAATGTAACTTAATGATTAAAACAATACATACTAAATGGAAATTTTATGTGGTCAGAATAAAATTAAAGCAAAAGAAATTACATCTTGGTGAGTGTACCCGAGCATGAAAATTGGATTTCTAGTTTTAATAAACATGTTATATAACGGGTGTAAAAAATGGGTAATTCAATGTCCACTGTATCAGTGAAAACATGGGACATGGCCATTTACTTGTAATATGTTTCTTGAACTAATCACATTCATCATCGTGATTTATAAAGATTTTGATGCCACAGTAAACATGGTATACACCCTTACAAATGTTTTATATATTTTCTGTCTTTTTATTAATTATTAATTTATTTTAAAGTAAGTGTGAATGACAACTTCCTCTCTCTCTCTCTCTCTCTATCTCTCTCTTTTCTCTCTAAAAGCTTTTTTTTTTCATATTAAAAGGCCTGGGGAAGTTACAAGTATTTTTCAGCAGTTTCTACAATAAAGGAGGTTTTTATATATTTTTATAAATATCGTGAAATACCGGTATCTGGCTTTCATATCGCGATATATTGTCGTGGCGGGTAATACCGCAATATACCGATATACCGGTAATATTGCACAGCCCTAAATACAACATCCAAGGTGATATCATAAGTGTGCATAAAACTTTAATGAATACAAGGTGACTGCAGTAAAATTTGAATATACAGACAGGTAATTCAATGGCTATTCACTTGGCTTCTTGTAATCTAAAATCACAGATTTATAAAATAAATGCACCTTACTTACATGTTGTATAAATACATACAGTGTATGTAAAATCTTTTCGTTTATAAAAGCTTTTTCTTATATGTAAGCTGTATAATGTAAGAATAATTATGATAAATGTCTGCTTATGGGTACATCAGTGAAAAGCAACTAATGATATCACAATTGTGCATAAAAACTTTAATGAGTACAACGTGACTGCAATAAAATTTTGAATACACACTAGGCTATTCAGAAGATATTGTTGCCACTAATAAACTAGCATTGAGAGTTCTTGAAAATGTTAGTCAACATAGCAAATGATCAATGGAGAAATACTTATCATCAATAAGCAAGTAAAACTGCACTGCTGTTTTACATGAATATTTTGCTCTTCAATTTGAAGTAAATTAAAAGTTTGTAGTTGCATATGAATATGGTTTCATACATGTCATATGAAATTTGCACCTAAAAACCCTTTAGTACAATGTACTAAGATATTTTTTAGAAAAGAGTACAAATGTATGGGGGAAAAACAATGTTTAACCATATATATCCTTGTGTTTTGCAGAAAATGGTAAGTTAACAAAATCATATTAAACATAACAGCAACATAATTTTTATTTTTTATAATTAAAAAACTACATTACATAAATAATATAAATTTTTAAAAAAAATAACAACTCCTTACATCAATAACAAGAAAGATAACTTGCACAACTTTTTAAAAATTATAATTTTTTTTTTAAAGTTTCAAATGGTTATTTTTTCCTTTTGTGAAATCTTAGTTATTAATATAAGAACAGATATTCAAAGATTTTAAATATTTATGCTTAAAATCCATTCAAATCAAAATTTCCTTTTAACTCCAAAACATTCTCATATTTCATGCAACTTAACAACCAAGGCAATTAAAGTAATTTGTATAGAAACAACATATGACTGGGTCAATGAATACGCATATGAAATAAGCAAGATTAGAACTGTGATGCTGTTAAAAAAGTTGAATTTTTTTCATGTTGATTTAATATAATAATATTCATTTATTTTGATTTAATCTCAACTATCTAGATACATTTATAAAATATTGTTATACCCAGATTATTTTTTTCTCTTTTTTCAAACATTTATATGCCTCTTTCATCTTTTGATACAATCTTTTGTCAAATAACAAAGTACAGTGTATATATAGAATACTGTAATTTTACCATATTCATCCACTGAAAAAATGGAATCTCATTTTAAAAATGTACCTTTTATTTAAGGATTGATAACAAAAGGTGAATGAGAAAATGTTTGACTTATTCCACAAAAACTGCAGTTGTGAGTTGAATTGATCGAGGCATGTGATTAAAAGATATTAGCTTGTTAATTTATGAAAAAATTGACAATTAGAGTGGTATTTAAGCTCCAGAGTAACATAGAACAATCTTCAACAGGTCCAAAATACCTGTGTGTGGTGTCCATTGAGAGAGGTCAATGCTGGGCTATTGTCCTTATGTTTTAGAGGGATCCAGATTTCTTGAAGGCCCCTTTAACAAATTAAAGTTTAAATTAAAATAAATATAGATTTTTATAAATTTTTAAATACCTGAGTGTGTGAGCCTGTGACAGATGATTCAATGGGTATTTGTTGTTCATTTCTGAGAGGAATACGGATATTATCCAGCCCCCTAGAGGTAAAATATGGACAAGGTGGAGAAATGTACTCTTTGTAGTGTTCAATAGCAACCTTTGGTTCTTGTATCAAGTGCAAATTGCATCAAATAAATACTTAAAATATATGAATAACCATTACAGTGTGCTTATACTTTTGGAAAAATTAATTCACAAAAACATATAAAACATAAAGTGTATACAAAATTGCTTATTAGTATCTGACAACTAGAATAATGGAGCTTTAATTCCTTTTTGGAACCAAATCTAGTCCTGTTATAAATAGTGTTCTTGAAAAACAAAAAATCATAATGGGCTTACAATATCATTATGGTACCAAATTCAAATCTTATATGTGAACTAAAAGTGAATGCCAGGTATAAGATCTTACTTGTTCAGAACCTCTTGACTACAGCCAGAAGCTGCTATAGAATTCTCCCACACCACTTTTGGATCCACTCCTTCAGGTCTGATGTAAGTTCTCTCATTTCCTACATCTACAGTGACCTTTGGGTCATAGCAGGGAACCACAATACCTCGTTTAACCAAAATTAGTTCTCTGCATAGCTGAAAATGCAAGACTTTTCTTCAAAGGAAACAAAGGAAAAGCCAATCTGTGATTATTAAAAATTACATTATTTCATTTACCATCATACTTCATGCTAAATTTATCATTTGCATATTATTTTGTTGCTTCTTTTATAAGCTACAAGTATACATGCATATAGTTTAACCAGTTTTATACATGCATTAGTTATTTTTTTTAACATCATGATAGAATTTTAGAGTTTGAGTAATTTTATTTATAAAATGTTTCCAAAATCTGTGATTTTTATTATATAAAATTTAATTAGTTTTTTTTTAAATCAACAACATAGGAATTTTACCTTGATAGAAATACAGGAAACCTTGACATCCGTGTTGTTAGTAATGATGATTCTCAATTTAGCCACATCTCCTGACTGCCACACTTGTTTAGTCAATCTAAAATAAGTAGACATAGGTATTAGATGTCAATATAGACTGAATAAAATATCACAATTTATAACTGACTGTGTAATAAACTATTTGATAAGAACTGTGCAGATTTTTACATTTTTGTTTTACTTCATAAAACTAAGTTTTCAAGAAACCTTGACTTTTACAAAAATTACTTGCAATATTTTTAAGAAGATTTGTGGTGAATTTGAAGGAAATGCAGTGAATAAATTTCTGATCCCTTAGATGCAAACAATCAAGACACTCAAAATACGCTTTTGAAGTCCATTGCAGAAAAATACCTTGATTTGCTTGACATAACACACTTTTCTACTGTATTTTTTCCCAGTACCATGTGATATTACAACATAATACAATTAGTGAGAAAGTGTGACTCAGTTAAGATTATCATTTATCAAAGCAATGCTTATGCGCCTGCATTCTGATGAAATAAACACAAATTTGGTTGTATTTCTTCATATCTTTGATTTCCTAAAATAAAATTAATATCACAGATCATGTACAAAGCATGTATGGTTTTTGTTGTTTGTTTGTGTGTTTTTTTTCCTAAACAGTGAACATGCATGTGCAGAGACAAAATAATTAATTTGATAACCCAGTAAATGTTACTGACACTTTACATAACACATTTTTTTCCTTCCTTATAACAAAAAATAACCATATTCATGAGGAGAGTACCTTGAATATTTACAAAGTCATATATTCAATTTCTTTCTTCCAAAAATCATAAATCCAAAAAACATTTTTTTATATATTTATATGTATTTTAACTTATTCAGTTATTTCAAAAAAGGCACATCTATTCTGATGTACCTGTCGGCATGCATACACACAAGAAAATGTTTCCTTTACATACATTTTACCAAACTCTCCAAGTTTCTATCATGCTAATTCCAAAATGTGAATGTAATCAGTCTACAGTATTACTTTTGTACCCTGGTACACAGAATATGTGAATTGCAAACTGAAATACAGTTCAGTGTGACATCAGTTAGACTACTGATTTTTTTATAGTGCATTCAGTGTCACATCAGTTAGACTACTGATTCTTTTATAGTGCATTCAGTGTGTCATCAGTAAGGCTACTGATTCATTTAAAGTGCAAAAGTGACATACTTAGCAGTGACATGCAAGCTCTTCTTGAGGAACAGGAAATGAGAGACCTCGATTTTACAGTCCACAGCCATGGGAGGGTCATTGGGGAGCAGGAAGCTAGGCAACGGGTGATTTACCACCAGAAATTGATCAGTCTAGTTGTAAAAAGATTAAAATAAGAGTGAAAATATTTTACTTTTAAATTCATGTATATGTGTATTTCTATTTTATTCCTGATCATAAATACAGTCATTCAAAACATACAAAAAAAATGTGCATAAATCAAAGAATTTAAAATGTACAAAGATTGCCTTTGTAACTTTTTTCAAAGTACTTTTCATTGATATTTACTTGCATTGAAAAGAAAACCAAATTTAAAATCTTCTTTTTAATATTTATCAAGAAAATTAAAGAGTTTTACCGATATGCTTTCAGCTCCAATAAGCTCAGCTTTCAGCCAATACTGGACGGATGCTCTCCATTTTCCATTATCTGCCACATTTTCTGATGAGAAGGACCCTAAAATTTAAAAACGTCAATATTTAACAATTAACATTTACATATTACATATTGATGTCCTTTTAATTATGATGTCAGTAATATTCAAATGTAGGTTAGCAAAGTGGACATGTTGAACAATTCTAACAGAGAGTTAACTATAAGACATCAATAAAATGTGAGTTGGTTAATTTATTATTTGAAAATAAATTACAAAATTTTCTGACTTTCGAAGAACAATTTTTAAACTGACAGTTAAGTAACACGTTGTTCAAAATTAAATGGCTAGTTACAGCATTAACTGGGAGTTGATTCAACTGTTGTGCAACTGAACAGCTGTTAACAACAGGTCAAATACAAGTTAATTATTTCAATTACTGGTTTCCTGGTTCTCAAGTGTCGATCCTCTTCTATTTTTAAAAAATACATTAAATACTTGCAATATATTCACACCAGTATAAGAATTACAAAACAAACCAGGAAATGGTGAAGAGCTGTTGAAGGATGTTTTAAAAAAAAAGATTATGAAAGCTGTAAACATTATTAAAAAAAGCTTCCAACCTGGTATTTCTGTAAGTAAGGACACTTTGAAAGGAAAACAGTAGGAACCAATGCCCATAACATCTGTATCTGGAAAAAGATCACAGTTTTAACTTTATGATAAAATGTTACACATTAAAATATACTTTCTTATGTAACTGTGGAAAGGTTAACACTTTTAAATCAACTTTGTTACATACATGTATCAAGTTTCACATCAAGACTGAGGGAATAGAATCTCACCTTCACATGTGTACAATGTGACATCTTTTGCATCAATATAACATTTGCTATCATTCAAACATTGACCTTCATGCTTTTCATTTCCTAAGCACTCATAAAAAACTGAAATGTACAAAAAAACAATTCAAATTTAAAATAAACATTAAAAGTCATTAAGTTATACTTTATGTGAAAATCTTAATTATTACATGTAATCATTAAAAAAAATCTTCAAACAGTGTTCCCTGTACTTACTGCTTTCTAATCCTTCAAACTTAAGACGAATTCCTCGTCCTGCAGTAGGATTACATATATTCAAGTACACAACACTAAAATGAAGAGAAAATTAAGTCATATAGAAAAAGTGTAACTTTTTTTTCATTGGAGACATTGAATGGCCCCAATTAAAGATCTTAATCAAGAACCTTGATCTCATTACAATTTCACAGAATATACCAGGAATTTTGTGTGTTCTGATATGTAGTACCATAATATGTAGAAAATTCTATAAATTCTATAAAATGGTAAACAAAGATTTTCTCTATCTTCCAAATTAGCCTTATATCTTCAGTTTTTTTTTTTTTTTTGAAACCTAGGCCTAACCAGAAGTCTCTGTCAAGACTGTAGCTCTACTGGTTTGTACTTATAACAAAGGATGAGAAAAATAGCCATTGCCATCAGACCAAAACTGTTGAAGGGGCAGAGTTTTAAAGGAATTTCACAGACATTTCTATTTTTAGTAACCATGGCAACACTGTTCATCGAAATCAAAAACTGATGCATTATTTCATGTATCTTAGTGTAGTCTACTTGTGTGCCAAGTAATATTGAAATCAGACCAAAACTATAGAAGGAGTAGCGTTTTAAAGGATTTCACAGAAATTCTATTTTTAGTAACCATGGCAACACTGTTCATCGAAATCAAAAACCAATGCACTATTTCATGTATCTTAGTGTAGTCTACTTGTGTGCCAAGTTATATTGAAATCAGAACAAAACTGCAGAAGGAGTAGCGTTTTAAAGGAATTTCAAAGACATTTCTATTTTTAGTAACCAAGGCAACACCATCCATTGAAATCACAATCCGATGCTCTATTTAATGTATCTTAGTGTAGTCTACTTGTGTGCCAAGTTATACTGAAATCAGACCAAAACTGTAGAAGGAGTAGCGTTTTAAAGGAATTCACAGACATTTCTATTTTTTGTAACCATGGCAACACTGTTCATCGTAATCAAAATCCGATGCACTATTTTATGTATATAAGTGTAGTCTACTTGTGTGCCAAGTTATATTGAATTCAGACCAAAACTGTAGAAGGAGTAGCGTTTTAAAGGAATTTCACAGAAAATTCTATTTTTAGTAACCATGGCAACACCCTTCATCGAAATCAAAATCCGATGCACTATTTTATGTATCTTAGTGTAGTCTACTTGTGTGCCAAGTTATAATGAAACCAGACCAAAACTGTAGAAGGAGTAACGTTTTAAAGGAATTTCACAGAAAATTCTATTTTTAGTAACCATGGCAACACTGTTCATCGAAATCAAAATCCAATGCACTATTTTATGTATCTTAGTGTAGTGTACTTGTGTGCCAAGTTATATTGAAACCAGACCAAAACTGTAGAAGTAGTAGCGTTTTAAAGGAATTTCACAGAAAATTCTATTTTTAGTAACCATGGCAACATCGTTCATCGAAATCAAAATCTGATGCACTATTTTATGTATCTTAGTGTAGTCTACTTGTGTGCCAAGTTATAATGAAATCAGACCAAAACTGTAGAAGTAGTAGCGTTTTAAAAGAATTTCACAGAAAATTCTATTTTTAGTAACCATGGCAACACCGTTCATCGAAATCAAAATCCGATGCACTATTTTATGTATCTTAGTGTAGTCTACTTGTGTGCCAAGTTATATTGAAATCAGACCAAAACTGTAGAAGGAGTAGTGTTATAAAGGAATTTCACAGAAAATTCTATTTTTAGTAACCATGACAACATCGTTCATCGAAATCAAAATCCGATGCACTCTTTCATGTATCTTATTGTAGTCTACTTGTGTGCCAAGTTATATTAAAATCAGACCAAAACTGTAGGAGGAGTAGCGTTTTGAAAAATTGTTTACAGACAGACGGACGGACGACGGACACCTTACTATCGCATAAGCTCTTCTGGTCTCTGACCAGTAGAGCTAAAAATGAGCCTTTTGACCAATTTAAAGCATCAACATCTCAGTAAAACAGTAATTGAAGCAGATCCACTCTGTTATTGATTAAGAAAAATCATATAATGCAAAAGTATAACCAGAAGTCTTTTTTTTGCTCTACTGGTTTGTACTTATAGCAAAGGTAGAGAAAAGTTCTTAAGCAGTTGGGAATTGAAACATTACAACAGCAATAAAAAAATAATCATCCTTGATTAAGGCTCTTTATGTTCTTAGTGTAGTCTACTTGCATGCCACATTATATTATAATCAGACTTAAACTGTATTTGGAGTAGCATTTTGAGAGTATTTAACAGAAATTTCTATTTTTAGTAACCAAAGCAAAAATGTTCATCAAAGTCAAAAACTGATAAACAAAATTGTGTATCTTAGTATATCTACTTGTGTGCCACGTTATATTGAAACCAGACCAAAACTGTAGGAGGAGTTGCATTTTGAAAGAATTTCACAGAAATTTCTATTTTTAGTAACCACGGCACAATATATCGATATCTTGACACCGTTCATCGAAATCAAAAACCGATATACAGAATTATGTATCTTAGTGTAGTCTACTTGTATGCCAAGTTATATTGAAATCAGACCAAAACTGTAGGAGGAGTAGCATTTTGAAAGAATTTCAAAGAAATTTCTATTTTTAGTAACAACGGAAACACCGTTCATCGAAATCAAAAACCGATACACAGAATTATGTATCTTAGTAAAGTCTACTTGTGTGTCAAGTTATATTGAAATCAGACCAAAACTGTAGGAGGAGTAGCATTTTGAAAGAATTTCAAAGAAATTTCTATTTTTAGTAACAACGGCAACACCGTTCATCGAAATCAAAAACCGATACACAGAATTATGTATCTTAGTAAAGTCTACTTGTGTGTCAAGTTATATTGAAATCAGACCAAAACTGTAGGAGGAGTAGCATTTTGAAAGAATTTCACAGAAATTTCTATTTTTAGTAACCACGGCAACACCGTTCATTAAAATCAAAAACCGATACACAGAATTATGTATCTTAGTGTTGTCTACTTGTATGCCAAGTTATACTGAAATCAGACCAAAACTGAAGGAGGAGTAGCAGTTTGAAAAAATGTTTACAGACAGACAGACGGACAGACAGACAGACGGACAGACAGAGGGACGGACGACGGATGCATTACTATCGCATAAGCTCTTCTGGTCTCTGACCAGTAGAGCTAAAAATTACAAATTCCTGCTCAGCCATATATCTGAGAAATTGCCAATTTCAGTGTTTGTTTTCTTTATATTTATAAATCATATTATCATGATTATAATACTAGCGCAGTGTTGCGAAGCGATACTGGTCACTGCGAGCCTTAACAACAATGTCTGTGCAAAGAGAAAATTCAGACTACTACACTTCATTCCATAGAACTTTATTTCTTCAGTAACTTGGGACTCACAATGCATTGCTTCTTTAAGCTGCGTTCTCGCGAGAATAACAACATAAAGTTCAACAAACATAAAACAGACTTTATTAAATGGATTTTTCTTGCAGATAAATAGCAAATAAAAGGTTCTTCATTTAATATTTTCAGACTTCAGTTTGGTAATATACAGCTAAAAATACTACATCATGTGACATCAGAGACTCAGAGTGTAGAGGCACCAAATGTCATATGCAGTTTGACAAGTCTGATCTAAATTAAGACTGAAAAAGTATCTGTGCTTCCTCTAATGGTCGTACCTTCAACATATTATATGCTTAAAAAATTATTAAAAATACATTCCAATACATATAAAAGGAAAAAATGACATTAATCAGAAAACAAGCTTTTTACTGGCAATAAATTTATAGTTTGAAAAACTTGTAGCTTTGTGCGTGATGTTTTGTTAAATAAACATGGCTGATGAAGTGCGATATTAAGCCTTGAAACCGGCATGTTGATTTACCCAAATGGACCCAAATAGAACCCAAATGGAAACACAAATGGACCCAAATGGAAATCAAATTGACCTAAATGGAAATCAAACGGAATATTAAATATGTTTTAACGTATTTTATTACTTATTTAAAATGATAAAATAAAAGAACTTACAGTTACAAATGGAGTTTTAAATTTATTATTAATTTCTAACATTGTATTTTGAGACATGAAATTGAATTATTTTTTTATATTATTCTATATATCGGCAAAATTGTTTGGGAAGGCATGGCCTCCCCCCCCCCATTACTCCGTTCTTACAGCCATGTAAACTATATACTTCAGTTTTGTATTCAATTATGTGCAAAAGTTATTACAAATAAAAAAAAAATATCGTATTTTTCAAATGTGGCGGTCAGACAGGTTTGATCGCCGGTGGCCAGATAGCTTAGTTGGTAGAGCACCTGAACAGAGATTCAGGGGGCCAGGGTTGGAATGCTGGTCTGGTCCGCATCATTTTTCTCCTCACCCATTACATTTGGTGCCGTGCCATGCCCTGGAATTGACAGGTGAAAGACCTGCCAGGGATGAGCCTGGGTTGGGGTCTTTGGAGGGCCAAAGACCTTCAAGAAGGGAGGAATGTGGCAGTCAGCCAGGTTCGATCGCTGGTGGCCAGATAGCTTAGTTGGTAGAGCACCTGACCAGAGTTTCAGGTGGCCCGGGTTCGAATCCCAGTTTGGTCCGCTGCATTTTCTCCTCTCCCGTTACACAAAATACAATTTAAGAAAATAATAATATTAAAATATCCTCTTTTTGTTAAGTTCATTATTTTCAATATTTTGAATAAGTAACAACTTGAAAATACGATAATATATATATTCTATATCCCATTTCAGTCCATCTGATTTCCATTTGAGTTTCCATTTGGGTCCATTTGTTTCCATTTGGGTCCATTTGGGTAAATCGACGCACCCCTTTAAACAGTCACATACCTGCGACTTTTTCAGTTTTTTTTTTTAAATAAAAAATTATTATTTTTATTTTAAAATACCTTGATTAAGCAATCCTTTATTAAGCTACTCAGAATACTAAATCTATAAGTGTAATCAGATTGTCATTGTAATCAGGTAATGGAACTGCAAAAAAAAAAACATGAAGTATGATTCAAAAAATTACCCATAGACATTTTCTCCTGGATTGTATTCACCCTTATTTGTCCTCAAAATGATTTCGTTCATGGCACACTGCAGTAAAACCTGCTACAGAAGCAAACATCAACATGCTAGCACCACAAGAATCGAGTCACAGCCATAACAAAAACTTCCGGTAAACTAGTCTTCATCCTTAGCTATTTAGATAGGGTAAAATCTAGAGGACTTAATCATAGGGACCAGCTAATAATTCCGAACGAAAATCTTAGTCAAAGAAGTGTTTAAAATATATATATGAGACATAAGAGGTAAAAGAGGTGAAATAACTTTGAGCAACTTTCATGTTTAGTTTGTAAAACGGTAAATTTTACACGAGGGGAATATAGACATTGTTTGATAAATATGCAGGACTTAGTGGCACCCGTTACCCACATCAAATTTGATTTGGAAGTAGCCCTTGAACAGCAATTGGGGTCACAGCCACTTCCATTCCCTGGGATGGACAGTGAGTGTATTTTTTAAAACTCTTTCTTTTCCGCACCTGTAGTCTCTTCCAAATTACAAACCAGTGCCACACATAGTGATTTGGGAAATCTTACAGATTTTAATGATAGAAAATAGGTTTCATTAGCTGATTAGATACTCTATCCTCTTTATCTCCTTGTCCACTTGCCAAAAATTGAAGAAAAATTAATTTTGTATTACAATCACAATGGATGAAACTCAGATATTTAATACCACATGACTTATTAGCAAAATGCATGTTTGTTCACAACAGTTTGCTTAGGAACTAAGGCATAATGCTCTTTTTCACTTTAAATACTTATAATATATGAACCAAAGATTTAACTGATGAGGGTGTAAAATTAATTTTGATATTGTCAATGGTTTAACGACTAAAATCAGATATTTAATGTACAAAGAAACACGGGCGATAACTCGCATAGTGCATTTAGCAACAATTGAGAGTTCCGCATGGAGGTAATTTGAATCAGAGAAAAACGTTTTAATTGGATTTTCGTATTTATATGGATTATTTTTTGGGATAAAAGGCATAAGCAATCTCAAAAAGGTTTGTTTTGATTATTTTGGTAGTTATTCTCATTTTATCATTCTTTAAATACTTGCATAATATATGTGGTGAGGGCTTGTACCGAGACACAGTTATATTATTCTAACTGATGAGGATGAAGTTGATAGAAGAGAACATTGTAAAAGAATTTATTAATTTGTAATTTTCTTTTTACAGAATCTGGAGCAGCAATATGTACATTTTATCTCAGTAATGTGTGTAGTAAGGGGACAGCCTGCCCCTATAGACATGTTAAAGGAGATAGGACAGTGGTATGTAAACATTGGCTCAGAGGACTCTGTAAAAAGGGAGATGACTGCGAATTTCTCCACGAGTTTGACATGAGTAAAATGCCTGAGTGCTACTTCTTCTCCAAGTTTGGTAAATAAGTGTTCTTCTTATAATTTAAAAGTTATTATCAGGTGCTAATTAATGCATGTCAGTTCACAATTTTACATGTACATCAATCCTTGATTACGAGGTAGATTACAGCTAGTGAGCTACAAAATAAATGTGAATGTTTAATTATCAATATATTAAACATTACTTTAAGGTAGCCCACGCCCAATATGCTTTCATGTAATTATTTCCTAAAATCTCTAGTGTAATCAATAAAAACTCTTTACTACAGGTGAGTGTAACAACAAAGAGTGCCCTTTCCTTCACATTGACCCCTCGGCCAAAATAAAAGACTGTCCCTGGTATGACAGAGGATTCTGCAGACATGGTATCTAATACATGATTATGGAAATGAATTGTATATATATCATAGTATTATTAAATGACTAATTAACATAAATATTTAGTTGAACAATCAAGTTCTTTCCTAATTATAATTTTTTTTTTTCATTTACTGCCAAGGTGTTGAAGACCCTAAAGTGATATACCAACAGTCATAACTACTCAAAACTCACTTTAACATATCAGTAGTGTTAAAACACTGTGTTCTAGATATTTAGGTTCAACTGTGTCACCTATATGTAAAATACATGTTTATTTCAGGACCGAACTGTAAAAATCGTCATGTCAGAAGAGTTTTGTGTCAGTGCTATCTCAATGGTTTCTGCTTGGAAGGACCTAAGTGTAAATATATGCAGTGAGTATCAGACAAGATAACCTTAAATATCTTCACACATTTCTGTTTGTTTTATCTGATGATACTGTATTAAAGAAATAAACTTACTTTGCTGAGGATTCACTAAATATTATTCTGAAAAATAAATAAGTTTTATTTTGATATTTATTAAGGATATCTGATTCTCAACCAGGAACAGTAACTTTTGAATTTTGTACAAAACAACTTTTATATTTAATTTAAAAGGTCCCAAAATGAACCAGAAACAAAAATCATGAAAATGAATAGTTTTATATTTCCTCTGGTTTTTATCTAATATTTTTTTTTCATTTTACAGTCCCAGTTTTGATATTCCTGTCTTTGAACAGCAGACAACCAGCAAGAAAGTTAACATAGTTTGTCATTTCTGCTCTGAACCCGGTCACAAAGCACTGAGCTGTCCAAAGATGAAAACAGATTATAAAATTTTCATATACAAAACAAATTTTATATTATAGATTTAAAAGAGCCCTGATCGCTAAAATTTATTGTGCACTAAAGGATTTCTAAATATTTTTTGTGTGTTCAAAGCTTTCACTTAAGTACATGTAAACCGGAACACGCGATTACGTTATGTCGAAAGGTCATTGGATTTTATATACACATTAGCACTGTACATGGTAGTATCTTTTGAGAAAGTTCTGCCAAATTATAATTTAATTAAACTATTGTAAGTTGTTACCCGATACTTATAATTAGCACCTTTAAAGTTTGGCTTCTTGGCTTGTCAGTCATCTATCGCCTCGAGGTAAACAATGCAATCAAGCATGGCGATTGAGCTTTCAGACAATACCTGATATGATTACCGTTTATCGAAGTAACTTTCTTTCGATGCATGCATTGTTTTAATATGAATAAAATGTGTAAATACTCCATTTTATTTGATTCTTTTATTTGAAATAAAATAAGAATAAAATTAAACAATGTGCCACGTCTATGTGATTGCAACATGATGGTAAAGTTGACAATTGATTACCTATGTACGGGGGTGCTTTTGTGCATTTTCTGTGCTTGACTAACCAAAGAGTCAAGTACGGGCATGGATAAAATAATATCACATTTATATATTCTAATGACAAGTGCAAGCGCTAAAATTTATTTGCGCCAAATATATACTTATTTTTTTCTGGTTTTACAGTAATTATTTTAAAAACATATCCTTACTGTAGTTCAAAACCATAAAGGATTGCTAGTCAAGTAAAATATTGATAAGAAAATGAAGATGGTCAGTTATATAATATTCTTATTCTATTTATAGAATGTTATCCAGACCACAATGGACAGTACTTCACAGCCTGGGACTGGTCACAATGTGTATCTCCCCTACAAACCACTCACCAGTCACGATAACTATGTAGATCCAAGACGACCGCTTGACCAAGTTACTTGCTTCAAGGTACTGCATCTGAAATTAATTTTTAAAAATACCTATATGCTTTACTAAATGACCAATTGTACATATTTTATGGATGTAATTGATATTAAATTATTATTTTGGTTTGTTATGGTGACATTTTCTCAAATTGATTATTAAAAAAAATACTTGTTTCTTTTTTTTCAGTGTGGAGAGAAAGGACATTATGCCAATAAGTGTCCAAAGGGTCATTTAGCATTTTTAGCCTCATCTTCAGGAAGTTGACCTTGCAAGAACTCCTTCTTGGAATATCAATTTGTACTGTATAAAACTGATTGCAAAAGACTTGACAGCTTTTGTCCAAAGCTTTTCATTGTGACTGATTTTCGTACTGAAAAGTATAAATGTAAAACATTGAGAAGTGAAGGAATTGTCTGATTGTATATTGTAAATATGTAAAATTCATTGAAATATGAAGAATATATTTTAGAAAAAAAAAATACAAATGTTTTTCTTATTTCCATGATTTTTTTAAAAATAAGAAGTTGTTGTATTGTTGAAGTAGAAGTTCATACCAATTTAATTCTGAGTTTCTTTTAGTTATATTTTTAATTCATCTATTAGCATTAAGTACATATTTCAAACTCAATACCTTGTCATTTCTCTGGGACTACTTTCCCTACAAATAATGATATGGAGTTGAAGCATAATGTAATACATATACTGAGCTTTCTGGAGCTTGAGTATATTTAAGTATACTAGTATTTGAAATGAACTTGTTAGAATGATGTGTAAATGTTTAATGATTCAGTAATAATTATTTATAGATACATAATTTGCAAAGGACTGCTAACTTCAAATTGCTGCCTCAACTTCACGTGCATCGATTCTTTACATTCCAGTAAAAACACATTTGAAAGTGATATTTATTAAGTTGTAAAAATATTTCAGGGTACGTAGTCCAATCCTGATTCCAAAAATCTAGCCTTATTAATTGATAATGCCTACAAAAATTACTCTGAATTCTCAAAGTAAAGTGTATTCACCCACAGGAAATCTTTAAACTTCATCATTAAAGTTATGACATTTTTATTGTATATACTCGCCTATAAGTCAGTCCGCATATCAGTTGATTGTATTTATTGAGCTTGTATAAGAGGGATTGACCCTCTAAATTCCAGTCATTATATAACTCGCCTGTAAGTCGGACGATGAGTTTTGGTCCAAAATTCAACTCCCAAAAACTGACTTATAGGTGAGTGTGTACAGTATCACTATCACAGATAACTTTCCAAGTACGAATAAAAACCAAATATGTATTTCTAATTGAAAATTAACCAGCAGACATATTATAGGGTTAAAGAACTATAGGTATTCAGGCTTTTGAAAGAAATGTTGGGTACAAATGTCAGCTTTTTTAAGAATTTCTTTCAAATGTCAAAAAAATCGGATTTATTTTTACACATAAACAGTTTTTTGTAAACTATAGCTTTCAAAGCCTGTTAACATGAGGATGTAATTCATTAACCTGTTTTCATCTGTAAAACTATATTTAATGGTTGTTAGAAACATTTTCGAAGAACGTTATGCAAGTTTATCTGCGAAATATGTTAAAATGAATTTTGTGATAAACAGATTTACGTCTGTAAACTATTATTTACAATCGTGAACTATAGTTAAGTGTTATTATTCATAATTTCACTAATCATGAAACTATATATATCACAGCGTTAACAACAGTTGCCGTTTGAATGGAGCGGACAAAGTGAAACTGTATTTATTGCCGATTACGTTTTGGGAACCAGAGGCGGCATTCTCGAGTTGATTTTTGATACTTGCGATTCGATTTAAATTTCAAAGTCACAAGCTTTCAATAGTACAATAATAAAAGTACTTATCAATATCGTTTTTATTTTTCATTTATAAAATATGCAATCCGTTGAAAAGATTTTATCACACTGTCTAGATTTGTCATCATTTTGTGCATTTTAAAATCTTGCAAGTTCTGTAACGAAATGTGGAGAGATATTTTTATTTCATCGATATTGGTGAGTACTAAAGGCATTGTTGTTAAATTCTGATTTCAGCATTCAATTCGGTTTGCAAGTATTCAAAAATGAACTCCGATAGGAGACGGCGAAATTTCCAGTTTTCGTAATGGCGCCGGTTCTGACGTTTTCTTGGCATATAAAATATCAAAATCGTAAAAAAGCCAGAGAAACGTCAGATTTTTCGGACTAAGTTGGACGATGAGGTTTGATCCGAAAATCAACTCCCAGAAACTGACTTATAAGTGAGTGTATACGGTATATAGAAAATTAACTATAATTAACAACCGTTAAATATAGCTTAAGGATGACATTTACTCAGATTTCAGAAAACAGAAAGGAAATTTTATAAAGTATAATATGTTAAATTAACAATTGTTCTAATTGGATAAAATTACGAAGTTTTAACTCAATATCAATTTAAAAATTTCATATTTTATTATTTGAAGAAAATATACGGGAACAAAAGTCAGTGCATGGTAATGCAGAGGAAATTCGGACTAAATTTTTTATTTTTCATTTTTGTCAAAATATTTTATTCCTTGCAATATATGTCACAATGTAAAGGTTACATGTATTTTTAGACATCATTTTGCAAATTTTATAAGTCTTAAAGGTCATAAATTATGACCTTAAAAACCATTCCAGGCAACATATCTCAATAAATTGAGCATTGACCCCATATAATGTTAATACCATGAGAATTACGGCAACAAAGGTAATATGAGGCTATAAATAATTCAGAGTTCTTATCATTCAGATTTTTTAAATATTCGATTATAAATGGGAAAAAATATAAATATGATAGAAGAAATTCGAACTGTAGTAATAATTATCAAGTTTATGGCCAAAACTCTAATCAATTCTTTTTATGAAGCAACACTGTTCCATTACTATAACATTTCATTATTTATAGAGTTTTGTTGCTTGAAATATTTTGTGAGTGAAGAAAAAATTGGTGATAGAGTGAAAAATTGAGGTACACGTATTTCCCGAGAAAAAATCTGGGATCACTAGCATGAAAAGTAGGTCATTGACCTAGTTATTTGAAACTGAAATTTAACACAAGAATTATAGGTGTACAATTAATGTGCAATAGGTAGTTTTTCGTTCTTATCAGTGGAATTTTTAGTCATCTTAGTAAAGGTATACCTTAACAGATGAAAACTATAGTTAACGAATTGTTAACTATAGTTCACGGTTTGTAAACTCTAGTTTGCAGTCGATAAACCTAGTTTATCAACTGTGAAACTATGTTTAGCCCATTTTTGTGAATTTGCGTGCCATAGTTAACTACTGTTGTTAATCATAGTTTGACAAATCGTGAAAATATATTTACCACATCGTTAACTATAGCTAAGAGTTGTAAACCATAGTTTACAAATCGTGAAATTACTTATCAGATAATCAATGTTTTGCAATCGCAAATGATTGTTTTCAATGTTAAGTATAGTTTACGGTTCTGAAACATATAGATTTATATCGCCTTAATTATGGATTATGTAAAATATAGATTAACGTTGTTAACTTTAGTTTACAGTCCGTAAACTATAGTTTACAACCGATAAACCTAGTTTATCGACTGTGAAACTATGTTTAGCTCATTTTTGTGAATTTGCCATGCCATGTCTAAGACATCACAGAACCTTGAAGAGAAAAATTGTTGTATGAAAAGATTTCAATTTCGAGCTTCATTTTGAGACTTTTTGAATTAAATAACGAATTTACAAGATATGTTTATGAAATACTATGCCCCCGATGGTAACACAGTTCTGGACTTGGACGTAGACTGAAGTGGTATACACTTACCCTTGGCAGCGCAAAAGTTATGGGCTAGGTTAAAGTTGACAACAGAATAACAGACAGACAGTACAAAAACAATATACCCCCGGGCTCTTTCGATCCGGGGGCATAAAAAATTATCCTTCCTAGCTGAGGAGTTGATAAACTTAAGGGGAAAACATCCCCCCATAAAATTAACAAGGCTAGATCATTTCAGGATGATTATGAGTCTGCCAGAAATACACAATTACACGTAACAATTGTATAACTAAAGGAATGTTTACTTGTCAAAAAATATATATATATAATGAATGTGTTCGCACGTATTTAACAGATTTTATGGATGGAAAATCTGTTTCATACCTAACCAGCATATCATACTTTTTTTTTTTTTTTTTTTACTGTTGGTCTTGTTATTCAGCAGCTGCAACAGATTTGTTTTATGACGTAAAACAGAATTTTTTTCAACTTGAAAGTCGATATGTTGCAGTATTCCGCATTAAATCAAAATGGTCAAGTCGTGCTTTATAAAGAGCCCTATTTTACCCAGCAATTCAGCGAATTCATCAGAAGCTTTTGTAAAACTGACTGGAAACCTTATTTTACCAACAACTGTTCTTTATAACACTAGTCTTGTTATTGTCAAGAGTTTTATCTAATTAAGTCGCCAAGATGTAGTCAGCTGATGCGACGACAATTCAATAAGTTTACACAGAATTAACGTTATTAACGATCTGCGCGCGCATTTACTGGCAGTATGAAAAGGCTTCATCGATTCTATCATATTGACACTTTACAAAAAATGTCGACCCTTAATATCCCTGGATTAGTCTCTGCTTTGTCAAACCATTGTATATCCATGTACTGATAATGTACTGACTTCTCCAGCATGTTAAATTATTAATATTGCTTCAAAGCAACGCTTGTCTCAGAGAGAGATTAAAATATGGCGGATTTTTAAGGGGAAATGTATTCAAAATATATTGAGAAATAGAATAAGATAAAAGTGAGCCATAGTACAGCACTGGTTCTTAAAAATCTTTTTCCTGTGTTAATTAATTTGGTTCAAAGCCGAATGATTGATATGGAATCCTAACAATCACTGCACCACTTTTTTGTCGAATCTTATGTTCACAGATTTTTATACCCCCTTAATAAATCGAAGATTTGGGGGGTATATATTTTTGCCCTGTCCGTCTGTATAGCTATCTGTTTGCCCACAAAACTTTAACCTTGCCGGTAATTTTTGACTGGATGGGGCTATGGACGTCAGGGGCGTTAAATTATTTATATTGCTTCAAGCAACGGGGAGAGAGATTAAAATATGGGGGTTTTCGGCCCCCCCACTTTTTTTCCCAACCTACATTACACTATCGGACATGTTAATTGAAAGCTTGGTTGGCCCCCCCACTTTTAGAAATGTACCGAACATGTAGTACAAGAATTGGTACTAAAAGTAGTTGACACTGAGAAAAAGTTTACCTGCACCTCTTTTTCCCCCCCCCCCCCCAGGTTTTTATACCCCCTTAATATAGGATTTTCGATTTGGGCAACTTTTATATTTTTTTTTTTTCCGTCTGTATTTTTTTTGCTTGTAAACTTTTTTAGTAAAAAAAAACTTTAACCTTGCTAGTAACTTTTGACTGGGTGGGGCTATGGGCGTATTCCTTGTGAAAGACCTTTCTCTGGGTACCACCAAATTTGACCTCTTGTCCTTAGAGTTTGACCCGCTTTTCAGAAATATACAAAACGAAAATCTTAGCCTTAACTTTTTAACAGTTGGCGTAAGGGTTTTCATACTTTCACATGTGTATTCATGGTATAAATATTTTTGACCTTGACCTTAGAGTTTGACCCTCAACCTTGACCATAACTTTTGAACAGTTAGTACTTGGGCTTGAAAATCATATTTCACAGGTGTATTGTGACAAGACCTTCCCTTGATACCAACAATTTTGACCTTTGAGTTTGAATTGCATTTGAGAATTTTCAAACTTCGCAATAAGCTGCCATACGGGGATATCAGTGTTTCACAAACACATCTTGTTTAAAAGCGCAATTACTTTTGCATGGGTCACTGTGTTAACATGTATTAAATATGCAACTACGTATCTGTTCTTTTATTTCATAAACAATTCTCTGTCGGTTATCTTTCATTTTAAGCAATTTTAGCTTTTTATCCTCACAATATTGTGTAACTAGTGCTAAAATGGTGTCAGTAAATTACTGTCTCTAATTTTGCTCCTTAATTGTGTTCGTATTGAAATATGTCCTTTAAAGGTTAAATTGAAGTATTTGCGTATTTCAAAAAACGAAACAGTCGGAAAACTACAAACATTTCCTTAGTCAAAGAAATGACAAACCACTTAAAAGGCGGATGGAAAGAGAGCTAAAGTTGCAGCCATTGAAAGTAACACTTATAATACTGCAGCGTCCAAGATAACAATGGATGCCCTGTTGCTTTTGCGCGGATCGATGTAGTTTAGAAATCACGCAGCCTTCTTCAGCAAGATCGATCGACTGGATGTATTCATATTCCATTAGTTGTGTTTGATTTTTCTGTCTTTATGGCTTGATTTCTACATTGAAGAATATTTAATTGAAATCATTGACGGTAAGTTTTTTTTATTGCATACTGGTGTAAAAGGCCTCAATTTTGTCTGATTTTTTGTAATTTGTGACAGTGAATAGGAAAAATATAATGGTTACATGTATGTGGCAAATTTATAACAGGAAAGATTTCAGCAAAGAGCGTGCACAAGGAAGCAATAGCAGCAATATAGTTATTATGCTCTGATTAAAATTTATAAAATGAACATGATGAAATATTATTTTATATTTTAATGACAGAAAGCCTAGTAAATGTTTTGTGTTGATTTTTCTTAAATTACTCATATATTTGCGATCATTTTTAAAAAGTATTTTTTCAATATTTTCTATAAAGTCTCCAACACCACACCAACGAATGAAACTACTCGATTACTCTTTTAGTTTTTGAAACACAACTTTTCGTTGTTTAACATGAATGAACACATGCCTAAAGAGAGAGGAAAAAGTTTAACGTGAGTTATCTTCAATCAGTTTACATATTGATCACACTTTCGTTGAAGTATTTCAAATGTGACACAACACAGTAACATATTGACATATCAATTTTTCAAACTTTTCCTCGTGGATATAGGCCAATTTGAGGACATAAATGTGACTTGTAGAAGACTGATTGGGTAATATTTCCTTTAGTAATTATAAGCAATTAATACTAGCTCTTACTAAGATTATCATGGTGTCTCACCACGATTTCCGCAACTCTGAAAATATTGCTTCCTTTTCTTTTGTATGTCATTTGTATTTTCTTTTAAAGTCTCGTAAACGGAGAATTCGTATTCATTTTTATAATATATATACCGGTATAAAGGCAAGGAAAATATTTCCCTATCTCTTTTATTGTATAATTTTTTACCACGAGAACGACGATTAAACTAGAAGTATTGTGAGCACTGAGCTCACTAAATGACGGGAGGTATAATTGGTTTTACAATTGATAAATGCGATCATCTCATCACTGATTGTGATTTACACAAAGCAAAAATGAACCCGGAAACTCATCACAAGGCAATGAACATTGACCTCAATCAGGAGACAGCTGATTATATTCATTTATAATTTTATATATACGTGTATATCCCTGCTGAGTCTTAGAGTACAGTTTGAAGGGTAACCTGGGTTTCATGATTTCTTTGTTGTAAAGAATGAAGACAATAGATACATGAAGCATGTCGTATCTCTATGACATCAAACAAATAATCGTTAAAATTGTGAGTCCATGAAGCAGCACCAACTGTCTTTGTTTTGTTTAATCTGAAAGTAACAGCAATATTTAGTAAGTAGAATATTTAGAAACATTTAAAGGAAATTTAGAAATTTTCTGGTATTAATACTAGCAGAAAACTTGAACACGTTATTCATCATGTTGAAAGTACTTTGTAGTTTTTTAAATGTTTTTAAAACATTTTACGAAATATTTGAAAAAAGTTTTCCATTGTTTAAAATGTAACAATTTTGATATTTTATGTTTTCCTGGCGCGTAAAATATCAAAATCGTCAAAAAAAGCCTGGAAAACGTCAGATATTTTAGACTAAAAGAATATTGATATAAAATTTTACTTTTGACAAATGTCAACTCTTTAAGAAATACATGTAGATCATTATTTGAGACTTCGAATATACCCAGGAATTACGCACGAAATATATATACTACATGTAGTACCATAAAGTAAAGCTATCAGAGCAATGCCCTGTATTAATTGAGCCTCCTCTGATGGATGTATCCTTTCTAGCTTCCTAAAGATACAAATCATGAACTCTGTATATTAATACTGCAAATCCAGGATCTATAAAAGGAAATATACAACTAATCAGAACAATGACTTCTATTAAGTTGCCTTTGTTAAACCCTGTTCCTATACAATTAATTATTTGGTTGCCATACACCATACGACAATGATACATGTTCTTATTATAATAAAAAAAAATATCTCTTCAGAATTAAAGCAATGAAAGAATGCTAGTCATTATGTACATACTCAGTGAAGAGTACTCTAGAGGAAGAATATCTTGTTACAAGTTAGGAAAAAATTAATGTTTGTTTTAACAGTCCTTCGAGGACGTCAAAGAGACATCATCCAAGATGGAATTGGACAGTCTGGAGACAAGCAAGACAGGAAAACTGTACACAGAAGAGGCGGATCCAGAACAGTGAGTATACCGGGTATATAACGCACCAGATAACAAGACAGGGAAACGGTACACAGAAGAGGTGTTTGATCCTTTCAATTGAACAGTTGAGTATTAATTAAAGGTATATATGCTCACTATATAACAAGACAGGGAAACTGTACAATACAGAAGAGGCGGATTAAAAAAGTGATATATTTCCGGGTATGTATATATTCTTTTTTTTCTTCATAAACTAAATATTAGGAAAATCGCTCACCATATAACAAGGCAGGGAAACTGTACACCAGAGGAGGCGGATCAAGAACAGTGAGTATACCGGGTATATAGCTCACCATATAACAAGACAAAGAAGCTGTATATAGAAGAGGTGGATCAAGAACAGTAAATATTATATCGGGTATAACTCGCCATAGAACAAGACAGAGAAACTATGTACAGAAGAGGCGGATCAAGAACAGTGAGTATTATACAGTTTATATCTCTTACCAGGGAAACTGTAAACATGAGAGGCAGATCAAGAACAGAAAGCTGTATACCGGGTATAACTCACCATATAACAGGACAGGAAAATTGTGTACAGAAGAGGCGGATCAAAAACAGTAAGTATACCGGGTATAAGCCATAACAAGAAAGGGAAACTTTAAACTGTAGAGGCGGATCAAAAACAGTGAGAATTATACCGGGTTTAACTCACCATAGAACAAGACAGGGAAACTGTAAACTGAAGAGGCAGACCCAGAACAGTGGGTATAACAACTAGAATTTACCATATATCATATAAAAAAAAATCTCACAGTACTCTGAGTATAGGCGGATCAAGAAATGTGAGTATACCAGGTAGAACTCATCATACATCAAAACAGGGGGGGGGGGGGAAACGTTCAAAGAAGGGGCGGATCAGGCCGGATAAATTTATCATATGATAAGAATTTATCCGTTGCAAGTGCCTTTTCATAAATTTTTTCTGAAATTAATAAATAAATTCACATGACTGATGATAGAGATATGTAAAGAACATTATCTCATGTGCATGACTTGTTCAAATACAGGTTGAAAAAAACACATGTAATTGATATAAACTGGTACTTTAAATAATTATGTAACGTTTTCCTAAGTCGACATTTATTTTTACTTCAGCTGAGTAGTGCGGAGTAGTGAGTAGTGATTCATTTACACTACATGTAACGTAATGACTTCAGAAAGTCGGTCACATATGCTGTGTTTATCAGTGTACATTATGTTGCTATCTTGTATGCATCTTCAACTGCATTAAAAGTAGACGACTGTATTGTCATTCTATAGATACACAAAAGTCAGTAACCTGATCAACCAAATCAGAATCATTTATTTTATACTGACTATATACACTTTGATCATACGCTCAAAGCTCAAAATTCACTTTAAAAACTGCGTTTAAATACTTCTGTACATTAATTATATATATATATATATATATATATATATATATATATATATATATATATATATATATATATATATACACACACACACTACATGTGAACATTACACAAGTTGGCATTGTATAACTTATATAAACCACCATTTAACTTAAGGGTACACTAAATGTTTTCTGTATTCTTGTTTATTCCTCGTATCGAAATTTTCTTACACTGTGAAATAAAAAATTTTCGTGTGGGTTTAATTTTCGTTGTTTTCGAGGTATGACGAGACCCACGAATTCATGTCCACCACGAAATGGTAAATGTTACATATAGTATACATAAGTACTCATTAATTCTTGATTCACAAAATCAAATCCCCACGAACCAAGAGATTTTCTTCAAACCACGAAAATCTGACCCCACGAAAATATGTGATTTTACAATTGAAATGAACCATACCTTAAACTCAGTTGATAGTTCTTTTTTTAATAATTTAATTAATGTTTTCATTTAAAATATAGTTCCACAGCAGACCATGAGGATATTTTAAAGGAGGAGAGCGAACGACTTAGCAAGCCTCGAGTGTTCCTTCTGAACCTTTCCTGGTTTGGTCTCAGTCTTATGTTCCTGCTGCTGTCGGTAGAGGGTAAGCAACGTAAAACCTGTATTATATGTATAACTGTTAAAGTAATAAAACAAAACATTTTCTATGAAACTCGATTTTCAAGAAAAATAACCAAAAATCATTATATAATTTGTCAGTAAACCTTGTTTTTACAGGAAGAAAGGGGGTTACACTTTATTAATCAAGAATTAATTGCCTTATTTATAGCACATATTTATGAAATATATTCACTTTGCTGTGAATTTCTTTAGTTGTACCAGCTCAAATCCGCTCCTTGGTTGGAGAGACAGAGAAAGGAAGATGGCTGGGTGGGATGGTGGCAGTTGGAGCAGGTATGTAAAACTTTACTTAAACTTTAGGTATCTGAATGAATAAAAATAAGTATCTGATAACGTAGTGACAGTTGAAGTTAAGTGATTGAATCTTAATGGATTCATTGATTCTAGCTATAGGTTAGAAATCGAAAGAAAAGAAAGTGTGATAAAGTCTGTTACACTTTATGAACACATTGACTAAAAAATAATTCAGGGAAACCTCGTGCATTGTTAATTAACTGAAAATAAGTGATTAAAAAGCGTGGGGTTATTTTGTTTTAAAGCAATGTCACATCAATATATGAAAATGCAGAAAATTGCATTCATGGCGAGATTTATTAAGATAAAAGAGAATGATGTATAGCTTGCACCATTAATAATTGACGAATCTGCGTAAATAAAGTCGCCTTTATAAACGATAGCTGGTGACGTTTTAATCAATATCCACATTTTATATTTCGAGTCAGAGTAATAATATCATCATGGTCACATTTCCAGATGTTACGTACATCTTTTCGTAAGCTTTTTTTTTTCAAATCACTTCAACATGAAAACCCTGTTATCAGTTTGACAGCTAATAAAAAGACGCTACACATTTTATTTACACTCTACTATGAACAAGTCTATAAAAACAACTGATTGATTTTCAAACGTCATTTACTAAAATCAGTTTGTTTAGTTTAATGTACAAAATTAATGTTCAAAGACCAAGGGCAAAAACTGCACTTTTTATTTACAGCAATCTTCACACTATGAAAATATAAAAGTGCGACAAGTGTTTTATAAAAACAACTGTCTTAATTTTGATTTTCAATTTCTTCTTCTTTTTTTTTTAATTCATATGTTTTCTATTTCTTTTAAACTGTGTTTTAAAATCAGTTTGTTTAAAACTAGTTTAATGTAAATAAAGACTTTATTATTATATATATATATAAAGATGATTTATTATCGATTTGTTTTGTATTTAAAAGCTTTTTTAAACATAAAAAATAAAAGCACAATATAGCTTATCCTGACTTACATGAAACTTATATCCGGTTTCTAAAGCTGGTGGCATGAGGAAATTTGGCGATTTGCTTGGTCAAATGTTTGCAAATACATTGTAATTTCGGTGGAACTTTATTTGGCTAGTACGAACTCTAGTTCCACGAGGTTGCAAACTTGTAGAATGATTTTTTCAGATTATCAGAAATGTGCTTCTGGTACCTCAGATATTTAAAATAACACCAAAAACATCTTTGTCAAATTATAAATAACATCTGTAATTGATTGAATACAGAATAAAATAACAATATTTTTTTTAAAATGGAAGGGTCAAAAGAAAGATATACTTGTATATATCTAATAACAAACCTAACTGATCTGTCATGCAATCAGAAGTGAGTAAGGTTTTAGTGAGGTACAGAAATAATAAAACCACGTAGATAAGCAAAAGTACTAGTAATCAAACCGCCAAACATTCGAACTATAGGGTACTTAAACATAAATATCACTACAGGATACTTCAAGAGTACTGTGCAACAATGTACTAGACAAGTGGTGTAAATGTGCAGATGTAGATACTAAAAAAATCCAAGGAACTTTTGGAACATTTGTAATCACAAAAGTTTACCTTGATCAACAACATAGAGCTTACAACTTTTTAACTTTATGTCATGTTGTAAATTTTGAATTTACCGGGTGGCAGTAAATACAAAATTTACAACATTTTGACTTTTCAAAATTTACTGTTATACAAGTCACCCGCGTGGCACAGTGGTTACATGTAGAGCGTCTCGTCTGGTCGCGAAGTGAGGAGTTGATCATTATATACGTCGCGGGTTCCAATCACACTGTGGGACATGGAGACCGGTCCTTTCGGATGAGACCGTATAAACCAAGGTTTCGTGTTGCAGTAGGTGCTGGTATGAAAAAGAACTCTCCACCGGCATGTGGTGGCGTCAGTATATGTGTGAAAAATTCTCGAGGGACTTTAAACATCATACAAACTAAACAGACAACTTTTATACAAGTATTCCCTACGATAAATTAAAGACAGGGCTTTCTGACATCATTGACAGCTTCTTTTTTCAATAAAAATGGAACATTAACCACCTTGTCATCGGTCATTTGCAAAATTACTTCGTAAAAAGATTCTGATTGTACACACAAGTACTTTAATGTTAATTTTATGAAGATGATTGAGTTTCTGATTGACAATATCTATGTGTTTTTTGGAAGTCTTCCAACAATCTTAAGTAACTCTTATGAGTACCAATTGCGCTTCGTTTTTAGTAGACCTATAATTGTATTCATCTGAAGCAGAAACGGTCCAAAATCTTTTACGTAAAAGAAAAAAACCACTTGCTGTGGCCTTCAACTCGACATTTTGATACTATATCGACGAGTTAAAAATAAATAAAAATGCCATAGAGTCTGATACATCTGTTTCACATTTGGATACCGATCTTTTACTAGAAAAAGATGTTAATGGTAATCTAATAACAAAACTGACGTGAATATTTTAACTTTTCCACTGTCAATTCCCCTTACTTATGCAGAAATGCGCCCTTGTCACCTGCATACGCTGTTTATATCACTCAGTTGATTTGTTGTGGAAGAACATTCTTTACGTAGATGAATAATTTTTAAAACGAGGTTATTGACAAACAATTTTATGAAAAAAGAATATAAGCAGTCTCGTTTAAAATCATCATTTCGTAAGATCTATGGTATATACAATGACTTTGTCAGCAAATACAATCTGCCATTGAGTCAAATGCTGATTGACGTTTTTTATACTAATTGTTAGGCCATTATTTGCACACTTTGTTGTCGATGGATATTTCCGTTATTTTCCGATCGTGGCAGGGAGCGCACTGTGGGTTTGGTCGGTCGGCAAGCGATGCTTACTCCTCCATGACACCTGGTCCCACCTCTGGTGTTTTGGAGGTCCATGTCTGCTCTGCTCCTAATTTGAAGTGTTTAATAGACCTTTAGGCTTGATTACATTTTGTTATCTTTACATATTTCATTAAACAAATTACACACACATACACGTTTCTATAGCTGAGATTTATGTATTTCAGCCCTGACCTTCTTTGCCAGCCCTTTGATTGGGATGGGAAGCGACCGTGTAACGTTAAAGGTTGGTAAAAGACGACCTGTCATGATGACTGGAACTGTCATCCTGTGGTAAGTACTGGATTGTGCTTCCATTGTCTTGTAAAGGAAGACATCCTATGTGGAATAGTGATATTCTTGTTAATGGCCATTAAAACATAAGGTTCTTATATGAGGCATAAAATTCAGTGTTTTTATGACACTCCTGTGCATCCTGTGATACCCACGGTATTTTTTTTCTTCTGAACATGGTTGACTCTGTTTCTTTACAGTATTGGTTTGATTGGGATGGCTCTGAGCTCTTCAAAATTATATCTCCCGTAAGTCAATTCAATAGACGTCGATATGGGCCTGATGATAGTTAAATATTTATGATATCATGTAGCTTTAATGGACCTCGTTGTTTGTTTCAGACGAAGAGACACTGGTTACAAAAACGGCACAGAAGAATCGGTATAAAATTTTGGGTTAATGTACATGTAGCACTAATTAATCACCCATTTCTTTAATCATATATTTAATTGTTGAATATTCAATCCTGCTGAATTCATTTTATTTCTCAATATCTGATTCTTCCCATTGTTTGTTTATATTTAGATATCTTCTATTTTTTTGAATAATTGTTTTTAGTGTCACAGTGATTTAGCAGTACAAAGGTGCCTTCCATACATAAATAAAACAATAAAGAACTTGCACGAGAGCACCATTTTGAAAGGGTCTCAGCCGGCGCCCATTTTGGTTCCAGAGAAAAAAGGTGAAATCATTGTGGAAAAGGACACCAAATCTGGAAGTCTTGGTAAATATATACACATTGATTGCCAATATTAATGCTTCATAGATTTCAATGTGTTTAAATCTAAAGAATTCTTGATGCCATGAATTCGCCTCCAAACTGAATTTATTTGTTCAGATGCATTTTAGAAATCTCTTTTACACGAAAATGTCGTATTACTCATTTGATGTTATATATATCATACAAGAGTAAAATCTGCACCTTTATGTTTGTCTATACACATCAATTAGATATTCTAATGAGGACACTGTTCCTTTGTCACTGGCTTGTTTTTATATATTTATATTAAGCAGAATAAAAAAAAACTGATCGTGAAAAAGAGAAAACTCTTGCTGAGGTCATCAACTCAATATTGAGATATACATGTACATCAAGTTTTATCAATAAACAATGGTTACTTTCATTCATTTGTCGACTTGGAATATCTCATTGAACTGGAAATCGAAGACACTGCAGAGTGTGCAACGCCAGTTTTATATTTTACTATTTTATCAAAAAGGCAAATTACTGGCAAAGAATTTAATGTTATAAGGATTTCAACAAACTGCTTTATAGCCGTTTGAAGCTAATTCTGCGCTAGTGCTGGGTCTTACGTGTATTTTACATGTTATGTCATTGCTTTTATACTAAATTTGACTATACATGTAGTATGCTCTGTCTACCTGTTTCATACATAGAGCTCACGTCGGGTATGACAGGTAAATAGATGATGTTTACTCCCCCTGGACACCGACCCCTCATCTAAAACACCTGGGGTCCGTGTCTTAAGCCCTCTTCACAGATTTGTTCGTGTCTTTTCTACAATCACTGTTCGTTATATTTATTTACTCGATTGGTGCATTGGTTAGAGCGTCTGTTTTTTAATCCTTACGTTGTGGGTTCGAATTCCACTGTCGCGAAGTAAGGAGTTAATCCTTACGTCGTGGGTTCGAATTCCACAGTGGGATGTGAAGACCGGTCCTTCGGATGAGACCGTAAAAAACGAGATCCCGTATCACAGTAGGTGCTGGCACGAACAAAATCCCTAAATTCTCAATGACCCAGAGTGCCGAGTATAGAACAAAATTTAAGGCTCTCCACCGGCAAATGCTGGCGTCTCTATATGAGTGAAAATTGCTCGAGAGGGACGTTAAATAACAAAAAAACTTTTCTATCGTCAACTTCCCTTACTTATGTAGCAATATACCTTCATGGTTAGCATATGGAGTTTATATATTTTAGTTAATTCGATACGCAAGAATATGCTCTACGTATGATGAATTTATAAAACGAGGTAAATTATTGATAAACAAATGGAAGAAACAAGAATATCTGCAGTCTCGTTTAAAGGCATCATTTTGTAAGTTCTGTGGTGATCAATGACCTTGTCAGCAAATACAATTCATCATTGAGTCAAATGCTGACTGACGTTTTTCATACTAATTGCTATTCCGTTATTTATACACCGAATAGACGACGGATTTTTCTGTTATTTCCCGACAAGGAGCAAACGGCGGGTGTGACCGGTCGGCAGGGGATGCTCACTCCTCCATGGCACCTGATCCCTCTTCCAATGTTTTGGATGTCCATATTTGTTCTGCTTCTATATTGTATTGTTTTATGGATTTTTGATCTTGAACGCTGTTCGTTATCTCCATATGTTTCAGAGACAAACAAATATATTCCTTTTAAAATATGTAGGAGGTCTTATTTTACAAAAGGCTAAATAGGAAGGCTTTTTATATGATATAACATTTGCCTAAATGTCTACTTTAATCAACGAGAGGGCAAGTATATATCACAAATAAGTAAACGCAATATAGGTCAATAAAAGACGAATGTTTAGCTAAGAAAAGGAATTGCATTTATAAACATGTAAAAGAAAGCAAGAAGGAAAGCAATTCACCTTTGTTTAAAACAGCAAAAAAAGAGAATAATACATACATGCATTTGAAGGATAGAAATACATGTATATTTCAAATCAGTCTTGTCTGCATAGCAGCTTATCAGCATATATCTAAACCATCATATCACAGTTTGAAATATTACACGTACAATAAAGATCAAAGAGTATTATGAAAATTGTAAAATAATTGACTAGGAACGCAGGAGGAAGGAGAAGGAAATGAATTCCAATAGAATGCTTCATTTGCCTCTGGTGATACATGTACACGTATCTTGATTTATTCTTCCATTATTTCGTGACAGTTGATAGAATAGTAACCATTTACAATCGTATTAGGTTTTCTATAGGATTTTCTAAAGAGATTAATCATGCTAGCATCTCATGTCGTGGACAATAATCAATCCTCACTATAGGAAAAAAATATGATACAAGAATAACAATGATTTTTTTTTCAGGTTTGTATATATTTTTCTACCTGATCGTCACATTGTCGTTTGCGATGATCACTGTCCCGTACAATGCTCTGATTGCAGACAAGTCTCACCACTCACAAAGGGGTAGGAATTTATGATCATATACGTATGTCGGTCTGCTAACTCCTCTTCAGCTAATAGATCCCCCATTAATCGTGTCGTTTTACTGATTTTTTTTAGGTTTTAATTCCGGGGTAATGGGATGTATGATCCTTATGGGCAACGTGAGTGGAGCAGCTGTAGGAATAGGGTTGTCGGTAAATGGGATTTATTTTACTAAATGCAAATATACTAATGAAGTATTAATTGAATAAATTAGCAAGAAGATCATGAGTTAATAAATCATATTTAACGGATGCACCTATATGTAAATTTAGTTATAAAGGACATGTTATTAGTAAAACAGTCATAAATATGCTGATTTGATAAATTAGATCTTCACGATTATATGTAAAATAAATTTATCAATGTAGCATATGTTTAAAGAGATCAGCAAAAGTTCATAATAGTCCTGAACTAATAAATAAAATCAGATTTAAGTATTTTTAAATACTCCAGGAAATGGGTGTTCTTGGAGCGTATGGAACAGCCATTGCAGTGGTAATGGTTAGTGTATGTATAACAGTCTTTACGACCACAGAAAAGCCTGGGAAACAAATAAACGAACCTATAGGTAAAAATGTCATTCCTTAAAATGTAGACAAAAATGATGAAGTAAGAGCACACCAAAATCAAAGTATCAAAAAGAAAATAAGTCAAAAATTAAGTTTTTTTCACCGTAAAATGATCACTTTTGTAGGATGTCTACAAATTTTCTGCGGATTTTGGGAACCATTGAAAGGTGAGGGTTTTTTTTTTACATACAAACCTTTGCTTCTTATTATTTTGAAGATTAAATAAACTTATTCATTATTTTAAATGCAAAATAGTTTGTTTGCTTAGAAAGGAAAACCATTAATTTAACAACGCATTATTCCAAAAAGATCTGTTCATTGCAAAAAAGATGCAGTACATAACCTGACACATAGACTCCAAAAATACCTTTATTTTATAGAGCATGATTTCAGATGGGTGTTCATTACCAGATTTTTAATGCAGCAAGGAGTTTCTACAGTAACGGGGTATGTATTTCATCTCATTTCATACATAAATCAATATTTTTACACATGAGGCTGGAAAGCAACTGATATTACATCATTATATATCTAAAAATATTACATCAAATGAATGAAATTTACATTAGTATATGAAGATATAAGAAATTGATAGAAGTTCTATAGTATCTGTCAACAGGTGCCAAGTTCTTTTTTTCCAGATTTTTAGAGTATTGGTTGTCTGATATGATACAGCTTCCAGACTGCTGGAATGCCGGAAGGGGCGTAGCCATAATGCTTTTACCAATGTTATTTGCAGCAGCTATAAGGTTTTTAAGAGTATACTTTTTTTCGGAATGAATGGAACTTGTTAATTGGCAAATGTTTAATATTTTGTTTTTATATAAACTTTAAGACCTTTTACTTCATTAATTTGAATGTGATCCATCATGAATATTATCATTATATAATATAACAAATATTCAAATATGCTACTTGAAATTGAACAGAAGAAGCTATATTTTAGCTCAGCATTATTTAACTTTCATATCTTGTGTAATCATTTCCTTGTAGCTCCATAATATTTGGCATTGTGTCCGATCGTTTACAAAGAAGAAAACCCATAGTAATTGCAGCTGGTAGGTACAGTGATGTCATATTGTAAATTTTGAATATACCGGGTGGCAGCTGTAAATTCAAAATTTACCACATGACAGTGAGAGGAAAACTTTATAAGTAAAAAAAAAATTAAAGAAACTACGGAATGTATGATTCATTAGTTAATTTTCGTCCCAAATAAAAACCATGAAGATAAAACTTTCTAACACCCCACCTCAATCATTTCAGCTTTGATTATGTGCATAAGTATATCAACACTAACATACATAAGTGGGTCTTCCGCATACTATGTGGCTGTTGTTATGGCTTTCTTCTTTGGTAAGTGTCAAATTTTTCCTACATTTTTTGACTTTAAAATGAAAACAAAAATTTGAAATATATCTGATAAAATCTCTTAATTTAAGACTTTAATTATCAACATTTGTTTTCAACGTATTTTCCTGGATATTTTGACAATGCAGGAATCGGATTTGGTTCATTCCAATCAGTAGATTTTGCCCTTGTCATGGATGTCCTTCCAGAAGAGAAGGACAAAGCTAAAGACATTGCAGTTTGGCATCTTGCCCTGATCCTGCCAAATGCGCTTGCCACGCCCGTAGGAGGACTAATTCTAGACTACTTTGAGAGTGTCAACTGTAAGATAGGCCTTGGGTACATAATACTTTTTGTTGTCACTACTGTTTACTTTCTACTTAGTGGTATATTCGTCACGCGAATTCAGCAAGCCAAATGATTTCTGTATTACCAGACAGTGAGAGAAATATAAATGAGAATTGTCAAGAAAATTGATATATATTTTTCAAAAGGTATTTGTCACAAAAAAACTGTCATTGCCCGTTCCTTATGTCGACCCCAGATGTATTTATATCCCATTGTTTTGTTATATTGTTGTTTATATTTTTGCTGAGACGTTAAATTATTATTTAGAATTTCACTTACAATTGTAATACCTCAGTGATAGTTGTTTCATCATTATGAAATAAAAATAATGTCCCTAATTATTTTTTTTCTGCAATACAGATTTTTATTTTTAGTGCCAGTAAATATATACAACTGCTATATTAGCATTCAATAACGATAAAATTCTTGACTTCTTCTTAGCTCACATGATATTAAAGCTTAAATAAGCTTTGTTTAACATTTTTTCCAGCATCCATCCGCCTACAACTATTTAGAAATTTTCTGCAAAAGCATGGGGCCATAGGAATTCAACCACACTTTGCAAATTGCATCCTTGGATAAAGTGTTTTCATATTTGTCATTGTCATCTTTTGAAAAGAGATATCCAAGAATTATTAAAAATTTAAGTATCTTCTCAAGAACCAATGGGCCAGGAAAAAGCTACATGTAAAACATGCAAAACCATCATATTGCATGCACAGTGGATTTTTTTTTTCATAACATGTACCCCAGGGCTAAAGTACGGCTAAAACGGGGGAAGCAAGTGGAACTTCTTCATAATCATATGTCAGTTTTGAATATCTCTAATACTCCCAACAACCAAAATGAAATTGAATTTCCGTATCTATATTGCATTCCGAAACTTCATTAAAACCTTTACAAACAAAAATACAAAGTGGGTTCCAGTAACTGTTTTACTTTAACCAAGCCTTTTTCATTACTTCTCACTAAAATATCAACAGCAGTGATGAAGAAACTTCAGGAGTACAGTTCAAAAGTATTTTCGAAAAGGGTGTACATGTAAATCAGATGTAAAAATAATGAAAAATTCAAAAGAACTTTTGAAATCTTGAATTTAAAGATACCAGTCTGACCATCTGTTTCATATTTGGATATTTTTACTAGAAAAAGGCCTTAATGATAATCTAACAATCAGTCCTTATGGTAAATGTTATGACTAGCTTTTCTATCGTCAACTTCTTTTACTTATACAGCTATATACCGTCATCACCTGCATACGGGGTTTATGGATCTTTCAGTTGATTTTATACCCGAGAACAATTTCTAAAACTAGAATAGTTGATAACTATCAAGTTGATGAAACAAGAGAATACAACGAACGTGTACTATGTATTGTTTTAAGTAATTTTTTCTTAAGTTCTATGGTCGATACAATGAACTTGTCAGCAAATACAATTTATCATTAAGTCAGATGCGGACAGACAGTTTTAATTCAAAATTCTTTACATACAAAATTGTCAACAGACTTGTCCGTTATTTCCTAAGCATTAAAAGGAGCACATTTATAATTGGCATGGAGTCAGATCCATGGTACTTGATCCCACTTCTAATGTTTAATTCAAATTTTAAATAGGTAATTCTTTTTTCAAAATTAACAAAGCCATGACTAGATATATTAAATAAGAAACATCCTCATATAGTGCAATCCCTACCATTTAGCCACAACAGAGGAACAAAGTTTAATATATGAATACATTCAGATAAAAAAAATCATCTAAAGAACAGCAGAATAGCAAAAGCACTATAAGGCATTGGAAATTTTTCGCGAGGAACATGTACAATGGATTTTTATATTTTTCAGAAAGCCATTATTTATCAGATTTATATGGCAGCATCCTCAGGTAGTTTATATTTTAATTTGTTCATGACTGCTGGAGTAATGTGGTATTAAATTACCTGTTAAAGATAAAAGTTTTGCTTGCAAAGGAATGAATATCAAGCGGGAAAATCTGCATATGAAGAGCAAGACCATAGTTATTCAAGTGGTCAATGTGGTTCCTGGGTCTCTTGTGGTTATGGAAATAAAAGAACCAATGACCAAGAAACTATATTTAAACTATTTTATCAAAAACAATTCACATGAATTTCACCGGGTGTTACATAACAATCTTACAGATTAGTTCATGTTTTGACCAAGCCAGCTGACATAGTTAACTACTCTGGTGTATACTCCTGGTTTGAAGGCTTCAGCACAGCCGAATCCCCAGCTAGTGATTCCTGTTCATAATTAAATACACAGAAATATATAAAAGTTTACATGATCACATAAAATAATTAAACAATTGAGAAGATTAAATGTACTGAAATGTTAATCTATGTAATTTTATTTTTCCCTAGGGGTAAGAAGGTACGCAACACGATATTTTTCTCTAGAAATTTATATTGAAGTATTGCTACTTAATCACCTTTCCTCACAAAAAAATTGTGGTACATTTCCAGGTGTTTGTACGAGATACCAAAATTTGTTTCCTTCATAAAAATTTTGGAAATCGCTTGAATTGCCAAATGAGCAATTATTGATGATATAATTTTAAACATTATTTTCAATCCGGTTAAGGGATAGTAAGATAATAATAATAATTTAATGCCAGTAATTTTTATATTATTCGAAAAAGAGTTTTAAAAAATCAGATGAGGAATTGCGAAGAAAAGCAATATCAAACCGGACATCAAAGCATATGTTCTCATTATAGAAGTTTTAGAAATTGATTGTTTGAAAATACCTGTGAGTTGCCATACTCCTCCAGAACTACAAACCAATGGCCCACCACTATCTCCCTACAAATGAAAATATTACAGAAATATATGAATAAAAATTGAAATAAAATGTAGAATAAAGTTCACATGCATAACTTGAGCACAAAAGAGTGCAAAATGCATATCCAATACTATTCTGCAACTTTTGAAAAGTAAGTACTAAGTTGTGGAGGCATTTTTGGATGTACAGTATAAGTGCTTAATTATGCATGTACTATTGTTGTAAAATTGCTACCTGACAAGAGTCTTTTCCACCTTGTTCATATCCAGCACAAATCATGGTTGTTGTGTCCATGTTTCTGCCGTAGTAGTCACGACTGGCACATGTTGACTGACTTATAATAGGTACCGTTACCTGTCTAAGAACTGAACTAGAACCAGTACCTAGAAATATATCACCACATTTGAATTCAATTCTGTATTCAACTGTATATATTTACAAATGGAGGTAAGTTTCATCATTAATCATATTTGGATTTAAAAGGATAAATTGATGCGAGTTTAATTTTAAAATTTCATTTAAAGGTTCATATGAACCTTGAGTATCTCCCCAGCCAGTTGTTATACAATTTGTTCCAGCGGCCACATCGAGTTGACTCACACAAACAGGACTGACGTAGTCGTTGATCTGTGCTGCTGAGCTCAGCTCCATCAATGCGATATCGTTGCTGATTTTGGAGCTACTGTAACTGCGGTGGCTTATGATGGCCCTAACGTTCAGATTCTGTTCTGTAGTCTCTGTTCTAGTTCTGTCATGTTTACCTAGTCGAACCCGCCATCTGGAAGCTGTTGCCATAGCACTACAAGAATAAAGTAAGTCTCAATTGCACCCGCTTAAGGATTTTTAGCTTGTATTGTCAAAAGAAAATTAAACATTTTTACATGTATTTGCCAATTACAGTATTTTTCCGTTACATGCGTAACTCAAGCATTAGTGGTAAGTGAACAAACGTATTTTTACTCCAAGGATGTGATTAATATATTTCCTGCATACAACGATCAATTCAATGCAAGATTATATTCTAGACAATCTACTTTTACATCGAACTTAATCATTTTTATCAACGACATACATTTGATTGTATGTTACAAACGTGCATTCCATTTTTCACTCCAAGGATGCCTACCAAAATATATAGGAAATGTTTTCCTTTACTAAGCACTAGCGCCATTTTGAAGTGAGAACCAATTAAATCAAAGCCAAGTTATATACTAGATAAACTAATAGTATTTTATCAATGGATTTAAACATGGTTTAATCTTCTTCCTAGGTTGAATTTGTTAATCAGAAGTATTTTTTATTACCATCCATGGCCAGCTGTTAGCACGAGCTTCAGTTCCACCAACAATGTATGAGACAGCAGGACTGACACGAGTACTTCCACATCCTGCCTGATTAATGGATTGTAAAACCGCTGTCAGGTCTGTCTGGCTAACCTCGGTATGTGAATGTTGCCCGTTGTGAGGCTTTCTGTGTGGCTTAGCTACAAAACGGCACATAATTCTTATGTAGCATAAAGTTTAACTAACCTTACTTATAATTATACAACTTTTTGAAGATGAGAATTGCTGTTAAAAAACGGTATTGTATTCGGTCAAAAAAAATTTTTTTAAAAAAACACTACACGCCTTTTTATTCATTCAATTTGCGATGTTTTTCAGGAAAATACTGGTTTAGCAAAATTCAGAAAAAATAATTTTATTCTCAATTAAAGAAGTTTTACTCTGAATTACAATTTGATTTTCAATGCCAAAATTAACAGTTCTGATGACCATTGGTTTGAAAACGGAGAATGTAACTTTTTTCGACAAGGTCAACAATAAACATTCAAGATGGCACAAACAATTAAATATATTAAGCTATATATAATTTACTATATCTTATGCTGATTAAACATATTTTTTTTAATTTCATTTTCAGGAAATGTCCTTTTAAGAGTTTCAGACTGTCGTAATTTTATGCCTTACCAGTGACTAAGCAGACGATAGTGAGAACTACTGCTACCTTCAACATGTTGAGGAGGACTGATTCCCAGACATGGTCACAGCAAGTTTTGTCGGATTAAATATTGTCGGAGTCATTCCAGATTCGTGGTATGATTATTCAATTTAAGAATACAGATATACTATGGCTAAGTACAAGGGATCTTAAATGCCTTTCCTTAGACCAATGCATGCGAGACCCATTCAAGAATGCAAATCTTAGATTTTACTGTTTTGCTTTACCTTTCTTTTCGAGATCTATGTCTTAAACAAATCTGAATTGTAGTTAATATATATACTGTTAAGGAATTTTCATGATATATGTAATTTTAAGGCGGTCAAGGTAGAATATAGTATTTATGCTAAATCGTGTCCCTCGTGTTTAATGAAATAAGCTATGCATTTTGATAATAAATATACATGTACAAGGTCAAACTATTTACAAAGTATTACCTCGGTTATCGTCATCAACCAGTGATACGTCATTGATCCATAATTGAAATTGTGTCAATGTTTAAGTTGTCACTATTTACCATATTGATTTTAACAATAGATTGATTAGAAAAAGAAGGGATTAAAACGAAAGAATAAGCATTCGCTGAGCAACTTGGAATGACCTTTTTTGTTTGAAACCTTAAAATAGAACAAAACCAGATTGAAGTTCTCCACTTGAAATTGATCGTAAGAAAATAATAATTAGATAATTTAAAGTTTTGAAATCAAGCAACAGTTTCCATATTTTTAAGTTAAATATACTTAGTATTCTTACCATATGGTGTTTATTTCTCAGCTTATTTGCTAAGTAGGAGCAATTTTTTAAACCGAAGAAGGCTATTCACGTATTAGATGATGATTTAGGGATTTCAACAAATTTTGTGCTGAAAATTTCATAATTCTTCTTCTATTTATTTGGTTCAGTACCATTAGAGACGCAAGTTATTTTAACTGGTTATAATTCATATGAAACATCCAAAGCGAATTTATTTACGTATTCTTGCTCTATTTTTGTACACGAGAAACCTTAAATAAAATAACGTTCATTTAAAAAAAAAAACCCATTTTTGTTTGACTTATATTTGTGAATAGTATGTTTGTTTTGCTGGGGCAGGAGTTTACAAAGCAATTCTTATGTTGAAAAATTTAAAATTACTTGATACAGCATAAAGTTATCTCAAGAATTTCCAGAGGTTAGGGTGTGCGTGTGTATGTGTATGTGTGTTTTTGATAATTGTGATTTTTTTTTACATTCAGCTTTCTTTTGTGACATATATTCTTGAATATGTTCTAGAGATTCTAGAGAAATATTATCTATTAAATTTAATCGAATGCTGCTCAAATACTAAAGTAAGAATGTGTTCTATATACTTATAGTAGACGGAGCTCTGAAAAAAAAAAATTAAAGAAATTATCAGTATGAAAAAAGTACTAGTCAATAAGCATTTCATTTAATAAATAATTGTATTTGTCGACAAGGCCATTGTATCGACCAAAGTACTTACGGATTGATGACTTTAAAACAGACTGCTGATATTCTTGTTTCGGCAACTTGTTTTTAGAGCATGTTCTTGTGTATCGAATCAACTGAGTTATATATACTTCGTATGCAGATGATGAAGGTTTATTGCTGCATAAATAAGGTAAGTTAACGACTGAAATATTAAAGTCATCTCATTTGCCATAAATCTTGCTTGTTAGATTACCATTCACTTCTTTTTCAAGTAAAATATCTAAATATGAAACAAATGTGTCATACTCTGTGGTATCTTTAATTTCAAGTTCACTGGGATATATCGTATCGACATAAGAAGGAAATAACCATTGTTAATTGACAATACGTCGTCGATATATCTAATTGCTGAGTTGGAGGCTACAGCAAATGTTTTCTTCTTTTCACGTACAAGTCTTCGGACAAATTCCTCTTCATATGTACACAAATAAGGTCTGCAAATAACGGGGCGCAATTGGTACCGAAGGGAATTCCAATATATTGTTGGCAGACTTGGTCTCCAACTCCAAGGACCACACAGATATTGTCTATCAGAAACTCAAGCATCTTTTTCAATATCAACTTCAGAATATTTGTATGTACAATAAGATTTTTTTAACAAAATAATTTTGCAAATAACCAATGAGAAGGTAAGTAAATTTACGAGTCCCATTTTGAAAAAAATACCTGTCAATAATGTCAGAAGCCCTGGACTTTTATTTATCGTGGGTAAAGGTTGTATAAGAATTGAAAAGTCGTAAGTTTTTATGTATCCACATCTGACTTAGAATATATTGTTGCACAGTACTCCTGAAATTTCTCCTTGACTACTGTTAATATTTCAATGAGGAGTAAAGAAAGTGGTTTGGTAGAACATTTACTGGAACCCGTTATGTATCTTTTTTTTTAAAAAAAAAGATTTGTATGAAGTTTTGGAATCCAGTATAGATGTGGTAATTCAAATTCATTCTGGTTGTTATAGGAATATTAATAATATTCAAAACTGACAAGTGATTTTGAAGAATTTCCTTCTTAGAAAGGCAGCTATGGGTATAAGTTGGATTACCACAAGTAGAATTAAATCCCAGTTCCTCTAAAATATAATTTAAATAAACAAAGACAATGTTGTAACCTGTTCTGTTAGCAGAGAACAGTACATAGTGAGTGTATTCTATCTTATTATTTTTCTTCTGAATTAATGAACACAGAGGGATACTTGGTTTTCATTTTTCCCCTCAATCGCCTAATGCGAGGTTTAACATGCATCTGATACATATACTCAAGTTATGGTTCTTTTGAACTTTTTATTCGTTAGCATTGAATGAATATTGAGTGTTAGTCTATATATTACACAAAATAAAACCGATTCCCCTTCTTGTCTTTGAAATTAATGACATGAATAACAAACTTTTTATAAAAATAACTTTTTTAATTATCAACAGAATGTTCAACAAAAGTAGAAAGAGCACAATTGCTTACAATACTTTCAATATGAAAAACATAAATATAGATTTTATTACATGTATTTAAATTCTCACCCTGTCAAAATCCCTCAGTATCTTCAAATTCAGTGAAAATAATATCTATCTTAAGTATACTGTGTTATTTTGCCTTTAAAAAGACCTAGAACAGATAATACTGAATATCAATTTCAAAAAGGGAAAAAAATCCAAGAGAGACAGATTCAGATATTCTGTTTGAATTAGCAGTGAATAGTGATATAAAGATGTGATACTAAGTTCCAAAATACGGAAAATATGTCTTGTACATTTCTGCCTTCTCTTTGATCCATGTGAGATATATGGTGACGTCAGTGTATATTCCAGGAGAGCGGGGATGTCCACATCCATAACCCCAGCTTGTGATACCTAGAATTTAAAACAGAGAAAAATAATTACTTATCTTTTAAAATGTTTTGATATTTTTGATACACCATATTTTTCTTTTTACATAATTTATACCATTAAGTACGTTTGAAAATTCTTACCAACTTGTACCCAATATCCATTATGATCCTGTATAATAAACGGACCCCCACTGTCGCCCTAGAAAATATACATGTAGGAAGTGCTCACTCAAAGTTACATGCAGAAAATTAAGTATTACCTTGACATGTAAAAATATAATTCATTGGAGGAGAAAAATATTTTGAAAAAAAAATTGTCAAAATCTTCCGTCTTCATTACACTAATAATCTGTTTCATATTTTTGCCCACGCGTACAATTAGAGAGGAATTTGAAGTAATGGTATTATAACTTTGATTTTTAAACCTGTCTTTAAAATAAAAAATTTTTTTAAAAAAAGCATACATGAAGTTATATTTTTGTCTCTGAAACTGCAATTTTTGAAACCTTATACTTTAATGAATGTGACAAAATGATTATAAGCTATGCAAAAATCCTCATTTCTATTTCATTTGTCTCGTTCATGAATGTGTCAAATATACATGTCTCTATAACAATTGGTTTAACAATAACGTTTACAAACTTACAATACATGCATCCTTGCCTCCTTGTTCATACCCAGCACAGAAAGTAGTTTGGGGTAGGAAGGCACTCCCATACCACGTGTGTGCACCACAGACACGATCACTCAGAATGGGTATGGATACTTGGTTCAGCACATACTTTGGATTAGGCTCTACATTTCAGTGAGTACATTTCATTTTTGATAGCTTTTAAATACATATACTTGAAGAACAACCGGATTCAGAATACATGATTGTTGGACATGTACATAATTATGACTAGCAAATTTACATGGTTAGATAATTAAATTTTAACCTAACGGGTTCATGTTTCGTGACATTAAAATCTTTAACAAATCTGATCATATGTACAAGTACTTTATATTTATTATCATAAATTAGTTTTTTTTACTGCATAAGTGGCAGTGTACAAAAGAAAATCCTATCACTTCATAAATAATATACACAGTTAAAGAGAACACTTCTCATAGATGTGAAAAATTTAAATCATTTTTTTTCAAAGATGAAAGACGATCAAGAAAGTCAAATATATTCAATCAAATATATAATAATATGCTTAACTCTAAATATCTAATGTTTACAAAGTTAAGCAAAAGATGCTCAAATCAGTTACCGTGCGTTTCTCCCCAGCCCGCAACAATACCAACAATACTAGTATGTGAATGAGAGTGATGCGAGGGGAAGCTACTCAAGGGAGCTCCTGGCAGACATACTGGCATGACGTAACTATTGAACATCACGTGATTGTCTAATACGAGTATGGCAATGTCATTCCTCACCGTGTGATTGTCGTATCCTTCATGCATAATGATTCGATTAATAGTGTGAGTTTGCTGAGTTAAGTCTGTGTATAAAAGATGGTGCTTTCCAACAATTGCACGCCATCTCTTAGGATCCAAACTCCCATGACTTAAGAAGGAACACAAAAATTGAATAAAAAAAGAATTGTAGTTAAATGTCTAGAATGAAGAATTTTTTTAAGATGTGTATTTTATTTTTATTTTTTCTAGAATTTTCATTTCTGTTTGCTAAGCTTTTAAGAATACACAGTTGCATTCCCTCAAGAAATTTCACTTATTTACGAACGAACAATTTCTGAAACGAGGTAAGCTATTGAGAAACAAGGTGATGAAACAGGTAAATCAACAGCCTCGATTAAACTTAAAGTCACCATTTCGCAATTTTTTATGTCGATGCAATGACCTGTCAGCAAATATAATACGCCATTGGATGAATACTGACTGCCGTTATCATACCAACTTTTAGGCCTTTATTTACACACCGAATTGTCAACAGATTTTTACGTTTGCCCGATCATGGCAATGTGCACTAGCGGATTGACCAATGCACTAAGGAAGCTTACTCCTCCGTGGCCCCTGATCCCACCTCTTATATTTTTGGAGGTCAATGTTGGCTCTGCTCCTGATTTGTATTGTTTCAATGGACCTATATATATGAGCTTGTTTACTGTTTTCGAAATCTCAATATTTCACTTCAAAAACTTTAATAAAATCATACTCTTCGAAGCAATGGGCTGCCGTAAGAACAAGTTTGTCTGAAATGATCGATCCTCCACACACTTGAGCACCATTCTCTGTCAGCATCACCTTAAAAATTACACAGTCTTAATAGATGTTAAATGTTTTATTTCAAGGTCAAATTTCAATTATCAAAAATATTCTGTTTTAAAATATCATTTTTATTGTGTGAAATCGATGCATGTATATGAACAAAAAATCTTTGTTTAATGCCATGTTTATTGTCTGAAATCGATTTATACATATATGTCTTTTATTTTGCAAAATTACAAAGATTCTAGAGTTATTTAAGCAATATATAGAGTTTTTAACATTAATTTATTTTAGTTACTGACCATCCATGGTAATGTTCCTATCAGAGCCTCCTCTCCCCCAATCACTCGGTTGATGTGGTTGTTATGGTGCTGTTTGGGAGGTCTATAAGGGCGGCCACAGGGGACGCAGTATGTTGGATCCGCTGTAAAACATTGGATAAGTTTCATAAAATTTAATATGTAACATTAATGTTTTTCTGAATAATACATGCAAGCCTGTGAAATGCACAACGTCAATAACATGAATAAACTTGATTTATTTTTTTAAAAAAATATATATCCCTCTTTTATGAAAGAGGGCCAGATCAAGTCGAAAACAGTGGAAGAACTTTAAATACTTTATGTTCCAATTTTGAAGCACGTTATATTTTTGTATCAGACCTGCATGTTTTGATCTGCATATACCTATTTTTACACTTACTCCAAGATGATATCTGCACTCATACAACAAAAACAAAAGATACAAAATTTACATGTTGAAATATTAAAAGCTAAACTGGAGCAGAATGAATAACTGAAAATGATAACACCGGTGATTAAAATTCGAAATATTGATATTTATTGATCGAGATCTCCATTTTGCTAAATAGTTTGAAAAAAAAACTTAAAAGACCAAACCAAATACTTTATATAAATTTGCAAATGCTTTCGTTATGCAATTGAAAGAGGGGGTGCGTTTAAATTAATGATTTAAAAATAATTGAACTAGTAAAACTTGCACAGTATTTCAGAAAAAAAAATGTTTTTGATTTGGATCATACCTTGATGAAGAAGCACAAAACAACACAACAACCAACGCATGAGGAAAATCATTGCCTTTCGTGATTTCCGGTTCCCTTTCCCCATGAATGGGTCACGAAAGCATAGATAAGAACAAGGTGGCCTTTTATTAGAACTCTATATATACTCTACATATACTTGTAGGAATTTGCGTTGTAAATATTTATATAAAACTTATCTAGATATTGTTTTATTATTACATTTGTATTCAGATAAAACATTGATAATTTTTTAAATGTTAGAACAAAAATATGATTGTCTTTATATGATAGTTTTGTATGTGTTATTAACTGAAAATTATAAACATTTGTTAGAGAATCAAAACCTATACGCTAAATTGACCTTGACAAGAAGATACTCTCTCTTGGACGGAATTTCACCTTGAGAAATAATAACCACGAAAAGTAGAAAGACTATTAAAGTACATCATGTATTAATAGGCCTTCGTTTTGACATAAAATTGGGAGGGTATTAAAACTAAATGCTATACGAGGGTTGTCCCAAAAAGTCGTAGACAATCTTTATAATTTTTTAATCATGCAACTAATACTTACCAAATTTTGCAAAGACATAATATATTCAATGTTCTTTAAAATTGTGAATTTTTATATTCATATCTTTCATATTAATAATATTAGGACGATTTATATGAAGGCCGATAAGGCCTGTCGGCGCACGGACAAAATTCGGAATAATTTACGCATATAACTATTACAATTGCTTTCATTTCTTTCATACTATATCATACTTTGAACTCAAATTTAAACCACTGAAACCAGAATAAAAATTTTAATATTATGTCAAAATTTCATATATATATCATTAAAAACAGACGATTGGTGTCATGATTTTCATAGTATCGTTGAAATTGAGTTTGATGAAAATGACGTCGTCGAACGCGTAGTCGGCGCACGGAGATGTAATAAATTGTGTTGGATATGGTTAATATACATCGGAGACGGGAAAAAAGAGTACAGAAGTGACATTACACACCAGATTTTAATAAAAAAGTTATTTTTAAATTGCACGATATTCAATAAGAGTTTTTCTTCTGTATCGAAAATAGTTTATTACAGCATGTAAAAAGTAGAGTGCTGTTTGTTAAACGCAGACAATTGGGGACAATCTGGACAGCGAACGACGTCAAACAATTTGTTTTCTCTGCTGCCTACAATGTAAGGCGATCTTCGACTAAATTTCGACTGAGTTTTGAATCTGGTTAAAAAACAAGTAAAAACACAAACGGACAGCGGTGGATTTAAATATGCCCGTTAATCAAGCGTGGTCTAATCACTTAAAAAATTTTTAAATGTTATTACCCACTAGTGAAGCAGCAATCGAGTTCATGACGTTATAAGAGGCGTAATTTACGCTTGCTTTCGTGCGCCGGTGTACACTTATATTCTTTCTTTATTTTTTCATAATTTTCTTATAAGATGTGATATCATCATGAAACTTGAAGTGCATAATCATAAAATGTTACTCTTTGCAATGACGAGGGAAGAAATTTAATAAAGCAAAGAGAAACAAAACTGTTTTACCTGTCTACGATTTTTTGGGACAACCCTCGTATGTCCCCAACTCAACGACAAAAAAGAAAGAAAGAAAAGAAATGCACGTTTGTTTTCAATTGTAAAGAATGCACAAATGTGTATTTAATAGAAGCTTATAAATATTTGCCATATTCAATCTTTTGCCATTACAGTGAGCTGAAAATTAATTGTCAAAAAGCAAAGTCCCTTTCTCTGCTTTGTTCGATAGGCAGTCCAGAGTCTAGCTGAAAATGTAATGTTTTTGTTTGTTTAATTGTTTTGGTAATGTTTTGCACAATCATATCACATTATATTACGTATGTATATGTACAATGGCATATATAAGGTTAATTCAATGAATAGGCTAAAAAAGTGGAATTAAGGTGTTTCTTCAGCTTAAAACTGAATGATGAACATGATTTGGATTTTTGTACATGTATGAATGGTTGAAAAAACTGAAGTTAAGGTCAGACGAGACGTTCCTCAATATCTGTTTTGTATATCTTTGTAATATATGAAAAATATTCGAAATTTTAATCACATTCTGCTTTCTAAACCAGTTTCTAAATGTCTTTTATAAATCCAGACACTTAAACATATCAAATTAGAAAATTATTTTTCTTCCTAAAAGGATTATATAAGAAAAACTGCCCCTGGTATCTTGCAGAAATGCCTGGTAAGGTACATCAATTTTTTGTGAGTAAACATGTTTAAGTAGCAATACTTCAATGACAAACTCTTGGAAAATTTTATCTGTTATTTAGGAACGTCTCGTCTGTCCTTAACAACAGCGCCTGATCAATCGTGTAACTTTGCTTTTTTAATTTAAAGGTAGGGTACACTTGTAAAGAGGAAATTCAGGAAAAATAATTTTAGTATATTTCATACATTTTTTTTTTTTTTTTTTTTTGTAAATATAATATATATTAATATGCACGGAATGTCTACTTTTAAAACGAATGCAACTTTTGCGCAATAAAATAAACAGACCGAGTCAGCTATCCAAGAAAAAAAAATACAGAATACAATTTGAATAAAAAAAATACATAACAAATTGAAATTTATACGAAGCATTGAAAATTGACATGAACAATACAAATGGTTATAGAATGTAAATCGTTATATTTATAGAATGCAAAAATTAAAGCAAAATAGAGATCGAATGCAAATGGAAACTGGTGCAAACCTTATAAATTTATAAATCTACAAATGAAACATTAATTACGACAAAAACGGAAAATTAAAGACTTCAAATGAAATTATAGAATACAAATGGAAAATTTAACAATATAAATGGAAAAGTTCAAATTTGCAAACTTCGACATGTCATGTGCTTTATACAAAGAAACAGTTTACAGCTTCACTTGATCAATTATGATTTTAAAAAAGTACATGCATTGCAAATTAAGGCCTTAATTTTTCCACAGGAGTTCGCCAGCGGAGTCCCGTGATTTTTCCACCGAAATTGCGGTCAGGGGAATAACTTTTCGAAGTCACAGTACTAGTGTTGATTCAACATTTTATCATCACTCCAGTTCCAGTCTATTTTATATTTATCGAATATAGAGGATACATGTTTGCATAAGTTCACTCGAGCCGTTGTTATAGAGAGAGAGAGAGAGAGAGAGAGAGAGAGAGAGAGAGAGAGAGAGAGAGAGAGAGAGAGAGAGAGAGAGAGAATCTACTCCACCTTTGAAAGTTTGATTTACCCTTATGAATATTCATATTGGTTTATTCATGCTGTTTCCCAAATAATTATATTAATAACCTAATTATGTATATAATGCATATGTACACATTATTTAATTTATAGTAATACCACCAAAAAATTACACTTACATTATTTTTACGATTTCATGGTTTGTATTTTCGCGGCAAGTGCAATCTTTTTAAGTCGGCCTTGACCTTTACAGATGTAAACAAGAAAGAGGCGAGAGGCGAGCAGAAGTTGTGTCACAGAGTAGTAAATCAAATGTTTTGATGAACAGGTTGTAATAATTGTGAATTTAGAGCAATTAATAAAAAGTAAGATTTTTATGTACATTTTATGTATATAATGTTTATAAAGTATGATATTGTAGTATGAATACCATGTTCCATATAAATGTGACCTTTTGAAGTAATGTGTGTGAACACTGAACATAATGTAAATAGGTAAAGTGCATCGTGCATATTAAAAAAAAACTATTTACTTTTTTGTTACTCGTAAAATAGACAAAAGAAGGTAAGATAAACTGATAAATGGATGTATATTCGCCAAAATGTATTGATGTGTTTGTGAAATTAAAGTATGATTAAAATTAATAAAAATATTATGATAAATTGCTGAATTCTTTTTCCTTTGGACTGTTATAGATGGTGTCCTCGATGTATCACACAATGTGGTCACTTCTGAGAGAAACACTGTTGGTCGGTGTGCTGTTTTTGGTTTTGTGGTACATGTACAAACTGTTCTTAGCTCCATTGTTTTCTCCACTAAGAAAGGTTTGCAAATGTTATATTTTTAATTTATCATTTAATTTCTATACTTTATTTTGCAATTGTTTTGTGCATGATGATGAAGAGATGCAAAGATGAAAATTTACATAGCTTAAGCATATTTTTTTTACTTTTTTTCCAAATATCAAAACCCTTCATTATAAAATAATGTACCATATATAGAAAATATGTAATTTGCAATTCTGCATGAATAATTTTTTTTATTAAATTCATATTTCACATTGTTAATCCAGATTTAATGTGGCAATAAATAATGTTATTAGCAGAGAAAGTAATTTTTATTCTGTTTACTAGTTTTGAAGCAGTTGTGTGCAAAATAGCAGAATAATTCAGTTTTTCATTAAGTGCAATATTTTCTTTTTATAGATACCAGGATGCCCATACATTCCGCTGGTAGGGAACATGCTAGAGGCTCGTAAAGCTGAACCAATGACCAATACAATCAGGCGAGTGAAGCAGCACAATTATAAATTAACATAATACTTGTGTTTTACTCATAATTAAAGGCACTTACTATGTGGACCCTATCCTTTTGCCTCTATGACTAGGAAAGATTATTCTAAGGGAATAACAATGTACATGCATGTAAGATCATGAGAGCAATTAACTGAGAGAATAACGAAGAATGTGTGCAATAATTTAGTGATGAGGGAGAGACAAATTTTGCAAGGGACAGTGTTAATCTGACACACACACCCACCACCACCCCCAACTTTACTTTCTTCCAATAGATACTTATCTTTTGCATTATCAACCTTTTCCCATTTATTTAACTGGCATTATTGTTTTCAAAGTATCCCTCAGTTACTATAATTGTTGTCCTGCTCCTTGACCTTCTTGGCTTCTCTCCTTCACATTGTTTCCTTCACTCCAGTCCTTTGTAATAACCCCACCCTCACCCCCACCCCCACCCCCAAGTGCTCTTGTTGTTGCTCTTAAAGTGTTATTGATGCATTTAAATCTGTGTTCCTTGTTTTGTTGCCCTTGCATTCTGGTGCTCATGGATCATCTATCCCTTATTCTGATGAAAGGCAGCAAATAGTCCAAACATTTACTCATATTTCTGTATAATTTTGATTACCTGAAAACAGTGCATGTAAAATATATAGTTTTACGTATGTACAAATAAAAGCTATTGATTTTAGGAAAGACTGCTACATGTAATACACTTGTAATGAATTCAGTAGTATTTTTTAGCTCACCTGAGTCGAAAGCTCAAGTGAGCTTTTCTGATCAAAATTTGTCTGTTGTCTGTCGTTGTCATCGTTGTCGTTAACTTTTCACATTTTCATCTTCTTCTCAAGAACCACTGGGCCAATTTCAACCAAACTTGCTACAAAGTATCCTTGGGTGAAGGGGATTCAAGTTTGTTCAAAGAAGGGCCACACCCTTTTCCTAGGGGAGATAATTATGAATTAGAGAAAAATTAATGGCAACATTTAAAATTCTTCTTCTCAAGAACCACTGGGCCAGGAAAAATGAAACTCATGTGGAATCATCCTCAGGTAGTGTAGATTCAAGTTTGTTCAAATCATGACCCCCGGGACTAGGATGGGGCCAAAATGACCGACCAAAGTTTTACATAGGAATATATAGGAAAAATCTTTAAAAATCTTCTTCTCAAGATGCACTGGGCCAGGAAAGATGAAACTCATGTGGAATCATCCTCAGGTAGTGTAGATTCAAGTTTGTTCAAATCATGACCTCCGGGACTAGGGTGGGGCCAAAATGACCGACCAAAGTTTTACATAGCGATATATAGGTAAACCTTTTAAAATCTTCTTTTCAAGTACTTCAAAGCCATGATTAGTGATATTTATATGGAATCATCCTCAGGTAGTGTAGATTCTAGTTTGTTCAAATCATGACCCACTGGGGGTTTAAAATTCAAGCCCCCCTCCCCCTTTAGTAAACTTTCAGTTCTGATCTGATATGTGCTTTTTCCTAGCCGATGTGCTCAGGTGAGTGCTGTGGCCCCTGGGCCTCTTGTTTAAGTGTGTGGGACTTGTTTTATTCCATACAGCATGAGATAAAAAAAAGCATTTCCTTTTTCAGATGGATGAAAAAATACAAGTCAAAAATCATTCGATTTTACTACTTTGGAGGACAAGAAAGACTACTAGTTGCAGATCCAGAAATTTGCCGCCAAATTTTAGTCACAAACAGTCGCAACTACAAACGATTTGGGATACAGTCATCGTAAGCAGAGAAATACTCTGGTTAAAGAATTGAATCTAAATCAATATATGAATACTTATTAATATGTAAAATTTTCCAAGGTTCACAGGAAATGCCCCTTTGTTTGCTTTTTTAAGAAATATTTCTTTATGGTTTCCAGCATCATTGGAAACCCACGGGTGATCTCGTCTTTACTTATCACTCGTGGGCAAACTCGCCGAAAAATCGTCATATGTAATTAAATATGCATGGATCATTTGATTGGCCGCATCACAGATTCGCGATGCGAAACAACGAAACACAGTTCACGTTACATATGCAAGTTCGGCATTGCCAAAAACATTAAAAACTCTTCCGTAGTTAACACAGCTGATAAATCCACTCACCGGTGCATTTTGCAGTTAAAAAGAGGTACTCCTTCATAATATTTGACGGATATTAATGTCAGTGACCTGTACGAATTGACTTTCATCGTTTTCAATCAAACTTCGCACGTTTTAATGAGCGTCAAAATATTTACCATAAATAGCAAAGTAATAAACGTATTTTTAAAATTGAAGAGTTCCAACTTTCTGATTGGTTGACTAAAAACAACAAATTAGCATATTTTACGGCGATATTTCAGCGAGTTTGCCCACGGGTGATAAGTAAAGACGAGATCACCCGTGGGTTTCCGACGATGGGTTTCCAGAGGGTGATGGGATCTGTCCTTTTATTTACTTGCTTGTTTATCGTTTTCAGACTTAATTTGACTGTAATAGTCCCTTTATTTCGTGTTCTTTTTAAAGGTTTCAGAGGTTGACAGGAACTGCCTCTATAGTTACTTGTTCTTTATTATAGATTTCAGAGGTTGACAGGAACTGCCCCACTATTTGTCCTGTCAGGGGAGCCTCATCACGTGATCAGGAAGATCTCGAATCCAGCCTTCTCCCCAGCTGTTTTGTTTGGTAAGAATAACAACATCCCATTTAACAATCTCTTTGGAAGTTATTCTAAATGTATCATACTCTCCAATCTTATCTTCTCTTTGGTCATCTCATTACTATGATCAGTGAGAAAATAACTTCTGTATTATTACAATGTGTTATTCATATTTTTTGACAGACATGATTCATGTATTTCAAGAGAAAGCACTCAATCTGTGCAAGAAATGGGAATGTTTACAGAATGATTATGCAGATGTTCAGCTACAGTCAAATCTCCAGACAATGGTGAGGGCCGCATATGTTCAGAATGCTAAATCAGATGTACAGGTTGAGGTGTCTTTTTCAGGTCATGTTAGTCACTAAGCTTACTGTTTCTTTTCAAATGTCATCATCCTTCATACATTGCCCATAAGTCCATGACTAGTTATAGATTCTTCTTATATGCTTAATTCCTTGCAGACTGTTGGCTTATTATACTATTGGAGAGTTTCCTGTGATCATGCAATTTGATTTTAAAATAGCCAATTAAATGAATCTTGATTTTGTTACTATCAACCTCAAAGTTTGAGAGAGGTTAATAATCTATAATTTTGCTGTAGTTTGCCTGTCCAGGTCTTTCCTTTTTTCCTTCAATTTAGTGTTTCTTAAAAGCATTGAATATATCTTAAAAGAGATTTATTTCAAAGGTTAGGTTACTTAGTGAATCACACTCTGAGAGTCTTGTTAGTTTACTGCAGATCACTACTTTTTGTGACACCTTATTTTAGTGAGATTTGTATTGAATAAGAGGCAAACAATTTTCACTTTATGCTGTATGCGGTATCTGTTGCTAAGAGTAGAAAAGGAAGAAAATTTTTGTGAGCCAATAGATTGTTTTTCAGATTGAAAAGTTATTTGCAGAAAGACTAAAAAATATTTTTGTTTAGAATTCCTATTATTTAACAGACTTTAGATGTAATTTGTAAGTGTGGTTTTGGCTATGACACTGACTTCCTTAAATCTCCCAGTTCCTCTGAGGATGAAGATGGAATTCGTTCTGTAGTCAGTGGAGTCAGAGATGGGTAAGTGAAATGATCTTAATACATTTAAAAATAATTACCTGATTATTTATCAGAATGTAAATTATTAGTTTCACTGAAAAGAAAAAGAAGTGTGTACACTCAGAGTTGCATCAATATCCTTTTTTTATTAGCTCACCTGCACTGAGAGCTCAGGTGAGCTTTCCTGATCACATTTTGTCCATCATCTGCCTGTCTCTTGTTTGTCATAGCTGTGTGACTTTCCATATGTCTGTAAACTTTTAACATTATTATTTATTATTCTCTTAACCACTTTGCCTATTTCAAACAAACTTGCCACAAAGCATTCTTGGGTAAAGGGGATTGAAATTTGTACAAATGAAGGGCCACACCCTTTTGAAGTGGAAACTATTCAGAAATAGTAATCTTTTAAAAATCTTCTTCTCAAGAAGCACTGAGCCAACTTAATTGAAACTATTTTGCTTAGTGTACAAATCATGATCCAGGGGTTGGATGGGGCCAAAATGGGGGATCAAAGAATATAGAAATTTCACAAAACTTCTCAACAATTTACAGCATAACCATCTTTAGTCATATTGATATGAAAGCACCCTTTTGTAGTGTAAATTCGATTTTCTTCAAATCATGTCCTTGGGTATAGGCTAAGACCATGATTAGGGATCAAAGCTTTTTGGGACAATATCCTAAATGATTTAGCTGATAAACTCGAAAAAAATTAACATTGAGGCCACTCGAATAGTCACAGGTGCAACTAAACAAGTAAGTTTAAATGATCTTTTTTGAGAAGTTGGATGGGATACATTGCACAATCGAAGACAAAAACATAAAATAATCAAATTTCACACCATGGTCCATAGAAGTGCACCTGATTATTTATCTTCTTTAATCCCTTTAAGAATCAATGAAACACACAATTATCCCACAAGACAATCCTATTGCATTACTCAACGGAAGTTTAATACAAACCACTATGCACAATCTTTTCTATCATCCACTACAAAGCTTTGGTAGGAACTTCCGATAAATGTCCAAGAAAATCCCTCAGTATCTAATTTAAAACACGTGCTTAAAACAAACTGTTATAAAACCCAAAAACATTTTCTATATATATTTGGTAAGCGCACAGAATAAATTTTACATACACGACTTGGATTTCATTGTAGTACATTAATTCTCATTTATTTGCAAAACATATGATAGATAATCCTAATTGTGCTTGTGGAAAGATTGAAACAACAACACACTTTTTATTTGAATGTCCTCTATACACTGACTCAAGGAAAAAATTCATTGACCCATGAGGGCCAGTCACTTTAAACATCTCTTATTTGGAGATTCAATCAAGAATTCTACCTTCAATACCAACATTTTAAAACAGGTACATAAATTTATTTCTGCCTCTAAAAGATTTTTTGATGGCATGGATGAATTTGTGACTTTGTAAGTATCATTATAGAAGAATATCTTAAAGCTAACATATGAGCCTTTTAACAGAAGGTAAAATTAGCCTCTGGGTGGAACCAAGTTGATCAAATATACTAAAAATGCGAAATTTATATGTTTGGAAATCTTGATTTCTGAAGGAGAAAAACTTCTTGCGACATTAAAATGACCAGAATCCACTTTTTTATTGTAAATTTCTTATCACATGGGTCCTGATTTGATTGCAGTACGTCCCGGGTGCACTTGAGTGGGTTTGACATAGCAAGACAACAATCAGAGCATATGGTTCTGGTTTTTTTTTTTGATAATTGACAAAATGGTATACTAGTATGTATCTATGTGAGTCTTTTACATACTTAGAAAATCCAAAAAGCTTTCATGAAATGGCTCTTAAAAATAGGGATGATCATTCATATTATGCATGCAGAGATACCTAGGAATTGTGTACTTATATATCTTTAAAATATATAATTTATACCACTATGGGTGTGTTAAATTATTTCCAGACAACTTATTGATTTGCTCTTTAAAAGTGAATGTCAGTTGATAAACTGCCTATGAAAGTTTTAATTTCTGCAGAATACAATCTAAAGATTAAGCTAAATACTATTAACTTTTCTACCAAATTTATTTAATAATTAAAATGTTTTGAAAAAAAATCAATGACAGCAGTAGACTGCTAAAGACTAATAGGAAATGAAAGATTTATTTAATTTATGTGTTAGTCTTTAAACAGAGTTTTTCAGTTGAGGAATTATGTCCTGCTATAATAAGGAAATGACTACATGTATAATATATGCATTATCAAAAGAATGTGTCTTTAAACTGAAGTCCCAAGTCTCATTAATTATTTAACCTCTCATTAAAGTACCCCAAAAGCAATTTATTTTCAGTGATAAATTCAAATAATATTTTCAAGTATTTATATACAGATATAATTCAGAACCACAAGTAACTTGGTTAATGAGTTCCATTGTAACTCTCTAAATGGATGAACTATTATTTTCAGTCTAAGGGTCTAATCCATGATGACTATTTGGGTTGTTTTTAATTTTTTAAAATTAAGATCAATATTTCTGGGAATGAATTGGTTTAGCGAATATAATAGCTTTAATGTTATACTTATGGAATTGAGATTTATAGTATGTGAAAAAATTTTGAAGATTGTAAGTTTTACATGTTTCAGGACAATGCTTTTATCGTGATTTAAAAGTTAAATTTAATTGCATCAGTAAATGTACATGTGAAGATGTGAAGTATTTCTAAAACCACAGAGAATAAATTTTTGAGTACCAGCTCCTTTAGCCCTAATCACAGGTGGGCAAATTTGAAAAGGGGTAAATTCAAAGAAAACAGTATGATTTCTTAAACAGAATTGTGACTATAGTCGAATTTAAAACTGGGCAAAATTGTTCACAAGTGCAAAAGAACGAAAATTACAAGGGCTGAAAAAAATCCTGTATGTACAGTAATTATTTTCTTAGGGAATTGGGATATATTAATTTCATAATTTGTACATGTAATAAGATATGGATTCTTTTTGAAGGTTTTTTGACTTCCTTCCATTTTCTGATTATTTCCCTACAAAAGCCAAGATGAAACTAAAGAAAGATGTCAGATTTACCAAAGCATTGACAGAAAAGATTATTGAAAGCCAGAAGAATGAAAGTATGTTTCACTAGATGACAATATGGTGTATAGACAAAAATAAACGATTATTGCTCATACAAATTTGCAATAATTTGTAAATATTAGTATATACATGTACATGTGTCCATGCATGTATTGTTCATAATAATACATACCCCATTATATAAAAATAATAATTTATTTCTGTGCAGTGATATTGAAAGTTACCATCTATCATCATTTTGGTTTTAAATAAAATTATGGATAAAATTGTAGAAACTTTTCAGAAAATAAGTATTTGTCTTTGAATTTTTGTAAACAGATCAAAAACTTAGAAGTCTCACTTTGATTAAGAGTTGTTAAGAATTAAGCAATACAAAGTTGAGCTTCAGTTGAAGAATGTTTACAGTAAATGAAAAAGAATAATATATTTTTCAAAAAAATTGATTCATTTGGTTGAAGTTTATAATTTTTAAAGATGAACCTTTCTACTTTGCTCAGTGAAATATATGGAGATAACAAACAGTATCCAAGCTCAAAAGTTCATTAAATATCACAAATCAGAAGAGCAGACACAAATCTCAAAATCAGAGGTGGGATCAGGTGCCATAGAGGATTATGCTTCCCCCGCAGAGCAGCCACACACCCTGTGTGCTCAATGTTATCCACTCTGGTCACTTATATATGAATTGTTGTTTTATTAATGCTTATGTTTTTCCAAAGAAAATTATTACAATGTATATGAGAATTCAAGATTCTGAGGTTAAAATATTTGATACTGAGTTTCATCAACTGTATTTATTGCCAGATTATTATACATTTATTGTTTATATCTTAAATTGAAATGACAATTTTTGTGGATTTTGTTTAAGAGTCTGCTAGATATTCTGACGTTTGATGATTTTCTTTAAAGAGTCCACTAGAAGAGATATTTTGACAATGTTGACAACAGCCTGTGACACAGAAGGATCACACCTGTCAAAAAAAGAACTGATTGATCAGGTGTTTGGCTTTCTGCTGGCTGGATTTGATGTAATTTGTAATGTTTTACTATTTGTTTCCTTGATTTGATTTAATTTAAAATGAACTGTATTTTGCATTCATAATTTATACAATAATAATAATTTATAATGAAATAACTTGCACCTATTTTCACTTTAAGTTTTCCGAATATTTTTGCTATAAAACAGAAATTTCAGCTATACATATAAAACGAAATTTTCGTTTATGCAACTCAATCATATTAGAAAATGTAGAGTAGACAATTATTGTTTTTGAATGAAATAATCTGTACTCGTCTAATGGGTTAAAATTCTCAGATGATGAGGATGATTTATATGTAGTTTTAACTCCCCATCCCCATCCCTTCTTAATTTTTTTTGAGTTTTGTAACTCGATCATTTTGAAAGCTTACTTTTTTCAGAAAGCTACATGCTTCATTCTGTACTTTTAGACCACCAGCATTGCCCTCACCTGGACCCTTCTGCAGCTCTCAGAGAGACCTGACCTTCAACAAAAGGTCAGAGGTGAAATGTCATTAGTGTTGGGTGATGATATAAACAGAACAATTACACATGAGGAATTGGATGCACTCAAACTCACCACTGCTGTAATTAAAGAAACACAAAGGTATTAATGCATTACTGGGTCTTAAAACTGACTCATATACATATGAGTATAATGTTTAAAATGTGAGTTAAGTGGATGTTATAAGTTTCTTCTCCTGATTGATTCAGAAAAAAATTGTCTGAAAAAAGAAAGAAACTTGTATTTTCTAAAGATTGCAATGGCAACTACACCAGTCTTATAGCTGTGGTAATCAATTTTTAGAAAGATCATCTGAAATTAAGTTATTACCAAACAATTCGTAAAGAAGATGGGGGAACAAGGCGGGCAGAATGCTTATAGTGTCAGATATCAAGAAATCATATTCAATATGTGAATTGAGTATTGGAGCGAAGACCCACTTATATTGAAAAAATTTGTTAAAGTTTCAGAAAATGATCGTTTTGTTCTTTTTAGTGTGTGTATATGCTTTTTCATAGACAAATATTTCAGTCTTTGTGAGAATTTTGTAAATTTTAGAGATTTTACATTAAGTATACTTTAACATTAGATGAAATATCAAGTAAAATTTGGATATGACTGGGATTAAATTTTTCACTTCATATCTGTTGCACTATAGGCTCTTCATCTGCCTTATCCCCCCATCTTCTTTCATTTTTCAGCCTAATAATCACACATGGGTACAAAACTGTATTTAGTGTTCTTTCCATGCTATCATTAAAAGGGAAATTAGATTTCAATATTGTCAATGCGGATTTTCATTTTTATTGTCATACACCCGCTTCAGTATATAATTGGTAAAGTCTGTTTAGAAAATATTCATGATTATAGAGTTGCATGTTAACATGAGTGATGAATATTGAATGTATTAAATTTGTTCTCAGTAATATAAACTACATGTATATAATTTTATACAAATTATGGAAGACAATTTGCCATTTATTGATGATGGGAATTTTGTTTTGAATGTAAATTAAATGTTTCATCAATTGATAGTAATACTATATATACTTGTCAATAGGAGAACTGGAGTTGGTACTTGGTCTTTATATGCTTTAAAAATATGGCATGTGCTCATAAATATTCAGTATCAATTTGAAACATTTATAACTCTTAGATAGGACTGCAATGTTTGATGAAATACTTAAAGTTTTAGGTTTCTATATGATGTCTTCTTTTAAAAAAAAAATGAATAGCACAAGTCATGAATAAGTAAAAGTTTTGCAGCTGTTGTTCAAACTCATTTCTCAGGGGATTGTATTATTATGGGATTTTCCTAAAATTAACAGATGTGCATGATTAAATTAAGTAAATTGATAAATTAAATATGCACTAAGTACTGCAACAGCCAACAGAGACATTTTTTTAAACATTGGCATCAAGATATAGTGCCATAGAAAGGTCAAAAGGTCATAGGCACAGTGTTTCCCCTGTCATGATGCTCAAATAGAAAAATCTTAAAGGCAATGCAATGTGAAAATAATGATCTAACAATTTGTAAGGATAAAGATCAGACAGCATTCGACCAAACAGTGGATGAATTTGCTGACAAGGACATTGCATCAAATACTGTAGATTCCTAAATATATGCGTGGAATTGATTATCGCGTAATTTCGCGAGAAGCACCAAAGGCGAAATTAAATTACTCGCCTTAAATTTTATGGTGCTAAAATGTATGTTAAAACTCTTGACCAACCGTTCAAACGCAAATTCTTATTCTTGCAATTTGCTGTTGAAGAGGCCATTCACGATAAAAAGTACTCACAAAAAATAAGGAATCTACAGTATAGAATTTGCGAAATGGTGACTTTAATGTACACTGGTCTTTTCCTTGTGTTATTAACTTACATGTATTTATCAAATATTGAGTCAACTTGGAAACATCCATTACATGTGCAGGTGACAATGTTTTTAGAAATGGAGAAGTTGAGGATAGGAAAATTGAAGTCATTCCCTTTATCATAATGTTTTGTTTTTGGCTTGCCATTGATGTCTTTTTCTAGTATAATGAAATATTAAAGTATGAAACAGAAATGTTAGACATTTTGATGTATTTTATTTTGTTTTTAATATACATATTGAATCAAAGAAAGGATGAAAATGAATTGAAGTTATTGATACAGTCCATGTATTACATCATATATATCTCTTTAAGGTTGAATTGAAGTCCATAACAAAAGATCTCTGCTTATCATGTAGAAGATAAAAAAAAATGTTTGCTTCATATGAAAACAAAAATAGGTCTGCTAAAAACGGTTTACAATCAGTACCCATGGGAATTCCAGTACAATAGGAAGATTAACTATATATTATGTCAAAAATCGTGGACTTAAATTTTTTGAGAGAAGTAGTTGTATAAAAGGTTGTATTAACTGCTAACTATGTTACAATGCACTTTGAAAAATAACACACTTAGAAAAAATCGAAGTGTGTTTAATGTGGGACCAAGTAAATACACTTTGAAAAAAATAATGTTAATTTCAGAGTGCATTTAAACAGACCATATTAACGCACTTTGAAAAAAAAGTGCAGAACTTAGTCAATATTCTGCAAAGAACTATATGCGGTATATTGCATATATTTGCCCCCACAAAAGTCAAATTTTGAAAACTTTCTGAAATGTGCTGAATTCAATAAATTGTATGAGAAATATAAATTAACAGAAAATTTTATAGTGTCAATGCAGTGTATTCACAATTTTTGTTTTTATGACGTCACAAACTAGTCCCATTTTATATCCTTTTTCAAAAAGAGGACAAAAATGGACAAAATTTCAACAATTTTAGCTTTAAAATTTATAGAGCGCAAGTTTGTTCAGGATCAATATTGACATATTTCATTGATATTATCATTCTACACATTATATCAAAATATTGATCCTGAACACACATGCGCTCGGTGACTTTTACTCAAATTATCGACGAAATATGTACATTTTTCTGTAAAATTCATAAAAAACTGAAATTTACGTCATGTTTGTGACGTCATTACGTACATATGGTGTCATTACTTATGAAAATATTCAGTGCTTTGAAGTCAGCATATACTCCCCTGTTTAAAACTTAATTAAATATATCTCCATCAAAGTTTGATTTAAGGGGCAAATATTGGTTATTACCGAATAAAGTTTTTTAGATATGATAAAGACATTTGAACTTGGTTGGATAACATTTTGTGATGAATTCACTTCATTATTTGAAATATTAACGTTTTCATATGAGACAGGAGTACGAGAAATGCGACAGAATGGAGTCAAATTACTCATTAAAAATCATTTTCCAACATAAAAAGATGGATGTAAAAAATATTAAAATTATGTTTTTATTTTTGATTTTTATTTGTTTTTGTAAATTCATTTTGTCCAAAATATAGTTAATTGAATTCAGAGTTGAATGTTGGACATAATTCATGACTTTTGATAAACTAGGTTCTCATTTCACACAAAGATTGTGTGTCAAGGTCATTACAAGGTCACTGTATTTACATGCTTAAAAAACCCAGTTGGGGGTATCTTTGGATCGATTTTTTCCAACATATGTAAAAATATTAAAATTATGTTTTTATTTTTGATTTGTATTTGTTTTTGTAAATTTATTTTGTCCAAAATACAGTTAATTGAATTCAAAATGTTTAGTAAGGTTATTACACAGTCCGGACAAAGAGCACAGGATGGGTGTAGCAAGGGATGCTTATTCCTCAGTGGCACCTGATCTCTATTCTTATGGGAGGTTCCTGTATGTTTGACTGGACCTTTAAACTTGGATACTGTTCGTTATCTCCATATTTCATTTAAATCTATTAACTTTCTTTCTACAATTATACTGCTTGCAAAACAATTCAGATATATTACCTATACTTCGATTTGATAAATAATTTATTTTTTCTGGTTCATATTGCTTTGCTATGTTGCACATACTGAAATGAAATTTGGTATACAGATATATCACATAAATATCTAGGTCAAGTTTTGTTTCGGGTATGATCGCGCCATTTTTGACAAAGTTATGCCCCTTGGACTTAGAAAAATTTCAATTATTTGCAGTTTCCGTTCATTTTCTTTGCAACCGTTGCACATACTGGAGATGAAATTTAGTATACAGATTTATCAGATGAATATCTAAGTCAAGTTCTGTTTTGGGTACGATCACACCATTTTTCACAGAGTTATGCTTTTCCGTTCATTTTCTTTGCAAGAATTTCACATACTGATATGAAATTTAATATACATATTAATCATATTAATATCTAGGTCAAGTTCTGTTTTAGCAACACAATTTTTGACAGAGTTATGCAGAATTCCAATTATTACCATTCATTTTCTTCACAACCGTTGCACATTTGAAATTTACAGATTTATCAGATATATCTAGGTCAAATTCTGTTTTGGGTACAATTTTTTGACAGTTTTGCCCCTTGGACTTGGAAAAATTCCAATTTGGGGGGAGGGGGCATAAGTGTTTTACAAACATGTCTTGTTTTCAATAAAGTCAGGAAGAAGGAAATTGATTAAGATTTCTTTTAAATTACTTTATTTAACTTGAAAACCGAAAAATGTCTTGGAATGAAATTAAAGTTGAAAAACATAAAGTAGGCACATTTTAGTTTTTCTTGAGTATTTTTTTGGCAAATTATGGGGGGAAGTTTTGGCGGATATTGCCCAAAGGATTGTTCTATCTATAAAAACCGTTTTCTTTAAATACCCTTAGGTTTTTAGCCAAAATACATACTGTCGCAAGTTTCACTTTACACTTAAGACAAGTATCTAGTTGTCTTAAGAATATGACAGATTTTAATATATATATGACAGTTTTGTGAAACGGCTTTGCAATCTTGATAATTTTCGGTGGAATCAAACAAACGTTTATAAGTTTTCGGATATGAGAGAAAAGTACAGATGTTCAAAATACAAAATATTTTAGTTGCAGTTTTCCTCTTGTAAATTACGGAATCAAGCAGTTTAGCAATAATTTTCTCATTAATTTCGAATTTCAGGTTGTTTCCAGTGCTACCTGTAATATTTCGAACTGCTTTAGCTGACGATAATTTTAAAGGTTACCACATTCCAAAAGGAACAATAGTTGGATTGCACGTTGGTGCTCTCCACAGGTAAGCATTCAATTGTACACACGTGGTATAATTTAGAATTATATTGTTCATATAAAAAAATAGATTCTCTTGTGAAATAAGAGGATTCGTGCTGGTTTGTTAATTAAACTTTCTAAAACATATTTTTTAACTGTCATAAATGACAAAAATGACTTTGTATCTGTCCTTTATATCTTGGCGTGGGTAGTGTCATGGGATTATCAGATAATCAGCTAGTTTTTAAAACTCAATGGGGGAATGGAAATTTGAGTAACTGTGATACATTGATTTTAAGTTTAGTACAGCAACTAATGGATGATATCTGAAAAAGATGTTGTGACATCAGCACAAAATTATTAATTGGTATTATTAATAATCATGATTTTTTTCTTTACTGGCCAGAGACCAGAAAAATATATGCACCAGTAAGGTGTCCATAGTCCATCCATCTGTCTATAAGCTAGTCTGTCTGTAAACTTGAATTTGTCCAGACCCGTTCTCGCAGACTTCTGCATAATTTTGGACACTCATTATTCCGCATATAAGAATGTCACTTTGTATTTCATTATGATTAAATAATTTTTATATATTAATTTTTTTTAATTCCGATTGATATTTTTCATTTGGGTTCATGTAAATTTGAAATATTGAGTCTAAAACTGCCAGCTAGACCATGTGTGCCAAAATGGGAATTGTAATTTAATCCCAGTAATTGAAGCTAAAAAAAATAAATTATATAAATAAAATATATATTGCTGGGGTTATACATTAATTCTGTGTTCAGAAGGTCGTGAGTTCGAATCTCGACTGCAACTGACTTATGTCGATAACAAATGGGTAGTAGCTGTTTCTTCGCCAAGATTACAATTGTCAAAAGGTGTTGGCACGAAAAGGGAATTCAATGACCCTGAGAGCTAAGTCACGGCAGTAAGGATCAAATTTGAAGCCCTTCGTCGGATATGACGTCACTACATGAGTGAAAAATTGTCGAATGGGACTTAAAACAACATACATGTACAATCAATCGAATAAATATTTTTTGAAATTCTTTGAAAACACGATTCCTGCAGTTTTTGTTTGATTTCATTATATAAATTATGTTTATATAACATGAAATATATATTACCGGAAATATATTCAACCGACGTGTCAGCGGAGGTTGACAATGGTTTTCCGAGGGGTGTCAATTTCAACTGTTACCCTGAACAGGCACCATTTATTTTATTATACTGAATGTCTTCTTAAATTAGTCAGCAAAAAAAATCGTCGATCATCTTTACGTTCACGTTTAGAAAGCTTTCAAACTCACTCGGTACATAAAAAGATCTGACCTTTTTATTGTTTGTTTGATACTCTAAGAGTCTTTTATCATATAAAGTTTCGTTATTTCTGCAATGACTCCTGTAAGCATGTAACTGTCGTTTGTTGTTTTCAAGTAAGCTACATCGGACGCAAGCTTTTATTGACGTCAAGTTTATTCCAGTTCTTTCAAACGCGCAATTGACGTTTTGATGACGGTGAACCGTACGCGCATAACAACACACATGTGGCATTACCGTTGTGTTACCCGTTGTCACGTTGCTAAGGCTCAGGGTAATAGAACGGATTGTTAACTGCGCCTAAACCAATCAGATTTTAGTATTTAACATAAAAGTATAATAATACAAATTGGCACACACTAGTGTACAATATAGTCTACAATAAGGTGCATAATTCCATGTTTTTTTTTTGGGGGGGGGGGTTGATTTCCAAGAACGATGTTGCGATGGTTACTAAAAATTGAATTTTCAAAACGCGATACTCCCCCAACAATTTTGATCTGATTTCAATACATTTTACTCTACATTAACAAACATAATTCTTTTAATCGGATTTTGATTTTGATAAATGGTGTTTCCATGGTTACTAAAAATAGAAATTTCTGTAAAATTCTTGGAAGGCTACGCTTTCTATACTTGATTCTGACTGCAGTTAATTGCTCCACAAACAGACTTAAACAAGGATCACTGTTTTATTTTTTGTCTATTTTTGTTTTATTTACAAATCAGTAGATCTACAGTCTCATTAGACACGTCTACATGTAGTTTTGTTGTATATCAGAATATTTTATCATGGCTTCAAAAAGTCAAACTCAAAATTAAAAAAAAATAAATTGACAAATTAAAGAGTTGCTTCTTATTCATAAAATGCATCATATTCATGGACAATGATTATCACAATAAAGAAAAATTCAGTGCTATTAGCATACTTACATTGAGTCATGCAATAGGGCAAAAAAAAAAATCAGACTTCTGATATGATTGATTTTGTAGATTAAATTGGGACAGTCCAGAGGAATTTGACCCAAATCGCTTTATGCAGCAGGAAAATGTTGCTTCTATGACATTTCTTCCCTTTTCATATGGTCCTTACATGTGTATTGGACACAAGTTCTCCATGATGGAAATGAAAACAGTGCTATCGGTTTTGCTTAGACAATACTATTTTGAACCAGTCCCAGGATTTAAATACCGTAAATTACAGTCTGCTGTGTTGAGACCGAACCCTCCTGCGGTTATTCGAGTGAAACCTTGTAATTAAAACTAGCAAATTATGTACAGTAATGCATAACAAGACGCTTTAATTTCCAGATGAATCATTTCGTGAAGTGAAATGTTTGTTTTGTCAATTTGTGAATTTTGTTATATTTACTTTATAGAATGTGTTTTGAAATGAGGATCATATTGCTAGATATTAAATTGCTTGGTTTACAGCCCTGTCTTCAAAATTAAATGATTTGTTTCCTTCAAAATACATGAAAACAGAGTATACATCGCACACTGGTAAATTATGTACAAATCAATAATTATGCTTTTTTAAGACTGTTATTTTTGAAATGTTAATTTTGTAATAAATGGTGAATACAGAGTGCTGAGTACAGTATATATTACACACTGGTAAATTATACATGTACAATAATGCAAAACAATATGCTCGAAGTTGTATATATTTCTTTATTTTTTTTTCAATGTATATAGTTTTTTGTTGAAGACTGATTTTTTTCTTCAATTTTCATTTTTTGTAAATTTGATGATTTTGTAATATTAGCTTTATATTTACTTTGAAAATAGGGGCATATTGCTAAATTTTCAAGTTGATTGATTGACAGCCCTGCCTTTAAATTTAAAATATGTGTTATTAAAAATAAATGGTGAATACTGAGTATATAAACCATTCTCTACAGAATAGATTCAAGTCAAAATCATAATTTTATCAATGTAGAGACTGACAAATCCCACCACTCACCTGAGTCAACTTTGTCTTCATAGGGAAAAGAAAGTCCCTATAAATATATAATTTCCTATAACATTGTATCCAGATTGTTGCCCCATCCTTGCCTCAAGGACAAGGACTTTATTATTGTGGAATCCCAATTTCAATTTCAAAATGAATTATGTCTGTTCTTGTTATTCTAGAGAATGTATTGTACATATATATATATGATTTTAAAATGAGAAATTTGCATCCTCCACAACACTCCAGTTTTGAATAAAAATATTTTTCATACAACCATCCAGTTTTGAATGAAAAAAATATTTTTCAATTGATGTAATATGCAAGAGGATGTTTATGGTCCAAGCACTGTTAAGTTGGTATAATATACCAAGGCATCAACGATGGTTGGAAACGTGGGATAATTTACATAACAGGCCAAGGCCGTAAAATAAAATTGTAAAGTAAATTGTTAAATAAATGTAGATTTTTTAAAAAAAGATTAATAGATTTAAATTACACGAGGCCACCCATGTCAATTTCAATAATCCTCGCCCACTTACATTAAACAAAAGGACAACCGCACGAAATTTACATGCATATTAGGCTTACTAAGCGTCAGACAAAAAGACAGACGCTCGAGATTTACATGCATATTAGGCCTCCTTAGCTCCCGACTTATTGCTTGGCGAAATTTATATTCCGGTAGAATGATCAAGAAAACAACTCACCTAACTTTCAAAGAGATATCACAGAGAAAACAAATAGAAATGGAAATATTCTACGTTCAAACAATGTTAAAAACGAGGAAGGTTATTAACAAACTAGTGAATGAAACAAGTCTATCAACAGTCTCTTTTGAAGTCATCAATTTGCAAGTTCTTTGTTCGATACAATGACCTTGACAGCAAAGACAATTTAAAATCTATCATAAAGTCGTATGCCGACTGAAGATTTTCATACTAACTGTAAGGTCATTATTTATATACTGAATTGTCAACAAGGAGCATACGGCAGATGTGACCGATCGACAGTGAATCGTTACTCATTTATGGCATCCGATCCCATTTCTGATAGTTTTAGAGGTACGTGTTTGTTCTGCTTCCGATTTGTATCCTTTCATGGACTAAAAAAAGCTTGAATACTATTTGATATCTCGATGTTTACTGGAAGAGGCAGTTGTTTATTTGATGAAATGAAAATGTTTGTTATCCAATATTTCTCTTACGAAAGCTGAAATTTGGCCAAGCGTTCCCTTGATGAATATTTTAAAAATGTTTAAAAAGTTAGCGGTTGACGTAATTAATTAATTAATAATTAACAAATGTAGATTATCGTCGTAAACAGCAATCGATAAAGGTGGAAGGTAATTACTATTGATATCGCCCTGATTAACCCCATAACCATGATACCACTATTTTTGTATGAAAGTCGTTATTATTTGCAATGAATAATTTCATGCAATAACTGATTAAAGTTGTGTGAAAAAAAATCAATGATCTTATCGGAATTGAGTAAGAAGTGAAGTGAGTTCGTTTAAGCATAATATTTTTGCAGAATCTTTGAGAAAAAAATACCGTAAATATTAAATATTAAAATTGCGTAGGAAAGATTCATATTTTTTTTCCGATTTATTGGGGAATTGATGATCATAATACACAATGTAACATGAAGTGAAGATTTTGCCAGCTGAACCAAAGACACGATCGAGGTTATTTTTTTAAATTCTAGTGGAGAAAGCAAGGGTTACAAAATCAGTGATCGATCACTAAATTCTCAAAAAACTGTACAAGGCTCGGAATATGGCATAAAGCACTGCACTCTAGAACACTAGAAGGAGTAAACAGCCCATGATGACTGTTCATACTCCCTGTACATGTAAGCCCTTTGTATTTATCACGGAGACCTACTCATCTGTAATTAAATATAATATAAAACTATACATTAACAATAGGTACGAAGGATGTCAATCAGAATAATAGGTTGATGAAATATATGGAGATAACGAAAAATTACTGTATTCAAGCTCAAAAATCCATGAAAACAATAAGATATCAGGATTACAGCAAACAAGGACCTATGAAACCACCGTGTGCTCCTCGTCTTGATCGAGAAATAACGAGAAAATATGTGTGCAGTTCTGTGTGCAAATAATGGACTGACAATAATATGGAAAAAGTCAGACAACATTTTAAACAATACCCTGATAAAGATGGTAGAATTTTCAAATGCAGAATATTGTGATGTTAACGTCCCGTATTGAACGGTCATATTCGCTGTATATATGCTCCTCGTCATGATCGAGAAATAACGAAAACAATTCGGTGTACAATTCTTTGTGCAAAGAATGGATTGACAATAAATATGGAAAACGTCAGGCATAAAAATACCCTTATAAAGACTGTAGAATTTTCAAATGCAGTGAATATTGTAAGAGATTCATGTTAACTGGTATTCAAATAAACCACAATTTTAATAAAACGGATGTAATATGAGCTTAGAACCATTTGAAAATCTTTGTCGGGAACCAGTGAGAAAGAAAATGTGGAATTCATCAACTTTTAGTGAAAAAAACTTCTGTTGAAATAAAGTTGATGACTTCCTTATTTTCTGGCTCATTGGTTCTTAACGATAATTTTCAAAAAGCCAACACCTCATACTACTATATTTAAAGATTTATTTGATATTTCATTAAAAAAAAAAAACATGAATTGGCATGTGCATGTTCTTCAAATTGAATTTCTAATCTGAAACATAAATAGGATTGCAAAATAGTTATCATTATTGCATAAATAATAAAAAAAAAAATCAATTAAGTAAAAAAAAAAAAACAAAAACAAAAAACGATTAAAGTATTTTTTTTTAAGATAACGATGTAGTATGAGATATAAAATAACCAATGTAGGACACAAGGGTCACGGATTGATCAATTTCGATTATTGTTATGAAATAACATGCATACAAATTTAATACAGAAACACAGCTCTTTTATCTACACATGTAGCTATAGATTGAAATTACAATTCATTTTGAAGTGCATGGTCCACATTTTAAAACGATATTTACCTTGTATTCATGGAAGAATGGTTTTTCGTCAATACATGAATAATGTTCTCTGTAATGCGAGATGTTGTATATAGTATTTTTAATGGATTGACTTCTATTATTTGTTTAATCTATTGCTTAAACAAAAAGTAGATGGAAATGTTCAGTATTTCTGCTTTTGTATTATCCGTTTAAAAGGAAAGTAAACAGTCATTAAATCTCGGCATCTGAACATGAGTATCTTAACATTTTTAACTGGTCAATTCACCCTGCTTAGAAAGCATTTTTAGCAAAAACTCCAAGGTCTCATCGAAAGTAGGGTAAAAAGAACATCAGAATGAAAAATAAATGCTGTGACCCTTTTCTGTACTAGTATACAGCGTGCATCAAGTCGTTGGTTAATAGGTTAAGCACTCTTTTACAAGAGAATGTGTTTATAAATGCTGAAAAATGTGTAGAATTCGACTCAAAAAGAAAAAAAAATAGAACCCAAGCCATTGCGTTCTATGATTCCTATTTATACCACCGACTTTCATTTTATATCTACAAAAATATGTGTAATTGTACAATTCAAAATGTGACTAAGATGAAGATGTGCATATGTACCAAAGTCCTCAGTTCTTCAGCATTTCTCCGCGCTGCGGTTATAAAAGTAAATATGTAACAGTAGAATGAAAATTGTTTTTAAAAGAAACAATAAACAAAATAAAACCATTCGTGTAAATTTTAAGTTTTAGAACAAATTGTTCGTATCTATTGTGAAAATGGTTGGTCTTCCTCTGCAATATAACGAACACGATTTTAGTACCAGTCCTTAAAAGTGTCGCGTGATTGAATTCTCGCATAAACAATTGGTTATCTTTTCATTCTTCTCAAAGAAAACTATTACATGGTTCTCTTTATATCCTACACATTATCTAAAAATAATACAATTTAACAATAAATTTTAAAACTTTAAATTGATTTTTTAACGAAAGGTTCACATTAAGTAAACGCATTAAATTTTTCTTTAATGAAAGTTCAATATTTTCGTAAAAAAGGTGGTAATGCAAACGACAAGTGCGAAAAAAGAGATGACGAATGCAAAGATTGTTTAACGAAAAAAGGTGCATGATTTGGAAATAGATAAAAAAAAATCTACGCTGAAACGTATCAATTCATCTCAGGATTGAGGATAATGCCTTAAATATGCATCCATTTTGACTCTTACCTTGACCAAATCGTTTTCGTGCGGTAAAATTTTCGTGGTTTGAGACAAAAAGCCCTATGGGTTCATTTGGATTGGATTTCGTGTTGAAGAAATGTTGAATAGTTATGAAATTTAATATTTGTTGAGAATGAATTCATGTGTCTCTTCATACCTTAAAACAACAAAAATTACCCCCCCCCCCCCCGCGCCGTGAAAATTAGTGATTTCTAAGTACTTCGATTTCAATAAAATTACTTTCAATTCATTAATTTTATACAAGAAAATAGCCCAACTAAGTATACGTTTAACAATGTGCAGATAAACAGAAGAATCTAAAGAAAATACGAAGCGCTGATGCTCTGTATCAACGCACTTTGAAAAAATTAAGCACTTTGAAAAAATTTTTCAAAGTGCGTTAACATTGGGACAAAATCAACGCACTTTGAAAAAAATTTTCAAAGTGCGTTAAGAGTTTAAAGTGCGTTAAGAGTTTACATCAATATATTTTATCATGGAGACACTTAACGCACTTTGAAAAAATATGTAAAAAAAAAAAAAAAAAAAATTCTGGATTCAGATTTTAGTAATGGAAAGATTATGTTTGTTATTTATCTTTCAAAACACTTATGCATTGATTTACTCCCGTCGAGAAGAGGAGAAGACGGATAGAAAATCTATCAGTCAAAATCTTCATCATTCCAATACATAGGCGTCGGTAACAAATAAAACCTGGGAGGGGAGTAATAATCCCTTAAAAGGAAAAGCCGCATTTTCAATGCTTATATGATATATATCTTTCCAAAATAAGTGGGGAGCTAAGCTCCCCTCCTCCTGCCCTTCGCCCGGTTTCGATGCATATGCTATATCCAAAACAGGTACTAGTGTGTATATGCATTTACATAACTGGTATGACGTTGAAAACTTTAAATAAATGAGTCAGCTTAAAACAGAAGAAAACTAAAAGTACAGTAAAACCTATGAGAAAGAGAGAGAACTTTCATAGTTTTGAAAAATCAAATTGACCCCTTTATTCTTAAGATAAATTCTATGCTTTAAGTCGTTCACTTTTATCCCCCCCCCCCTTTTACTTACTAGAATTTTTAAACAGAAACAAAATAATGATATTAAATAATTATCTTTCTATTTTTTCTAAAAGACCAATTTCTTTTTTATAACATTTATCAAAACCTAAGATATTTAAATATTCAATATCTCTGACTCATGTCCTGAAGTGACCTCATGATAAAAAAAAGTTATCCAACCAGGGTAAATTACTTATCATACCGATTATTTGTGAGAACATTGATCAAGCTTTACATTTTTTTCAAAGTGCGTTAATATGGTCGATATTAACGCACTTTGAAAAAAAATTATTTTTTTCAAAGTGCGTTTAGCTTGGTCCCAAATTTAACGCATTTTGAAAAAAATTTTCAAAGTGCGTAATTTTTCAAAGTGCGTTGTAACAACGCTCTCCTGTTTTAAAAGTGTTATGCTTAGAACTAAAAATCTAAGTTTATTTCAACAATTAATAAATTTGATATAATTTTAAACGTTAAAATGATTTTAACAGACATGCAGAAATCTAGTCGTTTTATCTTTTGCACGGAAGACATCATATTCAAACAAACAATAGGTTAATAAAAGGACAATAAAAACCATTTAAAGGTTTAGTGAGTCGATTTCTATGATAAAAAATACCAATTAATTTTCCAGCGGTCAGAAAAAAGAGATGCTGAGTTAACAGTTAATTGCGAATAAGTTCCTCTTCAGGTAAGAATTTGCGTCATCGCTTTTTATGCTTAAAAATTTGAACATAAACCAAAATGATGTGAAATGTTTATCAAGGATGTGGTCTTATTTGACAAGAATAAAAGTTCTTCAAAAAGCTAAGTGAATGTGTTTGAGATTTTGTTTGCTATGCATATTATATTAGGAACAAAGCACTTAGCAATTACGTCATAAATGGATATGGATTGAAACAACTGCATCAAGCAATAAACATTATTTTCCGTCCAGTTTTGAAATGATATTATCCACAATAAACCGATCACAACTGCCTCCCTTACCAAAATTTACTTTATAGTTTACAAAAGTTAAGTATAGTAAAATACTGTAAATAATTTGATACTTTGATTTGTTATGAAACATAACTTTAGAACTTTAAAAAAAGATTTCGAAGCTTAAAATCTCTTGAATTTAATGCCAATTATGTAAAACTTGAAAAATAATATTTTACAAGTTATACCCAAGTTATATTTCTATAAAAATTAAAAAAAAAAATATTTCTATAAAAATTACTTTTTAGTTTGATAAGTAAATAAGTAAACTATATAGTATTCCTTTGTTCGTCTATTGGTAGGGCGATCGGTTTGATTCTCGTTTATCTCACTGCTCAGTGACCCTAAATGCCTAGTATAGGTCTGAATTAAAAGACCTTTTTTTTTGGTTTTTGATGACATCTCTAAATGAGCGAAAAATTTTCAAATGGAACGATATACAAAATATAACCAATCAATCATTAGAGATTTTGAAATTTTTGTGCTAAGATTGATTAAGATATGTAACTTTGAAATAATTTAGTAAAATTATTCTAAATATTTAACGTCGAATGTTTTGATTTCATGAATTAAATGGTCAGTCAACGATGTAATATACATGTGATATAAGAGAAATATACGAGGGTTGTCCCAAAATTTCGTAGACTGAGCTCATATCTTTTAAAGAAATTAATGTATCTTTATAAAATTTTCAGGATGGATAAAGCTAGTTCTTGATAGATAAATTACGAAGTTTTATCATGTTTACTTGAAAACTTTTCTAGTTATAGGATTTAAAGTGATATCGTTCTCTTACACCCGGAGCAATCTGCAACGTCACAAAATACAAATGTCAACGGTTCAAACTTTGGAGAAAATATTTCAATTACCAGAATCAAATTCTTAAATTAAACGAAACTGTTATAATTATAAACGTGAAAAAATCTTAATTACTATGATGTGATCAAACATTTAAAAATGTAAACAAAGTATATGCATGTACAGATATGAAATAATTATTATTTGAAAACGCTATATTTCTACTGCCTTTTCGTCTGTTTTCTCTAATGGCGTTGCACAATGGAACTCTTGCCCATTTCTTAGTCCAGTCTTTTATTTTAGTTACTGTTATTCACAAATACATAGAGAAACCGTTTAAGTCCTTTTAAATACTAAGGACGAGAAATTGTTTCCTAGTCTACCAAATATTTATGACTGGTAGATTTCTGTAAGAGTTAATTTAGGTTCAAAACACTTGAACATACTTCAGTGCGCCGCCTGTGCCAACGCAGCCGCCATTTTTCAAAAAGTCGGATTTCAACCCCATGTTTATAAAACGTTATAAAATTCATATTTATCAAAGCACAAACAGCAAAATTTGAGGAAATATGGTTAATAAAACAGGATTAAGAATTTTCACTTCCATTCAAAAATCACAGGGAGGTAATCACTTCTCCGTACGATTTTAAATATAATATACCAAATTTTAATGGCAACTTTTAGGTATTGCGCCGCCTTCCGACATCAGACAATGAAATTTGTCTTTTAAATTGGAATAATTTGCGTACTTACTCCATATTTGTCCATGAATTTATTAGATAGTGTTGGTTTAATCTATATACGAAGTTTCATTAATGTATGACTTAGGGTTCTTACAAAACAACTCTTGTCTACGGAATTTTGGGACAACCCTCGTATATTTTTAAAAAGGTCGACAGTATGGCTCATTCATTATAACCCCCGCTGTATGGTCATGCAGGAAGTTGTTTGCGCTCTGCTGTAATCGACCTAAGATACGATTTTTAGCATAATTAATTTCCTTTTAGTCGCCATATTGGAATCAGCATAATTATCAACTAACTTAAACGTAGCGTGTCAAAAGGCAACTTATCTAATCAGTACTTAAAATCATTGATCTCTGACTAATGAAATATTTAGTCAATTTAAATCGTGGTTGATAGAGTAGATATACTTTATGCATTTGTCAATTTAATTCTTCTATCATGTTTTATGAAAGTCTAGGAAAAAACTCATCTCCAAATAGTAGAGATGATCTTTGCAGCTGCTTTTAATTATCCACAGATTCCGTATTTTTTATAGTACTGTATAGTTTCGAGGGATTTCATTCTAAATTTAGGCGAAAATTTTACGTCTACTCATGGGTTCGGTCGTAAACATAAAATTAAACAATTTTACTGATTTTAAAGCATACAAAAAATGGATTATTCAATTTTATATATTATAGACATATGGGGGATGAAGAAGGGGGGATTACAGTCATTTTGGGACGTAGTTGACTTGCAGTAATAAAATACTAACTTTGATAAATTACATATGTACTTCTGAAAAGATTGTCCTTCTAGATTTCTTCGGCCACCATTTCTTAAGATTTGACAATCCTGCATTCATACACATTTGATTGTTTTATTATGTGTAAGAGGTATTGTAAATTGACTGTACATATTATATATTTATATATTCTGTCTCAATCACTGGAAAGAAACGGGCCGTGAACTTTTTCTATTTTGAAAAAAAATATCCAAAAAATATGTTTTAAAAAAGAAAAGCTTTTCTCATCAAAAGCACAGTTATCCATTTTTGCTCTGGTAGTTTTCTACATCTGAGAAAAATATTAACTCATCCTAAAACCAAATATATAATGTATAAAGTGTTAAATATATAATGTTTAACGTGTTAACTAAAATGGCACAAAGACGGTTAGGTTCATAAAATAATTACGAAATACTTAATTCTAGGTACAGGTAGTTCTAAAAAAATCTTTTATTACCTGCAAACTTCTTAAATGTTAACGGTACGTTTAACAGGTCGAGACCACTAGATTTTCTGACGTCAGCATTAATTTGCATGTAAATTAGCTATCTGTTTACTTTGCCTACTGCTGAATGAGCCGCAATGCATTGTGGACTACCCAGCTGTGTTGAAAATAATGGGAAGCTTGAATTGTCCCTTGGAAACTTATTTTCAATTCTTTTTTGAGATTTGTGAAAGAAATATTTAAAATGATGTATAATCTTTCATTTCTATGCTCACATTTACAGAATTTGCTTTATGAAGCATTATACCAACTTATAATACATCGGCCTAAACCATTGTTCAAAGAGACGTAGACCTGTGCTATCGTGTCGATAAAATATTGAGTTTTTTCACTTGATATACGTGTACATACTTTTAGCAGATTAGTATATAGGTCCTTGGTTTTAGACAGCAGGAGAAGGTGTGCAATTATTATTTAACCCCTTAATATTATCAGAAAATGTTTATGTACATGTAAACGTCAAAGCGTTTTTACGGTATTCGAAGCAACTATTAATCATCTAAAACAACTCCAATCTTAAATGTGCACGTGGGCATGGTGCAATGTCTTTGGAATATAATCTTTCAATTTCTATCTTATAAAGTGATAAAGAAGCTCTACAGTTTTTCCGGTGACGAGTTAAATAATGTGCAGTAAACCGACGAAAACCACGTGTCGCCATTGAATCGTAAACACGTAGTAGAGTGTCATGCACTTGATTGGAGAACGGGTGTCACGAAGACATCGTCACGTGTTGAAAATTGTCTTCCATATAAGGTAGCGCGCGGTTTAGTTATCTGCAGAACCGTACAAATCCATACATGTTTATTTTTTAATCAATGCAAGTATTCATTAATCTATATTTTGTGTTATTCTGTACTTTGACATACTCAAAAACATGTACACAATGTACAATGTTTAGGTTTTTGTGCATGTGCAATGCAACGTTTTCAAAGACCTCGTCCTGAGACTCTAGGCATATCGTTTACTTGAAAAAGTCTCGAAGGAACAAATTACAAAACAAACAAAACAAATAAAAACTATTCTTATATATATATATATATATATATATATATATATATATATATATATATATATATATATATATATATATATATATATATATATTCAAAATTTGGCCAATATAGTGAGGTAAGTTTTAAATTCAACTTACAGTTTGGATAACACGCCATAACTAAAAGTAGAATAACTTTAAGGAAAGGTTTTTGTCTCACTTGGTTCTTAACCAAAATTATATTTAGCTAAGATAGCTTTTGCAAAATGTCTCACTGGTATGAATCACGTATTTCTCATGTAAGTTGTGTGCAAATATTATTTTTTTTTTACAGATCATTAGTAGCATGTAAATGCACGGCCAATTCACAATCGAATTCAAATATTGAAAAGTGTAGTAGTTACAGATGATAGGATTGCTTTCACTCCTATCATATCCGATACTGCAACGACGGCGTAGTCTGGGTGTATTTATAAATTAAAAATCAATTCTTTTCTAAACAGCATAATTTTTTGATAATAGTGAAATCATCCCGCGTTTAATACAGATGCAAAGCAATTCTAAACCTTGTTATCACTTATAATTTTAATGTGCCAGTAACATCAAATCACTTCATATTAAATGGCCTAACGATTGTAAAGTATTTAAAGAACTTCAATTGTTCCGCATCTTTTGCATTGAAATGGTTGGCCAACACTAATTATATGTAATGTCGTCACTGTCTTTTGTTTACATGAGGCAATTTAAGTTGAAAAGTTTCAGAATCGGTTCGTACTCTGTGAAAGGAAGCCTTTAAATCATGGATTAGAATTTGAATTTTTCTAAATGACAAAATGATTGTCAAAGACTTTTCCGTTGTGTTGGTTTTCATTTTCTGTATTCAACGTTTTTCATTCGGTAAGTATTTTGAATTCATTTTTTTTTTTCAAAACGACAAATTAAAGATGCTTAAGGGTTTTGTACGTAACCTGTTCCTGAGGGACGAAAGACGAATTTTTAAGTTTCATTTCTATATATTTTAGTTGTCAGGAATTTAATTCAGCTTTTCTTTAAATAAACATAAAAGAGTGCCTTAAATATTAAGTGTTAAGATCACATTGAAAAAGACCATTGTAAAGACTACTTTTTTCCCCTATCATACTCTATCGAGTTGACAGTTCTATTAGACACATCTGTCTTAAATTGACATGATTTGATTTAAACTAAATTACTTTGATTACTCAAATGATTTTATATGCTAGTATATTAATAATGTTTGATTAAGTGGAGAGAAGACAGGTTGTATTTTTTGCCACTGTATTTCATCTACTGGTTTTTTCTCTTACTGTTCGATAAAAAGGACGATTTTAGTTTTTTTTAAAAATCAATTTGGATTTGAGGAAATACATATTGACAAATGTTATAGAATTCAAAATTAAGTAAAGGAAAATTGTATGAACTCATTTTTAAACCGCTTTTATTGGTTACGAACTGAGCAAACATTTATTTTGTCTGGATTAAATTAGTTTGCAAAAAAGGATTTTTTGGTTTCTAATGAACTTAAGGGAAAATACCAGGTGTGGTAATACAGTTTTTTTTTTTATTGAAAAGAAAAATTGAATCTAGACCGTTTTGGAATATCATATGTCAAATTAAATTTTAAAGAAATGGACATTTATTATTTAATGATTAGCTTTTAAAATTGTTTATTATTAATATTTACATTTCTCATGTTGAGAGAGTGGTAATCCATTTATCTAATTGGTTATAAGCTAAAAATAATAAATGAACAATGTGTGACAATTAGGGTATTTATGCATTAATTGCAATTGCTCGAACTGATGCTGCCAAAAAGTACTATAATTTCAAAATGAGAAGGTTTAATTTTTGTCTACATTTTTGGGATAATAAGGTCTTATACATGTGTAGCTCCTATCAAATGGGATTTCATTTGTGTAAACTATTTCGACGTTGATCCTGATTATCTTGTTCAAATGAATATATACATGTATATACCTGTACCCTCATATCCTTTACCTAGTAAAATAAATCTTTTTTTTCTTAAATACATTAATAGCTGTAATATACTCAATACATGTACTTTGTTTCCTATTACCGTAAATCTGGAAATTTTTACGTCGATTTTATTTTGCGAATTCGGGTCAAAATGGTGTTGATTAATTTTTACGTTTCAAAATTTTGCGAATTACCACTGCTTTGTTTACATTTTCTTACTGGTATTTTATTTTTAAGAAAAATATTTTTGCGAATGCAATGAACGCGTAAATTTGCTAAAAATTTATCTACAGCAAAAATTTCCAGATTTACGGTATGTTATTATTACCAATTACACGCATAGATGGAATTTGTTTATTAATAATTTAGTTCCTTTCAATATATTATGATTAACTCTGAGATATTTTTCCTTGTTGACTCTCTTGCGAAATGCGGCATGTTGTCATGTTAAAAATATACCTATAATTTCCGGGAACAGTATATCAAAAGTTGTGGAAGTCATAATCGACAATGTTTTAACCATATTATTTGTTATTACAGTGAAGAATTTTGAATGAAAAAAATTTAAGCAGTTTGATAAAATGTACCAATTCAATTTTTAAAAAAATTCAAAAGAATAACTTTTTTTATTTTATATTATCAAAAATTAAAGGGAAAACCGATTTAGAAAATTTATAAAATCAACTCACAACTAAATATATGAATAAGACAATCTGCAACAATTGCCTTTAAGGTATTCGGATCCTCAGGTTTATAAAATTAGCAGTTAAGTAATCAGAAATACTCATAAAAGTATCTCTGAATCCACAAAGTTATGTAAATTTATCCACAGTATTTCTTTTAAGTTGAAGATTAAAGTTAATCATATACTGACACGCAAAAGAAACGCAACACCCTACTTCAGGGAGAAATAATTATGTAAAGTAAAGATTTTTTTTTCTTAAAATTATGAATATCTTCAATTTGGTAAACATTGGTAATTTAACGGTTGAACGATTTCCATACCATAACCGGAAGTCAAGTTTGATTTTGCTTAACATAAATGAAAAAATGCATGTTTAACAAAACATTTGGCAATATTATGGGGGTTTAAGGGTATTTCACTGTTCATCAGAAGTAATGCAGCAATATTTCAAAAAATAAACTCTCCTTTCGTTTCCCATAACGATGCTAAGGCTACTTGAAAATGGCTTTTGTACGCATTTTCATTGCTCTAGCTGAAAATTTTCAATGTAAAGGTGATGGAGAGTTGTTGATGCGAAATTTCACTACATTACGCCTCAACAAGGTCTTACGTATCATATGCATTACGGAGAGTCCTTATACCGGAAGTCCATGGGTGGCTACACTGCTCTAAATTAGAGAAAATTCGACCTAATCATCTGAAAAACGGACATTTAAAAATGCCAAAGAATAATTCCTTCGCTCAGATCTCGATATTAATGAACCTACTGTATCGTAGAAATTAAGCTGCAATTGCTGTTTAGGGCAGTCTTGCACGTTTTACTTGAATGGCTGAGAGGGGGGTGTTTTAACAGTCATATTTTACATTGTAAAGTAAACAGATAAATATTTAACATTTTTATCAAATCTCTGATGTTCTGAAAAGTGAGTATAGCCTTACTTTATTCGCTTTTGAAAATCAGAATATAAAAAAATTAAACATTTGTAGATTACTGCTTGTTGCGTTTCTTTTGCGTGTCAGTATATTATACATGCATAGGGAAAATTGTCAAATCAACAATATTTTTGCAGAAAAGGCGAATTGGAATATCAGCAATGCATTTTCTAATTGCTAATTGATCAACAAATATATTTTAGGTTAATCCAGGCTTTCAGAAAAATTGTCATGATTCTTATACTTATTTGGTAATTTTTGTCTTCTTATTTCGGTCATGTATTGTATGATACATAGTGTAAAAGGCTTTTGCTATCATTATTTCATATCATGCTAATAAGCATTGGTATCTAAGGCTGTATTCAAGAAAATCTTGTTTCTCTAAAACTTTATTAATTTTTTTTCCCTTTTATAGGGTACAAATGTCAGCTTTTATAAGACCTTTTCTAAGACTTTCAAAACCCTTGAATCTTATAAAGATGAATAAAATTAAGATTCCTGCATGACAAAAAAAAATCATTTTCAAGCTTCATTTTGATGCATTTCAAATTAGATATTAATTTTTTGGAGGTATCCTTCCTGGCTGAGGATTGGATATCATTAAATCTAATAATATCACGTTACCAACTGCACCCCAACCCAACCCTTGAAAAAAAAGTTTTATGCAAATTATTAGATTATTGTTTTTTACTTTATTGGACTATTATAGAGTACATTTCATACCTGATACTGTTTAGGGCTAACGGTTTTTACTCAAAAGTATCTCGTTTGAAATTGGCAAACTCTTTCTGTAGAGCACAGTTAATAAACAAAAGAAAATTAAGCAAAATGGCGTTTAATTAGTGAGCAATGGAACAGTTAACTCGGTTCCATAGTCTTTCGTTATAAATATCAAAATATTATTCATACACTCTTTTTATTATCCAATTTATTTAATGCGCAATTACAGGTTAATGAAAAATAATTATTTTTGAAACACACTTTGTTTGAACTTGCATTTCTTATATTCTACGATCATCAAAATGACCTTATTTTGAATAAAACTTTCGCCTATTATTTTGACTGGCATGGTGCATACCTAGTGATAGGATATTGTTTATAATAATAAATTTGACTAAGGAATACTCCGTCTATCTGACTAATGTATAGGGCTCATATAAGGGATGTGAACGGTCGACAACGTACGTGTTTTTTTACTCCTATTACACCCCTGTTCACATCTCTTACGTTCCAAGTGGACAGTGCTTTTGTACTACTCATTATTTTTTTAGTTTATTAATTATCAAATTGATCTTTGTTCATAATCTTCCTAAATAAACAATTCTAAGTAATATAGCGATATTTTATAGCAGTGGAAAAATTCATTGAATGAATTTACTCATGTATAGTCAGTTAAACGTAGATACTTTTTTTTTAATAGGGACTTTCCTGTATTTTTACTTGACTCTATGTAATACACCCGAATGAAATATTCATAAAACAAATATTTCATAAACAAGTCTTTGAGAACAGTTATTAATCTATTTTTATCGATTAAGTCTCATAGTAATTAGTCGTGGTTCAAATCTCATCAAAAGAATTATCGGGCGTTCATTTTTCATTTGATGAAACAAAAATCTTGTTTATGTGTGAATTAATATTTCATAGAAAAAGAAGCAGTGTTTTGTAGACGTAGTATATAATTACTTGGAAAGAGAGGGAACAAATTCAAGAAGCAAATTTTCTTGTTTCAGAACAAACGAAATTATTAGATTGTAGAAACTGGTCCACTTTTTCTGTCATTTTTATTGCATGTAAATAAAGTACTTAAATTTTATAAGATTAAATAATGGTATAACCCATAACAAGGCCGTTTTTGGTATCTGTAAAAAAAATTTCGCTCCTATCCTATTGGAGACGTCTTCAAAAATGTGGCAGATGCACTGTGACTTAGAAAAATGCCAGTTGAATTAAAACTAATGGAAGGCTAGACTTGTAGACTTATAATACGCACAGAGCATCATTATGGTTTTTAATGAGAGTTCGTTCGTGTTTTTTAATAAAGCCAAATCAAACAATATATATTTACTTAATTTCTAAACGGAAGACATACATATACATAGTTTCATGAGTATTTTCTATATGCTAGTATAAAGTAACAAATCGGTGAATTTACTTCTCTTTAAGGTCAGACGATACGTTCCCCAAATATCTGTTTTGTATATCTTCATAATGTATGAAAAATATATAAAATATTCATTACTTTCATTACTTTCTGATTTTTAAACCGGTTTCTAATCGTTTTTAAAAATTTAAAACACTAAAGTGTGATTTTAACAAACAAGGTTTTTTTTCCCTAAAGGATTAAATAAGAAATGCTATCCTCTGGTATCTCGCACAAATGCCTGGTTAGGTACCTCAATTTTTTGTGAGTAAACATAAAGTATTAATTCTTCAATGACAAAATCTTGGAAAAAACATGTGTTTATGAATTGTTACATGGATTGAATTTTTTATTCTCTAAGTTTGTTTGTCTTACTGAATAATTGATTTCATTTTACTACAGTGAGGAAACTTTGCTGTTGTTGAGTTTGGTTATGTTCTTCTCAAGTAAGCTGGGAATACACTTCGGCACGAAAAAATCTGTTAAATTTGAAATATACTAGAAGCAATTGCTTAAATACGAGGGGTGATCAAAAAGTTCGCGAACTATCTTTATATCTACCAAACCACAATTCATATTAGAATGAAATTTGGTACACACATAACCATACACAAGTTCTATAAATAGCACATGCTGAATAAAGTTTTGCTCCTTGTTTGTGACCAAAGAACTACGTACATGTTAGCATCTTACTATGTGTAGATTCGTTTGTTTAAGTCATACCACCCCTTCTTTCAGGGATAGGTCGGGATCATTTATGCATTTGAACTTTTCAGGACTGAACTCATTTTTAGCTCTTCTGGTCGAAGACCAGAATCACCAATACGTTAGTATGGTGTCCGTCTGTCTATAGGCAATTCTTCTAAATGCTACTCCTCTTACAGTTTTGGTCTGATTTCATTATAACTTGGCACACAAGTAGTCTACAGCAAGATAAAAAATTATATATAATTATATATATATATATATATTTATATATCAGTTTTTAATTTCTATTAAAGGTGTTACCATGGATATTAAAAATAGTTTTTTGAAATATTTTCAAAATGCCACTGCTCCTACAGTTTTAGTCTGATTTCAATATAACTTGGTACAAGACTATAATACATTTTGTAAGATACATAATTTTTATTATCGGTTTTTGATATCTTTAGGCAGTTTTGTAATGGTTACTAAAAATAGAAATTTTCAAAATGCTACTGTCTCTTCAGTTTTGTACTAAATTTTAGATAATGTGGCACACAAGTAGACTACATATTATTCTAAATATGAGTTTTTGATTTCGATGAACGGTATTGTCATGGATACTGAAAAAAAAATTTTTGGAAGTTTTTGCAAAATGCTACTCCTACAGTTTTGATTAAAACGTAACAGACTAAATGGATGATCATTTCTTTTATTTATTGCTGTTGCAAGTTTCAAGTTCAAATGCTAGTTTTCTCTTTCTTTGTTATAAATATAAAGCAGAAAAGTTACAGTCACATCCGAGACTTCTGGGTTTTTTTTCCCTTGCAACAGTGCTAAGGTCGAAGTGACAACTGTGCAGCTTGAGTTGCTTTACACTTATATTAATTAGCACTACGCAATACTTGACTACATGTATTGACGTTTAATTGATTGTTTTAATGTATTCAAAGAAAACGTGTAAACTTCATCAGTAGCAGGAAATGTGCATTCATAAATCTGAGCAACGCATAAGTTTTCCTATTGTCCATGCTCGCAAGTTGAAACAAAGTTTTAAAGGTTAGAATTGATTAAATGATATACTTTTTACTTTGTGATTTTATAATAAATCTTTTATGAATACTTTATCTAGTGTTTTTTTAAATACCTATAGATATTATATCTGACTTCCTGTATATCCGAAATCTCGACAAGTTTCACATTATAACGCCTATATGGTTCTTTTGTGTGCACGATTTTTTTTTCAGTTAATGGATTTTCTGTTATTCATTCATAGTTACATTTGGAGAGCTGTTGTCAATGTTTCTGATGGTGATTTTAATTTCATTCAAGGCTACCCATTATCATGTTCTCCTGGAGTCAACATTTCTGATTTATTAAAACAATTATTATGGTGATTTTAAAAATATTTAGTACATGAAGTCGGTTAAAAAGTGATTATTATATTGTTTTATAAAATAGCTAAATTGATCTTACATGTAAGATCTTGGCTACGATCCAATATTATTGGGAAAAACCGACATGACCTTGCAGGTGAAAATAAAAAAAATTCTACTTTGGATTAAAAAAAAGATTTAGATCTTCAAAATTGACATAAATAGTTCTACACAATGTAGAAAGATTTGTTTTGCATCCGACCTGCGTGGCGCAATGGCTGGAACATTTACTCCTGAGTCGCGGGAAATAGTTTCCTCCCTCGGGGAACCATAAATTTGCTATTTCCCTCACGTACCCATTCCATAACTGTTTTATTATACCAAAACAATCATAGGCGATTAATTTATTTTTTACCAGATATTCCGACATTAAAAAAACACTGTAGAGGCATAATTATAAATGCACGCGATTTAAGTAATGCATCGTGTCCTAAAACAATTAAATTATTTTTAAAAAGTATTTTCACTGACATTTCGAAGAATTAACGTTGTCTTCATTTCGTAGAATTCAAGTATGATTTTGACATCGCATGTCGAAATGTTTTGACGTCATAGTTAAATTGCTAATAACATGACGTCACAGACTGTAGATTCCTTGAACACTTTGATTGATTAAAATTACTAAATATTCATGAGGGAGTAGTCCCAAGGAGTAGCTCAGATTTTCCAGGGAGTAGTCTTCAGATGAGGGCAATGGTCTCTTCTCGGGAAAATAGACAGTTTTATGGTATTAATTTTATATAATTTAATTCTGTTTGTATTCTTGTCTCTCATTGGTTGATTTCCAAAAAGGAACGCATAACATTTTGTATAATCTGGTTTGGTATGGGGACACACCCCCTTGACAACCAGCTGAATCATCTGTATCCATCAATCCCCTCATTTCCAGTCCTTCGGATTCATGAAAAATTCCAGATTTAATGAATGTACCTTTAACTTCAAACAGTTGCTCGATCTTACCTCATGTAAACAAGCATCATGGCTGCTAGATCTATGTATCAGTTTTTACCTCCCCTTGCTTCCCATCACTTCCGTTACTACGGTTGTATTATTGCGCGGTAAATTTGAACTAATAAAACAACACAATTTTACATCCCCAGTTGTTTAATTATTTTAAAATTAAATTATAAGGAATGACTCTAATTCTTGGCCAGATTATCGAGTATAATATGGTTTGGGTAATTTTACGCTTTTTTATAATCCGCTTCGCGTATTATAAAGCGTAAACTGACCCAAACCATATTATACTCGATAATCTGGCCAAGAATTAGAGTCATTCCTTAAATAATTTAATTTTGCTTGTATTCTTGCCTCTCATTGGTTGATTTCCAAAAAGGAACGCATAACATTTTGTATAATCTGGTTTGGTATGGGGACACACCCCCTTGACAACCAGCATAATCATCTGTATCCATCAATCCCCTCATTTCCAGTCCTTGGGATTTATGGAAAATTCCAGATTTAATGAATGTACCTTTAACTTCAAACAGTTGCTCGATCTTACCTCATGTAAACAAGCATCGTGGCTGCTAGATCTATATGTATCAGTTTTTACCTCCCCTCGCTTCCCATCACTTCCGTTACTACGGTTGTATTATTGCGCGGTAAATTTGAACTCATAAAAACAACACAATTTTACATCCCCAGTCCAATAATTATTTTAAAATTAAATTATAAGGAATGACTCTAATTCTTGGCCAAATTATCAGTATAATATGTTTGCAGTTTACGCTTTTTTATAATCCGCTGATTATAAAGCGTAAACTGACCCAAACCATATTATACTCGATAATTTGGCCAAGAATTAGAGTCATTCCTTAAATAGAGTAATTACAGTAGAGGTATAATAATGAACTATAGTTAACAATAGATAGTTTTCGATTGACCTAAATTTAGCAAGAGTTACTTCCCATTGGCCGCCATACTGGAGGTCCAAATGCTCATATTCCTTCATTGTTCAACCAATTTTATAAATTTTTATATTTGCGATTTTGAATTAGGAATCATTATTTTTCTGAAGTAAATAGATTTTTGGAAGCCGCCTTTATTTAAAAAAAATTATTTTATAACGATTTTCCACCAAATATTTCTGCTATATTTTCTTAAACTTGGTAAGACAAAGAGGGAAACTCACCAAGTCGACCTCCAATATGGCGGCCAACGGGAGGTAACTTTTGCTAAAATTAGGCCCATCGAAAACTATCTATAGTATTGTAACGGCCCAGTGATTTGACAGATTGGTTTTATACAGAGTTATTGAACCTGATTATTTTTGTCATTGTAGGGGAGTTGAGATGAATTTTGTTTATGGTTATAGTTACTTGAGATTGCAGGAATATGTATTAATATATGCTTTGCATGTAGTTGATAGGTAATTATTGACACGTTTACGTGTTCATGAGTTGAAATAGTTTGTGCACATGTTTTGAGTTACGTAGAAATCAGCTGATCATAGCTATACTAGTCAAGTTGTGGTATTCTTTTAGCTTGCTTCATGTGTCAGGGACTTTGATTGGTCTTCTGTGGCAGATTAACCATAGATTTATGGATGGAATCATGTTTTCTTGTAGTTAAATTTGTTTTCAGATAATTATCGGCGGTTTATTGTCTTGTTGAAAACTGGTGGATTGTTTACAAACTTGGTCGTCGTAAATTGTAGGAGGTCGAACTCCATCATAAAAGTTACGATAGTTTTCGGATTTTAGGTGTTAATTGTGTTATTTGTTGTATTAAATGGAGCATAATTTACTTATTCTAATTCAAGAATGTATTTGGTGATTGCTTTCATTCATGAAAAGTTGTCTTGTATGTAGTTATTACATTTTTCTATAGACTTTGTCGCTTTCGGGAATGTCAGGAGACATTGAACATTTTCCTTCTTTTACGTCATGTTCATGTATAAAAGAGAGAGATTCAAGGAATTTTTGCTCTTCTGCAAGGTTGATTTGTATAGAGAAGAAGTGTTTTAGGGGTAAGGAGTTAGTATGGGTTGGGCGTTTTGAATTTAGATTTTAAAATGACTTTTTAGTTTTATTTTAAGAAGAGCCAGGGTTATTTTAAGAATTTTTAGGAACTTTTGGAATATTTGTGCCTTCTTCAGGTCTAGGTTGTAACGAGCTTGACAAATAGAGAAGAAAAGCTGAGAGATTTCATGTATTAATAAATTTAGTGTAACTTAGAGAGCGCGGGTTAATAAGAAGAGGTATAGGTTTCGGGCAGTGGTGTTTTATCGGAGTTCATTGATTAAAGGGAGATAATTTAGTGTTGTGAAATAAGATTTATGGGTATTGAATTTTAAACCACTGTGCCATACTAGCCCTCCCGAGCTCAGGTTGAGCTGTGTAACGCAAGCCTTGCCACGAAAGATAAGACAACCCCTAGAGAGAGAGGATGGTCCAATAGTGGGAGAGAGTACCGCCGTCCCCGTTACAGTATGTTTTTGTTGGGGAATGGCATAATTGATCATTTTAAAATAGGAAATGTTTATAACAATTATAATGTACAGAGATATAGTTCTCAAAACCAAAAAACATTATCTTTAAATCAAGAACAAAAAAGCTATTATTTCAGTTAGACAGATATAGATACGCTAAATCAATAACAGGAAACAGTTAAACCACATGTCCTTGATTTTGTAAAAATCGTAGCCTAAACTAATAAATCGTGAATGTACAACTATTTGTAAAGAATACTGATCTGAAGAATGTGCTTTAGTTAGTATTGTTAAATTAAATATACATTTAACAAGTTATTTTTTAATTTTAAAAAAAATGGCAAGTTTTTGTAAAGCTTGTTTTTAGTTTCTAATCAAAAAAAAAATTCTGACTAACAAAACATGATTCAATGCAAATACTTCCACAAACAGAAACGTTCAGTTAAGAAGCGGATGGACAGCACTTATTTTGCGTCTAGTGTAGTAAAATTTGCTTAAATATCTTTATTATTAAAAATTTAAAGGATCATACCGATCTTCCCTTCTAACAATTGCACAACTTGACATAGAAGCAGGGATGGTTAATTTTTGGCGGAATAGCGACGAAAGAAATTTTTTTTTTAGCTTCTAAATCTCTAGGATAATTTTCATAACATTTTTAAACGATTGAAATAATTTAAAGAGTTTTCTGATTAAAATTAAATTTATGTTTAGGAAAGTTTGATAACAATTTATTGAATCAACGTTTTTTTTACTAAAAAAAAAAGTACAGTCTCTCAAGTCATCAATCATTAAACAAATTTGAATGGTGAAAAGTCCTTAAAACGGATAATAATTTTATGTGTGTTTTATGTGTATGTCATCTTTAATCTTTATGTTATCCTTTAATATTTGTGAAAGAAGAAAACTTTTCATATCGGAGATTTAGAATAATTATGTTCCTTTAAAATATCAAGAACATTAGGAATTACCGTTTTTAATTTAATTCTCTGGTTATTTTCTCTCACAAAGTACATGATATCATTGTTTTGTGCTAAATAATGAAAAAATTAATATTTTTCAACAGAGGTAAGTATTGCATGATTGGATTAGTATTTTTCTTTCCTTATATATTGTATAGCAAAAAGTAAAAGATCTTGTGCTGACCTTTTCGTAGAATAAGCCTGGCAATTTTAATTAAAATGATACTATTATTTGGTTACATTGTCTCCTTAAATCTGAAAATTTCATTAATTTTTACACCAATAATTTCGAGAAGAATCCATCATTAAAAAACTCTACAGCTGTCTTTTCACGACTTTTGAGATAAATAAAGCCTTGTAAATAAAGATTCTGACAAGTTTTATTCTTTGTATCGTTGCAGGCTATGAGGTCACATCCTTCTCCTTGATCTCCAATGGTTCACCTTACCATCTAAAACCTGGAACCAACCTTCAACTTGAGTTTAATTTCAACACTGCATCGTCAAATACGTCATCAAATTCCACGATGGTCATCTTTAGTGCAAAAATTCTGTCTAACGTCACAATTGATACTTCTACGGCAGTTATTAACAACAACACAAATATCATAACGTTCACATTAACATCAGCAATGTTCAATGGAATGAGTTTTGGAGATTATAATTGCAGATTTTGCCTCTATACATCCTCAGCTGACAAGAAACACATAACTATACCAGTGTCATACGAAGAGCCAATTGCAAATTTTAAGGTTTGTCATAATCTTAAACAAGAACGTTTAGTTGAAAATGACGAATAAGAGAGATGAAAAGCAATTTTAATTGAACAAAGAGAGAAAAATGCAATCTTACTGAAGAATGGCTTGTATGATATTTTATTAAATAAATATATATATTGTAGATTACTTGTAATAATTTCCAAAAGTTTGGGGTAGCAGCAGCTATAACGATTGGATTGAATTCAGGCTCGAACATAAACATGGTATGGTACGCGAATGGTGTCCAAAAAGATACCATTACAGATGATGGAAATGGTACACGTCAAATTCAACATTCTCTTGCATTATCTCAAACCGGACAAGTAAACATCTCGGTCACTGCCTCCAACACTGTGTCAACGGTAGTTGATTCGGCAATAGTGAACAACTATTATGAAATCAATGGATTCTCCGTCACCTCAACACCAGGAACACCAAGCAGTGACGCCATTGTATACGTAAATGTTGATCAAGGAGTCCTTATTCCACAGGGTTCACTTTCACTGAACATTTCGTACGGTGATGGAACGTTTGACATACGTAATGATAATTCATCATCACCTTCCAACTTAGTTCTTTATCATCGATATTCCTCCATTGGATCATATGTTGTGTCCGTGAAAATTGCCTCTCCTGTAGACTCTAAAACCTATACTAAATCTGTTGGAGTTTATAACCCAATATCTTCAATCCAGGTGAGATTTCTATTGTATTATCTTCAGACTGATATCAGAAATTCCATACATTTAACTATTTATTATAAAATGACCATTTTTACAGGTTGATTGTTCGCCGTACCAGAAAATAGGAATGGCTGTAACATTCAACATCACGATACCGTCCGGGTCTAATATAACGCTAAAGTGGTATTTGAACAATGTTTTCAGTTTTCAAACAATCTATGAAAGTCATGGGTCTTACGTTGAAAATCGTATAATAAATAAAGAAGGAACTGTCCATGTGGCCACTGTGGCGTCAAATGCCGTTTCACAGGCAAACCACAGTCTAACGTTTATTAATATTCATGGAATCAATGGAATTACTTTGTCTGGGGATGAAACTGTCCTACAAAAAGATGCATTAGTAACTCTTAAGCTGACAAATGCAGCTTTGCTACCACAGGGTCCAATATCAATTAAATTAAATTTTGGTGATTCATCCCCATTGCAAATAAAGAATTTTTCTTGGGTAAATGAAAGTTCAATATGGTCAGAAGTAAATTTTACCCATCAGTACAGTGCAGAAATGAACTATACAGTTCAAGCACATTTGGCGTCACCCGTTGACACACAGACGTTCAGTTCAATGGTGCAAGTAATGGAACCAATAACAAACATACAGGTAAGTAGATGTTACATACAAATTTGGCCATGTATTTTTCTAAAATATGGAAGTGACCTGAACATATTCAAATTTCATCCTTTCTTAATCAGAGAAATTCCATGCAGTGAGAATACAATTATTCTTTTTTCATTTAACCACTTGAATGCTAATTTTGACTTCATAAATTTGCATTTTCCCGTATTGTCTTAAAAAGTTGCAGAAGGTATCAGTTTTCAATGGAATTTTCCTTCAGATAATAATGAGCGCACACATTGCTCACAATGATTATGAGAAATATGATTTTTAAAGGATATTACACAACAAATCTGAAAAAAATCAAAGTGGGCAATGGTTGCAGACACTGTTTTCTTAAGTGAAAAAACCTCTGGATTAAGTCATTTTGAGGCTTTTCATGTATTCCTTTATGTCATATTCTTTCATGGTTTATCACCTTCATATACTCAACTTAAAAATAAGCTAATTTCATAAATTTATGAACACATTTGAAAATATTAATTTTTAAGGCCACAATAAAGCCCAAACTGTACCCTTTTCTTTACTTAAAATTAAATAACCGGTTAGTTTGATATATTTGTTTTTAAAATATTGTATGTTGTGATCATAATGGAATTATTTACAAATATACATTAACTTTTACTTTTTCTCTTACTTTTGACTGCCTTAATGCTGATACGTTGAAATAATTATCATAAAATGATCTATTTGACGAAAAAAACGGAATACTTGTAAAAACTTTTTTATTAAACTTTATACAGATATCATGCTCCAAATACCAGAAGTACGGAATTCCAATTCCAGTCACTGTCAACCTGACAAATGGCTACAACGTAAAAATTAAATGGGTGGTAAATGATGATACAGAAGCTTTAACCACCACGTTTCATGCTGGAAAAGGAATTAGGACTTTTACAGTAGATCTAAGTCCAACTCGCTCCGGTCATTTAAATCTTACCGCACTTGCCTCAAATGCCGTTTCCGAGTCGTCAAGTTCTGTTCTCTTCTCCCACTTGTTTGCCATCAATGGATTTACTCTTACATGTCACCCATCTACTCTTGACAAAGATGCAAGTATAATAATAAAAAGAGCCAAAACGGCGGGTCTCCCACAAGGAAAAATTTTAATTTCTGTACAATATGGAGATGGGAACTCAACATTTCAAGAATTTTATGCTGGTTTTGATGCTTTCTTGAATCCTGGATATGACTTTTCCCATCGGTATTTAACAGAAGGACAATACAATGTGATAGTTAATATTACATCTTATGTCGACTTCAAGTCTCTGTCCTCCACAGTCGACATTATTGAACCTATCCAGAACATTTCGGTAAGAGTTTGGTAGATATGTTTTATCTAATTAGATGTAATAAAATTATTTAAAACCAAAAGCAAAAAGCTGTTAAAAACAACCCCGTAGATTGATTGATTATCCATTTCAAATATTTAATTACAACGCATGTGTGTCTCTAGCTCATATTGTAGATGGAGTTTTGTCAATTGTCATGAATCTACACAGTATCAAGGTTTTAATTATTCGAGGGTCATTCAATAAATAATGCAATATCGGTATATCATCTAAAAATTAGAAAAGTACATACCCTTAATAGTTTCAATCCCTCAAGGTATGTCTTAGTCTTAGATCTCTGTATCCATGACCAGAAAACCTTAGCATACTCATCTTTAGGGATGCCCAAAGATACTGATGAATATCGTTTCCCATGACATATCTGACATTGTACAATCTTCCTTTGAGTGTTTTTATGTTTTGGGAATAAAAAGATGTCACAATGGTTGAGATCTAGCTAATATGGGTGATATAAAAGTTCTGTTTACTTTCTTTTCTTCAGAATGTAGTTAATTTCTCAATCTTATATACAGCTGTGTTTTAAGGAACAGGGAAAATATCCAGGTCGTCGATATTTAGTCTTCCTTGCAGAAAATCTGTTTAGCTTTCCTAAGTGCAATTTGAACATAATCAATGCTAGTCGTTAATTTGAATGCATGGACATGTTTTAATGACCCTCTTTAAATACGCAAAATCCAATAAAACATGTTTGGAGCCCTTAGTCTCTTTATCATAATTGACACCTTTTTCTTTAATTCTACATTTTTTATTATTAATCGGCTATAAAAATTGCACCCATATTTATTCATTTATCAAACAAGTTTATCGAATCTTCTATTTCAGTATTTGTTAAAAATTAACCAAAGGAACATTTAAAACAAGTTTTTTTTATTTTTAAGAAAATAGAGCACCTATTTTTAAATTTTTCTTTGTCAGAATTCTACAAAATGCTTTGACGATTTAGTGTTAAGAATTTTATTTTTTCCCATGTAAATCTAATATTTTCAGATACATGTATCATGTGGCACATAACATCGGTTTTTGGAGTTCCCATATATTCAATCGACCAGATTGACTGTTATTTTTAAACTCTTCTTTTTCTCATCTGAATTATTGAATCCATCTGAAAGGTATATAGGCATAAAAGTCATTTTTCTATCTATAAAAATCATATCTTAAATAAAAAATCTTCGGTGATTTGTTTTAAAAACACAGTTTTCACATACGCTAATATTTCCATCTTCTTGGCAGAGATCATTTATAAACAGTTTTCAGTTAAGTGTAGTGCCCATGCTTAATTTATATTTCTTTGCGACGATAAAAGGAAAATACATGGGGTTTTCTGTATTTAGGAGCTCTGTAACAGAACTTTTCACTGTGAAAAAAATCAAATCAAATACCTCAACATTTTTTATGAATACTGTATTTGCATTACTTATTGAACGACCCTCGTATTATGATATTAATTATGATAATGAAAGAAAACTTTTAAAGAATATTTATATAAAGTCAATGTCAATAAGACTATTGATATTAAAAAACAGATTTTTTTTTTACATTATTTGTAGTTGAACAATGAAAATATTGTTTTCATTTTTGGATCTTTTAGTAAAAAATAGCTAATGGTTATCTAAACATGATAACGAAAGAAAACTTTTAAAAATATTTATATCAAGTCAATGTCGATTAGACTATAGATAAAAAAAAACACAGATTTTTTTACATTATTTATAGATGAACAATGAAAATATTGTTTTCATTTTTGGATCTTTTAGTAAAAAATATTTAATGGTTATTTAACAATGTTTCGCTAAATTTCGATACTCTCTTTCATGAATGACAAATATTTTTATAATTGCTTTGTTGTTGTTTTATTTTGCTATATTGTTGGACCAAATAAATTAATAGATTAATTGTTTATACAACATTTGTTAATCTTCTGACAAAACTTCATCAAATGCTTAATTTTTCCCAACCATATTTCCCTTTGTTGTGTTACCCGAGTATTGTGGTTTTCTCATGTCCATGTTATCTTGTTATACATCTCAATAAGTGAGATTACGTTGATAATTTTTGTAGTTTTACCATTGTCTTCTTTGTATCTTGTCTTTAAAAAATATGCAAAAAAAAGTTTTTCATAGAGAGATTTTTATACTAAAAAAGGTACAGCTATCAAATTACAAAAAGACAATATTTTCATGATGAAATCCAACAAATGTCAATGGTATATTTAAAAATTCTCTTTGCATATTTTAAAGCCTGTTATCTTCTGATTAATAAGTATTCTTTAAACAATATATTTTTGTAATTTTAGATTTCCATAGAAGTGAATTATTTAGGTGTGGAACCCCTTATATTGATGTTATAAATATGTTAGTTGTATATTGATGCCTCTTTATAGGTGTTGTCTTCTTCTGAATACTACATAGTTGGACAAAGCGTCATGTTTAATTTAACAATAAACTACGGTTTTGATGTTAAGACCAAGTGGTACGTCAATGGAAAATATAAATATTCACGAACTCATGCAGGAAAGGGCCGCCGAGAAATTTTTGAAAGTTATCGACCTAGCGAATCAGGGAAACTCAAAATTTCGATCAATGCTAGTAATCCGGTTTCTTTTTTCGTGACTTCATTAGTAATCTATAATTATTATGAACTCAAAGGTTATAGTATTTCTTGTGCACCTGGAACAATCTACGAAGACGTTAAAATTATTCTGAGTTTAGCTTCTGGAAGTCGATTACCACAAGGCCTGATAACATTCGAAATCCAGTACGGAGATGGTCTTTCAGCTACCGGAACTTTTTCCTCTACAGATCGGGTTTTGAAGAATTCTGGGAAACTGTTTCCTAAAAGATATCTCCGTGAAGCATTTTATATAATATCTGTTACGCTTTCGTCCCCGGTAGATACCATCAATTTGACTTCAGAAGTCAAAATCGTTGAACCAATTCAGAACATTGCAGTAAGTTATAAAATGCTGAATTTGAAATATATGTTTTATTTTGATATCAAATCATTAACTTTTTTATCAATTCAAAGTAAACATCAAATTTGTTAATTAAAATAAAATGTAAAAGCTTTTATTGGAATAAGTTAAACTGCTTCCTCGTTTGCATTGATTTGACTATTATAATATGAAATTAATGATCAATGAACAATAATTAACGAAGAATAACCTTATAAGTTGCGTTAAGTAGTGACAACATTAATTCAAATGTTACTTTAATTTTTTGTTTTAGTTTTGGACCAAACTCTATCATGAGATTGGCGAGGAGCTTGTTATTTACGCAAATTTAACCAAAGGCTACAACACAACAACAACATGGCAGATAGGAACAACTTTATCACACGTAATACTCCATGAGGGAACGGGAGATCGATATTTTAACTTCACAAAAATGGTTTCTGAAAAGGGTGCCATAGACATAACAGTGACGGCAACCAATCTAGTGTCAGAAATGAGCTATACATATAAGACGTACTATTATCATAAAATAAATAACATACATCTGACTTCCACTGTATCTTCTACGGTTAAGGATGCAAAACTGTACTTTGAAACGCTTCCACAAGCTAAGGTACCACAAGGAAATATTGATGTAATGATTGATTTTGGTGATGGAACCACAAACACTACAGATTTTGCTCTGCTTTCAAAAACTTTAAAAAACCTTAATCACCTCATCACTCACCTGTATGAACATGTTGGAAATTACACTGTAACTGCATCCCTGACCTCTCCACTGGGCATTGACAACATTACTGCTGAAGTTGAAGTTATAGAGCCAATTTTTGAAATTGAAGTAAGATCCCTTTCTGTGCAAAATCTAAATGGTGTAGCTAATGCGAGATTATTCTATAATGATTATTTACTGTATATAAATTACTTGACCATAATTTATAAATTGTAATAAGTGCTAACTTTTTTGTTGTCAGTTTGAATGTGAAAGATATTTAGAGATCGGGCAGGAGCTGATCATATCTGCAACATTATTTGGAGGGATGCGAGCAGTCACAGAATGGTCTATTGGAACAGCAACGCCTATCCAGATCTTCCATGATGGAAACGGAACGAGAACTTTTGATGTTCGTTACAATGTCACAGATATTGGTTCTATAACGGTTACTGTTAATGCAGTAAATGATGTGTCACAAGCAACAAACAGTACAACAGTGTTTTATCTTTATCCCTTAAATGGATTTAATGTATCTCATGGAATTCATTCAACTTTGGAAGAAGCCGAAATAAAATTAACTTTGTGGGAGTATGCTGACTTGCCCATGGGATTAATAACTGTAATCACAGACTTTGGTGATGGTCAGAAAAACATCACTGTGATAAATGGAAGTGATTCCTCTTTTAGTGCAACGGGTCTTCTTCTAAGACACAGTTACACAGAAGCTCTAAACTTTTCTGTGGTTGTAACACTTATTTCGGAAATTAATTCCATCAATTTAACGTCAGAAGTAAAGATTCTTGAACCAATCTATGGAATAGAGGTAAGAATTATTCACAATATCGATACAAATTGGAATAACTATTAATTCCCTTATAAATGTACATTAAATTATCCATTATTTTATGTAGTTTATGTGCCCGAAGTATGTCGAAGTGAGCAAAGAGATAGTAATCAAAGCAACCCTTTTTGGAGGACATGAGGTTACAACACAATGGTTCTTTGGAAACAGATCAAAAGTAGAAGAATATCACTTTGGAAACGGAACAAGAGAATTTATTATCACTCATAATGTCTCGGGAAGTGGAGAGGTTAACATCACAGTTCAGGCGCTAAGTCCTGTTTCAGTCAAATATAATTCAACAGTTGTGTTCTACTATTATGGTGTCAACGGATTTCTAATAAGTGATCCAGAAACAGCTTCAAATTACAATAAAACTGATGTTAGTTTATGGCTAGATTCTGACGCTCTGAAACCTATGGGTGATATAAGCATCTCTTTAATGTTTGGAGATGGTAATGTAACAAAAATTGAAATGGATTCAAACAATAGAAGTCTGGAGGAACCTGGGTTGGTATTCTCTCATATGTATCAGATGTTTGGTGATTATATAATAACAGCACAGATCACATCACACATCAACTCTGTAAACTACTCAACAGGCGTGGAACTCTTGGAGCCAGCAGAAGGAATTGAGGTTAGATAAAAAATCAGTTTTAGTATTAAAGTGATACATGTATTATTAAATTATATGAATTGATGAACAGTTATGACTTCTTACAAAAACAAACAGAGCACGGCATTTATTTATGATAATGTTTGGTTTTTCTTTCAAAGTATTTTGCTCCCTTTTTCATAGTAATAGGTTAGGGCTGAAACGATACGCCGCCTCCACGATACGATACGTATTGCAATACTTGTGTCACAATTCAATTTTTTCAATACGATACAATTGAAGAAAGAAACTATTCCTAAGTTTGAAGAAAACGTATTCAGATTTTAAAAAAAAGTAAAAGGTGGTGATACAATAGAGAAATACTACCAGGGGTATGCAATATAAATATTCAAGTACTAGCCCACGGGCTAGTGACAGCAATAAAGTTACTAGCCCTAAGTAAAAAGTTACTTAACCCAAATATGGGACAGAAATTTACAAAAAATAATGTTAAAAAATATTAATCATTGGTTCAAAAATGATGTTACTACGGTTCTTCTTTTTAGAATTAAAGTTTAATTCTCACTATTAAAATTAAATCATATAAAATTAATGTTTATGAAAGAAAATAAAAATGAATTTAAAAAAAATTATCTGATCTTTCCTTTTCTGATCATTTTGCACTAGCTCATTTAGAATGCAATTAAATTTATTTTGTTTTCATATTATTAATATGAAAACAAAATGAATTTAATTGCATTCTAAATGAGCTAATTATTAAAAACACTAGAAATATATTTAATGTGAATCACAAGACACTCACCTTTCAGTTGATTGGGTGATCGTAAATAATTTAAAGAGATATATGCATGTATTTACAATAAACAGAGGAGTGGAGGAAATTCAGATTAGGAAAGAACGGTCGTTTTTAGAAGTAAATAAGTCAGGTAGTACTGCAACATGGAGAAAAATGTTGAGATTTATTGACAGTAGGAGCATGCTGCCTGGCAAATATTCACTGGTTGGGAATTTGATAGCAAAAAAAAAAGTGAAATTGAAAATACTGGTTGTGCCTTTCATTTATCACATGCGTAGTTATCATTTTTACTAGCCCGAATTTACTACTTTGTAAATTGCACATCTCTGACTATTTGTGGTTCCGTTGATTATGAACACTTTATTCGTATCAAATCAATAATAGCAGTGACAGCCTGCTCTGAAACTTTACCGTCCCAAATTTCTCCCTCGTGTGTGTCAAACTATAAAAATAAGGTCGAACCCGATCTACTTTAAAGAGTTAACCAAACCCGATTATAAAAAACGTATCGAACCGAAAATCGAGGTGGTGAATCGAATATTGAACCGAGCAATTATATCGAACAATATCGATATTTCGGTGAATCGTTTCAGCCCTATAATAGGTAAACTTTACTATAAATATAGTGTTAAATTAATTCACTGAAATGTTGTCCTTGAATTACAGATTGAGTGTCAATTATTCAATGTGGTTGGAAATACATTAGCAGTTTCGGTAAAATTAAAAAACGGAACAAAACTCCAGGTTGTGTGGGACTTCGGTGGCAATGTAACTGCAATTCAAAATACAAGCGGCTCAGGAATTAGGTCATATCATTTTGACCAGTCTGTTCAAAGCACTGGAGAAATAAATGTTACAGTAGAAGCCAGCAACACCGTATCCTCTGTTCGAAACTGGACAATAATTTACTATTACTTTGAGGTTAATGGATTTTATTTTGATAAAAATAGTACAGTACAGACAAATGAAATTGCTTCAATTTTTTTCAAAATATCAAAAAATGCCCACCAGCCGCAAGGAATAGTGGATGTATATTTATCTTTTGGAGATGGAAATTCAACATCATTTAATGTTTCTTCTGAAGATTCCCTCTTGGTGTCTGATGGAATGTATTTTGAACATATTTACCCCATTCAAGGCGTATATCAAATTATGGCAAACATTACGTCTCATGTCGGCTGGAATATTGTATCTACCGATATTAAAATTTGGGATAAAATTGATGTGGAGCTTAATTCTACGAAAATCGCTCAAGTTGGAGAGTTCATTCATTTTGATTTTGTAAATGTGCCAAATTCCAACTTTAGATATTTTATCGAGTATGGTGATGGGAATATAAGAAAAAACGTGGACGATGATTTATACCGCAAGTACGACTTTGGAAACTGGACAAAAGCTTACAATTACTCTTCCCTGTTTACTGTAACATTAAAAGCATGGAATCCTTTGTATGAAAAGACTTCGACGTATCAAATATTAGTTGAACATCCCTTGATAACAGATATTATGACATTATCCCCTGAAAATGACACGATACCTATACCAGACGGTTTGATGTCATTCACTTTGAATGTATCGGAACTCTCTTCTGAACCATCTAATGTAATATGTACCTTTGACTATGGCACTGGTGAACAAAAACATAGTAATGTTACTGTACACGTAAGGTATAGCAAACCATTAATAAGAGAGTACGTGTTTCAGAAACATGGATTAAAGAATGTTACATTTTACTGCCATAATTCTGTAAGCTCAATTTTCAGATCGTCCATCGTAAACGTTTTGAAGTACGACTTACAGGATATCAAAATCTTTTATAAAAGTCCAGTTAATATGAACATGACATTAGTACAACGAACTCCATCTCCTGAGAATCGCCATCCATATGAACCTATTTCTATTCCAGTGAATGTATTGTTTTCCTTTTATTTCCTCGGTTGTTCAAGACTTCCATTCAACTTAGAAATGATCTGGGATTTTGATGACAATACTCCTTCTAAAAGTGTAAAATCCACCAAACTTTACTATTCCCATACCTTTGAACATCGGGGCATTTTCAAAATAACTTTAAAAATAATAGATAACAACACAAACACTTTTGATTTAAGAAATCTTGATTTGCAAACAGGAACTTTAGATTTCAGTGTTAGTCCTGATAAAGGGGACTTGCGTTATACTGTTTTCAATTTGACTGCAGCAGGTCTTCTTGGCGAAAATTCTAAGTATACGTTTTATGCTGATACAACTGATGTCAGTCAAGAAAATTTCTTTGTTTTTAACAATGTGACGGATGAAACTGCAGCATGGGCTCATGTAAAGTACTTAACATATGGATATTTCATACCAAGAGTTACAGGCTCCAATGAAAGTCTTGTGGAAACTGTTTACTGGAACGCTCCTATTATTGCAGATTTAAGCATTGAGACCAATTTGACATTACATGTTCCTGATATCGTACCTCTTCCCCCGGGTACTGTAGAATACAGAATAAGTATTCCTGCTGGAACGTACGGGTATAGACCGTACGTGTTTTGCACAATAATAGCCGGGGACGAAGTTGACCGAAGTCAACAAAGTCAAATGTTTAATATAACCTCGTTAGATCCACTTATATTCAGGTATACTTATATTGCTATTGGTTACCCAGAGTTGAACATTAACTGCGAAAACTCCATATCCACCAGGAACTGGAAGAAACGTGTGACAGTAAGTAATCTGTGTTTTGAAGTGAAAGGAATTTTTGACCGACAATATTCGATGATAGAATGGCCGATGCCGGTGTGGACGTCTGCAAACTTGTCCATATCAAATAGAATGGGAATATCAGCGAACCCTGATTGTGTTACAGGACAACCAGTTTTTAAATGGGAAGTGCATAGAGTCAACGAATCTGGAGTCATCGACATAAATTCTTACAGTCTTTATGAAAAATCCAATAATGGCATACTATTTATAGAGGCTGGAAAGTTGGAGCCTGGTTTATACTATTTGAATTTAACTGTTAACATCACAAAAACATTCATATTCGAATATATGTATATTCGTTTTTTGAAACCGGAACCTTTTGCCTATATAATTGGTGGTAGTAAAACAACCATTCGACCTACGAGTTTTGTTCTTTTAGATGCATTAGAAAAATCCCACATTGCAAACAGTGGGTATGGGAACACAAATGGACTGAACTTCAGCTGGAAATGCGAAGAGTGAGTTAATTTTGTTTAAAGAAGAAATGTTTCAAGATTTTTTTTTATTTCAGGTGCACTGACCATAGATAATAAACATGAAAATCAATACACAATGTAAATGAATCAATACTTAACATACAAATCATTTAATTTCGAAATTTTGATTAACTCAGTATCGTTACATGATTAATATCTTATAATGATTAATAATTTTTTTGCCTGTTTTAGAAATAACGCAGTTACAGCTCAAGTTGTGCAAAGCGATGATGTGTATAATGGAACTACAAGTATTGCACCGTACCTTTCAAGTGTCTGTCCGTTAAACGATTACTCACGTGGTATAGCCAAATTATCAATAGACGGATATGTTGACGCAGAATTTGCTGTCACCGTTACGGTGTTTGAGAACTCCAGTCACGATGAATTCACACAGATAATATCAGTCAATAGCACTTCCCCAGAACTGGCGATAAAGTATGTATCGTGCAGTAAAGTAAAAATACAGTTGAATTATCATTGATTTATGACAACTTTATTTTGTGTGGGTTTTTTTACAGCTGTACTTTGAACTGTGGTCAAAAGGTTACTGTAACTACTAAAGTATCATTTTTGGCATGGTGTAAAAGCTGCGAATACGAAAATACAACATTGAGCTATAATTGGACACTTTTGATGAAAACAAAATCAACACATCCTTATGAATTGGTTGAAGGATTTTCGAAAAACACAACTACAGGTGTAAATTTGTTTTCTTAAATTACCAATTGTACAAAATATTTGTTTAATTTTGTGTTTGCATAATTTTGATTTCAATATAACTGGTTTATTATGTTAAACAAGTATCTAGCAAACGTATTATAGTGACGTTTTTATTTATTTCGGGGGGTAAAATGTTACGGATATAACGAGCTTAGATAGAGCAGTTTTACGTATCAAGCGAACTTTGTATATGCCCTTTAATTGTTACAAGTAACGAGAAAGAGTGATAAGAAATGAATAAAGTAGAAAAATGATGAAATTATTAGGCCTATAGAAATATCTAATATCTGAGGACGCTTTATTTGTTTGCAGACTTTTCATATTATACTTTTTTATATCCCTCCAATGTTTTTTTTTTATTTTCTGAATATCTTTGCAGGTATAAATATTCAGGCATTAGCAATTTCCCCAGGATTCTTGGTCCCAGGTATGCTGTATCGGCTGACCTTGAATGCTTGTTATTTGGATGGAGAAGGAGAAGCAGAAGTTTTCGCCGAGTTTGCAACAAACTTTCCACCGTACGGTGGATTCTGCAATTTCAGTACAGAGATACGTTAGTACTTCAAATACTGATAAGTTAATACATGTACTACAATAATTGGCATTTGGATGTTAAAAACGCCCCCTTTAACCTCCATTTCCACTAATCCTATGCTGAAATAAAAATATTTTTTTTTAGGATGAAATGTTTCATGATTGAAAAATCCTTCCATTTTTTCTTATTTTAAAGAGGAAGCAGTCTTTCTGAGTGTTTTCTGCATGGATTGGGCAGATGAGGGATTTGCAAAAGACCAAAATTATAGTCGAGACCTACAGGCAAGGATCCCTCTTATATATCAATATGAAACAAGGACAATGCGTAGTATGTCACAAGGAGTAGAGGATGTCATCAACATAATTTATAGGGGAAGTGAGTATCCATATTAACTGATTCAATAATATCATTTATATTTAAAAAAATTACAGTGATTGGAGGCTCAACATTTTTGTAAGTGCACGAGTTAGATAATTTGATATATGGGGATACTGTGAAAAAATGAATGAAGTATAACTGAGAAAAGGAGAAATAAGATGCATCGACAATATTATTCCTGAAGTAAGTAATGCCTAAGCATCTGCTACCACCATTTTCCTGGGGTTAGAGGGTAGCAAAAGTAGCAGGAACTTATTTCTTGCAACGTATAGATGTGAAAATCCTGCAAAGTTGTATTATTTATCTATATTCACAAAAATTGTATATCGAGGACCTTAAATTACTTTTGTTTTTAAGGCGAAAGTTCAATAAACAAGGAGTATATACAGGCTGGTGATGACAGTTTTAATCATATTGTGCACTTTGTTGTGAAAATCTGTGATTTGTATGGAGACTTCACAGAGGTCCAATCAGACGGATTTGAGGTAATCTTAATCATTTAAATTCTGATTATTAAATGTTTAGTTCCTGTTTGGTTTTGAGATGTGAAAATCCTGCAAAGTTGTTTTATTTATCTATATTCATAAAATGTAGATTTTTAACCAATATGGAAAAATACAAATGATTTGATTGACTTTTATATTGTTTTTAAATTGATTTTTTTGCTGTTAATAATTTTTGTCTTTGACCTAATTAACAAATATTTTGATAGACTGTTGATATTCTTTATGTAAAAATTAGTATTGTAACTTATTTTGGTTTTATTTAACATTTAGGTACCTTCACCGAGTGGAGCACAACCTCGTAAAGAAAATGAACTTTCAATAGTTAGAAACTTGCGTAATGAATCCTTGACGAAGTACAATGAGCGAAAACTGAGTGGAAATGAAATGTCTGCAATACGTCTGCTTGGGTCTACCGCATCAGCCTTTAAAAATTTCTCAAATGTAAATATTGCTTTATTGAAATGTTAATGGAAGGAACCTATTCTTTGATATCTCTGTCGTTGTAATAATAATTGTACGAATATTTTGGAAACAAGAATACTTCCACTTTTTAAGATTTATTCAGATGATCCTTGCTACTGTGAAGTAACTAATTTTAAATTTCATAATTATGTTTTACTACTGAACATTATCTATCCACGAAGTAAAATCCTCACAAACCAATATTTTTTCAAAAAATGACCCCACGAAAATACGTGATTTTACAGTATTTCTTCTTGTACGTTGTCGTGCGGTCTTTGAAAACCTTTGAAGATTTTGATTTCTCAAAAATGAGCCTGGTTGATCCACAGATCAGTTTGGCTGTATAGTATCCATAGTTAACGAGAAATGAAAATGCAAAGATAGAGACTCAGTTCCCCAGATAATTTTAGTGGTTGGGCTAAAACTTCAATTTTTTTTTTCAAAATTAGCCAGAATGGTACGGCAAAGAGGTATGAACTCTCTGAAATCAATTTTGATTTTGAATTTTTGACATCGTTGATTTACAATGTATATATTGAGAATGCATTCAATCTAAGAAAATATTTTATACCCCGGACATTTAAGAAGCAAATTTCAGTATGCTAATGATTCATAGAGTCATTTAGGTCCAGTGTTTTATAGGTGGATTTAGCTTAGTTCTTCCTCGTTAGTTAAAAACTCAGATAACTTAAAGTGCCTGAGAGCTTCTCATCTTTCTTTTAGTTTAGGATATTTTAAAATATAGATCATTTTTTGTACACCTATAGGTGGATAACACAACAACTGAACACCAGATAATGACAGGCGTCGTGCAAAAAGCCCATATTGACAACGTCGAAATAGAAATTGTGAAGTTATACCAAAATGTAATAGAAAGATAAGAATGTACTTTACTATATCATTTAACCAAGATCATAACACTGCTTCCATGTTGTTTTAGAAACAAAACATTTTATTCAATATATCAGAATCTAATGATCAAGATCTTCCAGTTTAAAATTTATCAATTTTACGAATGAGGTACTATATAGAAATGTAGCTTAACTATTTGAATTCTTCATTTTCTGATGACTTCTTTTTCTCTTTGTTGTACTTTAAAATTTCATGCAGGTGATCGATGAAGTCAGCTGATTAAAATCAAATCTTCACAAGCTACTTATTTCGATTGTCACGTGAAATAAAAAAAAGAGCCAGTGAAAGCTTGATTTTAATCAGACTGGGCGATGATGTTACTTATGATTTTTACTTCCGTTATTTTTGATAGTTTATAGCTGAAATGTTGTATTTATTGCGGTTCGACCTTCACGTGCACTGCAGTTCTAATCAACACAGATATAGTTTGGCTGACTTGCAGCAGATATTGTCCACTGTTGACGCCATAACTCGAATTCAGCCATACATTACCTTTGATATTGTGGTATGTTTTGTCTCTCTGATCGTCTTAATTCTCTATTATCTGCCTGTAATTTCACTTAATCATGGATGTAATTACCACTAATCATTACTTTATTGATTATTACTAAATCATATATGATTCACAAAAGACATCGCTACTGCATCAAAAAGCTTGGGAAATGCATTTTGGTAGAGAAGATTCTGTTTCTTGCATATTGAATTTTCATATTTAAAGTCCAAAATCGTTACATTTTTTTCTTGCTATATTATTGAAAATTTTCAGAAAAATACAACTCAGCTTCTTGACAACCTTGTTTTATGCTTTGACAAAGTCAGTGCACTTGACCCATTTCCAGTAGAAAATGTTGGGACGACAAATGAGATCGCTAAAGGTTGGTTTATCTACTTCCAATAAGCTCGAGCAAAAAAGCTTTATAGCTTAATTTTGTCGTTACCCGCTTGTGTTTGTCAGGTCTGTAGAATAAGAGAAATACATGTGAATTTCCTCAAGGATTTAAGCGAACAAAATCCGTCTACATAAGAGTTGTAATAAATTGAGAGTTATTCCAATTTTCGGATTAATGTTTATATTCATTTTATTGCTTTCCATTACTTGTTAAACTGTATAATAGTCTGCACAAAGTAGCATTGATTTAAGGCGAAGCCATTCTTTTGTATATTAAACATGTAAGTGTTTTATTAATTCTTTTGAAAGCAATTATATGGATTGACATAAATGCCCCATTAAAAACATTGATCATATCGACCAGAAATCCAGAAAAATCCTTCAAATAAGAAAAAAAAGCACTTCAAAGATTGTTTCAATTTTAAATCAATGCTCGAGTTCATGAACAAATGAACATCACATTGTGTTTCGAAATGTTATTGACAATTTTTGCAAATAAATAAGTGAATAGTTAGAACTCTAACGCATTTTGATTGCCACATTTTATTATTCATTGGGCTTTTCTCTGTAAATTCGATCGAAGCTTAATTAGAATTTTTATGTAATGTCAAATACATTCCCATTTAAGTATACATGTATCTACTCTATTAAGTTATGCTGAATCTTTTTATTTAAAAAAACATTTTAAAACCATGTCACTTATTTTTAAAATCCATAATAGACACAAAGTCTTACATCTAGAAAATCGAACGTGTAATTTGGTTTCATCAAGCTTCAAAATCACCCATCAATAATTTAAAATTGAATGCTTCCTTTTCCAACTCCTTGCAAATGTATTAGCGCATCCAATTTATTGGCTTTTTGAAGTCTGGTTTACTGATAAAAGAAAGTAATTTTCTCCTTTTTGTCTGTTCTCTCTGAATCTTCTATATATCCACCTACAGTTTTGACTTTTTTATTACTCTGTATTATTTTTATAACAGTATTTATATTCTAAGGCACTGGTTGGCAATTTGACTTAATATGAAACAAAAGTTTATCATAGAGCTTGTATTGTTTTGCTAAATAAAAATGAATTCATTTTACTATATGTTTATTAAAGAAACCTGAGTCACTCAGGTGACCTAATGCACTGTTTTCTACATAGTTTGCTTTTGTGGAAAAATTCGTAAACTTTTGAACATTTTCAGCTTCTTCTCTGCAACCACTGAACCAATTTCAACCAAATTTGGCACAAAGCATCTATGGTGAAGGGGAAAAAAATTATTAATTTCATGATCCCTATATTTAAAGGGGCCTGGTTTGGGCCAAAACCATATATCGAATTTTTGCAATCTTTAAAAATCTTCTATCTTTACTCTTTTCTGGACATCAATTTCAGTCAAACTGTTTAAATGATTGTAATGACATGAAATGATTACATTGAGTCCTTCTACCAAAATTGTGAAATTCATGGCCCTGGGGTCAGGGGCCCTTGTGCAAGGGTGGGGCTAAATAAGTATATAGTGAAAATGCATTGTTTCTTTGAAAATTTTCTTCTCTGCTTCTGGGTATCAAATAAACTAACTAAGTACATAGTTATGATGAGCAAGAGTGCCTCTACCAAAATTGTGAATTTTATGGCCCCAGGGTCAGGGGTTCTGGTGTTAGGGCGGGCTCTATTGATTATATAGTGAAAATACATGAAATCTTTGAAAATCTTCTTATCTGCTCGTAGGTATTAAATAAATTAATTAAGTGCATATTTATAATGAGCAAGAGTGCCTCTACTAAAATTGTGAATTTTATGGCCCCAGGGTCAGGGGTTCTGGTGTTAGGGCGGGGCTCTATTGATTATGTAGTGAAAATGCATTATTTCTTTGAAAATCTTCTTCTCTGCTTCTGGGTATTATATAAACTAACTAAGTACATAGTTATGATGAGCAAGAGTGCCTCTACCAAAATTGTGAATTTTATGGCCCCAGGGTGGGGTTCTGGTGTTAGGGCGGGGCTTTTGATTATATAGTGAAAATGCATATTCTTTGAAAATGTTCTTCTTTTCCTAGGTATTAAATAAACTTACTAAGTACATAGTTATGATGAGCAAGAGTGCCTCTACTAAAATTGTTAATTTTATGGCCCCAGGGTCAGGGGTTCTGGTGTTAGGTTGGGGCTCTATTGATTATATAGTGAAAATACACAAATCCTTTGAAAATCTTCTACTCTGCTCCTAGGTATTAAATAAAGTTACTACGTACATAGATATGATGAGCAAGAGTGCCTGATTAAAATTGTGAATTTTATGGCCCCAGGGTTGGGGATTCTGGTGTTACTGGCCTCAGTGATTATATAGTGAAAATATATGAATTTTTGAAAATGTTCTTCTCTGCTCCAAAGTATTAAATAAACTAAATAAGTACATAGTTATGATGAACAAGAATGCCTCTACCAAAATTGTTAATTTTATGGCCCCAGGAGTGCTTTGTGTTACCTCTATTGATTATATAGTGAAAAAACATTAAATCTTTGAATATTTTCTTCTCTGCTCCTGGGTATTAAGCATATGAACTACCTATATAGTTATGAAAGGGCCCAGGTGAATTGTGAAAAGGCCCCCAGGGTCAGTAGTACCATAAAGGGGTACCTTATTAATTTTGAAAAATAATGAATTGTTTGAAAATTTGCTTTGGTATTAATCAAATACTTCTGAAAAGTTATACAAGGATGCCTATAAAAATTGTGCAATGTGTGGATCTAGGCCTTAGAGTCAAGGGTTCATGTGTGATAGTGGCACTACTGATTATTGCTGAATATTACTGGTTGAAATGCATTTTGTAAGAGATGCCTATGGGTATTAAGTAACCAAACTAAGCAACTGCTAAGTGTATAGTTATGATGATCAAAATTGTAAATGCTATAGCATCTGGCTTAATCCATGGATGAAATTCAATCATTGTAAAGTTCTTGCATAATGCTCAGGTGACCTATAATGCCCATGGGCCTCTTGTTAAATTAATAGTAAGTGCTTCAATGCATGATTCTACGTAGTTTGCTTTTGCGGAAAAATATATGGAAAAAGGAGTCAATTAACCCATAAGAAAAGATAGAAAAGATATTTTTACAAGGAATGGCAGGTAATAGACCCGGGAAATAATAACAACTAAGTAAACTTAAAACTAGAGGTTATATTTAAGGACAAGATTTCCGTATCACATGTACCAAATTTTAGTTTAAATGGAATATGCATGTATATTTAAGCGAATCTTTTCAGTTGATTTATAAATTTCTTTGAACAAACTAATTAAAATGTATTCATTCAACCATGACATGAAATGATTACTAGTATTAAGTATTTCTTGCACCATGACTGTTATGATTTAGAAAAAGGAATGAGCGGTAAATAATTATGGAATCTTATTTATTATGTTTGTTAATGTTTTGCAAAATTTACTTTGATTCATTTATTTTCTTTTAAAGTTATACACAGGATTATAAACCGTCTACTTGACGTCATGCTCCCAGATCATTTACAAGATCACAACACACCCATAGTCAAGGCTGATATCAAAGATATTCTTGTAAGAGATGCTGAGCGCCAGAAACACCAAGAAGCTTTGCTTTGGGCTGTTAACGTTTCCACGCTTATAGACTATATGCATTTTCTATAACAAGGCAAAAATGTTAATGTTTTGTACTCAACACTAATTAAAAACATAAGTCCTATGAAATACGTTTTATTACAATATATATTTAATTCTAGTTTGTCATCTGTTGAATCTGAAGTTTAACGAATAAACTTACATAAAACGAATAAACTTGGACATGTCGCGTCCATGTTCGGTACGTCTGTTAATACATGTACACTCTTGAATAGCTCTCATCAGTATGTTTTAGCAGATGAAGTTTGATAAAAGTGTCATGAAGTGTTTCTTTGAATCTTAGATAATTACAGAGTGTGACGGAAGGATGGAAACTATTAAAGATATTTTTATCATACTCCATATGCATATACTAATGAGTCATGCAACTGCATCTGAATATTTTGACTTCGACCTTTCTTTTGACTCTGACCTCATTTTCTTACATTATTGGTGATTTCACTTATAAAAACCTTAACATATTTTTGTCGAATCTTTTCCTAAACATATTTATCAAATATGTTAAACTGCATCAACTTTTTAGACCCTGACCTATCTTTTGAACTTGACCACACTTGTTTTAAAATAATGCTAGAACTGAGTTTACTTTTAAAGAATGTATTGAAGATATTTCAATCAGTCATGCTTATTAAGATTGCTGAGATCTATTTAACTGCATCAACAATTTTGATCTTAAATTTTTCTTTACCTCAGATTTATATTTTTCTTAATTCTAAACAAAAAAATGTTTTCCCCAACTTCAGAAACCCAGTGTTTTGTAGAAAAATGACGTTAATCGACCCCAAAGATGAAGTTTTAAATTCCAAATCCTTGTTTCACAACTGTAGGACACACCAATTATATTCCAAAGGATAAATTGACTAATTAAAAAACGTTGGAGGAAAATAGGGACACAGGTTTATAAAGCATTTCTCCCAGTTTCCCTCAGTTTTGTTTAATTTAAGAACTAAATTTCCGAAACCTCTAAGAATCATCATTTTCTTAACGATGAGTTGGTTTAACTGCAGAATAACTTAAAAGATTCCAGGAAACCGAAAGATGAGTTGATTATACTTCAAAAAATTAGTAGAACTTCAGGAAATATTTTTTGAGGGTAAAAAGGACGTATTTGAACTTTAATAGCCCCAAGGATGAAAACTAAAATTCCAAAACCTTATACAAATCTGAAGGTCACTCCCAGTCAAACCTCAATAATTAGAAAGTTACTGCAAACAAATGTAAGAGTTGTCCAGGAAAGAGGGTATTTTATAGTATAACGACTTTTTGACATCCATTCGTCTTCAATTATGAAATTGCAATTCTGCTAAATTGTAAATTTAGATTATAAGAAAACATATCTAAGGACATGCAGCATGTTTTTTTTGTAAAATTTGTTAATCTCTGTATAATAAATTCATCAAATGACTGAAAGACCTTATCATGATTATATAATTCCTGCTCAACTGTGCACCTCGAGCTCCTTTAATTTGAATTTATAAGTTGTGTATGTATGTTATTAAACGTCCCTGTGGAGAATGTTTCATTCATATAAAGACGCCACCAGTTGGCGTTGGAGAGCTGCAAATTTTTTCCTATGCTTGGCAATCATGGCCATTGAGCAGGGGTAGGAGGTCTTTTTCGTGCCAGCAGCTACTGCGACACCGGACCTCGGTTTATGCGGTCTCATCCGAAGGACTGGTCTCCACGTCCCACAGTGGGATTCGAATTTCTCAACATGTTTATTTTTTTGTTAATTGTTCTTCGAATAATAGAAGTACATGTTTAATTTTTTGTTAATTGTTAATTTAATTTTGTATTAAAACTTCTGGTAATATATAGCGATTGTTCGTTTAAGAATATCTTATGATACAAAAATTTTAATTTATCAATATAAATGAGAAAATTGCATTGAAGATTTTGTGTACATATGCGTTGGTATGTCTCTTATTTGCTTTTTCGCCCCCTTGTTTATCTAAAGTGATGTGAAAAAATACCAATTAGTGATAAAGTTGATTTTACTTTATTAAAGGCAGGGAATTATTTTCCGATGATGCAACAAATATTGCGACGAATGCAGAATGTTATCCTTAGAACCATTGTTCTTGGTGAGCGGCATATCATGGAAAGAACCGTTGTTTCTGTAATAACGGAAAAGATAACGGTGGACAGCATTGAAAACAGAACTGACGAATACTTTGTAGGAATCCAACCGTCAAACGGAACGTTTGAGCAGCTCACTGACGTTATAGTTGCTATGAAGGTATGTAAGTGTACTTTGAAATGCAAATGTCACATCCGGTAAAAATGACATTGAAATACCTCTGACTTGTTGATTAATCAATATTCTGATGCTTTCTTCTTTTCAGATAAATTATTTCTCTAAGAACCCATTTATCTATGGAAAGAACGCCTCGGCATTAACATCGGGCGTGTCCACTTTTGACATTGGTGATGACATTAAACTTGACGTTAAGCTTGCTAATAACGGCAACTTTAAATACCAGAAGTTTATACCGCTCATAAACCCAGAATATCCGGAGAAGATGATTTTCTTCACTTATGATGTCATAAATGATGATGACGCTGCAATAATTTTCATGAATCCGGACGGCTTTGACATCAATAATCCAGTAAATTTCACTCTGTACACATTTTATGTCAGTAGCGAAACATATCCGACGTCAACGTCGTATGATTTCATCAAAACAGTTGGTATGCGCGACTGGGAAGATATTGGATTCAAAATATTTCTCCAACAAGGTTTATGTGCAAAGGGTACCTGCTATCTTGGAGTAAAACCAGAAACAGGTAAATGTTGCTGCATAAATTATGTACACAAAGTACAGCTCTCAAGATAACAAGTATTGAAGTAAAATATGGTCTGAAACAAAATATTCATTATGATAATAATTACATACATATAATGATGAAAATTCCTCAGATCGTAATAACCACTTGCTTTAATTATGAAAAAAAAACTTTTAAAAAGAATTGAAAAAGATTATTATAAGGACAATACATGTACATATATGGAGTTTGAATTTCTAAAAAAAAAAAACAAACAAACAAACTTACGATCGGTACATAGACTTCTTCAAAACTCCTTTACATAGATGCTACATCTTCACTTTCACCATTTAAAGTAAATAAATAGATTCCTGACCCATCATAGTTTGTTTTCCGAGTAAATGTATCTGTTGCTTCTTTAACAAGGGTGACATTTGAAAATGAAAATCATACTTCAAAACTGTTATCACAATGATTGTTGGAAAGTATTATCACCCATACTGGTTTGTTTGCTAATAATAAATGTAGATCGAAAAAAGAATTGACAAGATACAATTTTTTGAGTTTTTTTTTCATAAAATGTTAATGCAAATTATTTTTAATGCGCGACATGCTAATGAATTTTTTTTAAAAATAATTCTTTTTTCAGATTATGAATAGATAGTTATATGGGTTATGGTAAACTGGTAAAATATTTTGACTTATAGCGTAATAATATTAGAGCTTTATTCAGTTGCCTTTTTAAAATTTCAGTTAAAGAAAACACGACAATTGTATTTATTTTGTTATTTTAGTTCCTGATTACAGTGGGTTTACACCTACCCGGATGAGACGTAAGCGAGAAGCAGAGCTTAATCAAACAACGCCTGCCCCCACTACAGCATCACCGCTGTTTATTCCAGTTCAAGCGAATTTCAGCTTGGTTGTCTTTACCACAGGGTGTAGATCATGGAATGATTCTCAGGGAGCATGGTCCTCCGATGGCTGCACGGTAAGATTTAAAATTAATGGTAAACTTTATATAGCATCCATAGCTGGTAAGCTCATGAGTGCAAATGTGTTATCTGATCATAGTGTTTCTGTCGTATTATACAAACAAACAAACAAACAAAATAAAACGGAAAACTGTCAAACTCTTAGTGTTTTTACATTAAAAATAGTAGATTATTGAACGTGTAACGCCCCTTTTGAGTACATTTAGATCATATAGAGGTGTCACTCTGATTTAGATCTATACTCTGCACTTACAGCCATTGAAAAGTGTTGGTTATTAATCGTAAAAGAAGTTATAGTTTTGTAGTTGAAGAATAGGCAGGATTACTCCTTTAAAGGGATACGAAAACTAAAAACTTTTAACATGTTCACGTATAAAACTAAGTCCTCAAAAAATTAACATTATTTAAAATTTAAAGACACTTTTCATGGAGCATATAGAAGGTCTCAATGGTTAATAGGGAAGCTTTCTTCGCCAAGGCATCTGATCCAACTTCTTTTGCCTTAAATGTTAGTGTTTGGTTCGTTCCAAATTTGTTTTGTTTCAGTTGACATCTGAGCTTCATAACTATTACTTATTACCATGTTTTTGCAGTGAAAATTCTGGGGGGGGGGGGGTTCACCCAGAATGCCAATCATATATTCATGCTCTTTATTTTGAAATTCGAGGATTTTTACATTGTGTATTCTGACACTGTCTATTTAAACACAAAATGTGTCTTCAAGAGCATGATGGCTTAGACAAGTTCAGTGTTTTAGAATTGTTCTGTTGACATGGCAAAATATGATTCTCCAACTTGCGCAGGTTTTTATTTAGACATTTTTTCTTTCAGGTTCTGGAGATGAGTAGTGTTAACGATACAGTCTGCCGCTGTAGTGGAAACACATTTTCGACAACGTTTTATGTTCCACCTAACATGATTGATTTCTTAACCGTGTTCAAAAAATTCGACGCTACAAATGCATACGCGTATGGTCCTGTAATTGGCCTCTTCGTTATCTATGTCATTGCAGCCATTTTCTTGCGCAGGGAAGACGTAAAGGACTTAACGAGAGTTAGTAAATAAAAAAGAATAACATTTTATATTTAAAAGCGATTTGTTCGAATTCTAATTCATTATAATTGCATTAATAGAAATGTAATTACGTGAGTTGTTTTCTCATTAATAAATGACAAAATACACTATTATTCTTTTTTCATGAAAGTGGGCTGCATATTTTTTGGTGGACCACGACGCAGAAGACAAGTATTTCTACCTTCTTACCGTTCAAACAGGAATGCGGAGAGGAGCAGGAACAAAATCCAACGTCAACTTTGTATTGGTGGGAAATGAGGAAGACTCTGATATCAGGGTACTCTCTGATGGAGTGAGAGAGGTAAATTAATATTGTGAATGTCTTTGGATTCTTTTACTCAAAATTTCATGATTTTTTATTTGAAACATGGTAAATTTTTCACAATCTTTAGAATTCCTATTTTAAAAACAGATTAATGGGTTAAGGGAGCTTATTCATTTTAAAAGTGTAGGCCTATTGAGTGAGTGCATTGCACATATTACAACACTGATTTCGTCGGATGTCGTCGATCGTATAATATCAAAGATCTAGATGATGAGGAGGATATTAATATGTCGGCACGGACAGGGTCTGTTTAATTGTAAACTTGGTGAACTTAATAATTATTATCTATTTTAAAATAATATATTATTTGTATAATTTACTTTCTAAAAATTTTTTAATTGATCCTTTTACTTAAATTTTGTTTTACAGGGATTTAGCGTTGCAAGTATCAATAGATATTTTATGGGTACAAAAGAACCTTTAGGGGACTTGAGATATCTTCGAATCTGGCATGATAATTCTGGAGAAGGAACAGATAAAAACTGGTATCTAAATCGAGTAATAGTTGATGATTTACAAGAAAAGGACAGGTAATCCTAACTTGATACGTATTTTCACATGCAAGTAGACTAGTATTGTATTTAGTGATTTGACAAACTGTGATAGGATTATTAAACCTTAATGCATTTATTTATAGTCTTAAGTATATTTTTGTAATTTAGATACGTATTCCTTTGTGAGAAATGGCTGTCTTTGGATGAAGATGACGGAATGATTGAAAGAGTGCTTCCAGTTTCTACGAAAGAGAACTTGAATTCTTTCAAAACATTGATGAATGAGAACTCACAATTAAATGTAACGGATCATCATTTATGGGTGTCCCTTCTCTTGAGACCAAATATAAGTCGCTTTACCAGGGTGCAAAGACTTGCTACTCTAATGACTCTCCTTTTGTTGATTATGATTTCAAATGCAATGTTCTTCAGATCCTCCACTGAAGATGCCTCTTCGCTTCAAGTTGAAATAGGCTTCCTTCGATTTTCACTTTCAACTTTATATGTATCGGTTATTGGTGTAATCATTACAACACCGCCCATCTTGTTTGTAATCATAGCCTTCCGAAAAAGTAAACTTAGGAAAAGGCGAAGAGGGGACTTACCAAAAAATACCGTTTCTGAAAAGCATTCTATATCTGCAAAACACGTGGATTCCAAGAGCAATTATATTCTTCAGGCCCTGAACGAAGACATCATGTTTGCAGACAGTAATTTGTTTTTGCCTTTCTGGACTGTGTATGTTGCTTGGGTTATTCTTGTTTTAGCTGCTGTAGCTAGCTCGTTCTTCTTAATACTGTATTCTATGGAGTGGGGGAAAGAAAAGTCCGAGGAATGGCTAACTTCCTTTCTGCTTTCCTTCCTTGAGTCTTTCTTGTTTATTGACCCTTTAAAGGTATGGAATGATTTTAAAAAGTTGCTTTTAAAGTTGCTTAATATGTCGCTTCATTCAAATAAAACTTATCTGAGGTTTTTTAATTACATTGTATATTTTAAGAATTATGTATCATAGGAATCTTCAAAATCATAATAATTTTCCCATATTTTATATTCTTTTAAACAATTAGGGGTAAATTCTTGACATTTATTAATATATGAAACAATTCTTTAAAAAACAAATCAATTTATCACATGATAAAAAGATGCCTTATGTGGTAATTTTGATTAAGGTTGTCTTTGTGTCCTTGCTGTTTGCTACGATCTTCAAAAGTATGAAGGAAGAAAAACCTCCGTCGATCGACACTGAGGAATTGCGAAAAGCTTCAGTTCATTATAATGGCGATTCAAGACAGAGTTTTCTGGGTATCATTATGCATTTCTTCTTTTTGAACAACTAAACAAAAAAAATCATATTTTAAGTCAATACTTATACTGAATATAATGATACACTTATTGTTATTATAATTTTTCCTGGAAAAGTAGTTTGTTATAATTTTATTCAAGACCGTCAATTAAAATTTGCTGGGGAGCCTGCGTTCTGTTAATTCTAACAATTTAATGCTTTTAAATTTAGAATTATAGAAGTGACTGAAAATTACTTGTTATTCTTTGCTAAACTATATTTCGTTGATTTTTGAATTATATTTACAGCTCTCATAAATGATATTCTGAAGAAAAACGAGCCCCCTTCGGAAGAAGAATTGAAAATATTAAGGCAGAAAAGGCAGGAGGAAAAGAGGGCACGAAGAGCGACATACAATATTCTAATCTATTCCTTGTATATCTTTGTGCTGTACAGCGCCAGTTTCTTGCAGAGAGATCTGCGTTCTTTCAACCTTAAATGGAATCTGGATAATTATTTAATTGCTAACAGTGGCTCCCAACTTGGATTTTCAGCAGTACGTAAAGAGCTTCTAAGATATTGACGGAATCGTATTTTTCTTAGAGGTTTATTAAATTTGCATGAAGACACCAAGGAATTCAATTACAGCACACAAGCTTACAAAATAAGTTGACACAAGCATTTGAAAATATATCCGAACCACGAAATAAAATCCAAAATGCTTATTTTTTCCAAACCCGCTAAAATTTGACTTTCACTTACCGTCACTTAAATTAATGATTTTGGTATATTACCTTTTTTATGTAAGCATGATTTCTTTTAAAAAAATATATGAATAGAAGACAATGAAATTGCATGTGTAACAGTATTTAAAAAATTGAATAAATGGGATCATCATTGTTTGTTTATAGGTAAATGAAACTTTGGATTTTATCGCTTGGATCAACAGAACACTCATACCAACCTTTTATCCGGAAAACGATTATCGAGGACAACCTTTATCAGTTACTGAACAGAAATGGTTCGGGGACAGATCGAGTATTCGGGTTGGTCCTGCTCGTCTGAGACAGCTTCGAGGAAAAAGAGGTAAAACAGAAATAAAGAAGCATTAAAATATTTGCGATTTTGTATTGTCCAATGCGCAAAAAATAATATTCACTTTTATAATTTTTTTTCACAGAGATTTGCAAAGTTTGGAGTATCACTTGGCCAAGGGACTGCGTAGAAAAATACGCAGAGCTGGAGGAAGAAAAGTCGTCATTTTGCATTGGATGGAACACATATAACAAAACAGCATGTAGTGGCAATGTTTACGAGAGCATTCATCTCACTGCAAATGCTTGGAAGTACACAGATGCAAAAGATATTTGGGGGTTTTCCGTTTTAGGAGACTATAACATGTACAGCGGCGGGGGATATATTTTAGAATTTACTAAAAACAGGGAGCAAGCTGTCGCCATGCTGAACGAGCTTCTTAAATATTACTGGATAAACAGGGCTACGAGAGCAATATTTATGGAGTTCACAGTTTACAATCCCAATGCAAATTTATTTGCCTATGCAATGTTTCTTTGTGAGTATCCGGAAACTGGAGGTACATTGATTTGGACAGACACACAATCTTTTAGACCAGTACTTTCATCGGACGAAGTAGGGGCATTTGCTATTTTATGCTACATCGTGATTATTGCATACCTAATCGGTTATCTTATTCATATTATTGTGAAAAGTGCCACAAAGGGTTGCTGTAAATTCTTCAAAGTTCCCTGGAACATAGTGGATTCTCTCATAACCTTGTTAGGATTTGCTTGTATTGCAATTTACATTGTTCGCTATATAGACGCCAAGAAGGCTATGCAAATGTACTCGGATGATATTTTGAGTGGAACAAACCGCTTTATAAACTTTGGACACATTGTATTTTGGGATAACCTATTCAACGCTCTGTTTTCTACAATGGTCTTCATATCCACTATAAAGGTTTTGCGCATACTTGGATACAACCGGAAATTCACAGAAATTATTTCTGTTGTTACAAATGCAGCAGAAGAGATCGCTGGATTTAGTATTGTGTTTATTGTTATGTTTTCCTCTTTCGTATTGTTCGGATATTTCTTGTTTGGTGTTCACCTTCAAGGGTATAAAAGTGTTTTTGCGACGTGTAGTACCCTTGCAAATACTTTTATTGGTAAAAACAAACTCGATACCCTGATGGTTGCCGCTCCTAAGACTGCTCAGTTTTACTACTTTACCTACATGGTGTGTGTTATCATGACATTACTTACTATGTTTGCTGCTATTTTAAACAAAAGCATTGCAGATGTCAAAGCAGAAACTGCCCAATATGTTGACACAATTGGCATTACAGATATTTTTTGGAAATCGGCAAAGAATTTTCTCGGCATGTTTTTCAAGTTTGGCTCTAAGTCCAATATCTCAGAAAGCAAAGAAGGAAAAGGTTAGAGTTAATTAGACATTGTAAATTTTTACATTTTTAGAAATTTTCACTTAATATCCATCTTTTTATGTATCATATTAATGTCTCTCTTTAGAAAACCTTAAGAAGTTGAATGCCATGCGAAACGGAAGCGTGGACGTGTCAAACGTATTGGCTTTAATAAGACATACATTCAACGATTTCAGCGAAATACAGGTAAAAATCGAATTTCAAGTTGTCTTTGATAAAAAAAACTTTTGTGCAATTCTAAACTGGTTGTACGATTTAGAAAAGAAATTATTGTATTGTGAATTTATGCAAGTTTTAATATTGGCTTTGAATTAATGCAAGTTTAAGTATTGGCTTTTTGTTATCTTTGTTTTAGGAAAAAAAGAGTTTTGTCGTAATGGAAAACTCAAAAAAACCTCATCATAGTTCCGACCATATGAAATATGGAGAGATGCATGAGTTGGATCAATCTTGGTGTGAAAGAGATTCCCAAGAAGCTGATATCCAAAGAAACTTTAATGAGAGCAAGATGCAAATGTATCTCTAATTGTTTGAACCTATTTGCGAGAGTAAAGGAAGGCCAAATAGTTCCCAGTTATAGTCCATAAATCCTGAAAAAAAAAGATGTAAATTGTTTAATGAGAAATTGCTGTTGGTTTTAACTGTTCAAGTTTGTGCAAGCACAAAAGTTTTGCGACACAGGATGAATTATCCAACGGTTATGTAATTACGATAAAGTATTTTTAAGTATACTTGTTTGTTAATGTATTCGTAGTTTTCAAGAATTCAGCCCAAGTTGGTTATACAATATAAAGAATTGTTACAAAAATAAGGATTCTACGCAACTGTTTCATGAACCATGATGGTTTAATTAAAAGCTTATATTTATTGTAATTTAATGGGTGTGAAATCGTGTGGCAAGGTTTTAATATTCTCAAAACCTTGTAATATTATATGCTTTGTTAATCAATTTGTTGCAAGAAATATTATATATTTTATAATTGACAGTATTTTATTTTCTTCTTCATTATTCAATATTTCATTCTAGAAGTACATTTGAAGCAACAATGTACATGCAGACCTGGGATATTAAAAATGTTTTATGCATGTTATTATGAAATAAATATTCTCTTCGAACTTACTTTGAAAATTATATGTTCCAACATAGAACTTCCAAACTATCACAGACTCAGCAGCGATATTCCTCCGAATTGGCCATTCAGCTTTTGAATAATTTTTTAAAGAACATTCGATTTATTTTAAGAAATAAAATGAAATTCACTAGCTTTTTAGTTGAGGTTGACATTTCTTTCTTTTCCTCATGCTGATTTTTTAAAGTTAAATAATGTTTTTATTATTATTGGTGAGAAAATCATGTACAACACCGGGTAATACACAATCATATGTTATTCATATTAACACAGCATTAAATTTGTATTATACAGTGTAAATTGTATAAATATGTAGATTAAAATTTGATAGAGTCTGGGATAGTTTGTGAAACTGATCTTTTTCTGTTGTCATTCTTCTTCACACAACAATATCAAAGCATTATTTACTAAATTGATGCATACAATTTTAAGTTATCAATATACATCAATAAGAAAATCATCAAATTGTTATAATCAACTACAAAAAACACGAAACAATTTTTTGTAACAATTTATTAAAACAATAATATCAGATCTTAGCACAACAATTTCACTGTAAACAACGTCATACCATACACACTAATATGAAACCTTGAGGTGTAGACGGTAAAAATCTATTGGACTAATCTTTAATGCAAGCAGTGAAATGAAAATTTGTTCTTATGTGAGTAAAGAATGGAAGAGCACCAAAGTCACTACTGCATGTAAAGTATATTCACCATTTTTAGCATTTATTAACGTAAATGAATTAAACATTGATTAATTTCAGAAATGAATATACTAAGTATTATGGAATGTAATAATCATTCAGTCACGTTCATTTACTTTTTTTTATCATGTTTCATCTGATATTTTAAAATAAAAAAGATATTCCAAGCCCATCTACCTATAAATGTGTATGGAATCATCTACGATATACTAATTTTCCTACATCCACTAAACCTTATTCATAATACATAATACACTCTTAAAACTATAAATAATTCTAACATTACATTCAATGAAAAATAAGACCACTGTAAAACTAATAACAAATAAAATATATATGGATTTCAAAACAGGCCACATTTTTGAGATATCGTGTAAATAATTATTCCTTTGGAAATATCCAACGAACAAATAAACAAAAACAGGTTATAAAAAGATACAGGATATAAAGAATTGAGACAATTCATTTGACTTTAATTTATAGAGTAGACAAGTGGATTTAGAACAGTGTCTAAAGCAGAGAGTTTTAAATATACGTGTGGTTTTTTATTATTCTCTAATAATAGATTCACATGAAAACAAAGTTATTATGAGCACAAAGACTGTCATCACCTTCTAACGGTTGAAATCTGTGAGAGCGCACTTTCTTTATAAATGGACTCTTCCGAGGCATTTTTGAATGTGTGATAATTTTTTATGTAATTAAAATATATAAATTACAAATCTGAACCTAGATATATGAAAAATGTTTCTATATATGCCAGTCCTTGCTGATAGGCATATAGATAATTCTTTCAATTTTTTAATTCATATTTTTAATCACTATCTACTGTGGGTGAATATGCAGATTCATAAATTGCCTGTTGTAAAACAGATATCAATAAGAAGTGACCCATATCTCAGAAGACAACACATACTGAACCACTTCTTACCAATAGTTGTCATGATCAATGTATTCAAAATGAATATGCTTTCAAAATGAATTAGGTCTATTGATTTTTTTAAACAAAAAAAGGTGAAAAAAGCGAACATTGGATTGCTTTTGAAAATAACATTGAAAAACAAAAATACGGAACAAAAATATACTATAGTATTTCCTGATTGAGCAGATTTAAAGAAAATTCTAAGGAATATTTTTTCTCTAAATCTTTGATAAATAACAGAATCTTGGATTTCAACAGAACAACCACAGAAACGACGGCAGCACTTGGATTAAATCATTGATAATTGATTAAAAATGCCTATCCTATTGCACATAAAATATGGTTAGCTACTGCAACAACCTATGCTTTGTTTTTCTTGGTTTACGTAGTCCGTTACACTGAATTTAGGATCAGTAGGTTTTCTTGTTTTCTTCATCTTTAAATCCCTGAAAGAAGGACATTTATATAATAAAAATGTAAAAATCGACAAGGACATCATTAAAGTTGTTTTGCATGATGTCAGATCTGGAAAACATCAAATAATAACAAATAAACAAATAAGAACAAGGACCACATCACAGAAAAAGTTCTCTTTGATTAAAAATAATGATTCTCTTTCATCAGTACTTCTCTAATCAATTTAAAAAAAGTATATTTTCTACAGCATTGTAGTTGCACAGTATAAAAGCTAAACAAAAACTGAACTATTCCATAGAAATTCAGTATCTCTGTTTAAGTTTGTCTTATCTGGTGATTGTTAAATTGTCTTTAAATAACGCTGAGCATTTTACTTACTTTGCAACTGCCATAAATGCTAAATCTACATTCATTCCTGTCTTGGCACTTGTTTCCATAAAGGCAACATTATATTCCTAGGGGAAAAAAATTTTATAAATAACTACAAATAGGTAATTACGCTACCATATGAGGCCTAATTTCTTAATTTGCATATCATTTCTGAAATGTCCTTAATAACTATTAGAACATAACGTGAGATATAACTCACATTAGCTAATCGCTCCCCGTCCTCCGTTCTTATAACCCGTTCAGCTGTCATATCGGCTTTGTTACCCAGCAGCATGATAACGACATCTTCCTGAGCATACTCATTTATTTCACCCAGCCACGCCTACATATTATACAATACATAAACTCTTTTTTCTCAATCAATAAAACAATTGTCATGCAACATCAAAGACAAATATATAATAGATATAGAATGAGTGTAAATTGTAATAAAATTTGAATCATAAGAATATTGATTTTCTTTTGAAATTGGAAGTGTACTTACTCGTATGTTGTCAAAACTTGCTTTATTGGATACATCATAAAGAAGAAGTAATGCTGAAAATAAATCAAAAACCATTTAATGGTGGAAATGCCTCAAATTATTTATTGGTTGTCACTTTAAATTTTGCATTAAATTTACACAAGTTACAAAAATACGTTAAAAGTCCTGAACGATTATTTTTTTATTATAGCTCAAGTACAATGTATTTTCTATCTTAATTTTTAAATCGCCGTGGAATCGCAGGAAAACTGCACAAATTTCTGTAAAATTTTCACAATATGAAGATGACACAGTGTCCCTACGGCGACGGACGCGATTCTACGGCGATCTCACGGCGTTCTCCTGCGTTCCCACTGAGATCTCTCGGCGATTGACTGCGCTTCCGCGGAGTTTTCACGGCGCGTTAGGAGTTTTCACCTCGTGTTCACGGCGTTCTCATTGCGCTGGCTGCGTTCACAATACGTTCACAATGCGTGCTATACTCAATTGACATATATTCAGTAGGAATGTAAAACACTTTTGTTTGAAGATTCAACTACACGATGAAAAGACTTCTAATCATGCCAAGAAATATTTTTATTAGTTAAAAATATTCTATTTCAATAATTTAGTACTAATTAAACTATTGAGTTTTATGATTAAACTCCTTTTTTCAATTTTTTCGGTTCAGATGTGTTGTTAGATTTTCTTTGATTTTATTACGAATGTAAAAAAAAAATAAACACACTGAAAAATTTTCTACAAAATTTAAGTGAAACAACAGAACAAGTTCTGGTGTTATTTTCGCTTTCATTTTTTTTCTCGCTTAAATGCTCCGAGTGCAACAAATACGTTGGAATTATTGCTGACCAAATATGATCCCATAGCTCTTGTTTTGTGAGCTGGCTGTCAACGCTCTAACAACGCCGTGAACGCGCATTGTGATCGCCATGGACGCTGAAGAAACGCCATGGGAGCGCAATGATTGCAGTGACAACTCCGTGCTGTCGCCGTGTAATCACAGTCAAAAAAATCACGAGACGATAAATCTCATTAAAAGCGCCGTAAAAACGCGATAGAAACGCAGTGACATCTCCTCGGACTCCGCGACATCTCCTTGAGGTCTCCGTGGAGGCGCAGTCTACTATCACTGCGTTCGTGTCGCGATCATGTGCGTCTTCACGGCGTTCGTACGGAGCTCCCACTGCGTTGTTGGAGATCTCACTGCGCTGCTACGGTGATCATACTGCGTTTCTACGGCGTTCTTATCAGACCGCGATCACACGACGCGTACTTTGTGCATGCCCAAAGTGATCGCCGTCCCCTGGCATTCTAGGAGACCCTACGCGACCCTACGGCGTTCAGTGGAGATCTCACCGCGTTGTCACGGCGCTATAGGAGACTCCACTGCGATCACCTCGGCGTTTTGCATTTTTCGAGGACGCCGTGCAGTCGCTGTGAGGACGCAGCCCCGGTGTGACAGGGGTTTTAAACATTCATAATATGTACATGTAAAGTTTCTTACGATGAAAAAATGCAAATAAACAATAATGGAAACATAAGCACATTTAGCTAAAATTGTGTCTTTAACAATCATAATGCTTTAAAATGGTTTCCTAAATTTTTTAATATCTGTGTGTTGGGAATTTGCTCCATTTTATATTTTCTTTTAAATCATATCCAAACTATCTCCCACAAAATTGGAATCTTAGTAATGTCTTTGCTTTAAAATATTCTACGTCTTGTTTTCACTGTAAAACTGCACTTACGCCATGTAAAATCACCAGTTATGAAAAGGGGATCAAAAGAATTTCTAAATTGTTGAAAAGTGCGTCGTATTTTATTAAAATGTATCTCAGTCTAAGGCTGTTTAAAATTAAAACTACGTTTAACGTCACCCGCGCGCGTAGGTTTATGAGAAATTCGTCTTTGAAAAAAACAAACAATTCGGAATTCCGTATGTCTGTTCCGGTTTGGTTCTACAATTAGCGACTGAATTCTGCTTCCCGTAGTGACAGAAAATGTGCTTTGATAAAGGCAGTTCGTTTATTATTAAATAAAACTAGTGAATTAAAGAGTTTGGGACCATAAATGTAAGTAAAAAATAGATGATTTTATGATTGAAGTTAATGACAAAGTCTAGTTTGTTGATTTTTTTTTGTCAGTCTTCGAATCACATGTTCAAACTGACAATGACAGACTCTCAGTTCGTGATTTTAATGGCTGAACTTTTCATTGTTTTTTGGAGAGAATCGAAAAACTTTTTTACTGAATGGAAAGTGTGTCAAAAACCAAGATTTATATACAGTGAAAGCATCATTCAAATCTAATCTAACATGTTTCATATTAAAAATATTTCTGTAAAAATCGAAAAGAACAGTAATGAGTAAAGTAAATGATTTCTTCATAATTCATGTATCTACAAATAGCTACAATTTTTGGAAAAAATAATACTTGTCATAACCATTTGAGCAGGGAGAAGCTTACTGAAGATAGGGCCTTTCAAGTGAAGGAGAGTAAGGAAAGAAGTTGGGGTATTCCAAGACGTGAAGAATCCTGTCTTTAGTGTGGAATTCAAGGTATTAAAGATAATCTAACAGCTTTCAGTATGGTCCAGATATAAGTATTCACACTTTCAAAACTTAATGCTAGTAGATCTAGTACTAAGAAAAAATACGACATAGTTCAATTTGAGATATTTCAACAGGAACAGTTTTAAATATTGTCATCAATAATTTTAATTGTAGATATTGATCAACTATTCCCACAAGAAGCATTTACCTCCAGAGTACCATGGACGTGTGGCAATATAAATCCAAAGGACAACTGAGGCCTAGATAAAAGCCACTTTCCTGCACATTCAGTCTTAGACTACATTGTTTGCTAACAATATAGGACTCAAAGTGATTTACATACTAAGGAAAAACTCTGCTAGGGAAATTAATCTTAGGTGTCATATCAATTAAATGCTCTTATTACTTCATTGTAATGTTTTTAATGTAATGAATAGGTTAATTTGAATAAATTCACAATTGTTTGAAAATTTTGTTTGTTTATTTTTTTCCTCCCTCCCTCGTAGGTTTTGAACTTTAGATGTGACGTTAAACGTAGAATTAATTTTAAACAGCCTAATGTATATTCTCATAACAATTGCTACCAAAAATGGTATGTACATTGAAAAATAAATTAAATATTGCAATAAAAATTCGTTTTTATATGCAAGAGTCTATAAAATATACAAAATGTACGTTCAAAATGCAAAAGATTTAAAAAGTAAAAGAGAAAATACATCCTTTACACCTTGTAGAGATGATCATTTTTTTTACTACCAAATAGGTAGAAAATAATAAAAACTCCTAGATTGGAAAAAAAAAACGTTTTACAGCAGCTTACAACACAACAAACAGAATATTTAAGCGTTCTTCATAAAAATATTTAATGCTTTTTTTTAAAAACTTGTGTGTTCTTTAATATGCTTAATGTTAATATAGGTTCATAAATATAGGTAAAAATATAAAGTTTCTTTGGCGCAATTTGTCTCGTAGAACCGATTTGTTAAGTTTCTGATGATTGTGATTCAATATTGTTTACATACAATCCTCTCAAAGAGTATGCTTTTTTGTCAAACTGTCCAAAATTTCAATATATATTATCTATTTTATCATCTCCTCGAAACGGAGTTGAAGGGGATATAACGCGCTAGGGTGTGATTGTGTGTGAATGTTGGTTTTTCCCTCTGCGAAACTTGAAGTAAATTGCATCAAGATCGATGACGAACGCTGTCCTCCTTTGTACATAATTAAAAATCAAATTTTATGCTCTTTTCAAAGGGAAGCCCCGCTTTGCGGTTGCCCTTGTTTGTGAGCACTGAAAGCAAAAACAAATTCATTCTTTCCATAGAAATTCTATTTATACCCTTTTCTTTTATAGCGTTTACTAAATGAGTGAAATGGTTGAAAGTGGTAAGAAGAAGTCCTTGACAGTGTAACTTTTATTCAAAGCTAATTCACTCTGAATTAGCTGCTTTTATCGAAGAAAGTGCATAATTGCTTTACCTAAATCTCATTACTTATTTCTGGTGATTATTGTTCTTGTCAAATATTTAGTTGATTATTCCCCCTTTTAATAAAAACACCTGAGGGCGCTTTGGTTGCAACTTCCTTTTTCAATATTCCAGCATCATCTTGGGTCGGTAAAAATTTTCCAGCTTGTTATTGTGTATTATGAATTTGAAACACCCACCCACCTCACCCATTAAGAACAGATACTGCTTTTTCTGGTTCTTTTTAATGCTTTCAGACAAAGACTTTTGGTGAATATCAAGCTCAACATGACAGGACTTGCGAGATGAAACCAGGACCTTAGGGAACAGCCAAGGGGATTGAACCACAAGTATCTCTATGGACTCAGCATTCTGGACTTTGAAGACATTTAATGTGAAAGTGATGTGAGGAACAACCATTTATTTGGAAGTGATTCATTCCAAGAGCAAGTCATGCACCATTTCCAGAAGCCGATAACTTTCCTCTAACCACAAACATTAAACAATAATGTGGATTAATAGAATCTGGTACGGCTGTCCGTTTCTTTCAAGCTGAAATGTGCGTAAACGAGCGGCACTAAGTAACTATCCTTATATGCAGTCATGTAACTCATGAAAGTTGAAAAGTAAACTTTGGATTTAGATATACATAAATAAGTGCTTGACCTCTGCACCTCCCAGGGTCAAGGCTTTTACCACTTTCTCATATGGTGTTTGTGAACTTTGACCTTTGAACTTTGAACCTGAGTTTGAATATTTAATATGTAATATTTGCTTTGTTGTGTTGCCAGAGACACCAATAGCTTTTCATAATTTGTGTCTCTGGATAAACAGCCGTGCCCAATTATCGCCACAATAAAATTTATTAAATTCATACTTGATGTTTTTATATGCACTTATCTGAGATAATTCTATATGCATGATTTTTGCTTAGTCTCTTCACAGTGGTCACCCGAAACAAAACACCTGCTTGACTGAAAATTTACATGTACGCCGTGAATGATTCTTACAATTCCTGCAGATTTGACTTTATTACGTTATGTATATACATGTAACTAAAATAATAATACGAAGACAACTTTTTTTTTACAGAATTCTTTGAACAACAATATTCGCCACGACATGCAACATCAATAAGAAGTAATCAAAATGGGTGTTACATCATTTGACCACTTCTATGATGCGTTACAACACCTTATAAGTACCATGAGCGTCCCTGTAATACGCATGCGTAACGCTTCGAAACCTTTCTTGACCAGCCGTGTCCCAAATCTGGAATAACATTTTTATTTCATGTAATATCAACGTCCCTCAAATTGTACAAGGTCATTCAAGTATCACTTTGATAACCAAGGGAAATTATTAGGTCTTAATTAATTTTCCATCAATGAATGCCAAATGACACACAGATTCTATATAACTCCTTAAATTTCATTTGAAAAGACCTTAAAAGAAATTACTAAAGGCATCGCGAGGCTGAATCTAGAACATATTACATATGCTCTACTGCAATTTGATTTCCTGGGAAATTATCTTTATGGAAATCTTGATAAAGACCTTTTTTCTGCCTTGGATCAAACTTCATGAATGAACTTGAACTTCTAATGTTGTTCTGACGTAACCTACCATTAGCATCTCTATAATATGCACGCGTTATACTTCGGAACCTCTCTTGGCCAGCAGTGTCCCAAATCTGCAACAAACTCATATTCAACAAACACATTTCTTTTCTTGAAAGAAGAGAAGACACGCTAGTAGTTTAATGCCATGCGTCCACTTAGAACAGAATTAATGACCATTGGTTTAGTTTCTTTTCGAGACAAGTTTTATTCTATGACTTCATGTGTAATTATAGAAGAGAAGCAGTTTAAAAGAATTCCACAGAAATTTCTATTTCTAATAACCATTGAAACACCATTACTTTAATTTAAAAAAAAACAGAATTACGATTCTTGTTATTTTTTGCGTAGAAAGATTCACTGAAATCAAAATAAAACTCTTGTTATTTTTTGCGTAGAAAGATTCACTGAAATCAAAATAAAACTATACAGGAGAGGTAGTACTTTTGAAAGTATTTTACAGAAAATTATACTTTTAGTAGCCAAGGAAACATACCATTCATCCAAATCAATAATGTATCTAATTGTGTATAGTTATATGTATAAAATCAGATCAAAACTGTACGAATACTATTTTGAAAAATCGATTATAGACATGCTGACTTCATACTACTGTTTATTAATAAAAAAAGTTTATTTCGTTACAATTGTAGAGTAGGGAATTCTAAAATAACTGACCTGTAACTTAACCTTTGTCCCATCAACATCGACCACTTTATTCTGTAAAATTAAAAAAAAAAGTTTATCAACAGTAGTTAATTATTATCCCATTTCCTTTTAAACACTACTTCTGATAAATTTTGCTCGCCTGAGCAAAAAGTCAGTTTGTTCAATGAAAGGCAAAGTTCTAATTGATGGGAAGATTATAAAGAAAAAATATCAAACTAATACAATGAGGCCATTTAAAAAATCTTGAAGAAATGCAGTCACTGGGTATGTCCTCTGGGGTCGGGTGGGCCACAAGAAGGAGAATAATTAAAGATAAACAAAGGATTAGGTGGCTAGGGAAAATCTTTTAAAATATTGTTCTTAATAAAAGAAAAATTCGGTCCACTAGTTTTTAATGTGTAAGAAAAGCATTGAAGGTTTATCAATTCATTAGATTTTAGTTTAGGGGGTCTATAAAATTTCGTGAAGGATAAAATGATGAATATGCTACGAAATCGATGAAGGCTTGCAACTACCTGCCATGTTGAATTTTGACTGGGACCTTATAAATATTACTCCCCCTGTTACTAGGCATTAGAACCACAAAAAAAAGATCAATGTTTGAAAGAGGAATATAATGAATTCCTTAGGAAAAACAAAAAATTGAGGTGTTCCTGATGGTCTTAAAAAAAACTGGTCACATTTGACATTCTTGCTTTTGACAAATATCATAATACATGAAACTGGGTGACATTGGCAAACATTCTACATGTACTTGTAGTGTATTGTGAAGAAAACAATATTATAATAAATAAATAAATTTAAATGCAAACTGCTGTTGCTACTTTCAAATATAGAAGTTGTAAATTGTATGCTGCAAAACTATAGCTTGGTGGTTCTGAAAATACGGACAGGCAAACCCAATATTTATCTGTCCAAATTAATTTGCTCACCAGAGAGCTACAGTCCTACAACTATTGGATGGCTTCAAATAATTTAAGTCATAAACTAATGAGATAAATAAGTCTTTTTATAACATCTCTTTCACTCCAAAATATTAGTTAATCCAAGACATTATTTCAATTGTAAAGAAGATTTTAAGCTCAAAATATTTTGCTGTAGCTAATAATCTATGACTCTGCTACATAATCTCTCTCTCTCTACCTTTGCAATTATTTTGCAACCTTATACTGATAACTATGCTATTCATCACCATAAATTCTCTTTTCTTGTTAAAAACTTTTACATGTAAATTTGCATATAATTACAAATATAAATTTTCTTTGTTTGATTTAAAAATCTAAAAAATGTATAAACTAGTGCAAGCTAATACACATAATAATAGGAAAGACAAACTGAAATGACCGAGATTTAAGACAAAATCGCCCTTACAAGTGAAGACAAATACTACAATACAAATGAGTTATACAATATATAAAACAAATCATAAATAATACAAATGTTCAAATCAATTTTTTATAGCTTCTTCAAAACATAAGATCCTGAAATACACAGTGTAAATGTGTATCAATTTTCACTGAAATCAACTTTACTTTTTAAAATATAGAAGTTCAGCTATTTTTTTTATAAATATAGATAGCTCATCTATTCAAGGGTTTGAACTAGCACACAGCCAGTGGATAAGTGTTTTATTATACAGTATATTATATTTGATATATAATACTCATTTCATGTGTATATTATATACACAAATAATGAATATAATTTGGAAAGATTTGAATTGACTCATCAATAAGCACATTTAAAAAACACATTATTATACTTCTGTTAAAATGTTTCCTATATAAAGTTCAAAACATTCCCTCCCCCCCATGGCTATAAGTAACACCTGATTTTTGGAATTTTAATTTCCAGCATCAGCCTGATGATGTCATAATGACTTATGTATTGACAAGGATTTCAGAATTATTATCTAACACCAAAGAAGTCAAACCTGAAATTATATATATACATGGCTGTGATGGTGCACAGTTCACTATCATTGGATAAGTGTATATTATACCCATTTCATGTGTATTTTATATACATGGATGATGAATATAATTTGGAAAGAGTTGAATTCAACTTAACAATAAACATACAGTGTATTTAAAAAACACTTTACCCTCTGAATGATGAAATCATTCCCTCCTAATTAAGTAATGATGGAATTTTGCATCAGTGAACATTGCTTGATGACAAGTGAATTATTTTAAAGAAGTTGACTGTTCATGTATATAGTTCACCATTTTATGTATTTGTGTAAAACATTTAGTATGTACTATTTAAATAATGCATGTAGTTGAAAATTACACTGAAAATTTTCACCCACACCCTTGAAAATCATTCTCAACCACAGCTGTGCCTAAGTTGAAAATGCAAGGCCTTTTCAATGTTACTCTCAACTCAAGTAATATTTACATATAGTGTATACTGAGACATAAATAATGACAGTTGATCAGAATATTACTACGTTGATCAAAAATATCACAAATTCCTCACTTTATTCACCGATAAATCTCAAAGAAAAAATTTTTTTACTCCATATAATACTACAGGATGCACTGTGCTGAAAAATACTGATGCCCGATTTACAGTGAAAGACATTGCTAAGACACTACAAATTGGAAAAGTTGATTGGTTTCTGACATAGAAAATGAATCTGAAGAAAATAATTTTCTACCAGATAGTGCCAAGACCAACTGCTTACGAATGCCAAAAAGAAAACTTGCATTCAAATTTTCATTGAAGATGACTTCATATTTGAATATTTTGACAAACAGAAGTACATTTACACTGTATGAAAACTCTTAATGGGTCACTTTTCAAACACATGTCAAGGTAAATTTTACACTTTGATTAAGTCAATAGTAGAGTTTATACCCAACATGGCAACAGCAAAACCAAATCATTGGCAGAAAGAAAGATACATGTATAGATGGACACTGTTGAACATAAATAATTCACTGGCATTAGTTTATGGAATTAGCTGTGTAATCCAGCCAAAATTAAGCAAAAGAAGAATCAAAATACATAGCATAATGCCCTATATAAATATTACATTTTCAGAGAGCATCATGATTAATTTCTGATTCAAGTTCAACATTTACAATATGTAAAAGTTTTTCCAATGGTGACTTGTGCAATTAAGTATTATCAGATTTTCAAAGTGTAAACTACATTCATCTCAAAAAATTTAACTCGAGAGCATTAGTCTAAAGTCTTTTTTTTCATTGAAATTTTTTTTTATCATAACTATAACAACGCTTTTCTTAAAATTAGTTCTGCATACATGATTTTCTAATTTTTTGAAATATGCCAATTATTTCTCTACTTTGATTTTACTTTCTTGATCTATATTGCTACATATACTTTCAATTAAACATTTATACAAGTCATATTGAATAATGTACATATATTTATAACTATATATAGTTATATATAGTATATATAACTAAATTTACCCAAGTTTAAGTCAATGAAATTAATAAAGATTGACTTGATTTAAAACAGAAAATACTTTACATGTATATATATATAAAATATTAATAAAAATTAAAATTAAAAAGATAAAAATAAAAATTTTATATCATCCATATAAAGTCAATCCACTTAAAACTTTTGTCTCCAACTGTACTTTCTTCAAGTACTAGAAAACATGTACAAGTGTCAACATTGAATATCAAATGACAACATTTACAATGAGGTAACAGCATACAAACTGGCCAATAATACCACATGGTCTCCTCACACATAAATGCAATTTTTATACTACACACTAAAAATTTATCTGATAACATGAGCAATAAAGTTTTATTTGCAGGGCTATAGGTCTTACTTTGTACATTTCATCTGCTCCACTTAATATCAGTTAGGTCTTTGACTCACCCTAAAATCTATACCAACTGTAGAGATAAAACTACCAGATAGAAAGGCCCCATCCTTGAAGCGGACCAATAGGCAGGTCTTCCCCACTCCACTGTCACCAATTAACATCACCTAGACAAACAAATGTATAATGGCCAGGCATTCAGAACTCCTCGATTTCATTTAATTAAATTGTAGTACATTAAACATTTTCAATATAGGGATTTTAAGCATGTTAAGTCAAAAGTTGGAGTTTACAACAGCAAGATAAAATTCCCTTGTAGGAAATAGGAATTAATAACTCCAATATGAAATTTTAGTAAAGGCATTAAAAAATTATTCACACACAGTCATCATATTCAAAACAATTAAAATCCTGCTTGTTTAAGAAATTATAAATATCACTGTTTGTTGTCAAAGACTGACTAGAACACAACAGATCAAATTGAAACTGATATATTAAAGTGTATATGCCTCATTCATAGTTACAAGCTCCTAGTTAGTCTCATGGCTTACTTCTACGAAGGGGAAATTAACTTCTACACTGTACCACATACTTCATGTATAATGCGTTAATTACTAATCACCATGGAAACTGCATGATCACTGGGATCAATTGGATAATGTTCTGAATATGTTTGGTCAGTGTATACAAAGTAAAACATCCATGTAAATATCCACACAATTCTTTTTACTTTCTTATTTTAATTTAGTAATTTCATGATTTTTAATTTTTTTCTTTTTAATTTGTTATTTCTTACTTAAAATAAACTATAAAAAAGCCAATAAGGAAGAGCAAACATCTCTATATTCATAAATATAATTTAATTCATTTTAAAACAGTACAGCAAATTGATTGCTATATCTATAAAAATGTATTGTCTTTTGTTTATATACCTGTTACTACTGTAATGAAATAAAGCACTGTGAACAGAGAGGAGATTTAAAACAGGAGATAAGAAAATTCAGCAGATCAGACCCGGATTCAAACCCAAGCCCCCTGAATCTTCAGTCAGGTGCTGACTGTGCTCTGCCTACTAGGCTATCTGCCCACTGGCTATAAAACCTGCCTGACCACCACATTCCTCCCTCCTTAAAGATCTTTGGCCTTAAAGACCCCAACCCAGGCTCATCCTGGTGGGCCTCTCACCTGTCAATTCCAGGGCATGGCATAGCTCCAAATGTAACAGAAGAGGAGAAAAAAGCAGCCATCTGACCAGGATTTGAACCTGGGCCCCCTATATCTCTGGTCAGGTGCACCAACTGAGCTATATGGACACCGGCATTCGAATCCTGCTGACCGCAACAACACACTGAATTTAAGATTCCTGTAAACCCAACTGACCACAACAAAAGTGAAGATTTATGAAAAAAATATTTTCATGTATACATATAGTAAAATAACACAGTGTAATGTTTAAAAGCATTGAAGTTTGTTATACAATTGTATGTTCTGTAACACTTGATTAACAAAAAAATGAAAATGTAAAAAAAAAACTTTTATCATAAAATGTATCTTGACAAGATATATTTTATTGACCTGTAGTCATACAATGTTGGACACTCAACATTGTAATAAACTTAATTTATTTTCAATTGGTTTTCTTTTTATGTTTGTTGATTTTTAGCTGTTTGATGAAGATAGATCGCTAAAAAGAAAATTAATAGATCTATGTATGGTATTGGACCTCTCACTGTCATATACAGATATACATAGATTTTTTTTAAGAAAAAGTTTTTCATTTTTTATTTAACAATTAGATGAAACCATAATTATTTTTAGCCTATAATTTAATAGATATTGGCTTGCGCAGAAATTCTTTTGCACATGTAAGCTTCTGTTGACATTTTTAATCATTGCAAATTATATGTAGACCTGTAGATCTATATATTGATAGTAAAAATTAATACAAGCTATCTAACCATGCTATCCTAAAACAGCACAAGTCCGTCAGCATGGTCAGACTAATGATATTTCTTACAGTCATGCACATAAAATAGAATGAATCGTTGCTACGTGATAACTGTGTCCTGTGCGTTCTACGTTAACAGCTGCTTACAAACTATGTGACATATAAACAAGACTTACACATACAGTACACGCCAATATGCATACCTTCGATGACATATCGAACAACTCAGTTGACATTTGACGACTTGGCTGTCTTCCGACGCCATTCTGAGTGAACGTCTCAGAGCTATTATTAGTGGACCTGTCTTTTCTCATGCTGAATATTTCTCACATTTAACTTCTTGCAAAAATTTACATACATCACCGCTTACATGTAACGTTAGCCTACACATCATATCATCTCATGGCGATTAAATGGATGACGTCAAAATGCAACAGGTTTGTGTTTGTGTTACAATTTAGAGTTACGCCCCTTCGACGGAACTTCAGGGAGAATGTCAAAATTAAAAAATGCATAATATTATATATTTTAAAGTGTTTAAAAATCTGAATTTGACGCAAGTTATTTATTTTAATGAGATACAAATTTTAACAAAATTTAATTTTCTTATTTAATTGTGAATATACTTGTATTTTTTATTTTTTTCACTTACATTTAATTGATTTTTCTAGTTTGCCTTATTAAATTTTGCTTGTAATGCGGTAATTCGCGCTATTTCCTCACAAGCTAAAATACTCTGGTTTGTAGAAATGAATTAAATCAAATTCTAGACGTTATACATCACTAATGTGTATTTTAATTGAAAATTTAGTGTTTTTATTTTCTATTTCTGCAAAAAACAGCTGTCAGTTGGGTTTTGTATGAAAATGGTAGTCATTACCTATGCATCGGAAAGTGTCCGATACATAGTTAATTTGTGTCCGATGTACGGTGAAATGAGCATACTAGTAAAAACAAGCTCTTATTAGAATTAAACAAACATTAAATTGAAATTTCTTTATAATTTATGCAAAATTACCAATCATTGACAAAATTCACCAAAGTCCGACTCGTTCCGTCGAAGTCGAATTTAAAGAACGATAACTCTAAAAATTGCAAAATCATAAATTTCTGGTTACCCCCCTTTGATGATGTAAAATATGACGTAACTTCAAGGCCATTCTCGGGGTATTTTTATTACAGCATGATAATAACAATCGGCATTATCAAAAACTTTAAATCTTCAGCTTAAAGAGAGAAACAAATAAATACATGGAACTCATAAGTTGAACGAGAGTTTATTGCCTAAAGTTGTCCGAAGCAAGGTATGTGTCCGATGAATGGTTAACTCACCCTATACCAATTAATTAACTATCACCCTCTTTCTATTTTCATATATCAAAATAAAGTAGACACTTGGTGCTTTCATGTTCTATAATGAAATTTCGTTTTGAGAATCTAAATATTTGAAAACAGGCTTTGAGAAATTGCAATGTTCTTAAAATTTGCAAAAAATATGCGTATTTGACTATCTTCAGCAAAGAATTAAAATATGAGCACAGCCCACGATCCAAAAAATAAAACATGTTTTTTTATCTTTAGACATAGGTCTTTCATTATGTATTGCCATATTTTGGATCAGAGGTTGTGCTCTATATGAATTATTGAAAAAAAGCTTCAACTTGAGGTCATTTTCAAAGGAATTTACTGGATTTGGGAAAAATGACGCATTTTATGACGTCATAATGTATTGACTGCGTCACAATTAATAGATACGTGGTCACGACAATCCAAGTGATAAATACTGCATTTGCAACCTAAACTGAGCAGTTTTGAATTTTCAGAAATTCTTAGGGCCAAATAAGGCCCAATATGGCTCTACCTCTTTTAATAACTGATTTTTATTCATTTATTTATTTTGCTTATTTAATTGTGTGTTTTTTGTCAGCATGTTTCAGGGAGAACCTCAATCAATAAGAACAGCACTCACGATGTAAAGAGAAAGAGAGGAAGTTTAAAGCCATGTATGGCGTAACTGATCAATAAAATATATTTTTGAAAAATACAAAATTAACTAGAAATATAGGATACATTTAAATTAAAGCTTTTCACCTGACTGGAGAACACCTCGGGATTTTATCTTCTCTGTAATGTGTTATTTAAATATTTTGTATTTTCTTCCGAGTCCAGAAAATTCCATTAAATTGTGATATCTTATCCTTTTCCCATATATGTTGTACACAAAATTATTGGAAAAATTATAAGAACTTATTATTTGTATCATTACTTTATATAAAATCAACTTTTCCGTAAATTACAAAATCTAAATCAATTGCGTTATAAAGATATCACAATTTAATTTGAAATGGGAAGAAAATACAAAAGATTTAAATAACACATTACAGAGAAGATAAAATCGTATTATTAGATGAAACGGGGGTGGGGAATTGTATGAAAAGCTTTAATTTAAATGTATCAACTATATTTCTTTACTTAATTTTGTATTTTTCAAAAATATATTTTTTTGATCAGTTACGCCACATATGGCTTTAAAGTAATTCGTCGTGAACTGTACTTACAAACACTTGCAATTGTACGTTTGCCGGTATTCAATCGCAACCGATCACGAAAAACCCAGACTAACAATAATTCTTGGCGAAAATATGAAAAATCAGATTAAAAATAAAATCATCCTACATTTATATAGCAACAGAAACCTCATTCTAAGCAAAAACTAAGCAAACCTGTACAACCTCATTATTGTTCTGTGTTCCGGAAGTCAATAATAATATCGGACATACTGAGTATTTATATATAAAAATTGCCAATGTGAAATGGATGGAGCATGTGTTTGGCGTGTAGAATTATTTATTTAATCATATACCGTAATAATAAAACTACACATGTATATGATTTTTTAATAAAAAAAAAATGCCGATGTAACTGCTTCTGTCAATTCAGTGATGGTGTTATTTACTCCATTTATAACCTGTTTTAAGACCTACTTGTTTCTCATGCCATTAGTGATTACAAAATAAAATGTACACAAAATCTAGGAAAATAATTTAAAAACCTTACCTCATAACAAGGACCATCAAAATCCCCAGTGTCATTTTCTGCTTTTCCAAAAGTATCATTCATTGAGCAGTCTTCTTAGATGAGAAATCAAAAGAATTTCCTGGTTTCAGTGCCTGGATATAACAGTCGGAGAACCCGCCGTGCGTCTTCTTATTTCTTAATCCGTTAAAACCGGCAAGCCTGCGTTCGAAGATTATCTCAGAACTATAGATCAAATACACGAGAGACGAATGTCATAATTTCTCATTAACATTTCATTTGGAAACTTTTGATTACAAAAGACACTTCAATCATTTTCGTCTTCCTTATATTTATCCAAGGAGATAAAATATAGAATTGTTTTTTCCTCTCTCTCTCTATCCAACCAATTCGTTTCCTTGTAGACTAAGGAAGAGAGCACAACTCCGGGTGCTTACTCATAGACTGCAAGGATTAATGGCATGGAAAGCAGCTTAATAAATTATTCAAGTCACAAATTGACAAAGTCTATGAAATTCTCAACAAGGTTTGGGAATACATTTTGCTCTGAGAAAGTCATGGACGCGGCGCCCAGAATACTTTTCCACTCTCTCTCCAATATGTGTGAAAAGCATGAAGCATCACGGCTTCAGAATTACACACACATATATACACCATGGTTTCCCTTCTGATGGTCACTTATATCCTATTGTAACAGTTATACATTGTCTAGCAATCTTTTTTGTAGAATATCGAAACATAATATTTTATGTTTGTAAGTTTTTAACTAGTAAATCTGACAAAGAAGACATCTTATTGCAAAAACTGCTGATATTAATAAAATTTAACATACTAGTTATTTGCAAGTAAAACATTTTCAATTTACTGTGAATTTACAACTCTTGAAATGTGTGGGTTTTTTTTAAAAAATTCTTTTGAGAAAATAGAAGAATGATATATGGCTAGTCATTCTTGAAGCACATTAATTCACAGGTATTTTATGTTTTATTATAAAATTTTTTAAAAATTCTAACTTGCAATTGGTATGTAAAAAAAAAGTACACATTTTATAAACCAATATACTGTGATTAATTGCCACAAATTTTATCATTAACATCAAATTATTGACATGTGTCTCTCAATTTTAAAAATTCTTTATTTAATGCCCGAAGAGAAGAATATTTTTCCCGAGACATATGGCTAGTCATTCACACTGAGCTGTTCCCTGCACCGAGGGAAAAATTTTCTGGTCTATTGACTGCTCAGGTATTAAATAATTGTTTTATTACCTAATTTTATTTTCCGTAATTAGTGTTCACAACTGTATATTCAGTAAAGAAGGTTCCCGTACCATATTGTAAATTTATACCTAGATATGGTGTATCTGTAATATTAATTAAAGATTGATTGTATAGACTATTGTTTACATTCCTCTCGAAAAATTTTCACTCTTATGGAGACGCCACCACTTCCCGGTGGAGAGGGACCTTTTTCGTGTCAGCAGAGCACCTACTGCTCTGTTTATAGGTCTCACCCGAAGAACCGGTCTCAACGTCCCACAATGTATTAATTAAAGTAACTCTCATTAAATAAAATACCCGACCATTGAAACCTTACAATTTTTAAAACCAATGTTAAAAGATCAAATAAGATTGTTGTTTACCATGTCTGTGCATTGTTACAAACAACTAAATCCAAAATATGTTACCGGTTGCATATTGACAACGACTGATTGACCGAAGACAATACCGAATACTTTGAAAAGTTTACAGAATAGATGAAAATATTAAATCTTTAATAAAACAACAAAATTCACTTGATTAGGTAATAAAATACTTTGAATTTACGTACGTTTGTTTCATATTTCTCAGATAAAGATATCTTAAGTACACTGAATTTCAATACGCCTTAGACGAATATCCAGACAAAAACTTCCAGTCTGTCATAAATATCACGTCTTAATTAAATCATGTCAATCAGGAGAGACAACCGATCCCAGCCACAGGAAGTGACGGAGAGCTGTATCATAATCAAGAGACAAAACTGGTTTTTATGGAAATCCAATGACAGTTTACAATTAGTTTATTGATGGATATTTTTGAGATCTCATTTATACTGTCTGTGAAATATCCCTCAGTAATTAGAGAACACGCAGAGGATAATAGTGTATTTAATAATTGTAAACATAAAAGACAGAAAATTTCTGACTTTCATTACATATATGATTGTTCTCACGAAAATAATGATAAATATCCTGCCAAAAATGGCTGTATTTAATTTTTTTTGATGTTTTATCGCCTTAACTTCAAAATATTTAACTGAGAAAGAGAGCTGTATTGATTGATTGGTTCTTTGTAGTTCTGCATCCCTCGCGTTATTTTTTTTACACGTCCGAAACGTCACCAAATACCGATGGAAAGCCTCAAAAGTCCTATAATCGGTACTTTGGGTCATCGAGCATGAATGTTACTCCTCGTACCAACGCCAATCGTGACACAGGAACTGCGTTTAATGTTATTTCCAAAAAACTCGCGGCTTTCACTTCTATTGCCTTTAAAAGTATGCGTAATTTATAAAGTACTGAATATCAGAAATCATTCAACTTATGTGGTAGAGGAAGAAAAAACTGCTTTCAGGTTATATACCATAAAGTTGAACTGTTTCAAGGTAGCCAAGGTGCGATGAATTTGATCCAGGCTGCATAAGCCAAATATCAAAATTTCACCAACTGTTCAGATAAACCTTTTTTTTCAGTCCAAGCATTTGAATAGACTTTGAAGAAATATACAGAAATATGAATTGTTTATTGGATTATAATAATTGCGATTTCTATTCTTTAAAAGCGCTAGCCGTCAAATGTTATATAACATTACTTTGAAATAAATGTAAATGAGACTTTGAAAAAATATGACAAGTGGCCTCCGGTATTTTCTGCAAATTATTTTGTGCCAAAAATATCAAACTAAGCCCTTATCAAAGATTCAAATATCAGGAACAAAACTTGCTTTATGTATACATGAAGCCTAAGGAAAATTGTTATTGTAGAATTCCTTATCTCATCAATCAATTTTTACATTTATAGAACTGAATTCCCATTTTTCATGGCATGATTAAAAAAATAATTTCACAGAAGCTGACGCCAAGAAAGACCACAGTAAGCCTTGAAATATTCCTTTAAAGCACCATATCGACAGAGATTAGAACATCTACTGAAAGCAAAAGTAGTAATTACATCAGTGTCATCAATAATCTTTCCTCTGTGTATGAATTTGTATCAGCAGACCAAAAAAAAAAATCGATACATCGATCAACACTTTCTGACAATATGAGCTTGCTTAAAGCTTTTCCGATCAAACTGGCATGAAAAATTAACGACAATTCATCATAAAACTCTTGCTCTGAGTCTGTTTAGCTTGATATCAGAGTTGATCAACAAAGCAAATAAACCCCTGCTTTGGAACGATCTCTACAAGTTATCCTGTTTTAAATGAAGATTTTAATGACATTGGCTCGTTACTCTATTTTCCAAAAAAAAAAAAAAGAAATGGTAATTTTACGGATCGATTTGCTCTTGTTAAAAATTCAAAGGTTTGTTTGGATAGCTTTTTTTTATGATTTGAAGAATTGCAATTGGTGAACATACCTTTGTGCCGCTAGTACTTTGTACTTAGAATATTTGATGCATCAAAGTGACAAAAGAGCTTTTCTCTGACATGTTTAATTGAACAAAATGCAACAATATCCTGTTGCATTAAAAATGTATTACAAATGCTTGTCTCCAATAATTAACATACAGCATTGATGGCAGAATTACACAATATTCCCTTTCAAAACAAAATCTTACGACTTCAAAAAGATTAAGATTAAGTAGTTGCAATAAATAAAAATTTTCAACAAAGACACGTCACCCAGAAACACGTTAGCACACCATTGTGCTAAAGGTTAAAACGTTTTTAAAAATCAAAGCGTTGTACATTACGTACGTGTATATTGCCAATGTCACGATCAGATGGTTTCTGAAATTTTTATCAGCCAGACTCTTTTGCTAAGATATACTCTCGCAAGAAGAGCGCGGTTGAGCAAGATTTATGTACAATTGTTTATTTGAAATAAATTTTCCCACACCTGAACTTACCGTAAATCCTATTCCAACAGTTGCTGAAAATGACCCAGCCTGGAACTTTCCCTGATCAAACTGTACCAGAAGTGATGTTTTTCCCACTCCGCTGTCTCCGACTAAGATTGTCTGAAAGAAAGACATACAATACTTACATTAGGAAATTTCCTTCAGTTGACTTCGATCAACCATTTTTTACATTTATTATGATTTAATGACAGTGATAGACTCTATATTTAATACACACTTTTTTGTTTTATGTACATTTCAATGACTATATAAGTGTATTTTATGTAAGTGAATGTTTATATACATAATAATTTAAAATGTCTTGTTGATTTACATTTAGTGTATTTTTGCTTTATTGAGCATTCAAGCACAAGAAAAGTGTCAAAATACACAGCCCTCCATCAATATAATAACTTTACACGTCTGTCCAGGTCCAGTGCATATTTTAGGGTCATTTGTACTTGCATGAATATGTATCAATGAGTATTTTAAAAACAGTACTTGATCTCAATTCGATTCTCGTTCGCTACGCCGCCTCAAACGTAAGACGTAAACAAAGGTTCATATAGAAACTGGACCAACAATAAAAGTCAAAGTTACAGGTCATTCGGACGATTGTATGTTATTTAAAGGGATATGGACACAGTTTCAACTGATTTTTTAAAATAACTGTTTTAATGTTTACAATTCCTAACGAAGGTAATTCTTATGATCAGCAAAAATTTGAACATCATTTGTTGAGTTTCAAAGAGAATACAGAACTATAAACTCTTTATAATGTAAACAGGGCTCGTACCTTGTTTTTGCTAACCTGTAGAAAATCACATATTAGAAACAAAATGAGAATCAGCAAATCCCTAGAAACTGTCTAATCGTATTAGCATTAATGTCTTAATTGAAAAAATCTACTTTGAATGAACATAAATTAGTATATTTAACCAACGCAAACAAAAACATAGCAAAGGCCTTATATACATGTACATAACAAAGATTTCGAGCTGTAACTCTGTCTTGTAAATCGACAACCGAAATACACAATTTTTTTGAGTCGCTCGCGTGGCACAGTGGTTAGAGCGTCTGCTCTAGAGTCGCGAAGTAAGGAGTTGATCCTCCCTGCTCAATGGCCCTAGGTGCCAAGTACTGGACAAAATTTGCAGCTCTCGATCCACCGTAAAGTGGTTTCCATGTGAGTAAAAAATTCTCGATAAGGACGTTAAACAGTTGATAAACAGTCAATCAATAAAATTTTTGATGATCATTAGAAATATTTTAGTCAGGTATTTGTAAATAAAAGAAAGGAAAAAAATGAACATTTCTAGCTGAAACTTTGTCCGTACCCCTTTAACGCCCCTCTTGATAATTTTCTACTCTAATGGAGACGCCACCACTTATTTGCCAGTGGCGAGCCAAAAATTTTGTCCAATACTCGGCACTAAGGGCCATTGAGCTGTAAGGAATCTTTTTCGTGCCATCACCTATTGCGACCGGGAACCTCGGTTTATATTCGGTTTCATCCAAAGGACTGGTCTCCACGTCCCAAAGTGAGTTTCGAACCCGCGCGACAAACTTCAGTGTTTAAGTAATGACCCTGAGTGCCGAGTGTCAGACTTAGCTAGTTTACATTTGAAGTCCTTAACGGTATATGTTAATGTCTCTATTTGAGTGAAAAATTCTTGAATAGGGAGTTAAAACAAACAATCAATCAATCAATTAAAGAATAACATTATTTATTCCTATTATGTAATGAAGAAGGAGTTGTAATTTAGTGAAAATAATTACATAGTGCATGATTTTCACACTGATATTCAAATTAATTACATGTACTATTCAACATTTCTTTGCATTCCAAAATTTAATGTCCAAGTTGTCGTTTATGGTAAATAGTTGAAATATGAAGGCGAAAAAGTCTTTAAAATATATTTATTTCTTCTTGATCAAAAACAAAATCCATTTAATGTTGAAAAATAACAAGTTTACAACAAACTCACAGGGTCTACCTTAAAAACATATGAATGTAATATTAGCAGTTAAAATTGGATGAAAGTACTAGTAATTGAAATACAATCATTAAGAACAATAACTGAGTTACTAGTACATCTTACAATATTAACCAGGTCGTATTATATTATTGATATTGTTATTTATTATGTAAACCAACAGCGCAATAAGAACTAATTTGTTTTTTATTACATAGATAGATATGATGGGTTATAATACAAAATAATTATATCGACAGTTGATAATTCTGCTCTATACAATTTCTGTTTAGTTTTGTATTAAAGTATAACTACGAGCGTTAAACATTGATATGAAATCCAATGAATCATTAATGAATCATTAATGCCAATGGAATGGTATAGAACTAGATATTATAATGTCTGCATAGAACCGAATATTGCAATAACTGTTTCACGTCAAAATTGCAGAGACAGAGTAATTAATTAGAGGATTTTTTCCTGCTTTGCATCCTTGCTATTCTCCATGCATCAGAATGGCTGTCTAGGTGCACACGAAAGCCACTTATCGTTCTGATTCAATCATTAAAAAGCCGCAAAAATTGCCTTTTGTCGATAAAATCAACGGAAGAAGGCGGAATGGGAAACTGAAGGACTGCTCATGTCCTGCCTTTGCAATTTAGACCTTAATGTGAGTAATCTCATTACGGAGCCTTGCAATTCTCGGTAGTCTCTTTTTATTATTTATAATGCAAGTATATTGTGAAGAAATGTAGATAGAATGTTTCCCCCAGAAAAAAAACATTGAAATATCGACAAGATATATCAAGTAATTGTTTCTAATGGAGACAGTCTGATTCGAGCAGAAATACACCAGAATATGCTTTGGCAGCAATAATGGTATTCCAGATGTAAAGAAGGTAGGCGTTCAGACTGGACTAAACTGTGCAGACTGGACTAAAACAGGAGAAAATCTTGCTTTAGATCATAATAAGATCATATATCCTTATCTGTAACGGGGACCCTTAATCGAAATTTCCATGATAAAACCATTACTAACCATTCTCAACATTTATACGCATGAGAATGAACAATTTATCAAATCATGTTATCCAGGTCCTTCTTGCCCCATGATTCTTTGTAATGCACAACCTTATTGAGTTATGTTTGACATGGTATCATTGTTATTCACCTTTGTTTCGACTTTTAAATAACACGCGGCGGTTGTGATCGGTCAACAGGAGATGCTCACTCTTCAATGGCACCTGATTCCACGTGTTTTTCGAGATCCGCCTTTGCTCTGCTTCAAATTTGTATTATCTTGATGGACTTTTAAGCTTGATTGCTATTCCCTATATCCATATTTCAGAGTAATTTAAATTTGTTGGAGTATTGGGATGAGAGCATAATTCTGCCCTTAAGTCACGTGATGCTGCTATTTTCATTCATCTTTTGTGTAATCGATGATAAGCCGAACAGAGACTTTAAAATGTTTATCAATACAGTTTTACTTAAAGCAACTGTTAATGAGTTTTACATTACACAAGACACTGCTTAGTTAATATATTAAAACCTTCTCTCATCTCGTTTTAAATTCTGTCGAACTTTGATCCATAAACTTCCTTGAAAATTGTAAGATTAAAACAGCATTTTATTTTTGCAGATTAAATGCATTTCAATATTTAAGCATAAAATAAACAGTCATTGTTTATTCTGTATGACATCAATATTGGAATATTTAATGAGTATTTTGATTTAATTAGCAGCTTGAGAAGGGTTACATGATTCCTTTAGTAAAACGCAAGAAGGTTTAGCATACACATCATTTTTGATTAATTAATTAATTTATTAATGCAATTAATGTATTGTTAAACGTGAAATAAAACAAGTTTTTTAACACCCCAAACCTTACCTTATGAATAGACGATTCATCGTATTCCAAAGGAACATTAAAATTATCGTTTGCTTTTTCATCGTTTAAATTTCTTGGAGCATTTTGAATCACCCTCAGACCTGTTTTACTTGCGTCCGAAGCCATTACAAGCTAGTTACCAATATTCATGTATAACACATAATCCTCTTGGGAAGAAATATTCAATACTGCTCGAAAACTGCATGGACAATGCCGTATCTTACTAGCTTCTCAAAGTAACAATCTATATATCTTAAGACAGGAATCTTTACATAGAGTCTGCATTTGAATGGCACGGGGGTAAGAGCAATTCTTCTACATTGGACCGATCATGAACATTTCTTGACGATCGAGTGACGTCATTATGCTACAGATCGATTTCCAGAAATTGTTTTCTTTCAAAATGATGAAAATAGCATGGTATCTAAATTAAATATTTCAATAATATTTTTTAAGTCAATTTTCTAAGATGCATATTAAGATTTTTTGGATGGCCATTTTAAAATTCTTTTTATATTCTATTGATTTAATTTGTGAATAGAATTAGCAAATAATATTCTTTTTTATTTCGACTAAATTAAGAGGCAGAGATTTATCGCAAATGATATATTAGTTCTTGTCAGTTGGGTTGCTAACACCGTTGCAATAATAAGTCAGGTTTTGGACCTAACAGAGACAGAACAACTATGTTTGAAGGTCTTCTAAAGCTTGTGAAATACCAGTAAACCAATCGATTTACTCGCCAAATTCATCAACCAGAAGGGTCGATAGGCGGAAATCTCTGTCAGATATATAGTGGCCTCCTTTGTTCGACATTGAAGTACAATAAATATTCCGAGTTCTCGTGACACTGCCCTATGAGTTACAATAACGCATACCTAATCGTGTTACAGAAAATAGAATCTCAAATCTGATTTATTCCACGAATCAGAATGCAAATGTTCTACTGTATGAAAAGAAAATCGTCGGTTTCACACTCGGTGTAAATGAGATGCGGATACTTAAAAATTCCAAAGAACTTTTTTTTAAAAAATGAAATTACACAAAATTTATTAAAATCAAATAAAATCAATAGCTCAAAAATTCACATTTTAACACTTTGTTCAACTATTCAATACACTAAAGCATTGGCTTTTTGACAGGACTAAAAGTTGCTTTCTTTTTTTTTTTTTTTTAAAATGTAACTTGTTAATTGACTTACTTTGTCAGTGGTTTTTGCAAAGTTAATTTGAACAGAACATTTCTATTTACATGCAAGAAATTTAGTCTGAAGTTTATATTAAAAAGATGTTTAAATGAAATTTCTGATCACCTTATCTATGTCGATTTTGAAAAACAAATCTTCCAACAATCTGTCAGTGGATACCCATTATTATTTATTACGCCCCCCAAAATTTTTTGGGATTCATGTAATAAAGCCGATTTTCTTTAAAATCTTAATATACATGTACTTGTATATGAGAATAAGGAAAAACTTACTATGACATTGAACTCATTTAAAAAGGTCAACGGAGTATAATTAATTCACAATATTCCTTTCCATGGCAACAAGTAAACACTGGCTGTGAGATTCAACTTTACATTTTCATGGTCAAAGAAGTATAATAAATTAACAATATTTATTTCCATTCATATGTCCACCTGACACAATCTTGTATATCCCATGCGCTTGAAACAAAAGATAATACTACATTGTCTAACATATCTGTTTCATATTCAGATATTTCACGGGAGAAATACTTTGGTAGTAACCTACCTACATGGACAAGGCTTTAAGACAAACGTGATGAACTTACCTTTTCGTCAACTTCCCTTATTTACATATTTGTAGCAATATAGCATTATCACCTGCAAATTTTATTAATATTTCTCTGTGGAATATATACTGAAGAGCTCCTTATATTTTTTTTAAAACGAGGCAAGTTACTTACAAATAAGTTTAAGAAATAAGAATATTTTTAACAATTTCATTTGAAGAAATCATTTAGCAAGTTTATGGTCGATACAATTACCTTGTTAGCAAATACAATACATTATTAAATCAAGTACTAACTAAAATTTTTATACTTCTTGTTAGGCCAGTATGTTGCCTATGAACACGCATTGTTAGTGAATTGTCGACAGGGGATTCCCACTTCTTCATCCCACCTCTGAAGCTTTAGAGATTCAGGTTTGATCTGCTTCTCATTTGAATTGTTTGAAATGACATTTAAGCTTGAATACTTTTCGGAAAATAACGTAATTTTCTTGATACTTCATTTATTAAAGGATTTCGAAATATGCTTATGCTTGTATGTTCTTTTATATATTAAAAGTGATAAACATTATTATGAATAATCATATTACATTCAAAATCGCTTTTATCTTGATTAGTTTTATTTAATTAGTTTAAGAGATCATAGATTCTACTGAAACAGTTCAAATACATATTTAAATTCGTTTCTACCTCTTATCCCATGATTTTCTCAGACAATAGAAATAATAAAAAAAATATCATCATATCTTGCAAAGTGCCAATCCTCGCAATAAAATTCTCTTTTCTGATAGGAAGTTGTAAAGAAAAAGCAAACGTATGAAAAAACTTTAAACTAAATCCTATTGAAAATGCATTGGACCAAAATAGAGACTTAAGTCAAAAACCTCTATATAGTGTAGATATAAATTATTAAAATTATCACTCACAGGTCCCCAATATAAGATAATTTTTCCGAAGAAGTTAACGGGAGAAATCTTCAGAAATATTTTACGAACATACTTTAAGAATTGGTACCCTGTTATGATTCTATCCTACTTGGTCAAATGTTGATTTGAACAAATTTTAATCTCCACTGTCTGAGTATACTTATTTATATGACAAATCATGTCTTGCGTAGAACTTTTAAAACATTTCCCCCTTTAAATGCTCATATTCGTGTGCCCTACCGAACTAGTAAAACTAATAAAGTGAACTGTAGCTGTAGCTTACTACAGTTAAATATAGTTAATTATAAAATCAAAGATTTTACTGTTTTCCAATTTAAAGTTTTTACAGTGAATTTCAGTGTATTATATTTTGTATACTTCATATTAAAATCGGTTAAAACAGGTTAACAATACAAATTTTGCAAGTTTAGCATTATAACCAAAAAACAGATAATGTACAGAGTGTGCAGTATGAATAAACCTCAACTTTGCACTACATACTGTCCAGAGGGGTTTACTGGTAAAATGACTTTATCATTCTCGGTGAACATTCTCACAGTAATAATAAAGACTGCAGTTCGTTTAGTACACTGTTTAATTATTATCTTGTATTTCTTTATATAACAGCCATTATCAGTCTCTTGCATGAATGAATAAAGGCAACGTGACACCTGCTTATAAAGGAAAATATAACTGGTAATCAAATAAATTCCGCATTAATTCGGCGAGAAGACTCTTGGATGATATCACAAAGAGAATGCATAATAATAGGCCCATATTGAGAAGGAATTGATAGACACCTACTCCTAATGGCTTTGTTACAGAATAAGTAATCAAATTTTGCAGCAACGGAGTATGATATAAGGCAAGAATATGTGATCATAAACATTCGTGAATCATATGGGGGATTCGAAAACCAGTCAAAATTCACAAGAAAAAACCGTCTTAAAATGTCCCTTGTACCTTTAATCTTTTTGTATTTCGAATTCGTCCACATGTGAGAATTGACTTTATCTGCATGCAATAAGAAAATTTGGATACTGTATTCTTGGGAAAATCTTTTGTTCTAAATAAAATTTTGTTCAATTGACTGTAAAAAATTGTTCAACGTATTAATACATGTAGTTTTTTTTCTTCAAATCTATATTAAGGACATTTTTAGCTGTCAAATGTATAATTTGCCTATTAGCCTTTTGAAGGGAAATACATAGAAAACTGATCCTAGTTAGAAGAAAGATAAAACCCAGTATGCAGGTAGCGATATACGGATCATTTCAGGGTTTAATGACAAACATGAAAAAATGAACATTTCTTTTAAATATAAATTAATTAGAATAGTAGCCAACGAAAACTACATACAGGTTGTTTCCCTTTTCTTCTGTTGGATTAGAAATTATTATTATTGGAGACTTGGAATTGGTAAAATTTAACATAGAGGTCAGTGAAGCAGACAGTGAGTTTATACTGTAAGCCATTTCTTATTGATTGTTTTTGTCTTTCTTAGAAGGCTGAAAAGGAAATGTCTTGTCTAAAGCTTTTTATTTTCGCCTGTGTTGTCGGCATCCTTCAAAGTAATTTTTTTGGATAAACGACAAACAGAAAGACATATCCGGCGGAAAGTAAATGAATCTCCAGGAAAAAAATGACTAATAATCTATAGAATAATTTGCTTTTAGAAGAGATGGAAAGCCAGACAATGACAATTAATTATACGCTGAAAGGAAAGAAACCGATCTCCAAAATATATTTTTTTTCTTATTAATTTCCTGTAAATACTAATACTACTGTACTTTATTTATCTAGGAAAATGCATGTAACTATTTAAATGTGAACTATTGTAAGTCCCTATTCCTTTTCAGTAGGCCATAGCAAAGATTTTAAGTTGTATTAAAAGTCCATTGTCCAAAGAATGTTCTTCCTTAATGTATTAAATTCAAGCTCAAAGACATGTCAAACAACATAACTATATCGTTGAAATCTCATTGCAAATGGCTTCAGACCAAAGTTCAAACAAAATGTCAGAGTATTACCACTTAAATGTTGAAAAATAAATTTCATCGTTCACAAGTCATAGCAGTTTTAAGTAAGAGACGAGGAACTTGTATTGTGATCAATTGATAGTCATTAGAGTTTTAAATATAGTTTTAAAAGCAAACATGAGATTAAACGCATTATGTCTCATGATAAAGTTAACTTTGAGAAACTTTGGTAGGAAGAATTAAAAAGCAAGTGAATGCATAAATAAATTGTAATGCAATTACTCTTAAAATAAAAAAAATTCACATCAGAGATATACAAATAGTGCACCCTTTGACCCATTTTCTTTCTTTCTTTTTATATTTGGTTCTTATAATCATAACCTTAAAAATATTTGAACTATGTCGTTTTAAGTGTCCATGGAAATATATAAATTCAATCTTCTTTACTTCGCAATTTATGTTTAATAAAGAAAAACCTTTTTAAAATTCAAAATGTGTATCAAAATATGAGATTAAGATACTAGTAAAAGATAACAGACTCTGACACATGTGTTCATATTTGGATATTTTACTTGAAAAAGACGTTCATAAAAATCTAACAACCAAACTCTATGATAAACGTGTTGACTTTAACTATTCTATCGTCAACTTCCCTTACTTATAATGTAGCAATATACCTTCATCACCTACAAACGGAGTTTATTTATTTCAATTGATTTGAGCATTCTCTAGGAATAAACAATTTCTATAACGAGATAAATTATTGTCAAACTAGTTGCTGAAACGTTTCAAGTGCCCACTCCTGGAAATATATACTGAAAAAAAAGAATTATTAATATACAACAATGAATTTTTAACAAGTTTTGGCATGATTGCGCATATTTTGTGAAAAAATCAGAGAATCCTATATGTTGGTAAACATTTTGGAATGTTGAATGTCTATGCAAAATTTGTAACAGTCTGATATAAAATGCAGTGTAACTTTTGTTCAATAAATAGTAGAGGGCTGATATTTGGACACACACATAAGGAGTCTCTGTTCTTTGTGTACTATAAAGGTCAAGGTCATATCAAGAGGTTAAAGGTGAAATATTGTGACGTCATCTACTGAATCTTTTATTTTTTTTGCCATTTGAATTCTTTTAATTGCCAAAATATCAGAAACTACCGGTTCAATTTTCTTTATTTTTACACATTTTTTTCTGGGACCCATTTTAATCATTCTGTTAATTTTTTGCAAAAATTGAATCATACATTTTTTCTTTGGAAAACTTTAAGTGTAGAATATTTACATGTGAATTTTCAATTCCGACGCTATGTATGTTCTATTTTTATTTAATATTTCTCTCAAATGGTCCAGTATCAATATGACTTACTAAATGAAGTAACAAAAAGGATATCTTAATCAAAGTTATAACACAAACTTACAATAGATCAATTGATAATTCTAAAATAAGGCTCATTCTCAAGTCCAGTGTCTGATTTCATAATCTTCTTACAGGGGTCTGATAGGCCATATTTCAGACAATGTGGGCAAAGTATGAACAATTTCTTTCATAATATATTGAGATATACATATCAAAGTTGACAAAAATTTTTGAAAAAATTTGGCATCTCATTGTCCTACCTTAAAGTCATCATTCCGTAAGTTCTATGGTCAATACAATGACCTTGTCAGCAAATACAATTTATCATTGAGTCAAATGCATACTGACATTTTTCATACTAATTATTAGTCATTTATTTATACACTGAATTGACAGATTTTCCATCATTTCCAGATCATGACAAGGAGCACACGACTATTGTGACAGACATTCAGGGGATGCTCACTCCTCCATGGCACCTGATTCCACCTCTGATGTTTTGGAGGTCCGTGTTTCCTCTGCTACTATTTTGTATTGTGTTATGGACTTTTGATCTTGGATACTGTTCGTTTTCTCCATATGTTTCATTTCATTTAATGTATACACTTCTTTTAACTAAATCAAAACTATTTCATTTATGTACATGCATATATAATATATTGTCAACACAATAGACGGGGAAAATGGTTAATGTTGAAGAATTCAATAAGTATATTCTCAAACATTGATGTTAAAGCATTTTCATAGAAATTCTCTAAATAAAAAAACTATAAAGGTTTTGATAATGAAAGATAAAAATAAAATAAAATGGAATAAAGTCTTTACGAGCTTTTATACAAAGCAAATGGGAATTCTTGTACCAGGGATCACATCTCTTCAAAGGAGAACACTAATCAGCAAATGTATATGATTTTTCTTTTGCATAAAATTTCATTCAATCAATAAAGAGAAATAATTAAATATACCTAAAGAATCTTTAGAACTGAAATACATTTCAAGAGGCAATACTCTTTTATCAATCACTTGAAATTCGTCGTAAATGAAAATCAAAATACCTGGGAGTTATAATAGTAAAATGATAAGGGCAGGTCATTGTACAGTAAATTACATCAGGATTCCTACCTTCGACATGGCCACAAAACAAAGATTTCTCCTGGAAAATAATCCTGTCAGGAAGTAAAACTCACGGTGTGCTACCGTGCTTAAAACAAGAAAAAGACGTCACAGATTCTCTCTTTAAAAGAAAAACATCTCACGCAAATTGCATGTTTGCCTCCATGTAAAAACTACAGGCTATGGAAATGCACATGGATTGTGTTCTTTTATGTTCTTGCATCCATATAGGATTTGAACGAACGACACATGCTAACAGAAACCATTGTATAAATAATTGATGGAAGACAGAATATGTCGTTCACTTGTTTCTCGTGCTTTTATTGGTTTAAGTCACATCGAAAATACGTGTCTCATTTAGATGCCATGAAGATTGATAATGAATTTAAGCGTTGTGTGTAACGACCAAGTTAATTCAGCTTTGATCATATATCCTTAATTGGTTAATTAAAGATTAATTGTTATTAAAGATGTAATGTTATTATTGTAGTCTTCTTATAATTTTTGCTATGTGAAGTCAGTCGGACAATGTAAACTAAGTAAAATATTCTTCTTAAATATTATTAGTATATTAATCTTGGTTTTTAATGAGAAAAATGGGATAATGTCTTTATTATACAAAACCACTCTCCTGTCTCCAGAAATGAGGGGAAAAGTAGTAAAATGTAAATATCTAAAAAAAAAAAAAAAAAAAAAAAAGTTTAATACATGTAAACTATAGATTAGCTCTATAGTGTGTACTTTGCGTAGCCTACTTAGCAGCACGACACTAAGGGGCCATTTTACCGGTGTCTGTCTGTGTGCCTCTCCGTCTGTCCATCTGTCACACATATTTAAAGAACTGTAAGGTATCAATTTGATATTTTGATAATAAATTGCTTGACTCTATGAAACTTACTAAAAAAATGAGAAGGAATTTAAATCTATATATATTTTTTCATCAATATCACCTTTACGCAAAATTATCTTAATTTAATAAGGTGCCATCATGTATCCAAATCAAATTTGTCAGAAATTGTTTGCCTAGATTACCGTGGCGTTTGTCAACTGTTTGTCATAGTTTGGTTAGCTACCTGATTATTTGCTATAAATTATAAATATTGCAAATATTACAACCAGCATTCAAGCTCAATGTCCATTAAAACAATTGAAAAATTGGAGCAAAGCAAACAGAGAACTCTTAAAATATCAGAAGTGAGATCAGGTGTCATGTAGCAGTAAGCATCCCTATGGACAGGTCTCGTCCTCCGTTTGTTCCTTCTCATAATCTAGTAAACAGACCGATCCGTATAACGGTCGTAATGAAAATAATGACCTGACAATTAGTGTGAACAAATCAGTCAACATTCGACTTAATGATAGTATGTATTTCCCAACAAAGTCATTTTATCGACCATAGAGTCTCGCATTTAAATGAGACTAAGAAGCCTCATTAACATATTTGTCAATAGCTGTTATAGTTAAAGGCATGGATGCTTTTGTATATAGAATCAACTGGGAGACGCAATAAATTAATATGCATATGATAATGAGTTTATTGCTATAAAAATGACGGAAGTTAAAGATTTTCCAGCAAGCTTTATAGTTAGGCTACAAGTAATAATAATAATAATATATGAATTTATAAAGCGCTAAATATTAATAATATAACTCTAAAGCGCTGTACAATAAAACGCAAGTAAACATAATTTAAAAGCTATGAAAACTTATATAAAATATTAACCCATACTCATATATGTGTTCAAAATTATAACATTAAAATACTACAAATTACATACAAAATACAATTACACCATCAATAAAACTCAATAAAAGAACATCATTTGTAATTTATGATTTGCTGCTAAAAATTGAGCACCTAAAACTTAAAAAGCTATCCTATAAAAATGCGTCTTTAATTGTCTTTTGAAAATATCCAGGGACTGGGCCTGCTTTATATCATTAGGAAGGTCGTTCCACAAAAATGCTGCTGCCCAACCAAGTCGACGTTCACCATATGTCTTCGTCCTGATCTTAGGAACAACTAACCGTGATGTTGACTCAGATCGCAGTGATCTGGTAGGCTTGTATTCCATTATAAGATCTTTGATATACGATGGAGCCAACCCGTGTAAGGATTGGTAGACATATGTCAAGATTTTATATTGTGGTCGAAAAGAAACAGGTAGCCAATGAAGATCAGCTAGGATAGGTGTAATATGCTCCCGTTTCGATGATCTTGTAACTAAACGAGCTGCCGTGTTCTGGACTTTTTGAATCCGGTCTAGTAAGGCCTTTGACACTCCATATAGAAGGCAGTTCCCATAGTCCAGCCTGGCAGTGATAACGGCATTCACCATGGTCTTGCAGGCTTCTTTTGTAAGAAAGCGCCGTATTCGTCCAATATTGCTTATTTGAAAATAGCATGACTTGACGACCGAGGATACCTGTTTTTCCATAGTAAGGTGTTGATCGAAAAATGCACCTAGATTTTTTACACATGGCACGCTTTCAATGATATTATCACCAACTTTTAGTTGTAATGTTGGCAGATACTTCTGGTGTTGCTTTGTGGAGAAGATTATTAGCTCGGTCTTTTCTTGGTTTAGTTTGAGTAGGTTTGATGTCATCCATGAACCAATTTCACTAAGACACGCTTCAAGTCGAGAGAAGTAATTGTTCCAATTTTCCAGTGGTCTTATGATCATGTAGATTTGTGTATCATCTGCATAGCAGTGATATATCATTCCATGGCGGTGGCATATGATTCCAATGGGTTTGGAGAAGAGGCAATACAATTTCGGTCCGAGTACAGATCCTTGGGGGACACCAAAAGGCAGCTGTCTAGACTCTGATCGGACGGATCCAATTGTGACACATTGTTTTCTGTTCTTGATAAGACTTGATCCACTCAAGAGGTCCATCACGGAAACCATAAGACACAGTTAGGCGTTGGAACAATATATTATGGTCAATAACATCAAAAGCAGCGGATAAATCCAAAAGGACAAGGACTGCTGAAGATTGTTGGTCTAGGGCTGTCACAATATCGTTGTGGACCTTGATGAGGGCCGTTTCCGTGGAGTGCCTGGGACGATATGCCGACGGAAGTGGATCGCGAAGAGAATTCGCATCCAAATGGGCATCAATCCTACGAGCCACAACTTTCTCCAATATTTTTGAGATAAAACTCAAGTTCGATACGGGCCGATAGTTTTTCAACACTTCCTTATCTAGTCCAGGTTTCTTAAGAAGTGGACGAACTATGGCCTCCTTCCAAGCAGACGGAAAAATTCCCTGATCGAGAGATGCATTAACAATTTCTGTGACAAGCGGTATTACCGGATCCAGGCACTTTTTCAGTAGCTTTGTTGGAATTGGATCCAGTTCGCATGATTTACTGGGTGCCTTCATTATTAGTGAACGTACTTCATCTTCAGTGGTACGTTCAAAAGCAGCTAATAGAGGCCCTTGATAGTATACGTCTGTGCCTAAATAGCTGTCTTCTTTTTCTGTTTTTTGTTTAAGTGTCTCTCTGATGGAGGTTACTTTGTCTATGAAAAACGTTGAAAATTTATTTGCAAGATCTTCATCTGATGGTGATGTTGGTAGGGGACTCTCCTGATTCTTACCCATCAATAAATTCGTCACCCTAAAGAAGTTTTTCAGATCATATCTAAATTCCTGAATTTTAGTAGAATAGAATTCTTCTTTTGCCTTGTGTAGTAATTGGCCTGTTTGCTTACATTCCGCTTTAAAAAGCTGGTGGTGTATTTCCAGTTTAGATCTACGCCAACGTCTTTCCGTTTTCCGCTTCTGTTGTTTCGCTGTCCTGAGCTCGTCTGTGTACCACTCTGTGTTAGCTCTTATAAGAATTGACTTGCTAACAAGAGGCGCATGAGTGTTTAGAATATGCGAGAGGCATTTGTTGTACCCTTGTACTAAATGGTCAACAGACGTGTTCTCATTTCGTGCGGATTCATCTTGTAGTTGATTTTTAATATCTCTACTCATGTCATATATGTTGATATTCTTGAGCCTTCTAAACGTAATCTCTTTACGTTGATGTTGTGGCTTTCTGCAGTTGAACGTTGCATGTATATCATAGTGGTCACAGCACAAGTTTCCTTTCACATCACTCAATGAAGGATTTTTGACTTGAGGACGTGAATATAGTATTTCACTAGATGATCGTGTGATAAGCAAGTCTAGGATATGTCCGTGAACATGGGTTGGCTCGTCCACGTGTTGTATAAGGTTGCGATCATCAAGGGATTGTAACAACCTGCTTGCCTCAGGATCACTACGATTGTCGACGTGAAAATTGAAATCACCAGTGATTACTGGGTCTTGGGGAAATATAGTATTCTGATCAAGATAGGTGTCCCATTCTGAGAAGAACTGACTGGTAGTTAAACCATTCACAGTAGAAGGTGGCGGTCTGTAAATGATACATAGATTCATTCTCATGTCTTCTATTCGGACTGTAACTTCTAGATGTTCGAATTGAGTGAAAATATCCGAGCTTGTGTTCAGAACGGTCACATCAATTCCCTTCTTAAAGACAAGAGCTATTCCACCACCACGGCGTCCACTGTTGCGATCTTGACGAATGATTTCGTAGCATGATGGTTTCAGTTCATTCACAACAGCTTCATCAACAGAGGAACCTAACCAAGTTTCAGTCAATGCGACTAAGTCAAGGTCCTCTGTAAGTATATAGTCACATATTGATAGTGATTTGTTTTTAACTGATCTGCAGTTAAGAGAAGACAATGAAAACAGCTTTGAACTTGGTCTTATGTTTTTCAATTTCACTTTCGTGAGTGTTTGAATTCTGTTTTCCGTACCAACTTTTCTTGGTTTACCATACGTAATGCGAGTGTTTATCTTACACACCGCATCCGTACCGTAGGAAGGGTTTAGGTCAAAGATCTTTGGTCTTGACAAATTTGAATCATTACGACTGTTCGGATAATCATTTCTCTTTACTCGATTTTGAATCAATGTTGGGATTGGGAGAGCTTCGCATGGTTCATCAGAAACTTTCAAGGAAGATGAAGGATTCCTTAGTATATCATCGAAGATATACACCAGGTTATCTCCATTAACCCCCAGTTGATGTCCTTCGTATCTCAACCGCCCACCACAGACAGTGTGGATATGCCTGATGACCCTGCGTGTAACTTTTTTTTTATTTTTGGCAAAATATCCAAATATGACACAGATGTTCCAGATTAAGTGGTATCTGTTAAATTGTGTTCAAATCAACATTGGAATGAAAATGAATAGTGTTAATTGATAAATCGTCATCAGTACATTTAAATGTTGAATTGAATGTCACATTTAACGGCATCTTCTTCATTTAGAAAGTTTTGAATCAAATTTGCTGCATATGAGTACAAATATAGGTCTAGTTACTGCATGATATAACGGGGCCAATTTTTATCCATGCGAATTCCGACATCAATACCCCCCCCCCTTTTTTTTAATCCCTCAAAAAATATAGATATTGTCATTTAAAAATCCAAGCATCTTTTTTCTTTAAAGTACTTGTGTCAAAAATCAGAATGTTTTTAAAGTTATAAATATGCAAAATACCAATCACTAGTAAATTTACGCCTTTCATTTTTATTGAAAAAGTAGCTCTTAGATATAATTGATTTTGGTTAAATCTTGTGATTTTAGATTTTATGAAAGTTCCTTGGAGTTCACAAACCATTTCAAATATATAGATGCACAGCACTAAAAATGTTTTTACTTCACTGCTGTAAATATTTTTTATGAAAAGCAAAGTTACAAGCTTGGTAGAACAACCAATCTGCATTATACATTTAAGTTTAAGTTTTTTGACAGCTACTTTTCAATAAAATTTCCACTCGTAAACTACTTTCCTTGCCATTGAGCAATTGCAATTATTCTGTTAAAATCATTCTGATGGTACACACAAATACTCTGAGGTTGACTTTTAAAAGTTGCTTGAGGTTCTGACTTATGTGGCTTTTGAAAATTGGGTCATCCAACATTCTGTTGGAATTTATAGGTTTGTCAATTGCGTGTCGTTATTAGCATATTATTATTGAATTCATATAAAGCATAATATATTCAAAATATACATGAAAAGAAGAAAACACTGGCTGTACCCTTCAATTCGACATTTAAATATATTGACGGCATATATAGCTTATATCAATTAACAAATAGTCCATTCCTTTCATTTGTTGACGACTTATATCCCAGTGAACGTGAAATTAAGGATAATCTCAGAGTCCGACACTTTTGTTTCATACTAATATTTGGATATTTTACCAGAAAAAGACGATCACAGCAACCTAACAAAACAGGGCTTTATGAAAAACGTGATGAATTAACCTTTTTTTGATCGTCTATTTTCCTAACTTATTCAGCATCATTTACTTTTATCCTGCATTTACTCCTTGCTCTGGCCTAAAGAAGATTACCTTATAAACCAAAGCATTAATCGGTCAAAGTCCTAATATATGTAAAGCCTCATCATGTATTTCGACGTTCTAAAGCATTGGGATGCCATGTGCATTGCAATGTTTGCGCTTAGTATCAACTACAGCCTAAATCGGGTTGAAAATAGCTCGTTATGGGGATATTTCAAAGTACGTTTCAGAATAAACAAAATACATGGTTACCGTCTTGAAAAATAAGTGATACTTGGGCTCGGATAGATATCTCTCGGTTTATTCGATATGCGAGAGCATGCTCTACATTTGAACAACTTCTAAAACGACTTAAGTTACTTACAGTGATGTTGAAAAATATTCATTTAACAGTCTTGTTTGAAGTCATTTCCTAAGTTCTTTGGTCGATACAAGACCTTGTCAGCAAATTAAATCTATCATTTATCAAATGATTTTCTGATCATGAAAATGAACACACGGCAGGTATGACCGTTTGGCTGGGGATCCTTACTCCTCCATGGAACCTGATCCATTTTCTGGTGTTTAAAATGTCTACGTTTGCTTTCACCTTATTTGTATTCAAATTGTCTTCAAATTCAAATTGTCTTATTATAAGACTGAGAAGAGAATACATACAAAAAGAAATTTTGAAAATATATAGAGTTTCTAGCCGTAGAAAAAAAGAGCAACAAAGCAAATCAATACACTTTCAGTACATTTTTAAGTGTTGTGTATACTGCGCTATGTAAAGTATGAATAACCGTTTATCAAAATAAAGCAAAACTTCCATTATTTGAACATTATTTGAACATTTAATAATTTCACATTTTGAAGCTTGGTATGGAGAGAACACATGAAATCAATTATTTTATGAGTCTGGAATGACATTAATTGATTCAGGATTAATCAGACCTTTGAGAGAGCCTATTTACTAATAATAAGCATCAGATCGATACATACATGTACAAAGTTAAAGTGAAGGGACATGAGAGGTGTCATGTAGCATACAAAGATCAAGTCAAAAGATTTAAGATAATTATAAATAATTACCTGCAGAAATAAATAAAATCTATGCATGGAGAAATAAAACGCCTTTCTTTGTTAATAATTTATCGTACCCAAGTTTATTGTTATGCCTCCAATTGATTTTTACCACATTTTAGTTTTAACTTTTCTGCATTTATTATTCACTATTCATGAACTCAATTTTTTTTTTCAATTAACACGGTTTTTAGAAATATCAAGACTGATCGGGATAAACAAAGCGAAAAAACTAATAGCGTTATCGTGTTTATCGATTCCATTACTTTCCAAGTGGCTTCAGATTACCAGACAAATTTGACTCAACGTTCATTACATAAAACAAAAATTACCGTAAGGAAATTTTTGTACATTACATCAACATTTTTGTGAAGTCTTAGTTTCTCTTTATACATCTTACTGAATCACTTTGATATTAAATTATCTCCATACTTACCTTGCACATTTTTTCACTTTAGATTATCTTCTACCATGAAATCTGTCGTACTCGTTTTCCCTTCAGCAAAGAAGATATATATATGTTCCAACGAAAAGAAAAGTTTTATAAAATCACTGATCATGAGAAGAAAGTTTTGTTACATGTATTTTACAGGCTCCATGAACATTCAAAACCTATAAAGTCATAAACTTTTAGCGTTTATTAACATTGTCACCGAATTTTCCACTACATTAGAGTCCAAGACAGAAAAAGGATGAGAACGGTTACGAAACCATTTGGCACCACTTGAAAATCAATCAAATAAGACAGAATGTTACTAGGGGTCGACCAGGAGGCTCCAATACAAACAATTGTCTCCGACAGTCAAACTCCTGGCTTTTCTGCCAATTCCAGTCTTTGTAATTGAATGTTCTATTGGTATAGTGGCCTTGCCTGAGGTATTGTAATGCTAGTCTACGAGTTTCGTCATCTTGTCCCCAAGGATAAGATGGCAATGCTAAATCATTTGTCCAGTGTCGATAGTCTGTTATTTTAGAGGATGTTCCACAAAAACGAAATGTGTGGTGAAAACGTTATTCAGTCTATTGTTAATTTACGACCTGAAACTACTTTGTAAATTTTTAATGCTAATATTTTATTTCATTACCTCGTATAATTTGTTTTACTTGTATTTTTGTGAATAAACTGGATCCCTCTATAGAGAAGCCATATGTTTATCATTTATTTAAAAAAAAAAGCATTTAATATTTTTTTATCAAAGCAAGTAAAAGATAAACTAGATGCTTATTCTTTTTATATATGTTTTTTTTTTACATGATGATATGTAACATGATAACTATTGATTAATTGCAATTTACTAATCATCAATTAAACACCAAACCAGTAGTTATAGTTGCATAGGCTCCACTTTCTATTATCATATTTCAGTAGAATGTCCCGTCAAATCATTCCGCTTTACGCTGATCGATTCACTGCATTTATTGTTACAATATTTAGTTCCTATATTGATTGCTTCAAGTTATTTGATATACCCATACCCAAGATAAATGTCGCGATTTGATTTTTTATCTTTGTTATCATTTGTTGGTTTGTCTATTTGTCATAATGTTTCACAATATTTTTTTATATTTCAGTTCTGGAATTGTACTTAAGTTTGAAAACTGCAGTTCCCTTTAAACGTATTAGTCCTAACTTTGACCTTAAACGCCTTTAAATAAATAATTTTGGCGCTCATATGTTCCACTTCGGCGTTTTTTAAAGCCCATTCGACTCTTTAATTTTGTTATTTCTACAAAATCAGGAATATGAAATTTGTATTTGATAGGAGAGCAAAAGGAGTTTACTCTGTATTTTTCGTAAACGCCATTACGATTAATGAAATTGAAAAACGATTAAATTTTTTATTGAGGAAAAAATGTAATATTTTGTGTTCGAAAGTATTATTAGAAAGATTTTCAAAGTTTATCATTTCAACACAGCATTTTCCGTTATGATCGCTAATTACAAGTTTGTATCGACGAGTTAACTTGTTTACAAATTAAAAAAAATATATGGAAACGTGAAGGACTTTATAAACAATTATTAGCTACAGAACATTAAAGTCCAGGCGTTTTTGAATCATTGACAGCTCCTTTTTTCAATAAAAATGAAACTCGTAAATTTACTTAGATTAAACTTGTCATTGGTCATTTGCATAATTACTTTGTAAAAAAAAACATTCTGATTATACACACAAAGCTTGACAATAAAGATGATATTAAAAAGATACACCTTTGTCTGATAACAATATCTTAGTAATTTTATGCAAGATCATGTCCTATGTATGAAAAATTTCTAAAATAAGTTAAGTTATTGACAAATAAGTTGATAAAGCAAGAATGTCAGCAGCCTTGTTTAAAGTCATGTAATTCATATGAAACAAAACTTGATCAAAATCGTTTACGTTAAATACAGAAACACTGTCTTGCTGTTGGATTGGCATTCATCTCGTCATTTAGATTGACGACATATTGCCAATTAAAAATAGTTATTTCCATTTTCATGATGGCACAAAATTTCCCCATGCTTGAAATTAAAGATGCCGAGAAAAGGTAATAATTTGCATCTCTCAACCGGCAAGTGACGGTGTCTCCATATGAGTAAAAATTCTCAAGAAGGAGGTTTAACAGAAAATAAATAAGCTAAATCTATGACAATTAATTTTTCATCCCTTCTAGAATTTTATACAGTTTGAAAATAATGTAGAGAATATAATTGTTGAGATATTTGAAAGATCTTTAACCTGGTATTGCACATATTTTCTTGTTTAATTTCAGACATTAGTTTCTCTCTGCCGAGATAATTCATTGTCAGATTTTTGGACACTGTAAGATTAAATCTTCAACTTCACATTCTTAACATTCACTCTCAGTTTCAAAATTGGTTTCCATCGTGGCTCTTGTAGAACAAGTCTTCTCAGATAGGTATGTAGTGGATCCAACTTTTAGTCTTTGTTTATATTTCCTGCAATAAAATCTATTTTATTTCTCCTTGAATACTTAAAGTTTAAAAGTTTAAAGTTTTAAATTCCTTGGAACTTTTTCTTTAATTACACTAAATTTTAAAATCTTAGGAAACAACAACTGACAAACTGAAACCGTATTAAAATAAAAAAAAAACGGGAAAGCAACGAAATATGAAATGTTTAAAGGTTTTCGTTGTTTTATGAGTACTGATTCTAAACTGTCTGTTATGGCACATTACCTATGTATAAGGATGAATGCAATGATTAGAAGAGTTGAAAAATACAACAACGCCACAACTATCGCAGCAACAGATCCAGAAGAAGTCTCTTTATGTAATTCCACCTAAAAATACATAAATCATTCCAAAAATATAAGATAAATATTTTTAAAACGTTATTTGTTTAAATTTTACGTTCATTAAAAGAAACCAAATATTGAGCTTACATTCTGTGTTCCACTGTCGCTCCGTTGTAAGGACATGCACGATTTAACCGCTATTTCATTTATTTCAATTATCTTCAGAGGCAAAGTCCTTGAGTCAAATCTCATCCATACTATGTACATGCTAGAATTAAAAAAGGAAATTGTTGTTAACGTAGATTACAACTTTGGTGTTTTACATGTTGAACTACGTGTAACAAACGGTAATAATACTTTCACACTCTAAGAAACAATATAACCCCCTGGGGATGGGGGATTCCTTGACTTTTAAGAAAAGTTGAGACCACGTACCATGAAGGAACAAAGATCTACTGTCGATCAATCACATCTAAAGATACATATAAACTAAAGAAATAAATATAAGATAATCAACTTCGTCTTCTTTGCAATACTAACAGGTAGTGCTTATTATGCAAGAATAAAAAAAAATTATTCATTTTTTAAAAGACAATTCAGCATTTAAAGTAAATATGAAATAACAAATTACTTTTCTTGGAAAGTGAAATTAAATTTCACTTGCACATCAGTCACTCCATATTCCCAAACGATGTCCATTAATTCTTTCTTGACTACGTTAAACTGGTATTTACTTTTCACCTCTATGACAAGTTCCCCTTAATGGCGAATTGATAAAAGAACATTATTTTCATTTAGTGAGTATTTGTCAAAATACTATATTAAGAACTTTATTAAACATAAAATTTATTATGCAATGCATACCTACTGTATCCAGAAAATATCTTGACTGGCAATTATTTGATATCAAAGTTATTGAAGATGAAGGTTGGGATGTTTTTTCAACAGTTGAAGATGAGAAGGCAGATGTTGAAGTTGGTGATGTAGATGACTCAGAACTTATGCGGTCTAGATATGAGGTACTTCCTGATGAAGGTAATGTTGGATGTTCATCTGTTGGTGAGAGAGATTTTGATTCCGTTACATTTTGACTTAAAAAATTGGTCGATGGTTGATGACGTCTTGTTGTTGACAAACCACTTGATTCACTTGGGGATCCCACGTCAATTAAAGGGGTCTGCGGCTTTGAAACGTGAGTGTTGTTTGAATATTCACTCATTTGAGTTTTAGACATGTAATTATCAGATTTTTCTGTAAAAATAACACCTTCTGTGGTCGTGGCTTGTGTCTCTACAGATGGGTATTTTATAGTGTTGGTTGTTAGGTTTATCAACTCTGTTATTGCTTTTGTAGATTGCTCTGATTGTTTTGTCGGTTCCAAAGACAAATCAGAATATTTTTGTAAGGTAAACTGTGTAGAGAGCTTTGGTTCTGTTTCTGACGGTACTGTTTTTGGAACAGTTGATGAGATTATATCTAAAGTCAAGGATTCCCTAGAGATATTTTGAGAGAACTGTTCTTTTCCCTGTGTTGAATGAGTTCCTTTTGACAAAGTTACATTCTCAGTGGCTGATTGTAATGTCGAAAGACTTTCCATCTTGTTTGTGAATGTTTGATCCGAGTGGCTAGTGTATAAAGTTTCTAACATTGTTTCACTTTCTGTTGTCCCTAAAGACTTCTGCGGTGTGCTTAACAAAGAATAGTTTTTGCTTGACACGCTGTTCGAGTTTAAGTTATTTGACTCCGTAGACAGATCATTTGAATTAATTTCCTCCGCGATAGTTGTCAAATCGTCAGATGAAGGTTTGGAACTTGATTCTGAACTAACCTCTAATGTAGATTCAGCACTAGATTTGGTAATGTTTTCTAATATAGAATGAATTGTTTTCAAATCTACAACAGCTGTTACATTTACATCGTTTGTTTGCTGTGTTTTGAATTCTCCAGTTGTAGAAGGTTCTGCAATTGTTGACTGCGTACTTGAACTGAATTCAGATGATAGAGTAACTATTTCTGATACATATTCAGTTTGCATTGTTATCGCATTTGGTCCATCTGAAGAAAGAGTATTGGTTTGTGGAGAAGATGCGAATTCTTCGTGTTTAAATGTCATGTTGTTTAATCCATCGCTTGGAATGGACGATTGAAAATCACCATTTGAAGAAACAGTCTGAACTTCATAGGACGTTTTCTCAATCATATTTTGAGAAAATGTTAACTCAACAGTTGATTTGTTTTCCTGTTGCTCAGTTGTAATCGAGTTTGAAACCGAATATGAATTGTTTGATAAAATAGAATCTGGAGATGATGTAAAGTTGTAATTTACTATGTCATAGGTATTTTCTTCAAATGTTGTTCCAAAGTCAGCGGTGGATGGAAAGGTTATGTCAATTTCCTTCGAATTCTCAGCAGGGTTTGTCATAGTTTGGTCTGGTTGTGTAACAGAAGTGAATTCGTTTGTGATAAAAGTTTCATTTATTGTTAATGCGATTGTTTCAGTTGCAATATTGTTATTATATTCAACAGAAATTGAGTTGTTTTCTACTTTATGAGCATTGGTAGAAGTGTTCATTCTTTGGGAATCCGTGAAAGTGTCTGGTTCGTTAGTTGTGGAAATGTCCAGTTTTCCATCTGTGGTAGTTTCTTTTATCAAGGTTTGGCCAGGTTGTGTGACAAAAGTTGATTCCTTTGTAAGAAACGTTTCTTTTAATGTATATGAATTCGTTTCAGATGTAAAATTCATATTATATTCAAAAGAGATTGAGTTGTTTTCTACTGTCCGAACATTGCTAGTAGTGAATATTCCTAAGGATTCCGTGAAAGTATCTGTTTCGTTCACTGTGAAAATGTCCAATTTTTTATCTGTCGTAGTTTTTTCTGTCATGGTTTGACTTGGTTGTGTGATAAAAGTGGATTGCTTTGTGATAAACGTTTCATTTATTGTTAACGAGTTTGTTTCAGTTGTAATATTGTTATTATATTCAACAGAACTTGTGTCGTTTTCTTCTGTCTGAGCATTGCTAGTAGTGAATATAGTGAAAGCATTAGTTTCGTTAATTGTGGAAATGTCCAATTTTCCATCCGGTGTGGTTTCGTTAAGCAAAGTTGTAATTTCCATCAAATCAGTAGTGGGATTTTCATTTGTAACATCATTTGAACTGAATGGATTTTCGGAGACTGTAGGAGTAAAATATTCCGTCTGTTCTTCAGAAAGTCTTACATTTAAACCTTCAGTAAGTTCATATGGTGTGGTAAATGTAATCTTTGCAGGGTTTGTTGAGCTTAATTCACTATCTGTTTTCACACTTGGCAATTCTTTCATTGATAATGAAGTACTATCATTCGATAATGAAACAGTTATAAGGTCCAGAATTTGCTCCGCTGAAGAATTATTGCCTATTATGGTAGATTCTCTCTCGTTTGCACTTGGTGTCGATGTATTGTCTATGCCATTAAAGATTAATCAACACCGAAATTAAACTTTTAAAAATTGCTTGTGCTTAATTTCTTATGTTTGATCATTATATTCCTCAAAGAATTTAAAACTTGTTTCCTTTTAAATTAATGCGATAATATTTAGAATATCTACCTGTAAATACCATGGTACTATCAGAAGTGAACAGCCGAGTTTCATTCGTTGCTACTTCCTTTGGAATTACAACTTCGCAGCGACTACCTTTAATATATTGAATCGTGTAAAGTTTAGCAAGAAAATGCATTTTCGGAAAATGATTTGCAACTGAGACGATAATTTTCAGTCGTAAAAGCATGATATTGGCTAAATAAACCTTTCTTGTTGCCAATGCTAGATATAAACGGCTAGTATTGTCAAGATTCGATTTGTTGAATGGTTTAAAAAGTTTTTGTTGCCCTTCAAGCCAAATAAAAACTCCTATTGAATAATGACCGGAAATCTTTTTAAATATCAAAATATGTCCTTTTATTGTCATTCTACATAGGAAATTTGACCTCGAGGTCACCTTGAAAATTTGCATACCCTTTATTCGTCTTTACACTCGTGCTCTGCTCGTTTGGCCAAAGAGCAGAGAAGGATCCATTTTTAAAATGTTCTTAATGATATAAATGAAAATAAAATTAGTATTCAAGCTCAAAAGTCCATTCAAACAATACATATCAGGAGCAGAGCAATCAAGGACTTCTGAAACGTCAGAGATGGAGTTAGGTGCCCATGGAGGAGTGAGCATATCCTGCCTACCGGTATTTCATACTTTGTATTTCAGTTACATGAGTTTGTAATTTTCATGAACTAAAGGAATATTCTAATTATCCTTTTCAGCATTGGCAATAACATTAAACTTACTTCTATTTGTAATCTAGAGTTAACAAACAGGATTTGTGTTAATAAGGGGAATTTAATAAATCGGGGTAAAATTAACGAGAAATGTTCGAATACGATTAATCATAATAGAAAATTGTTCTGTGATTGTTCATATCTTTGAGCATTTCTTCATAAATGCAGTTCTTAATATTTTTTACTCAATACAATTTTAAACTTCTTATACTTTTGTTCATGGGAAGAAAAGGAACGGGTAACATCGCATCGTTACGATGATCATGAGTTGTATGGAATACCTGAATTACATGGAATGGATATATATATATAACCTTGAGAACAATGCATGTAATATCTTAATGCATTTGTAACAAACTTTTACCTGTAAAATCTTCTGAACAATGGCATTTATAGGTATTGTGAAGGTCCTCACAGGTTCCCGAATTTAAACAAGCTAGGGAATGGCAGTCGTTAATGCTAGCCGAACAATCACTTCCGGTCCACCCTATGGTGTTTACATTAAATGACATTAACCAAACGCTCAGTAAACATTAATACATTAAAGAATCAAATACTTGCTGTAAAAACAACAAGGTTTTTATCATTAAATTGGTCTCTAAAATTAATTGATTGAAGATATTTTCGAAAAAATATAATAATACAGTGAAAACTATCCAATACGACATACACTAGGAGAAGAACTTTGTGTCGGAATAGACAGGGTGTCGGATTACAGAGTGTAGAGAAACATGAAAAGTAGTAAATGGGAACAAATTTAACGTCAGAATTCACAGTGAATCGTATTGCACAAGTGTCGGATTGGACAGTTTTCACTGTAATTGCAACAGGCAAAACTACATATCTTTAAAAGGATAAATAATACAAACAAACTTTTTTTTTCAGAAATCAGCAATATTTCTCATATATTTACAATTAAATTGGTAATCTGAATAATCTTTACCAAGTATTATGGGAGAATTTTATAAGATTTTGTCATAATATTAAAAATTTTTGCAAATTTTTTAGAATTTTTTGGAATTATAGAAAGCAAAACAAAATCTCATTTCTAAGCACCAAGGAAAACCTACGATTGCTTTATATTTCAGGGACTTATTATTTATGTCATTTCAAATCAAAATCAGTCAAAAAATATATATCAACCCATGCATCAAATTTTTGTTTGTGTTAAGTACACTTAAGAGAGTAGCTCAGGATGTTGGAAAAATGATAGATTTTTTGCATTATTTCCATTTCTTGCCTGATAGACACACTTTGTTTCCAACACTATCGCAGACATAATGTATTCCATCTGGTTGGCAAAATGTCGTACAATCTTGTCCGTAGTAGTTTTCCAGGCAATGAATGTCATACAGCATTTGAATCCTCAATAAATAAGACACAATACTCAGTTTCTATAAGGAATTTGTAAAAATTGTCCAATATTGTTCAAAAACGTTTAAGAAATATAATAACATATCTTGAACTTTATAAAATTTAACCAATTTTCCTTTTGAAAATCCAAGAATTATAATCACCACTCAATAAATTCAATTAAATTCAGAACAATAGATTTTTCCAGGGTGCAGAGAATATGTTTCATGGTAAACTAAGCTAATATCTTCAAATTGAAAACAGTAACACTCTGTCAAAAGACCGTTTTCCTGAAATGATCAAAGAATATTCAATTTTGTTTTTTTTTTAAAAAGAGATTCTATTTCAGTTTGACGTATTGATTGTCTAAACATTTTCAATTTGTAAAACTTTTAGCATATTTAGCCATTATAGATACAATACGGAAGAGTTTAAAATGAATGCTTGGTTTTCTGGCAATCTTAATTTGTAGAATAAGGAAATAAATTATTCACCTGGCATATCCGCTACTGAAATTGTCTGTGAAAGCGGTGTTACTGCCGTTATATCCAGGAGCTTTGTTTGGCGTGAGAGTTATCGTTCCTATGTGGTCGTGACCACCATCTGAATCGTCGTCATACACAGCAATACTGATGGTAAACTGACTCTACGTTATGTATGAAAAAAATTGTAAGTATACATAAGATTGTGGATTTTAAAAGATCATCATGTAGAACTATTGTTATTTACCTTCCAAATTTGAAATGGAATTTGAATAGGATTTTCCAGAGCTCCAAGTTTTGTCCCAAATGAAACTGAACCCGTATCATCATATGGACCAGCTTTGTAGCGAAGAACTGAACACGACCTTGCAATATAATGTGGATTATATATTAATTTTGATTTGACATGTTCTAGTGAAATATGAATAGATATAAGCACATTGTTCACAATATGTGATTGACATTGTTATTACAATGATTTCTTAGAATAAAAAAGTTAATGGCATAATATGACTTTGGTATTTCAAAGCTTGTTGATAACGATTCATCACGTCATAGTTGTCTTTTATTCCTACTTAGATGTCAAAATTTCAAATTATTTTCAAAACATCAGCCGACAATTGGAAAAGTACAAGAGACAGATGTAAAAAGCTTTTTAAAAATAAAGAATAGCAAAACACTTTAGTCTGTCTGCTAAAACTTTAACATTTTCATCACTTATCGTTAATCTATTAAACTTGAGTCTGTCCTACCCTGTCTGAGTCGTGTCATGGATACAGATTGTAAAAGCTGGATCACAGTCCCCAGATGAACATCCAAATATGGAAAATATGTGTTCACAACAGCTGCCGTCTGATGTCTTTCCATCTGGGTTCGAGTAAGAGTCCAATTGCAAAGAGAGAAGCCCAAGTGCAGCCAAAGGCTACAATTAAATCGTAAAAAGAAAAACGAAAAGAAAAAAACTTTTTTTTAAAAATGTGAAATAATGCATTTCATTTCTTAAGTACATTTACATTCTTAAAAAACGGAACAAAATTGTGACAGCTAAAACGAAATTCATATTCAACACAATGTGTCTGAAATACTTTCATATCTTTATCAGGTATTAATTGTATCAAAATACAGTCATGTACATGTTTAGATTACTGCAATTAAGGTAAACATATATGCATCTTTAAATAAACTTATATCATGAAATACCTGAATAGTTTGAGAAATTACAAAAATAATCCAAAGAGATGATTCCTTCATTTTAAATAAGTTTCAGAAAACAAGAGATTCTGTTTCAAGATGCCAAAACAAAGCGTCATAGTCATAAATCATAAATGACCAGAATTATTAAAGTCTAGAGGAATCAACAAAGTTCAGAAAATTAGTATCTTTCTAATCTTTGATTGAGAAGTTTAAATGGTCACGCCTCATAACAAGATTTGATATTATGGATTTATTATGTTTAATGTCCACATTACCATTGTTTTTATCATTCAAACACACTGATTCTCAAATAGAACAGTTCTATGGACTTTTAATTCCACTTTCTTTAAAGATCGTATGTACTGGTCATGAAGAAGTCTGAGCACATGTGCAGGAACATGGAGTTTTCTACAATCAAGAGTTTGATCGATGACTTGTTGATAAAAACATTTTTTTCTTGTTTATAAACCAAAAATAAAATATAATAACTATTTGTACAAACATACATAATATAAAACTAAAATTACAAAAACGTTAAATATTGTCCAATAAATTATAAATATAACTAGGATAATGTATTAAGATAAATTGACGAAAGTTTTCAATTTTGAATCACAAGAAAGAAAAAAAAAATAAGATTGTCAAATTCATTTCCAAAACATTCTTCAAAATTTAATTTTAATTTCACAATTTTTTTGTAAATACAATGTATATCTGTGTACTTTGTGAAAAACGAAAGAGCCAATGATGACAATCGCTATCCGTTTTTTAATGTTTGATTGTATTTTGATACATAAAGAAGTTCACCCTATACCAATGAAAGACCAGTTAGTTTTACATTATTCCGGACGGTTGCTATTAACTTATAGTTTCAAAAGGTGAAAATGTCCTTAAAGCATAGTACAATATCTTCTCCAAATAATGACATGAAAGGTCTAAATCATGCCACAGTTAATCATTTATATGAAATATATAAATTATATCTAAAAGATTAATGTACTGTATTTTATGCAAATTCATGAATATATATCCAAAACGACCAAATCTATCAGAATGTTTAACTAATTACTGACAATAAATGTTATCAAGAAATTTTTAAGAAATTGGTTGTTATGTCTTAAAAACTTTAAATGTTACATAAGTACATGTATTAATAACAAATAATATTTATTCAATCAATTTTCTGAGTACATAAAATCAAAAGGAAAGTAAATGATGTTCTGACCACCTTTTACTTTCAATGATAGAAGAAAATAATTCAAAACACAACCATTATTTATCATTACAACAAAGAAGTGAGTGGCATGACTAAAGTTCGATAACTCAACAAGCATGCATAGTACTCACAAATCATTTCGTTCTGTCAATTAAAGCGTCTTCCACCAGACAAATTAATGTTCTTATTCATTTTGCTCTCTCTCTCTCTCTCTCTCTCTCTCTCTCTCTCTCTCTCTCTCTCTCTCCAACGTATTCAGTTATGATTTATTTTGCAAGAAATACAAGATAAATATATATTAATATATTGGTACATATCTACAACGGAGTCTATCTCCAAAATGAATGTAGATGCGTATAACTAAATAAAACGTGAATTAACTATGAATTTAACCTCAAGAAAACAAAAAGCGTACCAATCTTTGAATAATTAAACTAAATTCAAATGGATTACATTTAGCCATGACTAAAAAACATATTAACATGTTAACTTTCTTTAATTCAATTAAAGAAATTTTGAATTTAATTTTACTTTTCTCTAAATAATTTGAAGATATGTGCAAATGAATTAAATATAGGTACAATTTCAACACAGGATTTGAAGATAAATACAAGTCTATTATACCTTGTCGTTTGAACTGCACATAAATATATCTTTAAATGATATAAACATATCTATCGTCAAATCTACTCATCAACTATTCAAGTATACTAATCTCCAAATGAAAAAAAATGAAATCTTTCAAAAAGATCAAACCTTTCACCAATTTATATGGAGATAGAAATAATTGATTTAAAGTACTGGGTATGGCCTCCATTTTGTTTTTAAGGTTCAAAACAAAAAAAAGTTGTTTGCTCTGTGAAATTACCGTAGCCATACGCATTTAAAAGGAAAACTAGAGTACTGTGAGCAATGAGCTCACTAATGTCCCCCCCCCCCCGCCTCCCATAATGTCCATGTGTTGCTAAATATTGTTTTACGGTAATGTGTAAAGAGGAATAACTCGTCCTTTCAAATGTTATCCAGAAGCTTCTATATGTGACGTCATAGGTAATCATGTAATGGCAATGTCAATGTTTTGCTATGGGAAGCCTAAAATACGAGTCGAATAAAAAAGTAAAATAGGAGGTGCACAATGGCAATATGTAATAATGATTCTGTGAAAGTTTCATTAAATTTCAATCAGTAGTATGAGAGGAGTTGCGGATAAGAGATAAAGCGTAACAGACGGACGGATGGACAGCTAGACGGACGGACGGACGGAAATCCCGATTACTATATACCCTCCTACTTTTCAAGCGGGGGGTATAATAATTCTCTAAGAATCTTTTTTTTTCAACAAACTACCTTTTATATAAAAAATCAATTTTGCAATGGTTATATTAACATTTACAGCTGTAAGAACAGAAAGAAATAGATATTTTTCAAATAAATCTTTAGATAAAACTAGAGGTACTGTGAGCAATGAGCTCACTAAATGATACCCCCCGCCTCCCATAATGTCGATGTGTTGCTTTATATTGTTTTACGGTAATGTGTAAAGAGGAATAACTCGTCCTATCAAATGTTATCCAGAAGCTTCTATTATGTGACGTCATAGGTAAACAAAAAATGGCAATGTCCATGTTTTGCTCTGGGAAACCTAAAGTACGTGTCGAATAAAAAAATAAAATAGGAGGTGCACAATGGCAATATGTAATAAAGATTCTGTGAAAGTTTCATTAAATTTCACTCAGTATTATAAGAGGAGTTGTGGATAAGAGAAAAGGCGTAACAGACGGACGGACGGACGTACAGACGGACGGACGGACAGACGGACGGACGGACGGAATTCCCGATCACTATATACCCTCCCGCTTTTCAAGCGGGGGGTATAACTAGAGGTACTGTGAGCAATGAGCTCACTAAATGATACCCCCCGCCTCCCATATGAATAAAATGGCAGTGTCAATGTTTTGCTCTGGAAAATCCAAAATATATGTCAGATCAAAAAGTAAAATAGGAGGTGCACAAGGGCAATATATAATAAAGATTCTGTGAAAGTTTCATTAAATTTCCTTCAGTGGTATAAGAGGAGTTGCGGATAAGAGAAGGGTACCCCGAAGCGTAACAGACGGACGGACGGACGTACAGACGGACGGACGGACAGACGGACGGACGGAATTAACGATTACTATATACCCTCCCGCTTTTCAAGCGGGGGGGTATAATGATAAAATAGTTTATAAACTAGAGGTACTGTGAGCAATGAGCTCACTAAATGATACCCCCCGCCTCCCATAATGTCGATGTGTTGCTTTATATTGTTTTACGGTAATGTGTAAAGAGGAATAACTCGTCCTATCAAATGTTATCCAGAAGCTTCTATTATGTGACGTCAAAGGTAAACAACAAATGGCAATGTCCATGTTTTGCTCTGGGAAACCTAAAATACGTGTCGAATAAAAAAGTAAAATAGGAGGTGCACAATGGCAATATGTAATAAAGATTCTGTGAAAGTTTCATTAAATTTCACTCAGTAGTATAAGAGGAGTTGTGGATAAGAGAAAAAGCGTAACAGACGGACGGACGGACGTACAGACGGACGGACGGACGGACAGACGGACGGACGGAAATCCCGATCACTATATACCCTCCCGCTTTTCAAGCGGGGGGTATAAAAATGTCATCATTAAAGAGTAAAGATATTATACTATACAGGAATTAAAATGTAAACGAAAGTATGTTGCAAAATTTCACCCACCCACGTGCACCCTTCCCTAAAATATTTGTAAAGGTTTTTGCTGCTTTTTCTTCTGTAATTTCAGTATCAGAAGCATATTCTCAAATGGAAAGTGAGGTGTATGTGGAGCACCCTAGCGGTTGGAATCATAAGCGCAAAGGAAGGGCGTGGTCATTATGCATATGGTGGGACCATTTGTGTTTATTGAGCATTTTCTGTTAAAACAAATGTAAACGATTCAATACTGAGTTTTATTGGACATTTTTAAGGTGTGATACATGTACATAATCAGTACTTCAGTGGCATTGGTGATCATTGAGGATTATGTGCTTACGTACAGTGTTACTGTACAGTGTCACTTTTAATAAGTATGGCAAGCATGTATAGCTTGTAACCATACATTGAGATTTTCTAGGTTTGGGATTATGGTAAAGTTTCTTAAGTCACAATTTGGGTTGGGGGCGGCGGAGTTCGGGGATTACACGAATGAGGAATTATCTCATGTCTGGCTCAAAACTCTTGGTAATCTATCCTCAGTCCTGGGAAGATTTGGGGGTTACCTCAGCGGTACCTGAGTGACCAGCTTGATCCTTGTGGTATCAAAGGCAAGTTTTGGGGCCTACCCCTGGGGGTAATATCCCCATGGTATACCAGGGTGTGAGGCAGATAGAGTTAGGGCCTGAGTCAGAACTTGAATTCATTCATTCCGTGTGGCATTCCCTCTTGTTGGTACCAAGAGGTCTGTTCCCACCACAGTCACTTGTGGGGGCGCTAACACGCCATGTTAGTAGGGAGGTCATCCCGGTAGGCAGGTTGTGATTCTCAGGATTCCGCCGGGGTATTTACATCTATGTAAAAATAGACTGTGACAAATAGTTGCCACAAAATGTGATAATTGTTTTACAATAAATGTGATTAAAATTAGTATCTGTCTTTATTCATTGCATCTGGGATTAACTCATGATAACATATTGTTTAAATTGAATTTAATAGCATCTATTTGTGTATACAAAATAGATGCCTTTATTTTACGAGAAAAGTATATTTGAATGGACCTATAAACTAGTTTATAGGTCCCAAGTATTTGTTATTTGAACGTTGGCTTTTAGGGGTCGGGTTCGGTTGACACATCAAGTGTAGTATATAAAAGGTCGGGTTTGATCTTCACATTCCTTTCTCCTGAACATTTCGAAGGTAAAGACGCATAACAATTGCTTGCAAGAAAATACATGAAATTTTGTTTTGTAACTTTAAAATTTGTATGATTTTTCATTTATACATTGTTCTCAACCATTTTAACGCTGTTATTACTATTGATGTGCATTAATTATGACGGATGAGATTGGATTCAAACACTTTACAAAGCAGACGACGCGCACGCGGTTATACTAAAAAATCGTTTACTTATACCTTTGTATTGTTTTACAATGATGTAATGTTGGTTATCAACATTAATAACTCTCTGGGGAAGGTCACGTGACGGGCTATAGTACAGACGTGCTTTCGATAGCTCCGTCTTTTTGACAATTTTTCTGAGTCTTTACGGCGAAGATTCTTTATTTTTTGTGTTTGGATAGTGTGTATATGTTGTATAGATTCTGGATATACGTTTAGCGAACTTTTTCTCGGTTTTTGGGATTTATTTTCTTTGTGTTGATTTATTCTGTGCGTTTAAACTTATTTACCTGTATTACCTGTGAGTAGGTGTTCACGATCTTTTGAACTACCTGGCCAACCTGGTTTGCCTAGTTAGTGAATAACGGTTTGTGATTAACGGTTTTTTAAACAGAAAACATGGAAGAGATCCAGACCCTTAAACCTGTATATCTAAGAAACAGGGACATTCAAACAAGTAAGGACAATTTTTTTTCCGACTATGATATAGCGGAGGCTGCAGGCACCGTAGTTTCTGATGTGATGTGCGTACAGAGGGATAGAGATTTGTGGCGGATATACATTAAATCCACGGATAGTAGAGCCACACTAATACATGGTGGATTTACACTCGGAAGCAGAACTATCCAGGTGTTTGAGACAAACCCATACTCCGCTGGGACGGAATCTCCGGATGAAAATGTCGTTCGTGTCCTTGTGAAGGGAATTCCCCTCTCTGTAGAAGATAGCTGTATAGTCAACATGCTCGAGAGCCTTGGTGCCAAGTTAACCAGCGATCTTAAATATGAAAAAATTAGAAACCCTAAAACTCACAGAATGACTGAAATTCTAAATGGAAATCGTTTTGCTTATATGTCACCATTGGAAAACGGAAAGTTCCTACCACGCTCTACCACGTGCGCAGGTTTACGTTGTACCATCTCTCATAAGGGTCAGCCTGTCCGCGAAAAAAAGAAACTATGTACCAACTGCTGGGCGGACGACCATTTTAGGGGCAACTGTGAATATGAGCAGTGTTGTAGGATCTGCAAAGTGCCAGGCCATTTTCCGGGATCTGATCATTGCAAATCATATGTCGCAAATCAGGAAGATATTGTATGCTTCTCTGGGGAGGAAAACCCTTTGTCCAACTTCTTTCCTACCGAAATCAAGGTTTTCCAGCAATCGTATCGATCAGCAGAGCATGCCTACCAGCACATAAAGTCTTTACGATCTGGAGATCTTAACCGAGCCGAAGCCGTGTGTAAAGTGGAAACTGCCTTAGAAGCCAAGCGTATTGGAGGCCAAGTTCTAGAATCAGATGCATGGCTTTCATCTAAAGATTCAGTCATGAACGAAATTCTAGAGGCCAAACTTGAACAGTGCTCAAAATTCAGGGATTCTTTAAAAAAAGTGCGAAAAACCGATATCTTGGTGGAATCAACATGGGACGAGTACTGGGGTAGTGGGCTGAACTTTACCGGAACATCGCATACAGTCATGCAGCACTGGCCGGGCCAAAATAGACTCGGGCGCCTGCTCGACGGTATGGCCGCTAAATTAAAACGCCCGAGCTCCAGATCAGGATCCAGTAGCAGCAGCAGACCAGGGAGGAACAACAAAGGAAAAAGTAATAATTAGACATACAGTGATGGTAAACTTTAGACAATAATGAATAAGTTAGATATAATTTCAGTTAACTGCAGGGGTTTAAATACTGCAGAAAAGCGAGTAAAGTTCTATACATGGATAAATGATAGTTTTTTTGACATTATATTTATTCAAGAAACTCATTATATCGAAAAGAATGTTTTCAAATATAATGCTCGCTGGCAAGGTGTATCTGTTCACAACTACTCAGATTCTCAATATAGCAGGGGTGTTTCAATTCTATTTAAAAAAGATTTACCTATTAGAATAATTAGTACGCATAGATCAAACGATGGAAGAAAACTGCTGGTAAATATAGAGTATGATGAGAAAATAATTACGCTTGTCAATATTTATGCACCTAATGATATAAACAATAGAACAGATTTTTTTAAACGTACTAAAGACTGGATAAGTAAATACACAGAAAGTTTTGAAAATATGCTGATATGCGGCGATCTGAACTGTGTGTCGGACAACAATAATGATAAAAGTACTCTTTCTTTAAAACAACTTTTGAATAAGTTAAATTTGCATGATTTATGGAAAACTATGAAAAGTGATAAACAAGGGTATACTTGGTGTAATGGAGAAAATACTCCAACAAGTAGAATTGACTATATTTTACTTTCAAATACTTTTTGTTATCAATGTAAAACTATAAGACTCCAAAACATTCCTGGTTCCCATTCAAATGGAACAAGAATGTCTGATCATAAATGTATAATTTTCTCCATGTTAGTAAATGAAAATCTTAGAGGTCCAGGATACTGGAAATTCAACACATCTTTAATTGAAAATGAAAATTTTATCAGTGATATGAAAACTTTTCTCAAAGATTTTAATTATGATAGAGAAAACCCAATAGAATCATGGGAAGATTTAAAGAGAAATGTAAAAGATTTTTGTATTAACTTCTCCAAGAATCTATCAAAATCTTACAAAAGTAAAATAAATTTTATTCAAGAAGAATTAAAAAACATAGAAGACCTGCCCTATGAAAAAATTGATATGAATAGAAAAAGAAAATTAGAAAACGAACTAACAGAATTGATAAACAAAAAAGCAAAAGGTGCTCAAGTTAGATCAAGGGCAAACTGGATTGAAAATGGAGAGAAAAACACTTCATATTTCTTAACCTTAGAAAAGAAAAGACAGATATCAAACATAATAAAATCTTTAAATACTGAGCACGGTACTGTTTTTGATGAGGATGAAATATTGCAATCAACATGTAATTTTTTTGAAAAATTATACTCTTCAGAAAATGTAACTGATAATAAGATAGAGGAATATCTCAAAGATTTACAGTTAGAATATACTATAAATGATAAGGAAAGAATAGAATTAGATGAATTTCCTTCAATATCTGATTGTAAAGAAGCAGTGTTTAACATGAAGAAAAATAAATCACCAGGACTTGATGGACTACCTTGTGAATTTTACCAAACATTCTGGGAAAATATTAAAGATTATTATTATTCGACTCTTAAGGAGATTTTTGAAAAAAACCAAATGGTATATACACAAAGGTTATCTTTAATAACTCTTCTATTTAAAAAAGGTGACTCTAAGAATATAACAAATTATAGACCTATTAGTCTAACAAATACTGATTATAAAATAATACCATTTATCTTAGCTAATAAACTTCAAAAAATACTAAATAATGCAATACATGTAAATCAATCAGCATACATAAAAGGGCGCAACATAGCCTTAAATGCAAGATTAATTGTTGATATTTTTGAATATTGTGAAGAAAATAACATGGATTCAATATTGTTATTTCTAGACTTCCAAAAGGCTTTTGACTCTGTAGAATGGAATTTTATGTTGAAAGTTCTTAAAAAATATAATTTTGGAGAAAATTTCTTGAAATGGATCACCATTTTATATGATAAGCCTGCATTTAGAATAAAAAATAATGGTTGGATATCTAAAACATGTGATATGCATAGAGGTATAAGACAAGGATGTCCTATTTCTGCTATTTTATTCCTATTCGTAGTAGAAGTATTAGCCATTGCTATTAGATCAAATCCTAACATTAAGGGTTTTCAAAAACCTGGAATGACTGATATTATAAAGATTATACAACATGCAGATGACTGCACACTTCCATTAAAAGATAAGAAGTCCCTCAAACATTCTTTAGAGGTTATAGAAAAATTCAGTAAAGTATCTGATATGAAACTAAACATGTCCAAAACAGAATGTCTTTTAACAGGCCAATGGAAAAATTTGTATCGGCAAATAGAAAATGTTGACGTTAATAATTCTTGTATAAAAGCCTTAGGGATCTTCATAGGACATGATAAGGAACTATGTTACAATAAAAACTGGACAAAAATTGTAGACGACTTAGAAAAACTTTTTGAATCTTGGAAAAAAAGAAAATTAACAATTCTTGGCAAAGTCTGTGTAATTAATAGTCTAGCAATATCAAAAATTATATATGTTGGGTCAGTTTTAAGTTTTCCAAATGAAAATACACTTAAGAAAATACAAAGTCTAATTTTCAATTTTATATGGAATAAAAAAGACAGAATAAAACGAAACACTCAGATTGGAAGAGTTCAAGAAGGAGGAATAGGTATTGTCGATGTACCTTTAAAATTAAAATCCATAAAAGTATCGTGGATTAAAAACATATTAAGTAAAACAAATTCCTTATTCTTATTTGTTGATAGTTTGTGTAGAGAGAGAAATTTTGATTTTGAATATCTTTGTAAAACAAACGTTATTGATACCAAAGATTATCAAATTATGGAAAACTTTCCTTTGTTTTACAAAGAAATGCTTGTATTTTTTAATGAATGTAAAAGAAACAAAAGAGAACTAAATTTAAATGCTTTATTAAAGGAACCACTGTGGTGCAATAATAAAATGAAGTTTAAAAACAAGCCACTATTTTTTGTAAATTGGCTGAAAAGTGGTTTTAAGTATATTGGTGATATTGTAGACAAAAATGGTATGCAACCCATAGAATGGTTTAATGATAAACTTGTATGTAAGAGTAATTGGTTTTGTGAATATATGATAATGAAAAATGTAGTTTTGAAAGCTTTTGTAGATTATGATTTTACAAATATACAGTATGAAAATATCAAATATGAAAATAATGTATATGATTTACTATACCATCATCAAGTAACAGTTTTTGATATTACTTCAAAATTGATTTATAGCATTTTATGTCATGATAAATTTAAACCTCCGTTACATCAATATTATTATGAAAAATTGTTTGAAATTCCAAAAGCTGCTTGGAAATCTATATATGAACAAAAAATATTAGCAATTGTAGATAGAGGAATATCAGACTTTAATTATAGATTATTAAATAACTTATTGTGTAATAGAGTAATGTTGAAGAAATGGAAACACGTTGAAAATGAATTGTGTGTCTTTTGTAGAGATGTAAAAGAAAATAATGAACATCTTATTCTAAAATGTCAAAATGTGTCTCACATATGGGATGTTGTACAGCAAGTTTTGAAATTTGATATATCGTGGAAAAATATTGTTATTGGATTTTATAATGAAAAAAATGAAAAGATATTATTTTTGAATAGTATAATATCCCTGATTGCATGTAAAATTTACAAATACAAAATGTACTGTAGACTAGAAAACAAAGAAGAAAAGCCTAAAGAAATATGTTATTATATGAAGAGTATGTTGAATATTTTTTCAGAAGTATATAAGAAAATTCACTATATGAAATATTGTAATATTATAAAATGTATTAAAGACAAACTATAATTCATCAACCCATTGTAGAATAAGCCTGTTGTTCTACAAATCTTATCTGGGAGACAATAAATAGACTTTTTGAACTGGAGGTGTGGTCTCCCAGATATGTAAGGGTACTTACAATTATACATAAGTTATTCAGCTGTATTTTTAAAGGACTTTTCTTCAATTTGATATTTTGATTATTTATTTCAAATGTATGATTCTCACATGACAAATAGAAAGAATGTAATTGTTCAACTTATCTAATCAATGTATTGTACATGTGTGTGACATGTATATTATGTTTTTGTTATTTGTAATAAATTTAAAAAAAAAAAAAAAACAAAAAACAAAAAAAAAACAAAAAAACAAAACAAAACATTAATAACTCTCTTTTTGTTTCATACTGCATCGAAACCCGGCAAAAGCAAACTAGAATAGGCCCTATGCATGTGAACAACAATAAGGAAACTCGGTCGGAGCTTCTCGTGGACATGGACCCAAATACAAGACTACAAGTCAAAGAAAGGCATTGAAAATTATCTTCAAATCGTTTGGAAAACCAGACATTGAAATAAGTATAATCACAGATTAACAGTCCAGTATATCAGGTACATCAATCACCTTTGTATTGCATTAATTAGTTGAGTGTGTATACATGTATACTTGAATTGTCTTTTCCACTGTAGATTGACACCAAATTATAAGCAATGTCTGCCAGCATAGCTTTTGATGTTGCTTCTATAACTATTTGTTTAAGAAATGTTAACTTTCAAGATTAGAAGAAAAAAAAAAAGACTTTGAAAAAGAATTTTAAAAGAGAAGAGGGGGGCTAACTGGAAAAATCTAAGTACCAGAAATCAAGCGGCAAACAAAATGAAATTAAATATAACAACCAGTAAATCCTACAAATTAGGTTGCTATAAAATAATCTCCCCAAAATAGCTGCAGATCTACATTCAAATCATAAAATTTTACATTGATATCTCTCAAAATAAGGACTTGCAGTTGCCTGAAATTTGTTTAAAACTACGGTCAAAATAACCCAATAGATTGTTTTGATATGCTCTTGTAAACTAATTTTAGGTACAGATAATACAGCAGCTTAATTTTTTCATATGTAACATAAGAAGAATGTTTCAGACCCATTGCACATTTTCATTAAATTTCTATTTGTGAGATTATATTCAATTTTTCTTTTATAGATATTCAGGTATGTAATGTAAACAGTTGCAACGTTTTGTTTGATTGTAGGAATAGAATTTGGTGAGTCTTTTAAATCCAAGGAATATTAGGCATTACATAAAGCATGGCTAAGAACTATTTGGCTTAAGGCATTATCTAAAATATGGCTCAGAACAATTAGGCATTATGATTGATTTCACTAATATGGAGACGTCACCATTGCCGGTGAAGGGCTGCAAATTTAGGCGTATGCTTGGCACTCATGGCCATTGAGCAGGGAGGGATCTTTATCGTGCCACACCTGCTGCAACACGGGGCCTCGGTTTATACGGTCTCATCCGAAGGACCGCCCCATTTAGTCGCCTTTTACTACAAGCAAGGGGGTACTACTGAGGACCTATTCTAACCCGGATCCCCACGGGGCATTATGATAATATGGCTGAAATCTACTAGGCATGACAACATGGCTCAACCTGGCTCAGAACTGTTATTAGGCATTACTTACAACATGGCTCAGAATTATTAGGCATTACTTACAGCATGACTCAGAACTGTTAGTCATTTCAACATGGCTCAAATCTATTAGGCATTAATGCCTACATTTTTCAGGCTGATATAGTATATATCTCAAGTTTGTGATGAATGTAAATAAAAAGGAGAATGAAGTACATATCTTTTTCCAGAGTAGTTTTGTGATAGACATTTAAATGCACCTAATTTTCCTAGAGTTTAGTTCTTTGTATTCATGAAATATTACTATCTAATGTTGTGAAAGCCCCTGATATTTATAAGGCAAGTGATAAGATCAATTGCATATCATAAATTTTATAGATTTACACTGAAATTGGGCATCGTACTCACGATAGTTGACTTCAAGAAGAAAAGAGATCTTAATTTGGGGTCGAGGAGCAATGATCCTCTGGAAAATGCCTTTCTCAAGTCTGTATTTGTTGGAGCTTTCTGGTCATTGATTCTATTTTCTAGTTATTCAACTAGAAACAAAATGATCATTGAAATATTGTAATACAAAGGTGAAAATGAGAAAGGGGGGGGGCATCTTCATTATTAAACAACATAATGTATCAATTCATATTAATTCTTGAATGAAAAGGAAAATACAAATTACTTATATATAACCATAAACCATCCATTGCCTAAGACTGGAATTACTAGGATAGTTTTGTTTTGATCCAATAAAGTGGAAATGAAAGGTTGGAAATTGCAATATGTAATCCAAGAAATGTCAAGAATGTTTTGTAATCATTTATAAATGAATATATTTTGGCTTTTAATAATTAAAGCGAAAAAGGAATAGTCAAATCTCATTTTCTTAAACGTTTGGGATTAGGAAAAGCTTTCAGTAGAGATATTGGATATTTGAGATGTAGGTAGACATGACCTTCCAGATCAGTTCAGGTTACTTAAGATAACAGTGTTAGAAATACCAAGTTAAATTACATTACTTCTAGAATCCAAGTTAACTTATAAGAAATGCAACAGAATGTATGTTGCAAATAAACTTATTTAAACTATTTGGTTATATTTACACACAAGAAGTGACACAATTAAGCAAGTTCCTTAAATCCCTAACAATGTATCAATTAATTTTCAAAAGAGTTCTCACAGAAAGTTTATATGTTTTTGGATTTTTATACAGATTGCTCAACCTTGAATGTGCATTTGACTTCATTTTTAAGATGTTTGGGCTATTAAAGTTCCTCACAGGGTGCTTTTATTTTGTAACTCTGTTCTTATTATGCGGACTTTAAAACTTAGGACTGCGCATTGTCCCTTGGGCTTGCATTTAAAACGAATTTCACTTGGTGTATGTTTTTTAATCAAAATACTATTAAGAAGGATCAAGCACATATTGATAGCTATACATGTAATATGTGTATTCAGGCTCATTGCATATAATAAATAAATAAATAAAATAAAATATTTCCATTTGATGTAATTAATAATCAAACATCTATACCTTTAAGAATTTTAGACTTTGCTTTGCATTTTGGGCTACACAGTGGAAGAATGTGGTCATATAGAGCGGTAGAGCTCACATGCACATACATGTATCACAGGCATTAATAATATTTATTGAAAGAATCTATGTAAGAGGGAAGGGACTTAGTCAATTAGCACATAAATAAGATTAGTCAAGTACACAAGTATTGCAAGCATGGGTAATGAAATTGCAGCCAAAAAATCCTAGTTTGAAAATGGCATCTATAAGGTGCCAAATATCTTCCTGGCAGCTTAACTGGTAAGTATGATATACAAATTGGAATACTAGTAAATTTGTTACATGTTTCAGCTAATGTATCTTTTGTAGGAATATCATTAAACAAGACCAGTATGCTTCCAAAATGATAGTATTGTTTTTTACAGGCATTTGTAACCATCACTAAATAGTGTTGTACCTTCTTGTGTTTGAATATGATAAGAATTTCAAATTGCTCTGCTTCAATTGGCTAATTAGAGAGTGAATGAGTCGTCTTCGGAGATATAAAATTTGGTTTTTTCAAACAGCAGGACATGGCTTTCCTAGCAATTTTTAAACAGGAATTATTATATAGGTAGTTCTCTTGAGTGAAACTCCCCCTATTTGGTTTAAAAAACCCCAGATCTTTAATTTTGATTAACTACAACCATTTACATCTAACTTGCCTTGAATAATGGAGAAACGAAAAATTATGGTGGTAAAGAGCATTGCAAGGTTGCTCAGACATTTAGAAGGAATTAATAGACAGGCAAGTTTCTACAAGACAAAGCTCTATTAGGCATTGAGGAACTAGGTGAGATACATCACATTTGGTAAGATTTGATTGCCTTATGTGTTGTAAAACCTTTTCTAAATTAAGGGAAATTCAAAATACTTTAGTCTAAGTCTGCTGAAGGATATGCACATCTAGGAATCAAGATGTGTGCAAGGATCTAGCTGGGAAGGGGGGTCTTGGCAGTATTGGTCGTGGTCCAGTTGACTTGCTTTGCTTCCCCCCAGTGTGTGGGGTGACTGCAAGCTGTGCCAAGTTGCAGCCATGTGGCGTCTGCGCACACCAAGTCAACTGATAACTGAATGTTTGTGTGAAACTTGTAATAAACTGTCACCTTGTTGAAATGCTAATGCTAGTGTAAACTAAGCTAATAAGCTTACTCTTGGTGACAGTAATATATACTTTAGAACTGTACTACATCGTACAGGTTTGAAATATGAAAAATGTTGATATTTGAAGTTTGAGATGTTTGATCTATGAAGTTTGAGATATTAATGATATATGATATACAAGATTTGATAAAATAAGTTGATATGCTTGATATTTGGAATTTGAGATATGACTTATTGATTGATTGAATGATTGATTGATTGATTGATTGATTTGAACAGTTTGTATGTGTGCTGACCCTCCGCGGTTAACCCGGGACGGTTAGAAAAAAGAAACACACATTGTTGATGTTTGAATTTGGTGGGTTCGCCCAATTGAAATGGCGTCCCACAATTTTGTACTGTGCCACGGCCAATACTCGCCACAATAAATAAATATAAATTCTATATTGAGTTTTGTGTCATTTTTCTCTGTATAAATAATAGCATCTATTTGTGTATACAAAATAGATGCCTTTATTTTACGAGAAAAGTATATTTGAATGGACCTATAAACTAGTTTATAGGTCCCAAGTATTTGTTATTTGAACGTTGGCTTTTAGGGGTCGGGTTCGGTTGACACATCAAGTGTAGTATATAAAAGGTCGGGTTTGATCTTCACATTCCTTTCTCCTGAACATTTCGAAGGTAAAGACGCATAACAATTGCTTGCAAGAAAATACATGAAATTTTGTTTTGTAACTTTAAAAACCCGCCCTCCCACTACCTTATTTTTAGAATGTTCCATATTCTCTAAGTAAAGAAGGATATTCTGCTGCTTGGTTTTTTGCTTTATTTTGCAGTGAAACAGCTTTGATCTGCTTGCGGAGATGAATACCTATACCCATAGAAAAAATATCCTGGTGATGTCTAAGGAGAAGTTAAAGTGAAGAATCTACCACATGATACCCACATCAAGTCCATTGCCAGCCTCAAGGATTGTGCTAAACATGCGCTAAAGTGTCTCTGTGCATTATCCGTACCGAATAGTGTTGCAAAATTGTGAAACTTTCTATCGTTTATAAAATCAAATTGGTAGCATATAGCTGGTCATAGGATTGATATTTTATACTAAAAGAAACTGTCGTGGCACTTTTTCAAGGAGAAGTCAGTAGTGTGAAGCGTCTGCGCACACCAAGTCAACTGATAACTGAATGTTTGTGTGAAACTTGTAATAAACTGTCACCTTGTTGAAATGCTAATGCTAGTGTAAACTAAGCTAATAAGCTTACTCTTGGTGACAGTAATATATACTTTAGAACTGTACTACATCGTACAGGTTTGAAATATGAAAAATGTTGATATTTGAAGTTTGAGATGTTTGATCTATGAAGTTTGAGATATTAATGATATATGATATACAAGATTTGATAAAATAAGTTGATATGCTTGATATTTGGAATTTGAGATATGACTTATTGATTGATTGAATGATTGATTGATTGATTGATTGATTGATATGAACAGTTTGTATGTGTGCTGACCCTCCGCGGTTAACCCGGGACGGTTAGAAAAAAGAAACACACATTGTTGATGTTTGAATTTGGTGGGTTCGCCCAATTGAAATGGCGTCCCACAATTTTGTACTGTGCCACGGCCAATACTCGCCACAATAAATAAATATAAATTCTATATTGAGTTTTGTGTCATTTTTCTCTGTATAAATAATTCATGAAAAGCAACCCGAAGACTAACGCATACACAGACCTACACACTTTATCATGTATTTAATCGACATATTATATCTTAAAAGCATGAGAAATCAAAATGAACGATGCCTACCTCGATGATCATTATCTTTAGGTAGAAAGAAAAGTATCCTTTAAATTAATCTTCTGGAAGTGTGGATATAAAGGTGCCACATCCATAAAGATATATGTATGGTTCTAAGGAATGAATTCTTTAAATTAGATTCACTGTTTCAACCCAAAATAGTAGGCCAAATCATTAAGATGAGTCAGATTCTTCATCAGAATTGTGTTTGGCAATGTAAAAGTAAAATGGAGATAACTTTTTTCAGTCAGTACTTGACCTTATGGTAGATTGAGTTTCCTTATAAAGACCATAGAACTTGCGAAATGATATCAAACTAGAATGTTGATATCCATGCATCTTCAATTGCAAGCTTTAAGATTGATTAAAGTAGGCTCTAGCTCTAATTTTATATTTAAATGACCAATGATCTTGCTTAAAACAACTTTTTAAAAACTTTTTTCATTTAGGAATTAATCTGATTCACAAACATTGATTTTTCGATTATTCTAGGTAGGTAAGTTATTAAAAAAGTCACAGTCGATAAAAAATAGGACAGCTCCAAAATTTAAACCAGGTCAATTATCTCAAAATATGACCTTATATCTATGCAAGTAAGTTTGGTAGTGTGCATTCATAGATAATCAAAGATATATAGGACTCCAGAGGACACATAGTTACTTTGGAATCATCCTGATCCTTAAATGTTAATCGAAACTTTGATTACCGGGACAATTGGAATAAGTTCAACCCTACTGACCCTTGTAAAATACTATTGGTATAAAAATATTATAATAAAAGGTCAACGATACGAGATAGATTCTGATATGTTGGTGGCTTTATTGTAATGGGTTTCGGAAGACATACATGAAATATATGGAGATAACGACCAGTATTCAAGCTCAAAAGTCCATTAAACAATACACACAAGGAGCAGAGCAAACACAAACCTCAAACACATCAGAGGTAGTATCATGTGCCATGGAGGAGAGAGCATCCCCTGCTGACTGATGATCACACCCGCCATGTACCCCTTGTCATGATTGGGAAACAGAAAAATCCGCCGACAATTCAATGTGATAATAAAGGCCTTACAATAAGTATGAAAAACGTCAATCATCATTTGACTTAATGATAAATATGATAAATGATACATATAAAACCTTTGATGATTATGTAGGAAATCAAAAACGAGGTTTGAACTATTCACCTTTTAAAAATCAAGGATGACAAACCACATTGAACAGTACAACACAATTCTACACCTCTTGTTCTTGCAAGTCTTAAAGGACAGAAGATGAATACAATGCTAAGTCTACTTTCACGCATAATCTTTCAGCTATTGAGCATTTTTGGGGAATGAGAGTTGAATGCCTAACCGACTAAATCCACAAGTGACATATTGATTGAACTTGGTTGGGAATGGATTCAGCCTTCTTGAACAATCTAATTATACAAAATTAATGCAACGTCATTGTCAATTATGCAACGATGCTGATTTCGGTAACACCCGGTGAATCCTTTGAAAGAACATAAATTTTGTTCTTACTGCAGATAAAACAGTTTCGTACTTACAGGCGTGATCAGACATGTTTTATACCTCCACTTACAGTTTATTATATAAAATATAGAGATAATGAACAATACCAATAAGGAGAAGATTGAGCAAACGCCAAACTCTAAAACGTCAGAGATGGGATCAAATGCCAAGCAGGAGTGAGCATCCCCTTTATACCGGTCACACCGGCCTTATGTCTCTTGCAATGCTCGCCAAATAACGAAAAAATCGACAATTCAGTTGGTATATAATCGGTAACAATATATATTAAAACCGTCAGTATAAGCATTTGACTCAGTAGACTCTATTTGCTGACAAGGTCATTGTATCGACCATAGAACTTACAGAATGATGACTTTAAATGAAACTGTTGATATTCTTGTTTCTTCAACTTGTTTGTTAGTGATTTACCTCTTTTTAAAAAGTCTTCATACGTAGAGCATCTCTTGCATCTATCGAATCAACTGAAGGATGAAAACCCCGTATGCAGATGATGAAGACATAGTATATATTACTGGATAAGGGAAGTTAATAATTTAAAAAATATCTTTTTAATAATAATCGACATCAGATCCAATTTTTATCATATAGCTTTGTTGTTTGATTGTTGTTAGATTATGTGATATAATTATTTCCAAGCTCATTGAGATATGTCTTTTCGACATGTGAATGGAATTGATTATTTTTCATTTTCAATAATAATACATCGTGGATTTTGCTAAATGTCGAATTAAAGACCAGATCTAGAGCAATTGTTTCCTTCTTTTCATGTATAAGATTTTGGAAAAAAAAATCTGATTCATATGAATAAAAAGAAAATTAATGTGTTCTAATAACAGTCACAATTGGTACACATGGGAATATTCCAACAGATTGTTTGAAGACCTGGTTGCCACATAGATATTGTCAATCAGAAAGTCAAGAACATCTTTTAAATATCAACCACAGAGTATTTGTATGAACAATTAAAATGTTATTTAATAAAATACTTTTGAAAATGACAGGAAGAGCAAATTTTCGAGCTGCATTTTATGAAGTGAAAAAAACTGTCAATATATAAAGAAAATCGAATATTATACTGATTTCTCGTATCCCTTCAAAAAGGTGTGTTGAACTGTGAAATGTGAAAAATTCCAGATTAAACTAGAGGTACTGTGAGCAATGAGCTCAATAAATGATACTCCCTGCCTCCCATATGAATATAATGGCAGTGCCCATGTTTTGCTATGGGAAACCCAAAATATGTGTTGGATCAAATAGTAAAATAGAAGGTCGCAATGGCATTATCTATTAAAGACTTTTTGAAAGTCTCATCAAATTTCATTTAGTGGTGTAAGAGGTGTTGTGGATAAGAGATGCGTACCCCAAAGCGAAACAGACGGACGGACAGACGGACGGACATCCTGATTACTATATACCCTCCTGCTTTTCAAGTGGGGGTACAATCATATGTAGATCAGTGGTAACACAATTCTATCACCATTTCTAAATTTTTCTTTAAAAACTTCTAAGTATATTTTTTCACTTCAACCAAAACAATCTGGGACATTCTCTGTCACTCACATCTACTGGTTCCTTCTATAACCTATCTGTTCTGTCTAAGTAATTGCAATTATTACGGTATAACACAAACAATGCGGAGAGATGGTGTTTCAGCCTTTACTTGATTATCTAGAGATCCTAAACGGATCTCCAAATGACTTCAAGTGTGATTTTGGAGAGTACAACATTAAGCTGTTTGTAAAAATAAAAAAAATCGGCCATTGAAAATTCATTTTTTTTAAATAATAATAACATTTATTCTTAATTTTGTTTTTTTCTATTGCCTATTCCAGGACCTGACAATTGAAACATTTAAGGTCTTATGGTACTAGTAATTAATTAAAGCAGTTGAAGTACCGGTATTGCTTCATTTCAAAGTAGGAAGGGCGTATAAATGGTTTCTTTCTTTGTGTATACTATATTTTCCTTACGGTGAGAATTAAGTGCGCGATTGTTAAAGCCATTTAACTAAAAGTATTCATTTATTTGAGATACATGAATACGTGTAGATTAATAATAACTTTGAAATTGAGCAAACCAGCAAGCATAATAGGAAGAATCATACTGAACATCATCTTTGTCATAACACAGGTGCTACTGTTCACATTTTTGAAAGATATTTGTTTAGTTAAATTAATTCTGAAAAGAAGAGTTTTAACAGGGGTTAAATCTATAGGGAAAAAATGACTGCTTTTTATAAACAGTGTTATATCAAAGAATTAAGTGGCGTGATAAAAGCCCTTGATATTTATAATTTCTTAACTCATTCATTTACTCACAACATCTGCGAAGAATGAACTCAATCAGTTTCGTGTTCTAATTCAATATATGATTTGCGTGAACTAGTGGACGTGTTATTATGTTTCTTTGAATTCTAAATTGGCCCTAGAAAACTTAATGGACCAAGGAGAGTGAAGTTAATATTCCCATTTCTCTGCAATTGTTTGACACCTTGGACTTTTTAATTTAATTTTTCACAATACGAATTGACTGTTTTTGGTTAAGATTAAGTTTCCTGGAAGTGATATTTATTTTCTAAATAAGTAATGCAGAAGAATTTGTTTCAGCAAAATTTAATTAATTACTACTTACATAAATAAAACTTACAAGGAATACAGTCAAGATGTTTCTGTTGTGTCAGACATTGTTTGACCTATATTTCAAAATAAATTATGCAAGGGTTAATGTACGAGTAGCACTTCCATTCCTATAAAGAAATGGAACCGAGGTCCCGAAGGGTCTGAGGACAATTGCTCTTAAGGAATGGAGCGCTACGCGTAAAATAACCCGCGTAAAATCTACCTTTTCAAATTCTTGCAATTATGGTTTGTTAATATATAATAAAGAATATTTATCAGATACTTTGTAAATACATTTAACATTGTTGTATTTAATTTATATATAGAAAAAGTAAGGTACTGAAGTTATCAAAACTCACCGCCATTCAACAGCTTTGATTTAACATTGAGAAGAGTAACCAACTCCTTATCAATTGAGTGTAAAAGAAAATAGACAGGATGTATTCTTTAAACTATCTTTATATAAGAGCTTTCTAGTAAAAGAAACAGAGTGGATGTTATTATTCATTTTATGAATTATTTATTATTAATGGAGTATCTGTACCTCTGTCATGAATGTTTTGTTAAAAATGTAATGCATATAATGATGATTATCAATATAAGATTTTTAAAAAAGATTATTCGACTCCGAAAGGTAAGGTCTTGAGTTCGAAGTCTGACAGTGGCAAATTTATTTTCTTTTTATGAGAATAAACTTGATAATATTTTTTATCTTTCCTCGGTAGAGACACGGAAAGGAGAAGATGAATATAACAACGTTCGTATTTTGTAACTCTCCATTCCTGAAAAATAATGGAAAGCTCAAACAAAACACTGGCGTCACAGATGGCTTTTACAAAATTAATGGTGATTCAGTCTACATGAGTACTTTGGGCTCTCGGGTACATGTATGGAAAATAATCCATAAGGCTTAGTTCTGACACTGGAATAAATTTACATTCTGTAAATCAAATTCCATTTGTTTGGTATCATACTTATCGCTGACAGTGACTTCTAGCATTATCATTTCAGAACGTGTCTTGTTTTCAACACAACAGCTTTTGATTTCAGTCGAAGTTTTTTATTCTGATAAGAATTGATTGAAACCAAATAATTCACTGTCAGCAAAAGCTTACCATAAAGATTACTGTGTTGTGTTTTTTGTGTTTTTTCTTTTTATACCCCCCTCCACTTGAAAAGTGGGAAGGTATATAGTGATCGGCATTTTTGTCATCTTCCTTTTATACCACTGAATATATAAAATTTAATAATAATTATACAGATTCTTTATTACAAAATGCGAATTGTGCACTTCCTACTTTACTTTTTGATCCAACACTTATTTCGGGTCTTCAAGAGCAAACCGTGGACTTTGCCATTAAAATCATATTGGAGACGGGTATCATTCAGTGAGTTTTGTCCTTACATTGGTAAGAATTGACTGAATGTCAAATTAAACGATGCTTGAGTTACTCATTAACAATATCTGTGTTTTTTTTTTTTTTTGGATGTCAGGTTTTCCAACAATCTATTAGAATTCCCATTGTAACCAATTGCACACCGTTATAAGAATACCTATTTTGTATTCCTATGCGGCAGAATTATTGCGAAAAAAGAATCATTTGCTGTGGCTTTCAACTCGACATTTTGATATATCGACGACGCATTATCAATTAACAATGGTTATTTCCATGTTTTTGTTGACACAATATCCCAGTGAGCTTGAAAAAAAAAATTTTCGGACTCTGACACATCTATTCACATTTGATGATTTCACTAGAAAAAGACGTCGATGGTAATCTAACTTAATGATAAACGTGATGACCTTACCTTTTTGATCGTCAGCTTCCCTTACCTATACAATAATTTACCTTCATCGTCTGCATATGGTGTTTAGTTGATTCGATACGTATGAGCATGCTCTACGTATGAACAATTTCAAAACGAGATGAGTTGCTGACAAACAAATTGATAAAACAAGAATATCAACAGTCTCATTTAAAGTCTTTATTACATTATGTTCTATGGTCGATACAATAATCTTATCGGCAAATATAATCAATTAATAAATCAAACGCTGACGTTTTTCATTCTAATTGTTAGGCCATTGTTAACACAATGAATTTTTCGACGGAATTTCCGATATATGCCGATCATGGCAAGCAGCACACGGCGGGTGTGACCGGTTGGCTTGAATGCTCGATCCTCCATGGCACTCGATCCCACATTTGATGTTTGCAGGTTCGTGCTGGCTCTGTTCCAAAATTTGTATAATTTAATAGACATTAGGGCTTAAATCCCGTTCGTTATCTCCATATATTTCACTGTTTTACTGTTATACATGTATGTCTTTTTACCTTTGCTTCAACTACTGTATAACGCTAGTGTTATATTTATAAAAATGGTGACTGCTCTTCACAGATTGTGTATTTGACAATGTTGAAGGGGACGTACATGCGTTTCTTGGAGCACTCTTGTTCATGTCTCGGTAAGCTTTTTATCTGAACACACGCATGTATGAGTCCGATCAAACAACTCACAAATACACGTAGCTTAAAAATATGTGGTTATTGTTCGAGTGCACGTACGTGCAAGCATTCAAATCATAACCTAATCGTCTTACATATTGTGTGACGAGAAATTGTATTACGTTCACATTGCGTCATTTTATCAATACATCTTGTCAATCCGGCACATGAATGCCCTTTCAATCAGGTTAAAATGATTGATAAAGGGCCGATGTTGACACTAAGAATACCGTCAGATAATAATGATGCTTTGAATCGCGCTCATTATAAGGTCGCCTAAGCTAATATAATTAAGTTATAAAACACATTTATTGATTGATATCCCTTTATGGTTATGAAATATATATAATTATATATATAAGAATTCAGTGATATGATGCATATGTTGTGCACAAGGAAGCTTTTCAATGCAATCGATCTGACTACAAAGACCGCTTTACATAGTTCGTAGAGTAGATATAAAAGAAATTCCAAACAAATAAGTGTAAAAGAGAAGACAAAAACCTCCATTGATCTCACAAATTCTTAAAACAATACAAATTGTGAAAAGGGCATCAAACACAGACCTCAAATTTGAAATGGGTAAATATAAGAAAAAACATTTCCCATCAACTGGTCATATATATGTTCTTTTAAGCCTTTGTCTTCAACTGATTACTCTCTTCACAACGTCACTACAGACGGCTCATTGTGGGTACAACAGGAGACGTTTTCTTGTCTTAAACACCTGGCTCCACGTTTCCTAGAACTCTGTTAGCCTCTTCGGGATTTACATTGTTTTCAAAATTTACTGGATCATTTTTTTCTTTTTATCTTCGGCAGGGTATGCTCACTCCCCCATGGCACCAGATCCCACCTCTGGTGTTGTTGAGGTCTGTTTGATCTGCTCCTGATTTGTATTGCTTAATGGACTTTTGAGCTCCAGCACGGTTCGTTCTCTGCATACAGTGTATTTTTTTCATATTTTTATCCAAAGAAACAGTCACTTTCTTGCAAAAGGGTGTTAATTAAAGTAATTTTAAAACATGAGATATATTTTTATATGCAGTAATGAACCATTTATATATACTATCTGCGATATTGAAAACAATTTTTAAGATTCTTCTGGAGCACATAAAGCTTACCATACTTATACATAACGAATTACGCTGAACATCTGTGAATACATGTACGTATCTCATGACCTGCATTTTTATTGCCTAAAAGTGAATCGATCGATGCAATAGCATAAAAAGAGAAATATCTTGCATCAAGACAACTAGCTCTAATTCATTTCCTTTTTTGATAAAATTCAAGTTTTTATTTTTATTTCTAAATATCTTTTCATTATTGCATTACCATAGCAACAAATGTGCTTAATATTCACTATATTGCTCATGTGTAAGAGCATCCGACCCAAGTGAAATTAACCATGTTAGTTTCCAGCTGAATAATTATGATGCTTTTAGAAATCCCTATTAATAGGAATTATTCGAAGGATCAGAAAATTAGGTAAAAGCATTAAAAGGGTAAAAAGCCATAACAAAACAATGATGAAGATTTTTGTGAATATTATGACGTATTTATCTTTTAAAAACTATTTTATAAAATTTGACAGCCAGGAATATTTTGTCGATGCACGATATTAAATAAATTATTTTTATAATATCAATAACAAACACATGATTCATCATGTAATTTGCTACACATCATGATATTACTAGTATTCGTTTAAACAACACCCGCCGTTTGACCCTTGACGAATGTAAAAATTTTACAGGTTGACTGCAGCGACGATTTCTTGGAAAATATTGATCTTGGGGCTTTTTTTATTTCTTGACCAATACCAGACGTACTTGTCATTTTGATGATAAACAATCTGAAACAGAGGTGTCTTCTGCTTACTGTCTCTGTAGGATCACTTATAAAAGTCCTGATTGGTTATTCTCAGTAAAAGAAACACGCTGGTAAATTCCGAATAAAATTCGTCTGGGGTTCAACGTCTACATGCATTTGTTGAACGTTAAAAGGATTTATATTATCTTGTCCTGATTTTCGTCATTCTCTCCTTTTTTCTTCTTGAAATCTTAGGCAAGAGAAAAAGTGGACAAAGGGATTTCAGCGAGAGAGAGAGAGATTTAAGGAAAACATCAAATACTTAAAACGAAAGCAAAATCAACGCCACTTCGTATCGTCAGGTCCTCATGTTGTAACCAGTGAGAACATTTCTCTAAAATAGTATTTTTTCAAAATCCAAAACATAATTTTAACAAATTTGTTAAGTTTGTTAAGTTAGTGTCATATGTAAACGTAAGCAATCTCATTTTTAAAGTATCGTATAAATTTCTCAAAGAGAACTGAAGTCATTACTTTCAGTCAAGGAAATGGTTATAAATGGGATTTATCAATTTCTATCATAAGTATTATAGAAAGACTTTTTTGATGTCTCTACTAAAAAAAGAATTTCAATAAGGCCTCGATGTGAGATCTGATAAAAGTGCTGTGTTTGATAGTTTGTTCGAAATTCTTCTTTGTGATAAAAAAATGTTTATGGACATTTTAATGTCGGAAGGACCTGTCGTCTGTCTTTGTCGTTTGACATTTATGACTATGAAATATAACATTGTTTAGAACACTGTCACAAGAATTGCAATAAGATTGAAAAAAAGAACATGATTTATTAGGCAAGTTTTGAAGGAAAAAATGGCATCTTGGTGTTATTTAAATTTTTATGGAATCAGTTAAGAAAAATAGGTCACAGAATACAAGAAATATGAGTTTTTGGATTACATTTAATATAATAGTATTTTCATATTCGTTTAAATATAATATTTTTCACATAAAATTTGTGAAAAATGAAATATTTTTGATGTTATTAATTTTTTTCAAAAAATAAGAGAGAGAGAGAGAGAGAGAGAGTATGTTCATAAGCAGACTGTATGTAGTCGTCCGCATCTGCCAAAAAAGCGAAGGAAAAGCTGATTCTTACGTCGCGGGTTCGAATCAACTGCGAAACGTGAAGACCGGTTCTTCGTATGAAAATATATTAAATGGGGTTCCGTGTCGCAGTATTGGCAACAGAGCCCTCGCTGCTCACTGGTCCTGACAACCTGAGTTTGTTGATATGCACGATAATTATGTTCAATAAGTCATATGTTAACTGACGTTTTTCATACTAATTGTAAGGCAATTATATACACCCTGAATTGTCGACGGATTTTTCCCCTTATTTCCCGATCATGAAAAGGAGCAGATAGATGATTAGACCGGTTGGTAGGGGGTGCTCACTCCCCCATGGTACCTGATCCCACATTTTACACGTTTTACAAAAGGACTTACGACTTAAGACCAAATTTAATTCTTCATATAACTTTTTAATTAGCATTATATCGAAAATTAATTTAAACTTTTTAAAAGGAATGTGGTAAGATATTTTTAACACAAACAATTTCAAAGAGAATTATCAATTTTGCCAAATTTTACAATAATCTGAAGTTTTCGGTCTTAGTCATAAGTTCTTTTTTAAAACGCGCTCCTGATGTTTTGGATTTCCTTGTTTGATCTGATCCTATTTTGTATTGTTTAGGGGACTTATGAGCGTGAATACTGTTCGTTCTCTCTATATATTTCTTTTCAGACATAAAATTGCAACATGCAACTGAATTATACATGATAAATATATTCCATTGCTAAAATGATTTTTTCACTAAGATTTGATGTCGGGAGTACACTTTTCAAAACCTCTGAGATATATCAAGATAAACTGGACTTTTGTTTCATACCACTCTAACGTAGAAAGGTGTATGAAAGTGGTCTTTAAGGGGATATTAAACATTTTTGCATCTGCATGTATGGTCAAACATTCAGCTTGAATATGTTATGTTATTGGAAAAGAATAATAAAATAGAAATTCGTATACAATTTTAGGGTTTTAGACCGTCGTAATTGTTCATTTAAGGTTCGGACTGTATCTAATAAGTAAATATAGAATCTTCCACAAACAATACTTCATGATTAAAATCGAAATACCAGGAATGTGCATGACAAATAAACGATCATTATGCAAAAGGTTAAAAGTAACTTTTAGGATAAGAAAATACTTTACATATTACAGATTTGAATGTTGTAAATATGCAATTCGAGAGAAAAATCAAAAATTGTTTGATTAACAAGCTCTTTTTTGTAACTATTTTGGGTGATTCAAGCTTGCATTTTAAAAATGTTGATACATAAAGAGTTATGAAAAGATCACATGTTATCCAAAATTTAGAAATGTTTATGTATTTATGAAAATGGAAATATAAACAAACAGTATCCAATGTTGAATTCAGTCTAAACAATGCAAACAGGGAGAAGAGCAAACAAGGACTCCAAAAAGATAGGAAGATGGATCAGATGCCGTGGAGGAGTGAGCATTACCTGCCGACTTGTCAAACCCACCGTGTGCACCTAGTCATATGTCGGGAAAAAACACGTGCTTATAAAAATTATAAAATCATAAACTAAAGGAAATAAACTTTAAACTTTTTTTTAAGAATCCTGCATCATGGAGGCACATGTATAATGAAAAACATGCGGAGATAACGAACAGTTTTCAAGCTCAAAAGTCATTTAAAAATACAAAATAGAAGTAGAGCAAACATGGACCTCCAAAACATCAATAGGATATCTTTTGGTATCTTGCACAAGTTTAATTTGAAAAATCTCTTTGTTGACAAGAATAAGATTTAACAATAAATTTATTTGCAAACAGTAATAAGAAAATAATCTAATCTAATTCAAAGTATACAAAATTTGACTCAAAGTGGAAATCGATTTATGTCGGATTTCTTTCTAGTCTAATGATTCTTTCATTCAATAATATATATATGGAGATAACGAACAGTATTCAAGATAAAAAGTCTTTTAAACAATACAAAATAAGAGCAGAGTAGACATAGACCTCCAAAACATCAGATGTTGAATAAAGTGCTATGGAGGAGCGGACATGCCGACCGCTCACACCCTCCTTATGCTCATTGTCATGATCGGAAAGTAACCGAAAAATCCGTCGACAATTCAATTCAGTGTGTGATAATTGACTAACAATTAGTATGAAAAACACCATTCAGCATTTGACTCAATGATGAATTGTATTTCCTGACAAGATCATTGTATCGACCAAGGAACTTACGTTATGATGACTTTAAACGAAACTGCCGATATCCTTGTCTATCATTGTGTTTGTCAATAATTTACCACGTTTTAGAAATTGTACATACGTGGAGCATGCTCTTTCGTATCGAATCAACAAGGAGATATAAATCTCGTATGTAGGTGATGAAGGCATATTGCTGCATACGTATGGGAACTTGACGTTTGAAAAGTTACAGTCATCACTTTTATCATAAAGTTTGGTTGTTTGATTACCATTAACGTCTTTTTAAAGTACAATGTCCAGTTCAGAAACAGATGTGTCAGACTCTGTGGTATCTTTAATCTCAAGCTCAGCAGGATATATCGTACCGACATAAGAATGGAAATAACCTTTGTTAATTGACAAAACGTCGTATGTATATCTAAATGTGGAGTTGTAGGCCACAGCAAGTATTTTCTTCTCTGCATGCATAAGATGTTGGAAAAATTCTGCTTCATATGAATACAAAAATAGATCTACTTATAACGAGTCGTAATGGTACCCATAGGAATTCAAAAAGATTGTTGTAAGACCTAGTCTCCAAAAACTACATAGATATTGTCAAACTTGAGCATCTTTTATGTGAACTTCAGATTACTTCTGTGTACAATCAAAATGTTTTTAACAAAATAATTTTGGAAATGTCAAATGACAAGATAAGTGAATTTATGAGTTCCATTTTTTATTTAAAAAGCGGCTGTAAATGATATAAAAACAAATCCAGGACTTTAATTAATCGTATTAATCGTGGGGAATAGTTGTGTATAAAGTCTGAAAAAACGTTTTCTCAACTATTGATTTTGGTAAAATCTTGTAATTTCAATTTTCCAAACGTTCCCTGGAATTTTTAAGTATCCACATCTGCTTTACACCACTTCTCGAATAAATTGTTGCACAAGTGTACAAACAAAGTTCATGATTCGGTGATTTTTTTTTCTTCATATAGAAAAATTGGCATCATTATGAAGTTCCAAAAGCAACTGCCTATACGCAACAGCTGATTGTCAATGCCAGTTGGCTTCTGTCACAGCGTATAGATCCAATGGCCTACAGCTGTTTCCTCTACAACAGAGAGGGCTTTAGAAATGTTGCACGGAAAAAATAAGGAAACGTGTACCTCTGAAAGCAAGTCTTCTAACAATCCTCTGACCACAAAAAAAAAAACAGAAAAGGAGAAAATAGTATACAACAATATAACAATTAAATTAAGTTGAGGGGTCCAACACAAAATTATAGGCCGATCAAAATTGAGAAGGTATATAAGATAAACTATGACTAAGTCCCTGAGTAGCAGTTGATGATGTTGTTTTCAATAGAAATAGTGTTGAATTTACAAATACTTACATGTATCCTATGGTAAAATTGTGCCTTTTTTAAACGCTTTATTGGCAATGCCATTTTGTTCTAAATATAAACTATGTGCGTATTTGGTAAAATTTTGTTAAAAGCCAAGTGTTGAAGCTTTTAGAACAATTTTTGTCCTAAATGTAGCTTGAGTATTTTTAAGTGCTCCTGTAAAAAAATTCTTTCTTCTAATATGTTAAGTAAGGACCATAATACCCCTACGAGTTAAGAGTTTCTCATCATATTCCCGCATAACAAAACATCCATGAGAACAGCTTCGGTATATTTTAATTGGACAAGAAAAAAGGCTGTAAAGACACACAGGATGATGTTTGCTTTTATTATTTGAGTAATTGCCTTCACTATCTGATAAATTTTGCTTTTTGTAATGACAGGTTTTTATTACCTCAGTACCACAGGATGACAATGAAAATAAATGGAAAAGAAAGGTCTTTTGAGAGGGAAATCTGGATTATAAAATCGTTGATTCTAATAAAACTATAAGGTGTAGCATTTGAAAAGTGATCGGCAGGGCAGATTCGCCTACGTTTGCCATAAAAGTCTTTGACGCATCCTGGTATGGATCATTATGTTTAAATTTAGGTTATTGTAACAATCCGTTTTGAGACGACATGCACTGATTAATGTAACTTATGAATAGAATCTACAAAGCTCTTCAATTAACATTTACTCTGTGAATGGAATCGGGTCAATTTTTATAGAGAGGTAAAATTTCTATATACGATGTTGTAGGGAATAAAAATATGTATGCATGAATATCCTTTACTTTGAAAAAGCGGATACATGTTACGGCAAAATCAAAACAAACTGCAGATGACTTAGAGACATGTCTTCAACTTGTCAATTAACGGCTAAACATTTAACATATGATATCAGACGTACATCCAAACATTATATATTTTCACATAAAACATACTGTTAGTAGCCTAATTGATCAAATGACAAGAACACTCACCCCGATAAAAGGTCTGTAAAATGACAGTTAACATGCCATTGGCTGAATTCTACATGGCAAAAAGGTGAGTGTTCGATTCAATTACTGTAGATCACTAAATGTTCGCGACACTTTAATTTGGCGAGATAGTCATTGACATTTGATAAGCGAGACAAAATTTTCGCGAATTGTGGTTATTGCTCTATATATTCTTAAGGAATACTATTATAAAGAATTAAATTTTTACGCAGCACATTGTCTCGCGTAATTACGCGAAAATAAAGTTCTCGCGAATAAAAAGTGATTTACAGTACTCAGAAACCAATGGTCAATTAGCAATCGACTGCTAACTCTAAATTCAAATGCCAGAACATGTTTACATACTCCATCTCGTCTACACTATGTTCAATAAAGACTTCCAAATTCTTAGGCAGTTTTGTTGACGTGCCCTGTAGATATGAAATAATAATGAAATCTCCTAGACACTTCTCTGATTGTCATTAATTCAAGGAATTTTACTAATTAATCAACCTTGAATAAAATGTACTCTATTTTCCGTTTTCCTCATTTTTTTGAAAGCAAGACAAATTTCTGTGTCAATAGATATTTGTCTTTGAACATTTTTACTGAGAGATCACCATGCTGATTATGAACTTATAACTCTTGATCAGTTCATAAACCTGAATATGATATAACATTCGTAATGTAAGGCACATTTTAAGGAACGTGATCCGACAGCTGAATTTAATTTTTTATCAATTTTATGCAAACACATTTATTAATAATACAAACTTTTATCGTATATTTAAATGTTGAATGATATCAAACTAATTTTTTATTTTTATATTCATAAACTTTATCTTCATGATACTTTTTAAAAAAAATCATGTTTTACAATTTTTTTTAATTATTAATAATAGATTCTTTTATCATATATTTAAATGTTTAATAATGTCATACTAATTTTTCATGTTTATATTCATAAACTTTATCTTCATAATAATTTTTAAAAAATTAGATTCAAAATATTTATGCTTTTTTTTTTATCGAGGAAAAATTTTCAAATAAGAGAGAAAAGAAATAATTATTACGTACATATATTTAGTTTTTCTCAAAATATATCTATTTTTTAATATTTCAGTAAAATACAAATGAATTTAAAAGCAAACCTGTTTTGTCAGCCATGCTATAAAACTTTTCAAAAGGCTTTATACACAACTATTTACCACGATAAATTAAAAAGCAATCGTATGTTGCTTTTAGAAAAATCATCCATAAATCTTTTCAACTTAATACACAATCATTCCCCACGACAGTCTTTTGATATCTTTTCAATAAAAATGGAACTCGTAAAATTATTGACCTCGTCATCTGTCATTTGCAAAATTATTTTGTTAAAAAAAATTGATTATCCACACAAGTACTCTGAAATTGACATCAAAAAGATGCTTGAGTTTCTGATTGACAATATCTATGTGGTTTTCGGAGATCAGGTCTTCCAACAATCTATTGGAATTCCCATGAGTACCAATTGCGGCCCGTTATAGGTAGACCTATTTTAGCATTCATATGAAGCAGAATTTGTGCAAAATTTTATGCATAAAAAAAACACTTGTTCTGGCCTTCAACTCGACTTTTAGATGTATCGACGACGTATTGTCAATTAATAATGGTAATTTCCACTCTTAGGTCGATACGATATATCCTGGTGAGCGTGAGATAAAAGATACCACAAATTCTGACACATCTGTTTCATATTTGGACATTGTACTTTAAAAAGACGTTAATGGTAATCAAACAACCAAGCTCTTTTACTTTATTTTTTCTGTCGTCAACTTTCCTTACTTCTGCAGCAATATACCTTTATCACCTGCATACGGAGTTTATATATCTCAGTTTATTCGATACGCAAGAGCATGCTCTGTATATGAACAATTTCTATAAGGAGATAAATTATTGACAAACACGTTGATGAAATGAGAATTTCAGCAGTCTCGTTTAAAGTCATCATTTCGTTAGTTCTTATAATGGTCGATACAATGACCTTAGCAGCAAATACAATTTATCATTGAGTCAAATGCTGACTGGTGTTTTTCAAACTAGTTGTTAGTCTATTATTTATGCATTGAATTGACGACGTTCTTCCGTTCTTTTCCGATCATGACAAGGAGCACACGGTGGATGTGACCGGTGGACAGAGGATGCTCACTCCTCCATGGCACCTGATTCCACCTCCGATGTTTTGGAGGTCCGTGTTTTCTCTGCTCCTATTTTGTATTGTTTTGACTTTTGATCTTGAATACTGTTCATTATCTCCATATGTTCCATATAAAGACTATAATAAACCCCTTCATGATTAGAACTGGAAGTACAACCGTGTAGGAAATTCTTTGGGCACTTCGTGGTGTACAACGTCTACATGCAGTAAATGCTTTTGAGGACAAGCAAAGGAGAAAAGATATATATTGTAAGTAAACTGACGTTTAGAAAAATCAGCTATAAAAGCCCAAACCGAAATCACCCCAATAGGGATTCCTACCTTTCATTTTTAGATGCACACACTCATTATTTATTTAATAAATTTCAAGTTTTTAAAATGTCAGATTTTATCAAAGACAATGCCTCTTTTTTACGAGGGTTGTTCGAAAAGGTCGTGGACAACTGTCAAATCTTTTTTATTTGACGTCATATGTTATCCAAATTTGGTAGAAATAGTTTTACAATAAATCCAAATGATTTGTATTAATTTTTTCCAAAATATTACGATTTATTCAAAACTTATCCAGATCTTAAAAATGCAAAAATCGGATATAGCTTTAGCAGTTTCAAACTTAGCAAGTTACAGCAATGCAATATTAATGTTGATGATACCTTCAAAACCGAGGTATAATCGTGTCACTGAAATTTAAATTAAGAATTGTTACATCGATTCGTTTGCCAAATAATGGCTTTATATTTTGCTTTTTGAAGAAATTCACTGGCATTTGTTGATATCTTTATGTGAAAACGAACAATTTCGATGACGTTTTAGAACAACATAGCAATAACGACTCAATTTGGTGTTAAAATAGAAAATCCTTTAAAAAAAGACTCTAAAAATACTTAAATTTGAATAATTTCTTATCTACTTTGCTGTGTGTATTTAAACAACTGAAAAAATTTGTGTGACAGAGATTCAAAAAAGAGGAAACAATCTCAAGCAATAATTTACTATAAACCTGTAGTTGTCTTTTTGTTAAAAAAGTATCAAATGGTTATATATTGAGTTGCGTATCCTGTGAAAAACAAATAAAGATAAAAAAATTAAAACCTTAACAAAGAAAATTATACAACGAGAGCAATTCTTAAAAAATAAATTTCAAGTATTAGAACAAGGATTCAATGAGTGGATATTGGATTATTCTGTGTGAAATGTGTAGGGATAGGGTACAAAACATGTTGATTTTAAAATGAAGTTAATAAATTTCTCTGAAATCGAATGGTATGAAACTTCACACACCAACAAAACAAATATTTTTACATATTATGTAGGATGATTTCAATTTAAATATCACTAATATAACGGCTTTAAAGTACTTGAGAAGGAGATTTTAAAATATTTCCCTATATATTTATATGCTTTTATCAGAAAATTTACTTTGTTTACTTCATAGTGCTTTTTTAGGCAAAGAACTTGGCAGCTACTCTAGCTGAAATGATTCCACATCGAGTTTCATCTTTCCTGGCCCAGTGGTTCTTGAGAAGAAGATTTTAAAAAATTTTCCCTATACTCCTATGTAAAACTTTGATCAGCCATTTTGGCCCCTGACGTTAATGTTGGTGATATTTTCAAAACCGAAATTGAATCTAGTGCTTGGTGTGATAAAGATCCTTAACTGCTCATTTTCCTTAAGTTTCAAGTAATTGTCTAAATTTGAAGATTTTTCAAGATTTTGTTATATCTTTATATGAGTGAACAATTTTCGAATGGGATTAAGAACAACATACAATCTATCACTCAATATTATGTTTAAAATAGATGCTTTAAAAAGGAACTACCTAAATTTGAATAATCTCTTATCTACTTTCCTTTCATATTTAATCAATTGAAAAAAGGAAGTAATTCAAAAAAGAGGAAACAACCTCAGCAATATTTTACTGTTAACATGTAGTTTTCTTTTTTTTTTAAAAAGTATCAAAGGTTTATACATTGATTTACTCTGAAAATTTATTCTATAACTTTTTTGAATTTTGATGCTTTAAATATTTTGAATTCAATTACACTTAGGAAATATTGGAAACAAATTATAAATATATCTCTAACTTGAATTTATAGTTCATGTATGGATAAGTAAAAATTAAATATCACGATATGAAATCCATAGCAAAAATACTTTAATTTATTAAGGTAAAAGATTTGTTTTGCTATAGTAACAATTCTTGATTTCTAAATGTTAGTTTTGTAGAGGCTAACCTCTTTTCCATAACTGAATGTCCACTTTTTATCAAAAGTTTTGAACTACACAATGAAAAACAAATAAAGATCAGAGTTAATTCCCTTCATAAAAGATAGCGCTCATTTGAACATACACGTAAGCAAACGAGAGAATTATAAAAAAGTAAAAGAATAGTTAAAAAAGGGGGTGGGGACCACGTATCAAAGGAAAGAAGGATATATTTATTTGATAAAAAAAATAGTAACATAAATTTATATGACATGCAATTACCGGTAACTATTTCATAATTGTTAATTAGAAAAGGCATGAAACAAATACCGATTACATTTAAAATACTGTGAGAAAACATTGATTCCGTACGTGATATCAAGTTTTTGTAGCTTGGGAAAAACAAAACTCACTAAAAATTACGGATTTAACAGTCCTGAGGTATAAATTATGGAGGCAAAATAGACTTTTCGTTTCCGTGAGCAATAGCATGACTTATTTTCGAATAGCGTAAAATTAACACATGAAAATTCTAGTGGCAGACAACTTACATAATATACAGGTGTATCGATGAAATTATTCATATCAAAATGTCAATGACTTATGTAAAGTTGTACATACACGTATATCAAACATGCACTTTTCATTTATTGTTTTATTTTTAAGCTTACCTGAGCCGATCGCTTGAATAAACTTTTCTGATCGAAATTTATTTCAAATGAAGGCTCCTTCAATGGGAGATAATTAAGAAATAGTAAAAATTGGATGGTATGTATAAAAGTCTTCTCAAGAACCACTTGGCAAAAAATGAAACTTATGTATGAAACCCTCTTTACATAGTGTTGATTCAAATCTGTTCAAGTCATGACCTCCTGGCGTAGGGTGGGCCAATAATCTCGATAAAAGTTTAAATAGGAATGTTTAGAGAAAGAAGAAATCTTTAACAATCCTCCTGTATTTTAGATTCAAGTTTGTACAAATCATGACTCCTGGGGATGTAGTGGGACTACAAAGGTGGATAAGAACTTTTAAATAGGAGTGAATGTATATGTAAAATTATGGTAAAAAAAATCAATCACCTTTTCCAGGTAAAGTAGATTCAAATCTGTTCAAATCATGGCCTTATGGGATAGAGTGAGGCCATGATGGGGGGATCAAAGTTTAAAATTTTTATTTATAGGGAAAAATTCTTCTTTTCTAAAACAGCAAAAACGTTTTAAGTTATTATAAGTTATGGAAACATCATATATGGTAATGCACATTCAAATTTATTCAATTCTTGACATCTAGGGATAGAATGGGGCCATAAAGGGGGTTTTACCAATCAAAAAGAGTTATCCCCGTTAAAATGTCGACCTGATTTATCTAAGTAAAGTTGAAATGAAATACACTACATTTTTGTTTCAATTATTTACACCGACTATACAGAGGATTATCTAATTTCAATAATATTTTTTATATTATTTGACCAGATATCCAGCTATTCCATACGATTTTTCCTTACTTATGGACTGATATTTAGCACAGTCCTTTAGATCGCTTTTAAAATTGGAGGTGCCAAAAATATATTTTATACACGTCAGTGTTTTAAGTAGTAAAACTGAAAGCAATCAAAAGGCTTTTGATATTCTGCATATGATGTTTAGGTTTCCCAACATATTTATATTTGTTACTCAAAATCATACACTGAGTACGATCAAATTTTGAACCAAAACATACTACATGTATATATATTCATACATAAGTTGTATGTCAGCATGCCGTAAATTTTATGGTTTTTATAATACCTTATTAGCGAAAATAACCTATTCTCAGGTCGTATTTTTGACGACTTCTTAAGCCTTTTATTTTTTTTTTTTCGTTTTTTCACTGAGATTGAATACGGAATGTTCGGTTTTCTTGATTAGTAAATCGTAAGTGTCATGGCGGATGTGGGAGACGAACTGTGGGCTTTTAATCCTCCTGGTCCCCACAATAGATCTCCATGGGGTCCGTGAATATACCCTTTTGTAGATTTTCTGTTTCTGTAGTTTTTAAGAGAATGATCGTTGTTTGTTATCTTTACTTTTTTCAATTCTGATCGACAATGTCAGATCAGGTGTTCTAACAATCTGTCGGAATTCCGATTGGGTACTAATTGTTTCCAGTAATTAGAACCCCTCACCCTTTTTTTGTATTCATATAAATCTGAATTTAAAGAATACGTAAACGTGAGAAGAAGAAGACACTTGCGGCGCCTTCAACTCGACGTGAAGATATGTCCTTAAGATTTTACTTCCCTTATTTGTAGCATACGCTCTCATCATCTGCATTTGTGGTCCATATATCCCAAGTGATTCAATACGAAAGAGCGTATGCTATGTAGGAACGATTCCTAAAGCAACACAAGCGATTGACAAATAAGTTGATGATTCAAAGTTATCAACAGTCTCATTTAAAGTGTTTATTTACTTTCTTAATTTGAAACATTTTATTTTTTCCAAGTTAAACTGAATATGAAACCTTTCTGAAAAATATAATTTGTATCCGTTTTTTTTATCATCCACAAAGCGAAGATAATATTTCTTTTAGAACGAATTATCAAAGTAATGCCATAAGGCATAATATATATATTTTATGAAAAGTATGAGAATACAAAGATGGGATGTTCAACATTATTTTTTTTTCATTTGAGATTTTCATTTTTTAACCTTTAATTTCCATTATAATATGTGTTTGTTGTTTTCAATTTTGTAGTGTTAAATTGTGCAAAATTAATTGTTTATTAGCTAATTCTTGAAAACAAGCCTGAGCAACAATTATTCCACCAGCGTTGACTTTTTCCCTATATAAAAGGCGCCTTAAGAACAGTATTGATTCAGATGAACAGAGAGAATCGACTTCATACATTGGAGTCGACATCTGATACACAATGGTTATTCGCGAAAGTCATCATGCAACGTGCTCGTAACTTTCACCAACTCGCCAAAACAGCAAATATTTTTCAAACAATCAAAGAAACATCTTGTAGTTTTATACTTCTTTGAGAGACTAACAGCGAAACATATGGAGCCCGATGAGTCGGAGAATATTACGAACAAGGAAGACTACTATATATATGATTCCATGTACTACGAGGACATAGACTCCTTAAAACAGTCATGGACAATCAAAGATGGTCATTTTCTGCCCACAATCCTAGTGTACAGCCTAACATTTGTGATCGGTCTTGCAGGAAATATACTAGTTATTTATGCTGTGGTATGCAGTCGGAAAATGAGGTCCATAACAGCGTCTTTCATGATAAGTCTGGCAACTGCGGACATCCTGTTTCTCGTGGTATGCGTGCCATATAATACTGTGGAATTCGTGAAGATTGAGTGGCAGTTAGGACCGGGCTTATGCAAGTTATCGGTCTTTACGGAGCTGTTGTCGGCCTTTAGTTCCATCTTAAACTTGTCTGCTGTCAGCGTGGAAAGGTGAGATTTTCTTAATTTAAAAAAGTGAATTACCTTCTCATGCTTCCTCCCGCCCCACAAGAAGTAGAAAAACAAAGCTAATAACACTTTGAGTCTAAACGTTGCTATTCTAATTACTTAACTGCTTTGAGTTGCTTTTTCCTGAATGACTATATCAATGCAATGAAAAAGTGCATTTTATACAAACCCACCTCTCTTCCACCCTTTTTTTTTTACAAATTTATATTATAGATTTATTTTTGAAAAAGCAATGAGCAAATTTAGATACAATTTGAACTTAAATATGATGCTTTATCATTAATAAAGAAAAGAACATACTATTGGAAATATTAGAAATCAATGTATCATATTTTACACTTCGATAATCAGGGTGCTTAAAAAAATATGTCTTATTCTCAGGAGCATACATTGTAAAATATCAATTTAAATACTCCAATAAGACAACAGATTTTAATTTTTTTTTCTAACTTTATAATATCACTTTTCATACATGTAGTCTTGAAGTTTATTTATGACCAGAAAAAGGAATATCCGCAGTCTCGTTTAAAGTTATCATTTCGAAAGTTCTATGGTTGATACAATGACTTTATCATTGAGTCAAATGCTGACAGACGTTTTTCATTATTTCTTGATCATGACAGGAACACACGGAGGGTGTGACCGGTCGGCAGGGGATGCTGACTCCTCCATGGCACCTGATCCCACCTCTGATGTTTTGGAGGTCCTTCTTTGCTCTGCTCCTATTTTGTATTGTTTTATGGATTTTTGATCTTGAATACTGTTCGTTATCTCCATATATTTCATTTCACCTTATATGCCTATTATCTCCATATGTTTCGTCTTAATTTATATAACCTTTCGGATTTCCTAAATTTTTATTTTAGCTCTATCAAACTAAAGGTCAACATGACATTTCTTTTAGAGTTTTCTTTTTTTTTTTATCTAAACCGCTGAGCAAGAATCAGGAAGGTATTCTAAAAGAGTTTACAAACTAAAGCTTTTTCTTTGTCTCATTAATCTTAAGTTGGGTTTCCCGAAAATACCATGTAAGAAATAAAGGGAAACTCTGAATATTCCTAGACACCTTTAACTTGCATTTGTATAACACCAACATTAAAAAATATTTTCCCCTTCAAAATATAACTATGCTTTTATTTATAGTATTTCTTTCATCAATAGTCTACACATTACAAATATATAATAAACATTTCATTTGTTTATCACAGCTAATAGCTGGGCTGGCTATTCTCTGATGTTTATAGTAAATTTTCTCGATTAATTTCTGAACATAATATATAATTTCTATATATAAAATTTTCTTATTTTCATGGGGAAAAATAACCCGAAAAAAAGTCAGTGACGCAAAGAAGAGAAAATTGAGAAAACAATCACGTACATTGCTTTTTTGTTCAGTTCTTCTTGACGTACACGTATTGGGTTTCAGATATTGCAAGTTTCAGAACCAAGAATCTTTTTTTACAGTAAAAAATAGGTTTCTCGTTTCAAAACATAATATTGCCTTGATTCGAGTTCTGTACGTCTAACCCTAGGTTCCAAGAAATGAAATTAAGATAGACAAAAAGGTTTTGAAAAAAATAGTGTTCAAAGGATTATCAAAACAGACAAGAAGGCTGTTCGATGAATTATGTCCTCGGTGTTCGGAAAGAAAAATTTTCAATGATTTTGTCTCAATGGTTTCCTTTAAGTACTCTTCTTTAATTGAAACTAATGTTAGTAACATATCTATCTAAATCCTAATGTTTTTAAACCCATTTTTGAGTATGCCATTCGTATGCTAAAAATGGCAGAACCGACGATTTCTCGGACTTGTTTCTTCTTTCTGAAAAATGTTTTTTTTTTATTTTGAAAAAGAAACAAGTCCAAGTTCTGGCGATTATAATTAGTCGGAAAGAACTAAGTAAACTATCTGTTTATCCAAAATAAAATACAAACTCCTTTACTATTCATGACTTGTGGGTGGGAGCGTTGTTATGAAGAAAATTAAAGAAGCAGATTTCTGATTCTTGTTCCCTCTTTTCATAAATCCATATTGAAATGGATCAAATCTAATTTTTTGGAAAACAATCAGTCGGACAGCATTTAAAGTCAGACCTAATTTGACTTTTCAGAGTATAAAAAATCGTTAATACAATTACGTGTATAAGCTTTTCTTATGTGTCACCTATTCATTTGTTGATACGTAATTTCAATGCAATATCTTATCGACCAATTCAAGGGCCCACGATAATGAAATAACTAAAAATCTGATCAAGAAGGCCACTAAATTCGAAGAAAATGGCATTTAATACTTTCCTTGTGCTCTGGCATTTCTTTGCTTTTCCCGGACCTTTGCGTTTTTAGTTTAAGTGCATCTTATAAATTTTTTATCTGGGGTTCAAAGCAATGTATGCAGGGGTCTACCTTATATAATATCAGACAAATATGAATAACTACAATTTTGGATTGTTTTTCATAGTTGTTTGGATATCCTTACACATTGCCGTTTTCACAGATTTGTTAAAACAAAGGTTAGCCATTGAGATCTAAGCTTTTTCAGTGTCAACTGTATCTTTAAAACACTGTGATCTAGCCCACAAAATATGCTTACCACATCTGCTAAGCGTCTTAAAGCCAAGTAGACATCATCTGTGATAATTTGTTGAATTTTTATAAACATTACTTTTGTTCTTGATAATTGTGGTCGCCAAGGGAGGTAATTACTTTTTATGCCTATTCTGTCATTTTTGATCATTGAAATCCACCTGTCCATCATGACATGTACCTTTTAGACAAACATAAATCGCTGTAAACATCACATATCCCAGTAGCTTTTACTTTTACTTTTGATTATTGATTCTTTGTCATTTATTTTTAATGGTGTATACCTAAAATAATCTTTCTTTCCCAGCTTCTTACAATGAAACGTCGCCCGCGTGGCGCAGTGGTTAGAGCGTCTGCTGTATATAGAGTCGCGAAGTAAGGAGTCAATCCTTACGTCGCGGGTTCGAATCCCACTGTGGGACGTGGAGACCGGTCCTTCGGATGAGACCGTATAAACCGAGGTCCCGTGTCGCAGTAGGTGCTGGCACGAAAAAGATCCCTCCCTGCTTAATGGCCCTAAGTGCCGAGTATAGGACAAAATTTGCAGCTCTCCACCGGCAAGTGGTGGCGTCTCCATATGAGTGAAAAATTCTCGAGAGGGACGATAAACAATATACAATCAATCAATTTTACAATGAAACAATATGATGAAAAGTCGTCACATTTACGATTATCAGATTATTAAAAATTCAACTATAAGAGAAAGCCAAAGTTAATGTCATATGATTTTTATGTTGTATGTTATAGAGATCAAGACATAATTTACTGAACAGCCCTCGTACTTTCGTTTTGTTTACATCGCCTGCGTGGTACAGTGGTTAGAGAATTTGTTATCGAAATTGCCACAGTCAATGGAGTCGATCCCTACGTAACGAGTTCGAATCTCACTGCAGGACGTGACGTCGGCCGGTCCTTCATATGAGACCATATAAACCGAGGTCCCCTGTCACACTATGCGCTGGCAAGAAAAAAATCTGACACTGCTCATTGGTCCCCAGTGCGTAGTTAAATTCACAGCCCTCTACCGATGTATGTAAGTTGTGACGTCACAACCAGTCAGTCGTGGCGTATCAATGAAAGGGAAAATTTCTCGAAAGGGACGTTAAACAAAATAATATCATACATATACAAGATTATATCTGGCATATCTCCTGAAAAGGTATGTACAGTTTCTAAAACGAGGAAAATTATTGATAAACAAGTTGATGAAACAAGAATATCAGCTTCTTGTTTAAAGACTACATTTCATAAGTTCCTTGGTCTGTACAATGACATTGTCAGCAAATACATTTTATCATTGAGTTTAATGCTGACTGACGTAATTGAAGACGGAGTTTTCCGTTATTTCCCGCTCATGACAAAGAACACTCAGCGGGTGTGACCAGTCGGAAGGGGATGCTCACTCCTCCATGGCACCTGATCCCACCTCTGATGATTTGGTAGTCGATCTTTGCTCTGCTCCTATTTTGAATTGTTTTATGGACTTTTGAGCTTGACAACTGTTCGTTATCTCCATATATTTCATTTCACCTTATATGTCTATTATTATTATATAAAAATACGTGAAAAGAGTTTAAATTCATGGATGTTATTGGAAGATTTGTTTTTTAAACTTGCGATAACCTTTTTTTAATTAAGGATTCATTTCATATATTTGTTCATCAAAAGAATTTAAAAAAGATTTATGCTTGCAGGAGAATCATGATATGCGTGAAGTAATATGACTATTTTAGATTTAAATGAAAGCAAACATTCACGAAGGTGTATTAATTTTCATTATGTGGCGGAAGGCTTAATTATCGCGTATTACAGCCTTATAAAGTTGTACTAGTTTTTTGCCAGTGTTTGAGTAAAAGTGACATGTTTCGGCATAAAAATCAAAGAACAAAGAAAACTATTGAAAATATCTTCTTTTTTTTCATCCTTTTTAAAAAGAATCTTAAATTATTTGAAGATTCACATATATTTTCTCTGATAAAATGAAGCGTATACACTTATCAAATCTGGATGAATTTTTTTATCATTCTGACCGCCTCCTTACAAGGTCTAGAATAAGAAGTGAAACGTTGTGTGACTGATTTTAAAACATACCTCACAGTATCTGAGATGGTGATATATTATATCAATGAATATATGTATAATTTATACATTTAAATGTCCATGTGCATTACTAGTGTATTAATAAATTTTAGTATGCATAAGAAATATTTTAAGATTTAAAAAAAGTAGCGTATAATATTATGAAACGTCTATGCCTAATGGTGTAGAGATCTATTTTCACTCATTTAATTTATAGTCTACTTTCGAAAATTCGATTTTTTATCATCATTACAGATTCAGCTTATATGTTTAACCATTGATCACAATCAAATTGTCGTTTTTTGTCATTATATACCAATTAAATACTTAAAAAACAATTTCTTCTCAATCATCATTAACTCCTATCATTCAATTACAAAGTCATTTAAATAACTATCTTCATGGTGCAGGGATGGTGGAATTTCCGAAGACATACCTATTTAACAAGCACAATAATTCATCTCTACTGACAGAAAAAGGGTATTGTTATAGTCATTGTATCTTTTTTTTACTCTCTATCTCGATGCAGGTATGATATACTAGCTAAATTAAGAACAAATTAAGCAGTTAAATTCATATTCATCCTAACTACCTGTAATTCTGCGAAGAAGTGATTACACATTTATATCGTATGTTGTATGCAATTTTCTGCACGGAGGGATCAATCGTCATATTTGGCAGAATTCTGCTATTTTGTTGCAAATGTGAGTCATATCTGATTTTTTGTTTCCAACGAACGTTTCTTTAAATCATTTCTATTAACAACGTTTTAGATTACTATTTTGGAACAATTCGAAGTCTACCATTGAAAAAAATGATTGTAAATGTTTTCTGAAAGGTACTGTCGCCCGCGTGACGCAGTGGTTAGAGCGTCTGCTCTAGAGTCGCGAAGTAAGGAGTCGATCCTTACGTTGCATGTTCGAATCCCACTGTGTAAAGTGGAGACCGGTCCTTCGGATGAGACCGTATTTTATTAAACGGAGGGCCTGTGTCACAGTAGGTGCCGTTACAAAAAATATTCCTCACTGCTCAGTTGCCCTCAGTGCCGAGATACGACAAAATTTGTAGCTCCCCACCAGCAAGTGGTGGTGTCTCTATATCAGTGAAAAATCTTCGAGAGGAGCATTAAACAACAATCAATCTGAAAGGTACTACAATTAATGATCATCTTATCATTTAATCCTACCATTAATATATTTTTTTCAAGTTCATGAATGATAGAATTAGGGAGGCCATTTCAATTTCTTTCTTTTTATCTAACAACTGGAAGAACAGGAGTGACAACGCAGTCATTATGTACGCTAAAATTCTCTTAATGAAGGCATGATATTCAAATTAAGAACAAGCGAGGTGATTAAATTCATATTCATCTTAACGAGCATTTCAACAGATACTGATCACAAAAAGGAATGACTACAGCTTTTTACATCCTATGACACGACTTTGATGCTTTGAGTCATTACAAATTTCTGGGGAAGCGATAGCATACGATTTCTTGTATGCAATTTTCAGAAGGAAGTAAAGTAATTTGCTTTGGACAGAATTCCGCTTTCATGTTTTAAATGTGGGTCATTTCCTAAATCTCTTTAAAAGTACATAGCTGTTTTAAACAGATCATGACGAAGTAGTTTTAGATTTAACAATCTGAAACTTGTATTGAAATATTTTAGTGAAAAATTGATTTCAAAACTTTGATGGGCAGCAAAGAAAAAGATGTTTATTTTGTACTTTACATACCCCAGTCCAGAAGGCTTATATAAATAAGATCTTAGTACCAAAACAGCATCGGAATAAACATGCATAATAGTAAAGCGTCAAAAAAAATACTGATGAACAAACATCGGAATAAAGTGAAAAACTAAAAAATATCAGTCCAAAGAATAAAGTGCTTTACTGAGCATTTTCTTCTAAATTATTATTTCAAAACGATTGCTCACGTTCACATTATCAACTTTTTCTTACCGAAACCACGATATCAAATATGGAAATAACGGACAGCAGTCGATCAAGCTCAAAAGTCCGCTTTAATATAAACAATAAAAATGGTGGGGGAGAGAGCACTGTGGCAACGCACTTTGAAAAAATTACGCACTTAAAAAATTTTCAAAGTGCGTTAAAATTGGGACAAAATCACGGCACTTTGAAAACATTTTTCAAAGTGCGTTAAATTTGGGACACATGCACTCAGCGCACTTTGAATATTTTTTTTCAAAGTGCGTTAAAAGTGTACATCAACATTTTTACCATATGGACATTTAACCCACTTTGAAAAAACATGTATAAAACAAAATATCTTGACTTAGATTTTAGTAATTGAGAGAATCTATTTGTAATAATTTTATCTTTCGAAAAAAATTTTAATTTACATGTATTGATTAACCCTCATTGAGAACAAGGAGAAGATGAGTATATAGAAGGTCTCTCAGACCAACTCATTTTTACTTTGGGTAGACAGTTGAAAGAGGAACACACCCCCACCCAAAGGTAAGCCCCAATTTTTAATTCGTATATTATGTGTATCTTTGCAAAACATTTGTGTGACTACCCCCCCCGGTACTGATGCCTATGCTACCCCCAAATATATTGGTGTGACGTTGAAAACTTTCAATAAATTTTAGTTTACATTGAATGCATGTAAACTGGAAAAAAATAAGTACAGTAAACATATAAGAAAGAAAGAATTTTCAAAGTTTGGAAAAATCCAAATCGCTCACTTTCACATCCTGAAGTAACGTACTTATCACTGAAAAGTTATCCAAAAAGTTCAATTTATTTACAATGTATCATACCTAAGATATTCAAGAATATTGACCAAGCCATACACATTTTTTATCAAAGTGCGTTAATATGGTCGATATCAACGCACTTTGAAAAGAAATTATATTTGTTCAAAGTGCGCTGATTTGGTCCCAAATTTAATGCACCTTGGAAATTTTTTTTAAAGTGCGTAATTTTTCAAAGTGCCTTGTAACAGAGCACAACAGAAAACGGACCTAAATATCAAACGTGGGATTAAGTGCCATAAAGGAATAACCTTTCACACCCGTTGTGTATTCCTTGACTTTTTCAGGCAACCCGTAGACATTTCAGTGGGTATATAGAAAGCCTAACAATTAACAATTAGAAAGAAAAAGCCTGTCAGAGTTCGACATAATGATCGATTGTATTAACTGACAATTTCTTTTTTTCAGCCATATGACTTTAAACGGGACTTTAATTTTTTTTATTGTTTTATGAACTTGTTTATCTATAGCTTGCTTCTGTTAGAAATTATTCATATATATAGAAAATGTTCTTGCGTATCAAATCAACTGGGAGACATAATTCCAATATATACAGTTGTATATTGCTACACAAGTAAGAGTCATTGACATTTTTGAAATGCTATTGCTTTAAACTGTTTAATTTACATGAGAGGATCATTCATCATATAAGGTAAAAAGCAAATAGAAAGAGAAAGATCTTTTTTTAATTTTTGTTATCTAAACTTATCAAATGTACGCCATATACGTCACTGAATACGAATCTGCTTCCAGTGATTCAAACTTCTTACCGATCTTCCATATTTTGTTCACATCATTATATCGGATTTGTAATACAGTTTGCGTGAAATCATTAGGAATACAGTGATGACAATAAATGAATATATTTACATTCAGTGAAATTTTCTTTATGAAATCCGTAATAAATTAACGATTCACTACGTTCAAATTTCTATAACACAGGCGAAACCTTGTCGCCGCGCGTTAGAATACACAGTAGGAACTATATGCATTTTCAATATTTAGGAACACCAAAATGTATATTGTTTCGACTCAATTTCATTTTTTAAAAACTAACCTTTTAAAATTAACATAAAATACAACAAATGTGCATTAAAATTAATTTGTCCTTTTTTTCCTCGCAATGTTTATTTGCGTTAATAAACTTTCCAACGTCACAAACGGCTTTCCAACGTCACGAACGGCTATTACATTTATTAAGCACACGGATGTTACGTCTATAAAGCACACCAGTTTTGCAGGGCGCTAAATAAACAATTATGAAGAGGGAAAATTAGAGAATGTAAATATGAGCTAACGCGGTATTTAATTTGTCGGCACGGCCAGGTGTGTTATAGGACCAAAGACATCCCAAAATATGAATTTAATGCTTAAGTATATTTGCTTTGAGCTTTAACAAGCTGAAATATTTTGATTAATAACCCACTATGCTATATTCTGATGTACTAACTTTGTCATTATTCAACCTATTTAACGACAAAATCTTGCCAAAGTCACTTGATATCTAAGAATATTCGGGTTTCATTTAATCTAACAATTTTGTCTTCTTCTATTGTAGAAGATTGTTGAGTTCGGAACACGAATGATGAACATGTAAATCGTATAATTAACTTTAAGTTGATAATAATTATTTAAGCATTGAATTCATATTTTGGGATGTCTCCGGTCCTATAACACACCTGGCCGTGTCTGAACTGAATACCGCGCGTTAGAATATGAATTCAATGCTTATATTTACATTCTTTAATTTTTCCCCTACATATAATTGTTATTTCGGAATTCAGCGCCCTTCAAAACTGGTGTGCTTTATAGACGTAAGGGCCGTTTGTGACGTCGTAAAGTTAAATAACGCAAACGAACATTGCGAGGAAAAAAGTGACAAACTAATTTTAAATGCATATTTGTTGAATTTTTTCGTTAATTCAACAGGGTTAATATTTTTTTTTTTATTAAATTGTGTCAAACACTGTACATTTTGGTGATCATAAAGTATTGAAGATGCATATAGTTCCGACTGTAGATTCTAACGCGCGGTGACAAGGTTTCGCGTGTGTTATTTAAGAAATAAACAACGTTATTCAGTGAACATGGCGTAATGAATAGCAATTGCTCTGCTGGCATATTCCATGATGCGCGCTAGCGCATCATGGAAAATATGCCAGCAGAGCTATTGCTATTCATAATGCTATGTTCACTGAATAATCGTTGTTTATTACTTATATTTGCATTCTTTGATTTTTTTTAAGAATATCAGAGGAAATCCTGACTTACATAAGGACGCTGCTTCTTGTTTTTATTAATGAAAAACATACGGCTTTAACATCAGTACACCTGATCAATGATACTTTTATCTAATAAATCACAAACAATTACAAAAGTATTTCCCTCTCAAACACAGTTATCTGGATACAAGCAGCGCCGTCAACACATTCTCTTAAATTTTGTTTTGATGCAGTTGTGACGCCATCGATCAACGTCATTGAAACCCTCTAACAAAAATCAACGATTTAACACTATGACGAAAAATGATGACGCTTTTATAATGATTATTTCTCCAGAATGCTTTTATATTTTTTTCAGTTCTTCTATTTATTTTTAATAGCTGAAATATTATTCTTGAAGTCGATATACTAGTTATACTAGTTTTCTGAATGTTATTACCCAAGTGTGAAGAGTTATCGTTCTTTGAACAAATATGCATGATACAAAAAATAAAAATAGGGCAGTTTTCTACAATTTTTAAAAAGTTTTATTATACAATTGAATACATTGACCAAAATTTAATTTTTAAAGATATAAATCAGCAAATTTAATTATTCCGAATTTCTTTTTTCTCAAAGAATATTATTAAAAACTTATTTTTATTCCTTTCACGAAAAGTTTCATATATATACTTCTCGACACGTTAAACAGGTCTAGTAGAAATTGTTCCACAGGAAATTGATAGAGCAATTGCTCTCATAGCAGGAGCAGTTGCGTCTTTAGGCCTGTGAACGCAATTGCAGGTTGCAGGTTTATAGTGGGAGAAAGCAGTGGGTATGCAAATATAGAGATTTGATTTCTAATGGATATTATAAAGAAAATCACACTGAATGTAAATATATATGTATTAAGCAAAAAGAAAATAATATTTAAAGTATCCTTTGTACGAATGCAATATAATAAAGTCATCTATGTGTAATGCGTAGCGGTATAATGAATAATTCTGTTCTATAATTAACTGTGATGAACTTTACAATAAATTCATTTAATATGAGTATAGTGCTCCCTGTCTTTGTATTACACTACTGTAGATACCGAAAGGAATTAATTTTCGCAATATTTTATGGTGCTGAAAACTATATAAATTCTGTTAATCAACTCTCCCCTCGCGAATTATAATAATTGCGATTATCGCGGGTCAGTTCGCGATAATAAGTACTCGCGAACAATAAGGAATCTACAGTATTTGTTGTTTTACGTACCAATATAGTCGACAAAAAGCTAAAGGTAAGAGCATGTGCTCTAGAGTCGTGGAGTAAGGAGTCAATCCATACGTCGCGGGTTTGAGAACGTTAAACCGAGCTCCCTTCTCTCAGTAAGTGTTGGCACGAAAAAGATCCCTCACTGCTTAATGGCCTTGAGTGCCGAGTAAAGGACAACATTTACAGCTCTCCACCGGCAAATAGTGGCGTCACCATATGAGGGAAAATTCTCGAATAAGACCTTAAACATCAAACGAACGCCCCAATCTAGAATTTTTAGTAATATTGTGACTCCATCATATTTCAGTTAAGGGTTTTAAACCTTTATTCGAAACTTGTAGCAATTGAAAATTGAACTTTATTAAACCTACCGACGCCTAAAGTGTCACGGGGCCTCAGTGTTTTAGGTCTCATGCGAAAGGCCCACAGTTTCAATACTTTGTGCCAGCTATAGGCAAAGGAACAGTTTCTATATACTTATATTTTATCGAAATTTGATTAAATTTGCTGTAGTAGAAGCTAAATGGATCTTCCTATCATAGAGCGCTCTACCGACTGGGTCACATTGACGTTGAATTCCTATGGAGTAATGTGTTAGGTTGAAGAAACTTAATTTTAATTAATTACTCTCATTTTGAAGCAAATTAAAGACGTCATAAGTAAAAGAACCAGGGTTATTTGATATATAATATTTGAGTTAGTTTTGGTGGAAATAAAGATGCCAAAGCTGAGAGCTAGTGATTAAGTATTACCACCTAAAACAGAGATACTATATTTTAGTTTATGGACACAAAACGTCACGTATCCCTAGAAAAATGGAATACCAATGGAAAAGAAGTTTTGAAAAAAATAAGCATAATGGGTGATTAACATACAAAGCTGATCCTCGCCAATACATGTTTATCATCGAAATCCGTCAAAATGAATATTCATTCAGACATAACTAAGTTAGATATAATATGAAGATTACAGAGCAATTGAACCTAACACGTACAGTCAGCAGTGAACATGCTAGCAAATCAATCATAAACTAGTGCTAATTGTAACGGGGACCGTTACAGATGTTCCCCAAACGCTCCCCAACTCCCTTTTGGTGCCATATTCCCTGTAAGCTTCATTAAATAAGACAAACTCTTTGTTTTTGAGACTTTAACAACGTTTACCCAGAAGTGTACCAAGTTCATTCAAATTTTGGCATTGCGTGCGTGTGCATGTGAATGCATGTGCTTAATGTCTACATGATCTATATATCTAAATATACTAAATATGAAAGTATTTTTAAATTTTTAGAAAATACGCTCATTCAAGTGTATTTTTGATTTTGCTCATTTCACGTGCACACACGTGCCTACACGGGCTTGTGACCATCCCTTCTTATAGAAGTTCATAACATCTATCGTTGTTCTAAATCCCACCCCGTTTGGTTAAAAACCAAGGGAGTTATAGCTGTTTAAAGTTTCAACCAATCAGATTGCAGCGCACGTACACACATGTGTATGCATGTGCATGGTGACCATACTTTCTTGTAGGAGTCTATTATATCTATCTATGTTCCAAACCCCATCCTGTTTGGTTGAAAACCAAGGGAGTTATAGCTATTTAAAGTTTAAGCCAATCAGATTGCAGAGCACGTGCATGCACGTGTTTTCATGATAATTGCTATATATCACGTAGGATATCATAATGCATGGCTATGTTTAAAATTTTAAAGGATTTCGTCAAAAAACAAGAAAGATATTGAGACTTTAGTGTCAGCCAATCAGAGCGAAGCGCACGTGCATGCGCGTGAGATCTTGCAATTTTGACCATGTCGTCATGTTTTTACTATAATATATCCTCGCATTATGAGTTTCAAAGCATTTCATCAAAAAAAAGAAAAGTTGCGGCTCTATCTATTATATTGGTCATTTCACGTGTTGCACGTGCGCGCTCTTGCAAGCACGTGCGCGCAAAATGACCTTGATTCCGCAAATCTACATATCATGTCTACTGACCCTAAAAAGGTTTTACCTACATCGGACGAACAGTTTACAAGATCATTCCCGGACAAAAAAGTACCCAGGAAGAAGAAGAAGAAAAATAATAATAATAAGAAACAGAGTAAAAACAATATGTTCCCCAACTTCGTTTGGGGAACATAACAAGGGCACCGTAAAGCGGAGCATCCCTTCGCACAGTGCATTCTATAAATCAACACAGCATTAGACGTCAATCCCAATGCAAATTACATCACTTCCGGTTTTTTCTGGCGTTTCCAAATGAGTGAAATATTTTCAAGAGGCACGTTAAGTAATATACAATCTATCAATCAATCTCTTCCGTTTTACTAAATACTATTACTGCCCAACAACAAACACACACAAGGGTGTTTCTAAATCCTCTTCAACTCTGTTTGAATGGTATTATAATGATAATGTTGTGATAAAAATATGCAAACATCAGAGTAAAATTGCGCAAATAAAAGTATAACATCACTTTTTTTCAACACAGCCTAATTGCTAAAATGCGTTATAAAAATTCATCAAAGGTTCCTTCAAAGTTCTTGCATGTAGATATCTCTTTAGATTTGCTCAATGTATTTTTCTTTTTACATTGTATGTCCGTTGATTAGAATATGAAAAATCACCATAAACCACGCTCTTCGAAAATTCATTTATATTTATGCATAATGAGTGGTCAAGAAAAAACAAAGCACTTCAGTCTCAACAGCATTGTACTTCATATCACTAGCTTCTTCACTAATGAGACAGTTCAATGTCCGACACGGTGTTAATAGGCATTGACTCAACATGTCAAATTACTATAGCTACAGGATTTTATAAATATAAATCTTTTACTGAGGATGAAAACATTGGTCCTTTTTTAAGATATGTCAATAATTCAGTGTTTATTATAAAATCAACGAAAAATGAACTTATATTGATGTTAATTTTCAGGAAATCGGATATGTATTTTTTTTTCTACTTTAAAATTATGTTGTTAACTACATAAATCTGCACCATGTGGTACTCTACAATGTTAAAGTAGATCTCATTTTTTTTTTTCAATTTATTTTAAAATTGTCCGCCATTGAGGTTTCTTCCTTTAGGTGTAGTACCAGTATTACTGAACCTCCCCGCTCAAACAGAATCTATGTACTCTTTTACACTTAATTGACGTCTGAACTTTGGCGATAATTGGATGAGGTCTCCCTTTAAATTTCTTCCTCTGAGGATAGATAAAAGTATTCTCATATTTGTCATCCGTAAGAATTTTCTTTTGTCGAAATATTTCATTTTTCAATTGTTCCTATTTAATGCTTGTTGCAACCTGTTAGCAGACAAGGGGTCCATTCTGCGGCATTATTTCCTTGGTCAGTTATAAGTTTCTTTGCTTAAAAGTTTTTATAAGTACTTCACCAATATTTTAAATGATTTCCATTGTAAATCATGTATACCTTTTGATTTTCTTACGGTTACAATCTTAACATTTTTTGCATTATGGAAATAACGAACGGTATTCAAGCTCAGAAGTACACAAAACAATATAAAACAGGAGCAGAGCAAACACGGCCCAACAGAACATCAGAGGTGGGATCTTATAATGCTTCTCTTATCCTTTAACTCCAAGCTTTTGTTTAAGAATTTCGAAAAACTTCTAGACATTACACAAGGGGATTATTCATAATTGTAACTCTTAAAATTTTGTATTTTTAACATTTTTTCTGCTATATGGCAAAGATTTTCACAAGCTTCTTAATTTTCTTTTTAGTTTAAGGCCATTTTATTTAGTGTCAAGCTCACTGTAATACCGCAAAAAACTTAATAAATTCATTTTTTTTTGGATGAAATAAATCCGTTGAAGAAAATTTTATTTTTGCAAAAAAGAAAAAAGTATGCTTGTTCTAGTAATTTTGATATATCGATCTAATAGAATATGGAAAATTCTAACTTTTTACGTTATATCGGATCATTCGCATGCACGACGTTAATTTAATGCATGATGTATTATTAATCATAAATTTCAAATTTTAACGCACAGCTTGGTGTTTTATTTTCAAGTATCAGAGCATAAAAAAAGAGAAATTTGAATATCAAGCACATACTTTTTAATCATGGATATAACATATTACTTAGGTTTGAATAAAAGATGTTACTAATCACGTGGGAGCTTAGGGAAAAGGCGTAATAAATGGTTTTCGGAAACATTCCTGTCTTGCCAATCAATTTGTGGCCATTTTTATTCTCGTCTGTATTTGTTTGTCAAGGTTTGATTCTCTCTTGTCCGTTAAGCAATGTTTTGTTACGTCTAAATTAAGTCAAAAAACCCACCCCTAAACTGTTTTCTTTAAAGAAGATTGTTTACCACAAGATTTAATTTGAACTAGTTTTAAGGAAAACAAATTTACTGCATCATAAAAGTCTACAACTAATAATCACATATTTATATTATTTTGATTACCTCGATCCCCTCTTCAACCTCTCTCAATATTTTTATATTTGCATGATGAATTATTTTACAATTTTTACATTTACATAATTTTCGTTCAGCTAAATAAACAGTCATAATTTTCAAAATATGTTAGATACAAAGAATACATATACTTTCGTTTACAAAACAAATTATTCCCATTCAGATATAATGATTTTTGCTGCAAATCATGATAAATTATGAGTTTCTTTGAACTGATTATAAATATTCGATATCCTCCCATTTTTATTTCCGTCTCTCGTTAAAGGTACACACCATTCACGTATTTTATGCCCTGTGTCATTATTCTGCTTAATTTCGAAGCAAGGATAAAATAGGAGTAGAGCAGGCACGTTCATATTCTCTCATTACCAATTTGATCCCTAATACCTATAAACTCTGGGAGCATATAAGGTCTTGAAGAAAACCTTCAGATGACCATTTTTTTATTCATAAACAAGGGTGTTTTGCAGACTATAGTACTTATGGAATCTTTCGTATCAGTCAGGATAATAGTTACACACAATTCAGTAAATTTCATGATTAGAAGAAAAAGGAACATCTGTTGTATATGGAGATACCGAACAGTATTCAAGATCAATGTCCGTAAAACATTACAAAATAGGAGCAGAGCAAACACGGACCTCTAAAACATCAGAGGTGGGATCAGGTGCCATGAAGGAGTAATATTACACACACCGTGTACTCCTTGTCGTGATCGTTAAATTTCAATTCAGTGTATAAATCATGGACTAACAATTAGTAAGAAAAACGCCAGTCAGCATTGGAGAGATTCTGGAGTTTGTTAGATTTCAGTGACAAATATTAGTAATAACACTATCTGTCAATTTTTGTATAAAAAATATAATTTTCATCCATTGACTTGGTTTTTCTCTTCATATTGTTATTTTTTTCATTATTGATTTTGTGGCTCCTTGTTACTTAGGTAAACCAATGAAATTCCGATTCACATTAAGATAAAATCCGATAATATATTAATTTTGTGTACAATTCAATTAAATATGTTCATTAAAAAAAATAAAACATTGATGAAAATGATCATTGTGTTTTATTAGAATGTAGCAAAACTACAGGATTCTTCTGAGTTATTGAAAAATTTCCCTGATGATGAAAAGAACAATCTTTCTCAAACATACCTTTCTACTTTTATTCTACTGAACTTTTTATATGTTTATTTGTATATCATGATATGTTACAAATAGAAATGCCCAGTTAAGTTTGCATTTGTCAGGATTTGCAAGAAAAATCTTAGGCCTCTATTCAAAAACATGACGTAAAAGCATTGTTGCCAACCTACGTAGACATCAAGTAAATCTGTTCATTCTTCTTTATGATATTTTATTGTTATATGTCTTTTGCTATCATGTTAATAATCTTAAATAATAACATGAATTATAAAAAGTTGAATTGATTGAAATGATACTTGATTTCAGTTTATCTTTTTCACATGGATATTTACTTTTAATCATCTTTGGCATTAACACTAACCATTTCTAAATATATGTTCATTAATTTGGTCCGTTGTCATAAAAAACAGAAATCATAGGAACCGAATAATCATACTGCAAAAAATTTGAAAAGTTCCAGTTATGTGAGAAGTAATTCAAATAAAATTTGTGATCCTAGATTCTATAAATTTTACGTACTTTCACAACATATATTTTTAAGGATGGCAATCTGAAATAAACACAATTCCACGACTTTTTAAGAAATGGATCACTCTGCACAATCAATTTCACTTATCAATGTGGGTTCCCGGACTCATTTATTTAGTTTCTGTGGTTGCTGGTCTAGCTCTAATGGTAATGCTTATTATCCCAATATGGATGCCACTTCCCTCCATCTATTAAATAAATCAACCCCTATAATAATTATTGGTAGTGTCATCACTGGTCACTTCTGCGCTTTACTAATTCAATCTCTTCTCTTAACCAAATACAAGGAAATTTAAACATTACTACACTGGATATCAACTAGATTCATAAAAAAAATATCTAGAATTTTCAAGTAACTGGAAAACATTTAACACCCAAAATTGAGCAATTTCCTAGTCAATATGAAAAACTCAAAGATGAGATTCTGCATTATTTCAAAAAAAAAAAAATACCATCATCGGCAAAAAAAGGAAATATTCATCTACGCATAAATTTGGCAAAAATATTCTTTTAATCATTTATCAATTGTAACCGAAATAAGTACTAGATATTTTTGCCTCCTTCGCTCCTAAGAACCAAATATTGAAAAAAACACTCTCGGGAATGATGTTTCCAGGGTTCATGTTTTACCTATTAATATTTTGTATTATTAAATATGGAGATTAAAAAAATTCTAGCTCAAACGTCCATTTTAACAAATTCAGAGTAGATCAAACACGGACCTCAAAAAAACCAGAAGTGGGATCAGGTGTTGTAGAGGAGTATACTAGTGAAAAAGAAATACCATGGTCTCTATTCTGTAAATTGATTGTGACGCATTATTTCTCTCTTAAGAATTGACAGCAATGAAGGAGAAACTTCAGGAGCACTGTACATTTACTAGTATGATTTTTGAGTAGAGGTGTACATCATGATCAATAGTGGGTACTTAAAGAGGCTGGGGTGGCAGCCATTTTCAGACTATTTCTATCTCCTTTAAAAGAAGAGCACCTTATAAAAATATACAAAACTGATCAAATTTTAAAACTAAAATGTATGCATTTTTTCTTTGCCAAATGATAGTTGACAGCTTAAGATACTGTATCAAAAAAATAAATAATAAGTTAAATCCGGTGGTTAATTTGGGATTAATTTGTTGACCCACCAGCCTCCTTAAAAAATCCAAAGAACGTTTGGAAAATTTTAATTTACAAAACTTTACCAAATCATTAGCATTTAAACGTTTAATTTCTCAACACTTTATGCAAAAAAAATTATTTACCTTGTCATTGGTCAATTGCAAAATTATTTTGTTAAAACCAGTATGGTTTTACCAAGTACTCATATTCAAAGATTTTTGAGTTTTCTTTTGACAATATTTATGACGTTTTGGAGATTAAATGATCCATGATTGTGTCCCGTTTTATGAAGAAGAATTTACGTTTACATGAGAAGACAAATACCTGTGGCCTTCAACTCGAAAATTATATATAGCAGCGACCTATTTTTTTTTTATAAAAAATAGTTGCTTCCATTCAGCTCTCGACTAGATATATGCAGTTGCCCATTCTTTCTCATGCCAAAGAGCAACTAATATGCATATTTTAACGTACCTAGTGAGAAGTAAAAACAAAACAATCCAAAAAAGATCCTTGTGTACATTTACATAGGCTTGAGCAAACCTACACACTTCCTATATTCCTGTTCTGCTGTTGTATGTCGTAATAAAACTGCAGGCTTTCAAAGTAATCACCACCATCAATGTTGTAAAGCATTTTTTGGAATCATTGATACTGGCGTATACCATCAAAAGTGCTGTTAATACCGTGTACTATTCTTCAAATGTTTCAAGGTTACACAATGTAAACATAGTTTCAATCTCAGGTTAATTCGTTGATTTGACTGTAAATGTTTCATCTTTTTGCAAGAGGAAATATAGATGCTAAATGACTATTGTATAGGTACAAACTTGATCACGAATGCGTGCCTACGCAAGGTGAGTGGTACACTGTATAAACGCACAGTATGACTTTTTGTAAAGTCTACCAGACGCAATACACTTTTTCTGTGAAAGAAAATAACCTTGCATGAGTTCAAAAGCCCTCTATATATGTTATAATGAAACATATGGAATGAAATTATATGATAGTTCAACTAATTATGATTTTTTTTACCTTATGGAGAATCCTTTTATTTGCATAAATAAGATAACCTGGTAATAATAATTGATGCCAAGAACAAATAAAAAACATTTGAATAGTTTCAAGCATTGGAATAGTAAGATGAAATCAACTACGGATCGAGTACCTAATTTTTTTTTCAAGAGGATCCGGCATTAAATTTACTGAAATTGAATACAACCGACAATTCCTTCCGCATTGCTCCAAGTAAAAGTTCCCTTTCTATTCAAAACGAATCACAAATTACCTCTCGTTTAAAAATACATGTTTTGGGGGACAACCATCGAATTCACGATCGTCTTTGTAGCGCAGTAGTAGATTTTCTGCTCTAGAGTCGTGGAGTAAGGAATTGATCTAACGTCTTTTTGCGGGACGTGAAGATACATCAGATGAAACTAAATGACTATTGCAGTAGATACTGGCAAGAAAAAGATCCCTAACTACCCAATGACCCCGACTGTCGATTAAAATTTATAGCTCTCCGTCGGCAATTGGCGGCGTCTTCATATAAGTGAAAAATTCGAAATGGACGTTAAACAACAGACAAATAAACCAAATTAACGTCTTGCTTAATTTACTTTTTTTGGTAATTTCCCCTCAATTTTAATAAAAAATTTAATTATAGTTTAATTTCAATTGTGTGTAAGTTATTTTTTTTTCAAATATGTCGACATGCAAGATAAATATGTTGACATGCAAGATAGTGGTAATAATAATTGAACAAATAAAAGACAAGAAAATTGCAATCAAATAAATATTATAAAAAGTCTTCAAAAATCTGAAATATCGCCCACATGTGACATCCAACATGCTAGATGCTACTTATTTATGTTAACGTGCAAGATAAATATGTTGTAATGCAACTTATTTATGTTGACATGCAAATTTATATTGCAACTTAGTTATGTTGACATGCAAGATAAATATGTTGACATGCAAAAGTTCTCTGTTGACATGCAACTTAGTTATGTTGACATGCGAGATGAATATGTTGACATGCAACTTATTTAAAACATGCAACATGTTTTGGGGACATGCAACTTATAAGTTGCATGTCAACATATTTATCTCGCATGTCAACATAATCAAGTTGCATGTCAACATAAATAAATTGCATGTCAACATATTTATCTTGCATGTCAACATAAATAAGTTGCATGTTAACATAAATAAGTTGCATGTTAACATATCTAAGTTGCATGTCGACATAATCAAGTTGCATATCGACATAAAAAAGTTGCATGTTAACATATCTAAGTTGCATGTGAACATATTTATCTTGCACGTTAACATAAATAAGTAGCATATAGCATGTTGGATGTCACATGTGGGCAATATTTGAGATTTTTTAAGATTTTTTTATAATTTTTATTTTATTGCAATTTTCAAACAAATCAACATATTTATGTCTTGCTAAATTTAGCTATGTTGCATGTTGGCATAATATGTTGCATGTATATCTATCTTGCATGTCGAAATATTTGATATAAAAATAACCTGCACACAATTATTAAATTTGATCACTTACAGTAACAATTATTATTATTAAATTTGATCACTTAAAGTACTTTATGAACCCATATTATAACATCGCTCAAGTCACAAGAGAAAAACTATTTTTATTAATTTGTCCCAACTTGGGCTACTTTGAGTATTTTCTGAAATTCCCCCTACAAAACAGTTTTATCTATGTTTGAAATATAGGCAAGAGAAAGAGGAGAAAAACTGTTAATTTCATACATACTGTCCTGGATAAAAATTGGCAAGAGCAATTCAATTTTTTAACAAAATTTCCTTCTCTTTACAAACAAATATATAAAATAAAGCATCCTTACGGTACAACAATATTATCTAATTTGTTTACAAAAATTCAAAACCACATATAAGAAAGTTTCATATCTAACATGAATATTTTCAGTAGATCTTGTATAATTGAAAAAGCATTAAATCTATTGTTACTCGTAGGTTTCTTTACACTAGGACAACATTTGAACTATCATAATGATCTCTTTCTTTTTTTTTTTTTTTTTTTTTTTTTTTTTTTTTTTTTTTTTTAACAAAAATATGAAATTCATTAAAGGATAACACCTGGTTAAATTAGGTTGTATTTATTTTAAAGTTCAATTAAACAATGTAAATTATGACCACAGCAAACACAAAACAAATGGGACCAGGTGTTCTGAAGGAGTAAGCTTCTCCTTTGTACTGGTCAATTCAGTGTAAAATTTATGTAAATTAGGTCGGTCACCAGTCGACCAAGGACAAATTGCATCTGCAGATAAGGAAATTGTATCGACCCAGAAAAATTGCCTTTTTAACGAGATATTTAATGTCCTTCATTGGTGAGTGAATATAGTTCATACGAGGAAGAACAAACCATTGTGCATTGAATTAACTTGGAGACCTCAATTCCATATGCAAATGGCATAATCCCAAATAAATAAGGGAAGTCGAAGTCATTACGTTTATCTTTAAGTCTACTGTCTAGGTGCCGATTTGGTACCAATGTAACATCTAAATATGAAACAGCTGTATGAAACATAGGGAAATAACGAACGGTATTCAAGACCAAAGTCTAGAAAACAATGCAAAATAGAAGCAGAGCAAAAACGGACCTCCAAACATCATAGGTGTGATCAGGTGCCAAAGAGGAGTGAGCATCCCCTGCTTTTTAGAGAGAGAGAGAGGGAGAAAGAGAAAGGGAGATAGGGAGAAAGAGAGAGATGGGGAATTGCCATGTTACTTCATTTCCATGAGTAAGACTATTTAAATTGGTAACATTTTATTAAAACAACTTAAAAACAATTGATTCCATTGTTTCCGGTTGGTGTCAAAAACCTCCTCGTCACTGTTTATATGTTAAATATTTTTGAGTTTCATAAAAAAAATTGATACGTAAAGTCGCAAGTCTGACATCTAATTTTGTCCCTTAACATCTCATTGTATAAATATAACACTAGTATTTTATCCATAAGGCCAGCAAGTAATAAATATCTTTGTTTTTATCTAAAAAGCCCAAAATAAAATTTTGTTTTGTTAATGAAAATTGCCATCCTATCTTTTGCTCACAATATAACTCAACGTTGTTGAGAAAGGTCTGTACATTATCACAATCCCATAAAACATTTGTTCATAATTGGACCGCTGTTCCACACAGGGTCAAAGCTGAATATCATGTAAATATTGTGACAGTTTAAACAAAACTATGTTTATATTCTTCCTTGACTTCTACATCCCCCAGAGTTAGGGATATGTGAATATTACTGTTGCATCGCAATTTTTTATTATTTGAGCTTGACCTCTGCATCTCCCAAGGTCAAGGTAACCTGATATATTGATGTTGTACTGAAATGTTGTTGTTTTTGAGCTTGTGTTGCTGGGCTTACCCGTTGCTTTGGAGGCCCGAAATAATATGTTATATAATTCAGCTGTGCCCGAAAGCGCTAAATAAATATAAAAGTCTTAAAATTTGTGTTGATTTATTGCACCTGTCCAAGATACTCAGTAATATGGCATCAATCTCGCCTATATGCGAATAATTAAGATGCTTTTATCGTTTCTTCTTCCACATTGCAGAAAGAACATAATTTGTCATCTCTTTTTCTAATTTTACATAGATAGTAGTTTGTACCAAGTAATTTTTTTAAAATTCTGTATTGACACCTTTGAAGTTTACTTTTTAAAAAAAATTTTGAATGGAAGTTTAATAATCATCTTCCATTCATTTTCCCCCACATTAAAAATACAATGCAATTTTTTCCCGATGGGTTCAACATCTTTATCATTATTTCATGAAACTGTTTAACCTTCTTACATATTGAATGAATATGAGTGCTAGACAAAACTAATGGGTTAGGTAAATTTGCAGTGATATCATTACTTTTCATTGGGTTTTTTTTCATGCCTTTACAGCATGTATTACACCTGAAAAGCCTTAGAAATTAAGCCTTACTTTTGATATATACAACATAATTCCTCATAATTTTAAAAGGAACCATTTTCATCTATAAGATCATTAAAAACTCTAATATTTAAGTCATGCATATTTTTTATTATATAAACGACTTTCTCACCAATGACAATTTAAAGGTACTTGGACACAGATTTGAAGTTAATATTTTCTGTTTTTTTCTCTATAATATTACGAAGTATATATTTTAATAGCATTTCACACAAAAATTACTATAAAATCTTATTTCATTTCAAAGTTATTAAAACTTTAATTTTTTTGGCGGGTTTGATTGACACATCCTTACACTTTCACAAATTTTAATTTTACTCTTAATACTTAGGAAAAGTGGCATTGTTGTGTTTGAATGCAAAATATTGATACTATAATTCAGAAAATTCAGAGTAGACATGTTCGAAAGCAAAACAAACACACAATATATTGTCAGTCCGTGCAGTTGTGGTAAGCAGACTGTGACGATTCATAACGCACCCGGTGAAATCTAAACATAAATAAAAACAAAGCTCGTGCCATGTTTACAAAAAACTGTGTACATAACAAGAGTGTGATCGATTTGCACACACGACTTAGCTCGGAATGACGATACTTGTGAAGGTGTTTTGTTTTCTAACATTTATATTCTGAATAAAATTATTTTTCTGGATTAAAGTTTTAATATTTCTCATTAATACACAACAAGATTGCCACTTTTCTGAAGGATTAAGAATAAAGTTAAATATGTGAAAGTGCCAGGATGAGTCAATCAAACCCGCCAAAAAATTTGAAGGTTTAATAACTTTTAAAAGAAATAAGATTTTCAATTAATTTTTGTGTGAAATGCTATAATAATATATAATTCGTGATATTATGGAGAAAATATTAACTTCAAATCTGTGTCCAAGTACCTTTAAAGATTTAAAAATTGTATGTCTCCTGAAACCTTACATACACTAGAGTGTTTATTTTTTAATAAATCCCAGCCTCAAAGGCATCTTGCTAAAACTTGTTTTTCAAGTTCTTCATGATACTTTTAAATGTTTAAATATATTCAATGCCACATGTAGATTTTTTAAAAATAAAATCTATGTTATTTATCTTTTAAGAAATATTGTGAAATAAAATGTGTGGAGATATTAACGAACAGTATTCCAACTCCAAAGTCAATTAAACATTGCAATATAGGATCGGGGCAAACACGAATCTCCAAAACATCAGAGGTGGGATCAGATGCAATGAAGGAGAGAGCATCCTCTGCTGGTCACTCGCGCCGAGTGCTCTTTCTCATAATAATGATATAATGGAAAAAATACGTTGACAACTCAGTGTGTAAAAAAATGGCCTATCAATCAGTATGAAATTAGTCAGTCAGCATTTGACTTAAAAATAAAAGTGTATTTGCTGACAAGGTCATTGTATCAACCATAGAACGTACGACATGATGACTTTGAACAACGCTAATAATCTTCTTGCTTCATCAACTTGTTTGTAAATAACTTACCTCGTTTTAGAAATTGTTCATGCATCGAACATGCTCTTGCGAATCGAATGAAATGAGACATATAAACTACGTATGCAGGTGACAAAGGCATATTGCTGCATAAATAAGGGGAGTTGACAATTTAAAGGTCATCTCGTTTATTATAGAGCTTGGTTAGTTGGCACCCGTTAACGTTTTATTTTTTTAAGTAAAAGATCCAAATATGAAACAGATGTGTTAGACTCTGTAGAACCTTTTATTTCACGATAAATGGGATATGCCGTGTCTACATAAAATAAAAGTAGCTATTGTAAATTGACAATACGTTGTCGATATATCTAAATGTCGAGTTAAAGGCCACAGCAGATTGTTCTTCCATATCATGAAAAAGATTTTGCTTATTATGAATACAAAAATAGGTTTGCTAATAACGAGGCGCAATTGGTACTCATTATAATTCTAATAGATTGTTGAAAGACTTGGTCTCCAAAAACCACAGATATTGTCACATAGAAAATCGAAATTCTTTTTAATATTAACTTCAGAAAACTTGTACAATCAGAAAGTTTTCACAAAGTAATTTTGCAAATGACCAAGGTAAGTAAATTTACGAGTTCCATTTTTATTGAAAAAGCAACTTTCAATGATGTCAGAAAGCCTGGGCTCAAATTTATCGTGGGGAATAATTATATATAAGGTTGAAAAGTCGTGAGTTTTTATGTTCTTAATTTTGGTTGACTTTTTATGAGTGTGAACAATTTTAAGTTTAGAATTTCGTCTGTGGTGTTTTTCTGATGTCTGAAAGAGTAGTTGTAAATAGAAGGAATGTTAATTTACAGAGATGTTTAGAAACCACTATAAATTGAAAATCAATATTTTGTATACATTTCTTGTTGGAAATCGCAAGAAAGTAATTTCCAAAATATTTCCTTTAAATTCGGTTGACTCTCAGTCGATAAAACAACATTATGTTAGATTGTATATGAACAATAAGATTATTTGAATATGATGAGTAATGATACACATATTAAAAAATCTCTCTGGAATCAAAATTCCTAGGAGCGTGCTTCATTCATGAGAATTGAATTCACAATGCAGAATGAAAAAGTTTATTGTTTCATTTCATATAGATGTACATTGTAAGGCAAACTAGTCGCCAGCGTGCGGCGGTGGTTGCTATAGAATCCAGAGTACGGAGTTAAACCTTTCGCCGAATCTTAGGACGTATTATTGGAGAATGTGTTAACTGAGGTCCCGTATGCTGTATGTTCTGGGCAAAAAATCTTTCATTTCTCGATTAATGACCCAAAGTACAAAGTACATGTCTTAATTCCTAGCCCTCTACCGGCAACTGGTAGCGTCTTAATACAATTTTTTTAAAAATTGACAGGACGTTTATCAAACAAACAAAACAAAATACATGTAAATACACTCAAACATCTTGCAAATGATATTCAACGCTTACAATTTGGTGTTCAAAACGTTCAATTCCTACTCTTAGCTATAAAGGCCACGAATCGGGAACAGAATTTAATGATTTTGAATAAGTATAAAAACTTTATACGTAAGGTGTCTGTTCCTTTTTCTGAAAATTGTCAGTTATAAAAACGAAGAACTATATAAAAAAAAAATAACTGTTCATACTTTGCACTAATTTTCTTATAACTTATAATTAAATTCAAGGTATAACAAGTACTTTTCTGTGCAATACTAGTATCTGACACAGTAGTTGATCTGCAGCCGGAAATGTTTCACAATAACACACATTGATAGTCTTTCTGAGAGTTCTATGATATGGCAAAGCATTATAATTTTTTTCATCTTTGAAAAATAAGTATTTTGAAATGGTTGGTTGATCAAGCTGATAATTTTCTCGCATACTTTTATGATGATTTGATTTCATTAACATATGTTATCAAAAGTGTAATAAAACGCTGAATAAAACAGAGCGTATTTAATGCATATAAGTTGTATTTTTACAAAACCATAAATATCTCAAATTCTATATTATATGTCATCACTTTCTTTAAGACCTATTATCAACTAGTAGGACCTTAGAATGAAAATCACAGTAAAAACATTTGTCTGCAACCAGAGGAGATAAATTCAGCAATCAATGTTATGAGGCAAGTAGATGTAATTACAGTGTAGAAGGAAGGTTCTTATTTTATTACTTTTTAATTTTCAATGAAAGTCTTTCCATTACAAACACTTCATTATCTTCCTCAAAGCCGGTAATAGATAATAAGTACTGACTGATTTATATGTAATTTGTACGAAAGCCCAGAAGGCTCATTCGAGATTCGAGTTTCAAAATACGAGATTCGAAATTCGAGATTCAAAATTCGAAATTCGAGATTCAAAATTCGAGTTTCGAGATTCAAGATCCAAACGAACCAATCAAAAGTGGGTTCAACATTTGATTACTCCCCTTTATTATGTTTTAACTATCAAGAAATAATTCAATATAATTATATCAAATGGGTCATTTGATTAAATTACAATGCAAGAAAAAGTGTTATATATATTAGAAGGAAATTTAAATAATTAATGGATTTTTGATCCGCAAAAAATATTTCAATTTATATTATAGATTCTTAAATATTAAATAGATTACATATATCAGGAGTATATGATTATATTTTTGTATTAACGACTAATTACCGGCCGCTAGGAGGTGGTCGGTTATATGATATGAAAGTTTGAGGTCGCTGTGCGTTTCTGCGGAGTTAAAACAATTTAAATAAAAAATATTTAACATTAATATAATAGTATATTTAAAAGAGCGTCTAAAGGTTAAAGAAGAACGCACAATAAACATAAAATTAAAAATTCTTATGAAAAATGAGGTAAACATTACATTTGAGGTGCGGAGAAAATTAGGACATGTGTTGGGCGTAGTCTAAAGCAAAGACCGCGTTATGTATATTACACAATTTTACTTTCTCTATTCAAACGGGGTTTGTTGTACGTATTTATTTTAAAATGACGTGTACATATGTACATATATAAACATTTTGAAAAACATGGTTAGATGTTAATTCATTAAAAGACTTAGCAGGCTACAGACTATTACAAGATTTGGCTCTTAGCAGACGAGGATAATGCACGTTTTACAATGTGCCAAGAATTTTCCCGCTACAACTCAAAGAAAAGAAATGTAGTGGCGGATCTAGAGGGAGTTTAGTTTTTTCCTCTAAGAGAGAAAGGATACCAACATATTTGTTTCATTTTTATTAAATTATACTACACTGCATATCTAGTTGTAGATTACATTTAATTTTAGTTTTAAACTTTTAATATAAATGCCATACAGGCCGACGGTTCAAACGTTGTTGACGCAGAGTACCAGGGGTTAATACTGAACATGCATTATATAATTAACGAGCACAACCTTTTAATATCACGAGGATAACTATATTTTAACAGATAAATATAAGATATTTTAAAAACAGATCACCATAGTCTTTAGCTATAGTTGCTTCATAAAAGGAACAATTAATTGGTTTGCGGCCGATTTTTGACGCAATATATATGTTAATATATGTTTCTTGTCTTAATTTTTAGAAAAACACAGGTACGTGTGGACAAGACCTCCCGCCACCCCACCCCCTTGATATTGAACCCCAGGGCTTATTTCTCTGTTATGTGTAACCTTACAATACGAAAAAATCGCTGGCGTAAAACCCACAGAATAATCGCTCAACCAAAAAAAAAAAACAAAACAAAACAAAACAAAACAAAAACACAATTTATTACCCCACTTTACAAGAAAGAATGATGTTTACGGAGAAAATGTGGGATTATTACGTGATGCAGAGTCAGTCCGATAGCATGATGGACTAAGACAGAAATACATTGTATATGTATATGTGTGAATCGACATTTAAAGTTAAAACAAAATAAATGCATTTAATACCAGTGGGGGTACAACGTAAACAGACTGGAGTGGCATTTCCTTCTCTTATAATGTATAGTGGGTATTTAGGGGGGGGGTGTTGAGCGATTATTCTGGGGATGATGAATAAGTTTAATAAATATAACTTGTAGAAAAAAATGTCCAATAAGCCCTAGGGTTGAATATTGAGGGGGGGGGGGGTGGTACCGTCCACAAGTACCTGTGGTATTCTTTACAGAGGAAATGCATAAAAATTAAGTTTAGTAGACAATTCAAAAATATATATACTCCTGATATATGACATCTATGTAATGTTTAAGAATCTATAATATAAATTGAAATATTTTTTGCTGATCAAAATTCCATTAATTATTTAAATTTCCTTCTAATATATATAACACTTTTTCTTGCATTGTAATTTAATCAAATGACCCATTTGATATAATTATATTGAACTATTTCTTGATAGTAAAAACATAATAAAGGGGAGTAATCAAATGTTGAACCCGCTTTTGATTGGTTCGTTTGGATCTTGAATCTCGAAACTCGAATTTTGAATCTCGAATTTCGAATTTTGAATCTCGAATTTCGAATCTCGTATTTTGAAACTCGAATCTCGAATGAGCCTTCTGGGCTTTCGTAAATAACAATCTATTGAGAACCATAATACAGTTATCTAAAATATATTACGGTATTGTACATAGCTTGGAAGAAAACAATTAAGCATCATCATATCCATCTAAACACAGAAATCATGTCTTGAATATATTCCAATTTTTGGTATTGGCTCATCGCCTCCTAAAAAGCTGCTTGAAGTCCAGGAGTAAGGCAAATCTTTGATTATTTCTTTTAATTTTAATGAGTTTTCATATATCCCCAAGGTCTTGGAGAGACAACAGAAATGTACCTTAACAATTATTAGTATTGTTCCTTTATGCTTTAATTACTGCTCTCATTTTACAAAACAAAGAAAAATTAAAACATTTTGAAATTTACTGATGCATTAGCTAGATAATTATTGAAGGAAAAAGAATAACTAGTAGTTATATTTGCTTTTGTTAATTTTTTTTATTTTTCTTGTTTTACTATTTTTATTATTTTATTTTTTCTGTTTTAAAATTAAGTCGGTCATTGACATTTAACGTAAATTGTATGTATGCCCGCCTTCGTACATGCTATTAAGGCTTTCATTACTAATCATAAATAGAGCTCATTACTATTATTGGTGCTTCATTCAATCTTTGAAATTCATCGGCTTATGGGGTAAAGACCTTTTGGTGACAATGTCCACTGCATATCTTCATATGAATATTTAAGGAATCGCTCTCTAGTTTGTTGGGTATGCCAGGGCATCAACGGTAGTTTAAAAAGTGGGATGGTTTCATTAACTGACGAAGCCCATTATGCATAAATCATCCCAAGTTTCCACCTATCGTTGATGTCCCTGACATACTAAGCAACCTAGACAGTGTTTCCTTATATTTCCATTTCATTGTGAAATAAAAATATGTAAATTAAGTTTTTTAAAAAAAATGTCTAATAGATTTGAATTACACGATTCTTATTATGTCAATTTGAATAGTCCCCGCCAATTGTCCTCGGACACAAAGACAGACGCGCGCATGCATATTAGGCCTTCTAAGCTCATGAAACAGACTTAGACTTAAGTCAAAATTTCAATTATCTATAAAATCTTTAAAACTTGTTAAAGGAAACTCATAATTTGCATACATCAACTCACGTTAATTTAAAAATGTTATCACAGAGAAATCAAAAAGAAAAAGAAAAATAGAGAACCATAAATAATCTCTGACAGAATAGACTTTTTCCAACATGTATAAACGATGTAAAGAATTTTTGGTTCATTTTGGTGCCTACATCCAAATACAAAAAAAAGGATTATTAAGCTTTATTTTTACTCTTTTGAAAAAAATAGTCTATAAGATTTTAACAAAAGATTTTGAATAGTCTCACGATTAGTTTGCATGACTTTTCTTGTATCTCGGCATCTTTTTTTTTTTATTTGAATTTTAAATGATAGTGTAACAAATTGAAAAGAATGTTACTAGTAAGCACTGGGGAAAAACACGGAGAAAACGAATAGTAATCAGGCTCAAAAGTCCATTTAATAATGCAAATCAGGAGCAGAGCATCAGGGGTGGGATCATGTACCATATAGAGGAAAGCTTCCCCTGTCGACCGGTCACAACCACTGTGTACTTCTTGTCATGAACAGGAAAACAGAAAAGTCCGTGGACGATTTCATGTGTAAATAATGACCTTACATTTGGTAGGGAAAACGTCTGTCATCTTTAATAAAAGATTGTATAAATTTGCTGGCGAAATTATTGTATCAACCATAAAACTCTCAAAATGATGACTTAAAAACGATAATTAAAAGTGTTTGTTTCTTCAACGTCTTTGTCAATATATTTCACGATTTAGAAATTGCTTGTACGCAGAACATGGACTTTTATATCTTTTCAACTGAAAGGCCTAAACTGCATCTGCATATGATAAGGGTATATTGCTACGTTACGGTAGTTAGCTAAATCCATAATTTTTATTAAAATTTTGTCTTACCATGAAGATATTTTCTAATAAAATATCCAAATATAAAAAAAATTGTGTCAGATTCGGTGGTATCATCTATTTTCACTATTTTATATCGAGTCGATTGGGAGAAACTATTGTTAATTGTCAATGCTAAATGTCAAGTTGAAGGCAACAGCAAGTGTTTTTCGTCATATCGTGTTTAAGGTTCTGGATAAATTCTCCTTAATCTGAATACAAAAATAAACTAAACTCCTGATAACGGAGCGCATCTGGTTCCCATGGAAATTCCATCAGATTGTCGGGAAACCTGATCTCCAAAAACTACATTAATATTGAAAATCAGATGATCAATTATCTTTATAACAACTGCCTAATTTACAATCAAATGTGTTTTTTTAACACAATAATTTCGTAAATGAGCAATGACAACGAACAGGAATTTACGACTTCCATTTTTTTTTTCAAAAAGCTGTCAATGAGGTCCAAAAGCCTGGTATTAAATATATTAAAGGGAAAAGAAGTAAAAAGTGCTTTAAAGCCGTATGTTTTGATGCTTTTAAAAAATATTAATGTGTTTTAAAACAACTTCTATAATTTTTTGAAAACTATTGCCCCATCTTTGGCACTTTTTACGTCTGAAATACGCATTCTGTTTACTGATATTTTTGTACCATTCGTATCCCATTGCGTAATAATGTGAAAATAATATTTGATAATGGCTTCTGATATATGTTTCTTTCTTTTCACTTATGTGTTTGAGATTTGTATTGTTAATTATACGATGTGTTGGCATATTCTGATTGCTTTGTCATTTATTTACTAATAAATGACCATTCAATTCCAACCTCGCGGTTTCATTTTTGTCAAACAGGGCACCGCCATATCAGGTATCCATATAAAGTTATAAACCTTTACGGTAATACCAAAATACGTACGAGCACTTTGTTTCTTAATATTCAGACTTTTTCCAGGGACAAGAAATTTGTACAAATAGTTGTTAATATTCCACAATCTGAATGTCTAGCTGTAAATGCCAAAAGAATTAGAGTCTATTGGAATAATGATGAAAAAGAATATTCATAGCCAGGGTGTTAGCTATGCAATCATAATAAATACGGATCATGATTAAACGATCAGCAAAATGCGTATTAATTAAATTCTAAGAGTATATGACCGGCTATTGACCCTGAGGAAGCCTGAGCCAATTTCTTGATAACCAGTTGGTTTTTGCTTTAGTTGTGGCTTTGAAGAAAGCTTACATGGAAATGTAAATCTTTTTGGTAGGCATAAGAATTATGCTGATAAATTTACGAGTTACAATTCCTGATGAGTAGGATTCTTTCGTTTTTCAGTTTTCTCCTGAGAAATGCTTATTTAAAAAAAAAAAACAACAAGCGCTGTAGTTGCTCAAAAAATATACTTTATGCAAGTGATTTCACAAACCAGGTTTATTAATATGACCACATAGAAGATTACCAGGCAATACAAAAAGATCATTGAAACTACCCCACCTTGTTTTTAACTTGAATTTCCGACGTATATAACCATGTCTTCAAATAAAATTTTTTAATGCGTATAAACGATTATACAAAAGGACATCAACCGGAAACACGTCAATCACTATTCAGAAAAGACGTGAAATCTTAATTTTTATCTGAACATATAACCTTACACATTTTCACAAAAAATTATTAAATAAATTCATAGAAGTTTTTGACTAGATTTTTCATATAAAAATCATAAAATCATCTACCAGCAAGGAAGCAACAAATAAATGTTTGTCTGGTTTTTTTATAGTGGATGTTCGAGAATTTTTTAACTCATTTTTAAAACGCCAGTAGAGGACTATAAATTTAAACCTATACTGGACACTGAGGGCCATTAAGCAGTGATCATGGTGGATCTTTTTCTTACCAGCACTACTACAACACCAGGTCTGGGGGCCATAAAACTTAAACGAGCTAACTTTTGATCTCAGTCTCACTTTTTCGCTATATATTCCTTTAGAAAAAAATAAGACTGAGATCAAAAGTGAGCTGGTCTAAGTTTTATGACCCCAGGCCTGGTCCTTGTTTATATTGATTCATCTAATACCGGACTCAATGTCCAGCAATGGATTACGAACCCTCAATGTAAGGATCAACTCCTGACTCATCGACTCTAGATCATACGCTCTAATCACTGCGCCATTCGGGCGGCAAAAAGCCCCGAAAAAGTTCACAAATAAAAGTCAAAGAAATATGAAGATATACAAAGATTCAATGTTTATATACTAGATAATAATAAAAAAAGATCCATAATTTCAACATTTTAATTTTCTTTACAAAATTAAAATTAAGAATGACAGTCCTAAATTAAGAAAAAAAAGAAGTAAACACTTGTTGTGGCCTTCAACTCGACTTTCAGATATATCGACGACATATTGTCAATTAACAATGATAATTTCCATTCCTACGTCGATACGATATATCCAGGAGAGCTTGAGATAAAAGATACCACAGAGTCTGACACATCTGTTTCAAACTTAGATATTTTACTTGAAAAAGACGTTAATAGTAACCTAACAACCAAGCTATATGATAAACGTGACGACTTTAATTTTTCTTTCCTCAACTTCCCTTACTAATGCAGCAATATACCTTCATCACCTGCAGACGGAGTGTATATATCTCAATTGATTCGATACGCAAGAGCATGCTCTGCGTATGAACAATTTCTAAAACGAGGTAAATTATTGACAAGCAAGTTCATGAAACAAGAATATCAGCAGTCTCGTTTAAAGTTATCATTTCGTAAGTTCTATGGTCGATACAATGACCTTGTCAGCAAATACAAGTTATCATTGAGTCAAATCCTGACTTACGTTTTTCATACGAATTGTTAGTCCATTATTTATACACTGAATTAACGACGGATTTTTCCGTTATTTCACGATCATGACAAAGAGCACACGGCGGATGTGACCGGTCAGCAGGGGATGCTCACTCCTCCATGGCACCTGATCCCACCTCTGATGTTTCGGAGGTCCCTGTTTGCTCTGTTCCTATTTTGTATTGTTTAATGGACTTTGATTTTAAATACTCTTCGTTATCTCCATATCCTTCTTTAGTTGTTTATCGGAAGTTCGGTTGAACTTGAACATTTTCCAGGGTTAATTATCTCTTATTTATCATAATTTAACTAATGCATTTAGTACTTTTCAAACGGCTTTATTTAGTTTTATTTCAAACATGTCTCCATATTCTTGTAATAATTAGGATCATTAAATGCAAAGATTAAGTTGGATAATTTGCCAAAGTCTATCTTTAATGGTTAAATTGCGTTAATTAGGATGTAAAGAACAGGAGGAACCAGAGACAGGTTCCAACATAAAAGGCTTCAGTGCCTGATTAGCATCTGATCTGTCGTGAAGCAGAAATTTTATACCGTGCGCATGTTTTTTAATTCATTTACTTCCTGAAACCTATAGACGTTTAATGGCAGCAGCACACGTTACACCCACTTTCTATCTAAGTAGCAGGACCGTTTTGAATTCATTTTAAAAAAAACTTTTATGAAGTTACAGCCATCGACATAAAATGTTTCTAAAACGGGAAGTTTATGACGTGTTATGCTAGCTTTTTTTCGTTTCGTGAGAGACATTTTGACCTTTTTGAATGTCTACAAAGTCTTGAGGATATATATTTAAACCACTCTTTCTATTAAGGTCATAAGAACTTGGAACAGTCAATAGAAATCTATGTTATAATTTCTACGCATAAATGAACCTCCAGTTTTTTATCATTTGTACTCAAGTAAGGATGGTGTAGGTACATCAAACGTCTGATATTACCATTAACTTACATACCGAAGAGTAACTAATTCTTAGCATCCAACCACTAATGAAATACCAATGTTTTATTATTATCATGGTTTTCTTTTCATAAATGTTAGTGTTTAATTCTACTTAATTTACTCTTCGCTCAAACATGTTCATACGAGCTTGTAATCTTTAGGATCGTTAGGGATTAACTAGGATAATATGAGGAATTCTGTCTTTAATGGTTAAATTGCGTTAATTAGGATGCGATAAACAGGAGGAACACGAGACAGATTTTAACATAAAAGGATTCAGTATGCCTAATTAGGATCTGGTCTGTCGTGAAGCAGAAATTTTATACTTCCTGAATCATAGATGTTCAATGGAAGCAACACACGATACACCTACCTTCTTTCTAACTAGCAGGAGGTTTCGAATTTATTTTAAAAGTTTTAATAATGAATATACAGTAGGCATGTAGAAATGGGGGGGGGGGTTGTGCCCCTTTTTACCATACATAAATAACTATGGGGAATGGACATTGAAAGTCTCCGCCCCCTCCCTCCTCACTTCTTGTTGCAGTATATACAATTAAGGATTATAGGCGTCGGAAGCAAATTGAAAAGAGGTGGCTAAACCAACAAAAAAGGTAAACCACAATTTCCAATGCCTATATAATGTCTATCTTTGCAAAAAAAATGTAAGGGGGGGGGGGGGCTAAGCCCTAGCCCCGGTTCCGACGCCCATGAGGATAATGTGGTAAACTTTAAAAAGTCGTCCTGAAAGAAGATTCATCCTCACCCCATCCACCCACACACACATACCGATGAAAATATGGTTTATAAGGTTGGATAATTTTTTTTTTTTGCTTGTCAATTTTTTCCAGGTAAGTTGATTTTTTATTCTCTGACTGGCTTCTACCGATGATGTGACACTGTATAGTCAACGAAATTAACGGTTCTGAAACAGAAAGACTTATGAGGAGATATTTTAGCTTATTTAAATTACATTGCAGACATTTTGACCTTACTAAGTCTTTGGGGTATATTTTTTTTTTTTAGGCTATTGGAACTCAGAACAGACACTATAAGTCTGATTAACGTTAACACGGCGATACTTTTCCAATTCGAAATCACTTATATATTAAAGACTAGAAGGGCCAAATTAGGAAAAAAAAAATAGTCGTAATAACGACTTTTTATCTCGTAATTACGACATTCTTAAGTCGTAATAAACGACTTTTTATCCTGAAATAACGACTTTTTATCTCGTTATTACAACTTTTATGTCGTAACGAGTTAAAAAGCCATTATTACGAGATAAAACGTCGTTATTACAACTTAAGAAAGTCATAATAAGGAGGTAAGAAGTTATTACGACTGAAGAAAGTCATAATAACGAGAGGAAAAAGTCGCAATAACGAGATAAAAAGTCGTTATTACAAGATAACAAGTCGTTATAACGACTTTATTATTATTTTTTCTAATATTACTCTTCTAGACTTTCGTAAAAAATAATTATACATAATTGAGGATGGTGTAAGTTTATTAAATGATTAAATTAAGCATTGAATTTTATTTTGGGATTGTCTCAGGATCCAGCCAATTAACACACCTGTTTGCCTTTACCATACAAATTGATTATTACATAGCGTTAGCATTAAAAGGAACACCAATGCTTATTTTTAAGTCTCTTATTTTCCCTTTTCATTATTGTTTATATTCCTAATCTTTAGTATGAATTTAGCGCCCTTGTTAAAACTGGTGTGCTGTATAGAGGACTTAAAGCCGTTTGTGACAAAAAATTGTGACGTTGAAAATTCCAAAGCTTATATAAGAACATTGCTTCGAGGGGTAAAAAAGTGACAAATTAATTTTAAAAGTTTTTAAACATTTGTTGTATTTTTACTTAATTTAATTGAAAATTTTCATTAAATTGTGTAAAAATATTACATTTTTGGTGTTGCCAGTTTCATTCCATTCGATTAATCAGAAATCAATTAATTTCATATTATATAATAATCAACAGGTTTTGTGTGTTAAAGAGATTTGAATTAACGTCGTGGATTTCTAATGGATTTTATAAAGAAAATTACGCTGAATGTAAATATATTCTTAACAACAAAAGAGTTGTATTTTTTTTTTGGATTGCCTCAGGATCCAGCCAATTAATGGCCATCTTTCGGTTTGTTTGCCTCTAACCATATCGGCTTGGCTATTATTAAATAGAGGTGATAGAAAATTTTGCCTAAATGGAACACAAATTAAAATTGCAAATCCTTTCTGGTAGAGATGACGTTTTACAACGTCATTGTGTGGTTATTCCTATAGTTAACTATAGTAAATTTTTGTTAAGGTTACCTTATAAGGACTTAAAGCAATACAGTTCTGTGAACAAAAAATATGCATGGACCTCTGAAAATTTAATTTTTTTTTGTTCTTTTAAGGAGCGTATGACTTAGTTAGTGTATTGTTTGTAAATACTAAATTTTGACGTAATCTTCGTTATATTACTTTCAAGGAATTGAAAATAAGCAGCATTTAATGTGTAAAAAATATTATTTTGTTGATATTTAGAAAAAAATTAATACAAAATCAATTAATTTCATATTATAATATTTCAGGTTTTGTGTCCATTGGAACGCACATAAAAATGACATGTCAGAAGTCCACGAACTTGTCGAACAACCCTCGTACGCCATGACCCATGTATTGATTAATTAGACGCAACATTCCGTAGCAAACATTCAGTATAAAATCTAAAACTAAAGACAGCAATTGTTATGAAACAAGTCAGTCAAAATACGATCCAATGAAAGGTTATATTTGCTAACATTTTCATTATTAAAACTTTAGCTAATGTTTTAATTATCATTGTAATATATATGTCTGTCAGTAGGCTACCTTGTTAAAAAATTTTTGATTGCACTCAGAATATTAATAATGTTTTAGATATAAAATTTTGTGCAGAAGTTTGATATCAAATTAAAATTGCATCATTACCTGCTGCCCCATGGCGTTCTACAACGTCATTGTTTTTGTCGTTTTCAATCAGGCCTCATGTCCATAAACTAAGAAGAGACTTAAGTCAAAATTAAGATAACATCCAATTATGAAACAGAAGTGGAAGCCTGTAATGTTTTTGTTTATTTTAGGTTCACTGGGAAATAGCGAGTCTATATATGAATTTAAATAACTTTTCTTAATATTTAAACATCGTCCGTTTATATCTGAATGTAGAGTTGAAGGCCACTGCATGTGTTTTCTTCACATGGAGAAGATTTTGAAATAACGAAATGCTTGGTGGGTTTCTGGTGATAGACTGAAAAAATTTAAAACATATACACCACTGCACCACTGCTTGAGGTGTCTTTTCGTGCCGACACATATTGCCATTGTTTCATATTTTTCATATTGACTTTGTTTCATTCAAATACATGTAACAGTTCTTCTTGTCGTCGGGTTCAAACACGACACATACAAAATTAATCTTTAGCAGATGCTCAAATGCTCAAACCACTGCGTCACACGTGTGTCAAAATATGTATATTGAATCTCTTTTAACACGTTAATTTTTCTCATAAATGACTAGATAATGATTTTATTTTTCAGATTTATTGTTATTGTCCTGCCAATGAAAAGCAGAAGTTGGTGCACATCGGGAAACACTCACAAAATCTTGGCAACAGTTTGGATAATATCTATAATTCTATCGTCTCCTGCCTTTTACATCATGGTAAGACATTTTACACAAATGCTACCTCAAATTTGAAAACAGACATTTTCATCTCTTTGAATCATGATTCAGCCTTTGTGTTGACAGAATAAATACAGCATTTATAATTAATCATTTGTAGAAGTTTAAGCTGATTACAATTTTTTTTAAATCTTAAATATTTTCGAACAAAAATGATTTTCCTTTTATTGATATAAAATAGTGCAATCAAAGCCCTTATTTATTTGGAAATCTGCACCAAGAACTTTGAAAATTGCAATAATACACTGTATATGAAGCGACTGATAAGTGTATCAAAGAATATAAGTAGGGCTCTACAGATAAGTTCACGTGGTTTTGTCTGTCATGTGTGTCATGTAAGACAGCAAAGACAATTATACCAAGTCTTTTTTAGTAAGAACCCTTTCAACCGAAAATTAATCCGATAAAATCCAATCCTAGGAAGGAAGTTCTGTTTACTAAAAGTGAAATGAAAAATAAAGCTTTATTGTGATTTGAGGGCACAACAAAGCAGCAAGCAAACCCCAAGAAACTACAACTTCGCTGTTTAATCGACTTTATTTAGCATTTACATCGATCAAGGAAAGAATGCCTTTTATGAGAGAGTGGGTTTCAGATATAAAGATTTGCTACCACTTTTTTTTTTCATTTAACAAGCATTGACCTCACATTTATCACTTTTAATCGCATCCTGATGATTCTTTTCCCCATCTTGGACATGGAATGAAGATATAGCTCCATAACATCTTCTTTATAATTGTTATTATCCTTGGAATGTATTCAATCATTGCTCATTTAGCGGAAAAATTGCCTTTTTTAAGTGATAAAAGAAGTTTGATCTCTGTGAAAAAATATGCCATAATGTTATCATATGATATCAAAAATAAATACAATACAGTAATCCTGACACAGTGGTATCATGTGAAAGCTACATCAGGGCATTGTTGATGAACTAGTAAATCTGACATATTGGTATCACATGATAGCTACATCAAAACACTGTTGATGAACTAGTAACTCTGACATATTAGAATCACGTGATAGCCGATATCGAATCAGTGCAATTTTGATAAACTAGTAAATATGACCAATTTTATCACGTGACAACAAAGGCAGTAAAATGTTGAAAAGACTAGTGTAAAATATTATTATCACGCGGTAGCTAAAATCAGGGAAAGATACATAAACTAGTTAACCTGAGAAATTTTAACAGTTTAGGTCATTCAGGCCTATTATTTGTTGTAGCTTTTTTAGCTATAAATTACGCAAAATAATCAATAAAGCTTTCAGTCTTTAATATATTAAGATCTTTTGTTGCTACCAGGGAATCATATTATTAAAAAGCTTACTTGATAAGCGGAAATTGAAATGTGAAAGATTTTTATAAGGTTAAATAAAAAAAAAACAACACACATTTAGGACCAATTAATTCTACAAAAATTGCTATATTATGTATATCTATCTTTATTACTGAATACTTTGCCTGTCATTATGTGCATCATTGATGTTTATGCACAAGATTCATATTCTTATATCAAAATAGCACAGTCCTATATTAGAGAAGTTGTTCGGTTTCAATCAGACTGAAAAAATAGCTTTACTATAAAAATTGCTACGTCATTATTTGCCTATGCCGACGTTGTTCATCCTAAAATTTTGTGGCATTAAAAAATTTTATGATAAAAAGTATTAAAGGTTTTGCAAGCTTACCTGCTCATTAATATATAGACAAACAAAAACATTAAATTTGTACAATGTAATGTTATGTAACTTTGTAGCCTTTTCAGGTTACAAAAATTTAACACATTAAATCAGCCTCAGGATACAAATAATACATCTGATCGATTCTGATATTGACTTCAGAGATAAAGCGAGAGAAGTTTAATAGCAACTATAACTGCTTTGAGGTTAAGGATTCAGTCATTTTAAGGTTATTACAAACAATCTTAGGACCAGAAAATATGATAAATTATTCCTTCTAAGGTTTTAAACATTTTTCTCTCTTAATATCCAATTTTCGCCCTATTGAATTTGTTAACAATTTTGCCCCGTTTTAAATTCGCCCAGTCATAGTTCTATTTAAGAAATTATACTGTGTAATTTGAATTCGCCCCGTTTTAAATTCCCTCAAGTCACAAAGAAGCAATTTTAACAAATCCAACGCGATTGATATATTTTTCATTCCATATTGATGTGCTGTCACAAGAAAATTTTAACAAATCCAACGCGATTAATAGATTTTTTCTATTTATGTGGAGATAACGCACAGTATTCGAGCTCAATAGTCCATTAAACATTACAAAATAGAAGCATAACAAACATGGACTTCTAAGGCATCAGAGGTGGGATCAGGTGCCATGGAGGAGTGAGTATCCCCTTCTGACCGGTCATACCTGCCGTGTGCTCCCTGTCATGATAGGAAAATAACGGAAAAATCCGTGGACAACTCAGTGTGTAAATGATGGCCAAACAATCAGTAAAAAAATGCTATTCAGAATTTGACTTATTGATAAATTTATTTTTCACGTAAAATATTTTGAAAAAAATGTGCTTCATGTGAATACAAGAATAGGTCTGCTTATAACGGGGCGAAATGGGTACCCATGGTATTTCCAATAGATTTTTGGAAGACGAATATGTCATTTTTTAAAGTTCATTGGGTTTTTTTTACGTACGAATATCTTACAGTCGAGGTGAAGGCCACGTACAGCAAGAGCTTTCTTCTTTTCTTGTGAACGTTTTGAATAAATTTTGCTTCATTGAAATATAAAAAAAATACAAGTCGCCTAGTAAAGTTATGCAATTAAGGTCAACAATATGAATAACAATAGATTGTTGAACGGCCTAATTTCTGAAGACTACATAGAGATTAAAACGAAGAACTGCAGCATTTTTAATTATTTTTATATCTGCCCCAGAGTATATTCTTGTATTCAGAATCAGAGTGATTTTGAAAAAAAAATTATAATGATGCATCAAAATACAAATATATCCAGTTTCCATTTTTTTTGTTTGATGATGCCGATGTCTGAGATGAACATTTTAATTAAATAAAATATGGTAAAATTAATTTTAAAAATAGTATTAAAAAATAATCTCTCTCAAAAGTCCATTTCAACAATATGAAAAATATGAAATATTATCAAAATCCTCTCAGAACTTCTAAAATATAGTCGGCATCAGATATAATGAAGGAATTATATTCTGTATAAACGAAATAGAAATCTCAATTTTTTGAATTTCTGGAATCAATGAAATATTTTTATAGGGTTTATGGACTTGTAGAAGCAAAGTAGACGCAATTACAAGTCATAATGAAACAGTAGTTTTGCTGCATTGGCGCATCGAATACCACTTACAATTCTATTTGTTATTAAACAGAAGAATAATTTAAATCAAAAATAGAGATTTTAATATATCCTTCAAAGCTTTACTTAAAACAATTTTACAAAATCAACTTAGGAAGTATAATACATTTTCACAAAACAACACCAAGATGGATTAAAACTAGTAATTTTTCATTATAATGTGGAGCTAAGAAGTTAAAAATATACATGCACTTCAAATGTTATGAATTTTTCGAATCATGTTTTCACGACATCTTCCTTTGTGCAACATTTTAATCAAATTATATTCAATATTGAAGAATTTTACGCTTATTTCACGCCCCCTATAGGTCAATGTTTTTACTAATAATTAGAATGCGTTTTTTTTCTTTTAACCATTTTTCTTCGTCACTGTGATGTACTCTGGGGTCACTTCTAACGTCAACTTTTTTATAAAATCCATATACTCGGTTGCTTGGAAAACCTTAATTTTGTGGGGGTTTTTCTTTTAAAAATTTTTTAAACACTATTTTTGTCAAGGACCTCAATTTTGGTTTTAAATTGAAATGTCTCTGTTAATAATAATAAGAAATAACCGAAAATATCACATGAATTATATCCATTATAGAAAATAACTTGAAACTCTACGACTTTGTTTGATACAAAAATACCTCATTCAACCGATGACATGTTTCCAGCTTGAAAGGAAATAGGACTTGTCAGATAAATTCGCACATTTCAATTGGCTGTTGTCTGCTTTAAAAAGTAAAACTTCACAATTCTGTAAAGGGAGAGGTTTTTGAGATTTGCAATCAAGATAATAGTTGAACCGCTTGATGGTAGGAGTAGAAAAATAAATATTTACGGATTGCATTAATATTGATTGTTGTATCGCCTTTGGCCAGGGGGGTGGGGGGGGGCATAAATCCACCTCACTGGTACAAAATTCGGTTGGAATTGGTTTGATCGAGAAGTAGCTTAAACTTTCTAACTATTTTCCTGTACAAGCTACGTAGGACGACATCGTCTATCAAAAATGCTACATGAGTGACACAAGGAAAGAATAATACTAAAACGCATACTGTCAAATTTCAAAATTACACAAAATGCCTATATTTTGTTAATATCAATTGGAACACGAAAGCATTAGCTAGCCCATTCTATGACATAAAACCTACTCTTGGTGTCATGTTGTAAATTTTGAATTAACCTGATGGAAGTAAATAAAAAAACCATGACAACTTGTTTCATTTTGTAAACTTTGTATTGACTGCCAACTGGTAAATTCAAAATTTTTAACATGACATTGGGCTTAAATTACTAGTAAGTCCATGAAGTGATTTTTACATTCACAGAAACGAGAGATTTAATTTTTTTTATTTGCTTATATTCATTGGGCATTAACTTCCTGTTATTGCATTCCAGTACTGAAATTTACTTCAAAAGTTAACATAGTTATAATTATTTGAATCATTTTCTCGTGCAAAGTTTGAAAGTTGAACCTTGCATTAACATTACCCTTTCGATTTGTTCTCTAGGGACAAAATCTTGTTTTGATCTTTGCTACCAACATATACTTTTTTTACAGAACGTTAAGTACAAGAACTTTCACAACAACGTGTCCAGTGTGACCTTGAACTTCTGTGATGACAGTCACGTATCTGAGCAGTTCCGCATTGTTTTTAGCTTTAGCAAACTAATCCTAATGTTTGCCATTCCTACAGTCATCATGTCAGTGTGCTATACCGGTGTTATATATGCCCTTTGGGTCAGTTCAGCGCAGCTTACCAAACTCACTACGGTGCCGAGGTATTTCTTTCTCTTGCAGTACATAAATAACGATAATATTTTCCTAATTCAATTTTTATTTCATTTTTTCTTTAAAAGTTACCAAAACCTGTTATAAAATGTTCTTCTTGTCATAGCTCATCATCAATTTATACATGTATGTAAATCACTTTTTCACTTTGAATTCTTGTAACCTGATCAAATTGACCCACTCAAAAGGGTGTTGCTGGCACAACTGCACTTTTTTTTTTTTTTAAATTCTAATGCATTTGTTGCAAGATGAAATTTTTATTCATTATGCTGATTGACCTGCTCTCCAATCGTTTTGCTTTATATTACATTTTGGTTGAAAATTAAATTTGAAAAAGGTTAAAGAAATTTAAGTCCCCTGCTGTCTTTGAAACACTCTACAGACCAAACATAATGATGAAATCTTCCTCCTTACCTTTGTAGAGGTCCGGGCAGAGACCGAGGAAGCAGGCACCTTGTTAGGTACTCCAGCGTGTACACTGATAATATGACGACAAGTAAACCGTGCTGTGTAAAGCATGATGGGTCACTTCATCAGTCCCACACATTAAACGCCAGAAAACAGGTAAAGTGGTTCTGTTGTTTATTTTTTAATTTGTTGTCTCGTGGCATTATATCAAAATATTGTAGGTGAGAGTACTTTCTAGGATCTGGAATCACGACTTTTAAAGCATTTGATTTATTTTATTTTATTTTTAACTGTACTTCGTTTGACCGAAGAAAGTTATAATTTTAATATAAATTAAAGTTAAATTCTTTTCTATTGGTTCGTATTCTTTAAATGAAGTTTACATTGAAATAATAAAAATTGAAGGAATGGATATGTATGTTTTTACTGTTTCATTACATAGTGTTAGCAGTTTTTATTATTTTTTTTTAGATTATAAAGATGTTGATCGCTGTTGTTCTTGTTTTTCTTATTTGCTGGGGGCCAAAACTAATATTTGACGTAATCAGTAAAATGGCACCAGAAATTCTTTTCTATGATGAAGTCTTTAAAATAAAGGTAAGAGTTAAAATCAACTAACTATAAGGCTTATGATTCAAGGATGCAAACTAGACGTGGTTAATTCTAAGGTAAATCTTTTATACAAAAGAACACATATTTTTAATATTCATACAGTGTATACTGTTACATCACATATTTTCTAAGGTAAATCTTTTATACCAAAGAATATACATTTTTAATTTTGTGGTGGATCCATACAAAAATTAAACGAAAATTTGTGATTTCACAGAATATAAGGATTTTATAGGTTTTTCGTAAAAAAAACGGTTTAATTACCTTCAATTACTTTCCATTATTTTCTCATAAAAAGTATTTAAGTATAAGCCTTACATAGACATTTTGTAATTAATTTAGTTAATTACTTTCAGATTGTGATCGAGTGCCTGCCGTACATTCAGTCCTGTATCAACCCTTTTGTGTACTGTTTTATGTCCAAAAAGTTCCGAGAGAGTATACGCACGTCTTGTCGCATTGCGCATCCAAACTGCCACCTACATGCATGTTTTTGTTTCGTGGGAGTAAGGGACAATAATTCCCAGCACTTCGAGCTGGACTCTAAAGGCAGCCAAGGCACGGGACAGACACGACTGACCATAAATCGGCCAAATACAAGCAGATCAGCATCCTCCACCGATGATCCCTTTTGAAACAGATAAAAAGGGATGTGTTTGAAAAATAGTTTTCTGATCTGAAGTTTATACTTGTTTTCTTCTACGATGGCCGATATCAGCCTGTACAAATTCCGACTGCTTTTAAAATTTGTACATCTAAAATGTACATTGACATGTACATTTTGCAATGACAGTGCACACTTCGTGTTCTCAGCTTTTGTCTGTACATGTACAAAATGACAAAAAGGCAAATGTCAAAACATATACGTTTGAAACACATATGCTTCTAATTACAATTCCTGGTCGGCGAAAAACCATTAAATATGTATAAAATTGGACAAGGCACTGAGAAGAAGAGTTTTGCAATAAAAAGGATGAAAAATATTAAAAAGAAAATGTAAAAATTCCTGTGGTCATTAGATCTAAAGTTAAAATTTGTCTTCTTTTACTGAAAAAAAAAATGAAATTTCCATAGATGAAAACCATCTTCCACAAACATTTTTTGAACAAGAAATTGCCCCCATCGAACCCAGAAAATCAAACGTAAAGGAATGCATGTTGCAAAGGCCATCATATGAGTAAGAGCCTAACCATGATATAACGTACTTAAATAATTGTGACCTCAAGTGTAAACTTTGACCATTTGAAAAATTGTAACATTGCGTTTCATAAAGTGTTCAGTAATTAACCATAACACAATACTTTTTTTTAAAACAAAAGGTCCTAAATGTTTTCACCTTTGCTACCCTTAAAACATCTTACAAGTGTATACCACGTCTACGTCCCACCTCAGAATGGTGTTATCATTGGTGGCACAGTGTTTTACAAAACACATCTTGTTTTAATAATAATTGTTCAAATCTTCCCATTTGTACAGTTTTATACATATTTAATGGTGTTTCGCCGACCAGGAATTGTAATTAAGAGCATATGCGTTTCAACCGCTCACGTTTTGACATTTGCCTTTTTGCCATTTTGTACATGTACAGACAAAAATTAAGAGCACAAAGTGTGCACTGTCATTGCAAAATGTACGTGTACAGACAAAAATTAAGAGCACAAAATGTGCACTGTCATTGAAAAATGTACATGTCAATGTACATTTTAGATGTACAAATTTCAATAGCAGTCGGAATATGTACAGGCTGATATCGGCCATCGTATTCTTCTGCTCAAAGGAGGTATACGTTGATTGTGTACAGATATTATAGTTCATCCATCAAAGCTAGTGTTTGTGTTACTTTAATATGGATATGATGTGGTCTATAAAAGGTTAGCTTCAGTGAACTTATAAAATAACACTGGAGAATATAAATATATTTATGAATTTTTAATGTGTATGTAAAATGTGTATATTGGAGTGCATGTATACGAACATATTGTACGTACACCAGGGGTCATCCATTCCTTGTTGAATAAAGTACACATGCCTCGTGTATCACTAGTTCAGCATTTGTATTGTTGACTGGATTCATCAAGTCCGTCACCACTTTTATGCTTCAAACTTTACATTAATATTTGTCTTTGAAGTGTACTTTAGAATCTTATTTGTGGTTTAAGAGAAACATTGAGACGATTATCTGTCTAGATATCGAAAAAATTAGGAAGATGAATTGAAGACTTAAATTTTGAAGAACAATGGTCCATTCTTATGTCGAAACGATATATCCAGTGAGCTTGAGATAAAAAATACCACGGAGTCTGACACATCTGCTTCATATTTGAATATTTTACTTGAAAAAGACGGCAATGACAATCTAACAACCAAGCTCTATGATAAACGTTATGATTTCAACTTTTCAATCCTCAGTTTCCCTTACTTATGCAGCAATATACCTTCACTAACTGCATACGATATTATATATCTCAATTGATTCGATAGTCAAGAAAATACTCTGCGTAGATAAAATTTCTAAAACGGAATAAATTATTGACAAACAAGTTGATGGAACAAGAATATCAGCAGTCTCGTTTAGATTCATCATTTCGTAAGTTCTACCCTCGAAACAATGAAATTGTCAGCAAATACAATTTATCATTTGTCAAATGCTGACAAACGTTTTTCATATTAATTGTTAGTCCATTATTTACAAGGTGAACTGACGACGGATTTTCCGTTTTTTTTTTTCACGATGACCGGTCGACAAGGGATGCTCACTCCTTCATGGCACCCTGATCCCACATCTGATGTTTTGGAGGTCCATGTTTACTCTGCTCTTTTTTTGTATTGTTTAATGGACTTTTGAGCTGAATACTGTTCGTTATCTCCATTTATTTTTTCTATTGTCTTCGGACAGTGCAAGTGGGTCTCATACACAATCAATCAAATTTTCCACAAATATCACACAATCAACAATGCATGCCTGCGGGTTTTATGCCTCAGAATTGAAATAGTTTGGTCATAGATGAATAATATAGCAGTTTAACTTCCGTTTCAAAATGAGAGAGATTTCCTGTTTGGTTTAATTAATGCAATTCATATTAGGAAATCTTGTCATTTTTTACTCCTGAATATTTTCTTAAAGTCAAGCAATTGTTATATTTTTTGTTGCAATGTGTGACGAGCCTTTTACCTTAATTGTAAAATTAATTAATTTATGACTGAAACCTCTCCTGATACATGATGACACCATGTACACATGTATTGCTACACATCACATGCCGCTCATACATGCATTCTCGGCCGTATTGATGCATATTTTTCGTGCATAATCTTAAATTTCATTTACTTTTTTGAGTTATTGTTTTCAAGCATAATTCACTGAGGGGATGGGAAGAGAGATGCTACAGAAAGAGAAAAAAGAGACAGGCTGGACATTTTGTATTTACATTTTTAGCTCTTCTGAGCCAAAGGCTCAAAGAGCTAATGCTATGGCCATTTGTGCGGTGTGTGGTGTGCGTAAACTTTTTAGAATATGGGCCATAACTCAAGAACACCTTGGTCAATCAGTGTCAAATTTGTCACATGGTATCCTTGGCCCAAGGGCTACCCTTTATACTAAAATAAGGGTTGGGACCCTTAAACAAGGGGAGATAATCAGGAAAACAAAACAAAAAGTACTGGTTGCTAAAAAAAATCTTCTTCTCCAGAACCACCAGGCAGATTTTCACCAAACTTACAAACAAGTATCAGGATATGTTGAAGATTAAAATTTGCACGGGGAATTACCCTGGGGCAAAGGGCGTGGTCTCAAGGTCACTTTAAATTTGAAAATATTTTAAAATGTTTATATTCTGCTTATTATTAGGCCTAGGATCATCAAATCTTGTAAGTTGATGCATCTTAGGACTTTACATCATGTTAATTCAAAAGAAGGTCACGGTGACCTACTTTTTAATTTTTGCCGGCATTTCTTTTTAAATTGATTTGAAGGCATATTTTAGACACTTTAAGGCCTATGATTATCAAACTTTGTCAGTTGATGCATCTTGGGTCTTTGAACAACGTCATCTTATAAGTAAGTCACCATGACCTACTTTTTGAACTTAATGACTTTATGGCCTACTTTTTGACATTTTATGGCTTTATTTTAGTATCTCCAGCACTTATTGGTTTAGAATCATCAAACTTTGTGAGTTGATGCATCTTGTGTTTTTAGAGAATGTCAACCAAAAAGTAGGTCAGTGTGACCTTCTTTAGAATATCTCAGCTACTTATTGGTTTACAATTATTAAACTTTGTGAGTTGATGTATTTTGGGTTTTCCAAGAATGTAGACAAAAAAGTAGGTCACGATGATCTACTTTAGACATTTTATGGCTATATTTAAGTATATCAGGTACATATCGGCTTAGAATCATCAAACTTTGTCAGTTGATGCATATTGGGTTTTTGGGGAATGCAAACCTAATATTACATCACCTTGACCTACTTTTGACATTTTATGGCTATATTTTCATATCTCGAGTACTTATTGACCTAGAATTGTTAAAATTTGTCAGTTGTGGACTCTTTGATTTTCGGAGAATGTCGACAAAAAAGTAGGTCATGGTGACCTACTTTTGAATATCTCAGGTACTTATTGGCTTAGAATCATCAAACTTTATCAGTTGATGTATCTTGAGTTTTCAAAGAATGTAGACAAAAAATGTAGGTAACGGTGACCTATTTTTTAATATCTCAAATACTTATTGGCTTAGAATCTTCAATCTTTGTCTATTAATGCATCTTAAGTCCTCAGAAAACTTCAGTCTTAAAGTAGGTCACTGTGACGTATTTATGTTTTTATATAGCTTTATTAAAATATCTTCAGTCCTAATTGGCTAAGAATCATCAAACTTTGTCAGTTGATGCAACTTGGGTCTTAGGATACTTAGGGTTAGAGGCTTCAAATAGAAATGATAGATTGTATAATTTATCAGAAGAGCGATTCAAGGCCCTTAGGCCTCTTGTATTTTATTGAATCAAGTTTTCTACAAGGTTTCTTTACAGTGTGTATTGTATATATAAAATAAAATGTCAATGCAGCTGCTTTAATGGAGATTAAAAAATCACAATATATCCTACGTAAGACATGGAGTTATTGTCTTTTTTCTAAACATGTTAGCTCATGAAGAATCTAAGCATGATTTTTGTTCCGGTAAATGTTCAACCAAGCCTCTTTCGTTACTCCTCACTAAGATATTGACAGTAGTGAAGGAAAAACTTCAAGAGTACTGCGCAAAAATATATCTAAGAAGTGGTGTGAATCAGATGTGGATGAATTCCAAAGAACTTTTGGACAATTTAAAATCACAAGAATTTTCCAAAATTAACAGCTTAAAAACTTACGACTTTTCAACTTTATACACAACCATTCCCATGATAAATTAGTCCAGGCTTTTTGTTATCATTGACAGCTGCTTTTTCAATAAAAATGGAACTCGTAAATTTACTTACCTTGTTATTGGTCATTTGCAAAATCATTTTGTTAAAACAACTTCTGATTGCACACACAAGTACTCTGAAGTTGACATCAAAAAGAAGCTTGAGTTTCTGATTGACAATATCAATGTGGTTTTTGGAGACCAGGTATTCCAACAACCTATTGGAATTCCAATGGGTACCAATGGGTACCAATTGCGCTCCGTTATTAGCTGACCTATTTTATGTTCATATGAAGCAGAATTTGTGCAAAATCTAATGCGTGAAAAGAAGAAAATACTTGCTGTGGCCTTTAACTCGGCATTTAGATATATCGACGACGTATTTTCAATTAACAATGGTCAATTCCATTCCTACGTCGATACGATATACCCTGATGAGCTTGAGATAAAAGATACCACAATGTCTAACACATCTGTTTCATACTTGGGTATTTTACTTGAAAAAAAAGGTGTATGGTAGTCTAACAACCAAGCTATATGATAAACGTGATGACTTTAGCTTTTCTATCGTCATCTTCTCTTACTTATGCAGCAATATACCTTCATCACCTGCATACGGAATCTATATATCTCAGTTGATTCGATACGCAAGAGCATGCTCTACATTTGAACAATTTCTAAAACGAGATAATTTATTAACAGGCAAGTTGATGAAACAAGAATATCAACAGTCTCGTTTAAAGTCATCATTTCGTAAATGGTAGCTACAATGACATTGTCCGCAAATACAATTTATCATTGAGACAAATGCTGACTGACCTTTTTCATACTTGTTAGTCCATTATTTATACACTGAAATGACGACGGAATTTTCCGTTATTTCTCGATCATGGCAAGGAGCATACGGCGAGTGTGACCGGTCAGCACGGGATGCTCACTCCTCCATGGCACCTGATCCCACCTCTGATGTTTCGGAGGTCCGTGTTTGCTCTGCTCCAATTTTGTATTGTTTTATGGACTCTGATATTGAATACTGTTTGTTATCTCCATATCCTTCTTGATACCATCGACATCATCATCATTACAAATAAAAGCTGTAAACGTGAGGCGGACAATACGTGCAGTGAGGTAAGGCATATTTTGTTGCCGGAAGTAATTTTAAAAAAGCACAAAGAGATGTAAAATACTTTTTTGTGTTATACAATGTATAACAGTTTGCAATCAATACATAAAAATATTGATTCCCGAAATGCTGCAGCATTACCACCCCACCCCCTTTATCAAAACCACGAAAACATTTTAATGTTTATTAAAAATAGAAAGTTATTAAATTTTTTTTGCAATTCATTCATTACAAAGCAATATAGGAATCATAAAAATGGCTTTAGTCCTAGAAAATATGTCACTGTGACCGTCATCGAAAAATGGCTTCCTGACAGAAAAATAGATCAAATCAGTTGAAAGACTTAAACAATCTGTGCAGATGATGTTGAAATATTTAAACATAAATAAAAAGATATAATCAACCAATCTACTACACAATTTAGTTTTTAGTTGACCATTATTTCAAAAACATCGAAAACTGAAAAGTCAGCAAAAACGCACAAAAATGAATTTGTGACATATTCTGTAATTGTCTTTTATTTTGACAATGTTAGTTCAAGACAATATTAGACGATGTATTTTTTGTGAATTTATCCAGACTGATGGTTTTTTCTATACTCACACTTAAACATACTCCAAATAGAATGCAACAATTAGAATATTCTTTTCTTGCAGTGACTGAGAGTTAAATTTGAGATATAAATGTTAAAATTTAACAATAATTTTTAAATATATATCAATCCTTATATTTATGATGTCAAAAACAGCTAAAATATCGAGTAAAGAAAAGTTTTTATTATCAATTTTTTCTTCACTAAAATTAAATTTTGCGTGAGTGAGAATGCCTCAGAACATATACTCAACTTCAAAACAGGGATATATTTTGCGTAAAACTTTATGGAAAATTAGGTTTTCATTAAGTTTAAATGAAATACATACATGAATTAGCAGTTGCAAAATTATCTTAAATCAATATCCATTTTCTAGACGGAAAGATACAAGTTTAAACCATGAAATTCTGACCTCAAGGCAGGAGAGTCTTCGAAACAAGGTTTGTCTCAAAAACTCAAAGAATAACGATCTACCAAAATTATCAAAACCAATTTGTCTTTTCAAGAATCTTTCACAAAGTTTAATATATTTGCAAGAAACAACTTCTGTTTGCAATATGTGTGATTATGTTAAAACGACTTTCAACAAAATAAAATATAAGAAGATAATGCACAGTATTCAAGCTCAATTGTCCATTATATAAACAATACAAATCAGGAGCATAGCAAACACAGACCTATGATATATCAAAGGTCGGATCATACAGGAGTAAGCATCCCTTGCTCACTGGTAACACCCGCCGTGTGCTTCTTTTCATTATCGGGAAAATAACGGGAATAACGGGAAAACGTCAACAATTTAGTGTGTAAATAATGACCATTGGTAATTGACAATATGTCTAGGATATATCTAAATGTGGAATTGAAGGCCGCCACTAGCGTTTTCTACTTTTGAAGTTGAAGATTTTGAACAAAATCTGCTTCATGTAATATACAAAGATTACGACAGTATTAAAGGTCAACACTCCATAAATAATACAAAGTAGGAGAAGAGCAAACACGGACCTAGAAAAATCAGAGGTGGGATCAGGTGCCATGAAGGAGTGAGCAATCCTTGCTGACCCGTCACAACAAAAAATGTCATTCGATATTCAATATTTAAATTCATTGACCATGCACACTCAAGAACAACAAGTCTTTTTTTTAATTTCTCAAACTGAAATCGCTATTTTAAAAGGTTGAACAGCTATAATGACCTAATTTTATCCTTTCTGAATGCGTATTTGCACGTATATTATTTGGTCATTGAATACAACGAAACCAGTGCAAACCACGTTCGTTTAAAAGTATTGTTTATCATTTTAAAAGCATCGGTAATCGATAAATTGACACTATACATGAAGGGTGCTTGAATACTGGTCGTAAAATACTTTTTAAAAAACTGCTAAAATTTAATTGCTGTTTTATGCATTGTGTGAACCATTGCATTAAGAAAATCGCTGAAATAACATCTGCTATTTTCGCAAAGAATAAATTAAGCCAGTTTCTTATAATTAAGAAATTATATATATTATATATACCTTCTTTGAATTTGTACCGTAAAATTTCAACTTATACGGTAAATACAGACGGGGTCGAAAATATCTATGTATAAAGTATCTGAAATGTTTTATTTTCCTAAAATTTCGAATAAATTGAGAACTATTTTTTATTGAAGAACAAGGATATTAGTGTAATTGGCTTTGAAATGTGTGAATGTAGATGAGTGAACGCAAGATGTGATGCAAAATTTCACCAAAGTCAACAACACCCGGTTGATGGACAGAAAGGTCCTTATTTCTTGTAAGTTGCATAAATCATTCAGTATAAGACGACGTGCTATTAAATAACAATAGTTTCTCCATTCATATGTCGACTCGATATATTCCTTTGGGTATGATATAAAAAATACTACCGGATCTGATGCATATATTTTATCATTGGATCTTTTACTAGAAAAAGATGTCGACTGTAATATAACAAGGCTTTATGATAAACTTGATAACTTTTCAGTAGTCATCTTTTCTTAATTATATGTAGCAATTATGTATCTCAATTGATTTGATACGTAAGAGTATGATCATTATATTTACAAAATCGTATAAGAGGCAATCTATTGGCAAACAAGGAAACGAAACAAGGATATTAAAATATAGTTTGATGTCATCACTATGCAACTATCTTGTTGATACAATAATCTTGTCCGCAAATGCAACTTATCATTATATCAAAATATGACTACCATTTTTTAAACTTATTGTTGAACCTTATTGTTTTTGCCCCTTTTCTCAATCATGCTACAGAGCAGGATGTGACTGGTCGGCAGGGGATGCTCATTCCTCCATGGGACCTGATCCCACTCTGATGTTTTTTTTTTTGTTTTTTTTTTTTTTGAGATCCTTGTTTGTTCTGCTCCAGATTTGTATCGAAGTTTATCATAACGGACTTTGACCTTGGATACTGTTTGTTATCTCTATATACTTGTATCTTATTAGAAGACAAAGGCATCAATGTACTGGCTTGTTGACAGAAAGAACATTTGAATAGTGCATACTGAGGTTTCAAAGAAACAATTTGTCAAAAATTATAAGAAAAAACTGCTTTTTACGGCAAATTCCTTTTTGTGATGATGTAAAATTATCGATTCACAAATTTTTTTCATATCGAATGCATTTTCACTATAGCTACACTTAGCTTTATACATGTGGTAAAATTATCGATTCACAAATCTTTTTCTCATCGAATGCATTTTCATTACACTTTATACATGTATATAAGAAATTATATATTTGGGCAAAAAATCTTTTTTCGGAATTGCTTTTTATTTTCTTTTTCCCCATTATCTTCTGCTTTTTATAAAATCTTTGGTCCTATTATTATATCTGTCTTGCATATATAAAGGAGAATTATTCATTTGATTAAAAAAATATCGCTGTCAAACGCTCCTATAAAATACTTATTTTTTTAGAATGTGTATTATGTTTCCTCCCGTCTTCAGATATTTAAATATAGGACTATTTCAGAGCACATTAACACATATCACAATTTTCGCTAAATGTGTTCGCGTTTTAAGACATTGCCTGGTTATGTCTGGATCCGGTACAATGAAAAGTGGTAATTACATAGGAAGGCGAAAATCTTTAAAAGAATTGTCTATATGTGAACGTGAGAGAAAACTGATGTCGCTCCCACGGTTTTCACTTTCTTTATATAAAGCAATGGGTTGTCAGCTTTCTTCCTTTGTTGCCAGCTAAAATTCATTATTAAGTAAATTATCCGTTTTAAGCGGCATTGTGTGCAAAGACGTATATCTAGATTGTAGAAAGCAGATTTTTCCTTAAATAATGATAGTTATTTACAAAGTTGATAATTTATTAAGTCTAAAAGAGACTTCCCTTTTTATTATCATTTATTTGAGGACAAATGCAGGTCTATATTAAAAAGTTTAATATTGAAGAGCTTTCAACATAAATAAAATACTAGTTGCTAATAGTTATAATCTAGGATCTGAGCATTTAATCAAAGAATGTATCCATTTTTGTATTTTTGTCCTGATATTAAAAAAACTTAAAACATGTAATTATCATTATCCATCGATATCTAGACTCTTTTTAATACGTCAAAAAGTACATCAGCAACTTTGTTTGTCAATTTTTCTAGTCCTTTCTGATCCCGATTATTTGTACAAATTTTATATTCGTCATTTTATTAATAAATGACACTTTTTCAATTCAACATTGTGTTACTGGTTCTGCCTGTCTGGTCAAAAAACAAGCTTAGTCAACTCGGCAAGATATTTCTGCAACCAACGGAACATTAGCAATTTCTAGCCAGGAATATATAAGAAAATTATTGTTTTCAAAATTTAGGAGATAACGGTAACAGTAGGCAGGCGAATCAAGTTAATTGGAACAATACGATTTAGGACCAGAGCAAACACAGATCCTTACAAAACACCATGCTTGTTGATCAAGTGGTGTTGAGGAGTAAGCATCCACTGCTGACAGGTCACATCTGCTGGGTGTTTATTGTCATGATTGGGAAAATGGGATTCAATACAATGTTAAAGTCTTCAACGATGAACAATTTAATTTGAATTTAATTCATTTGAACTTTGTTATTTAAGGGTAAAAATAATCACTAGTTGTTTTTTATTGAAAGAGTCAGTGTTAATGTATAAGCAAAACAATATGATAATTATTCAAAGGTTTTTTATGAACCATTTCTTTTTTCAATTTAGAAAAAAGGAATTCTTTTTCATTAGGAAGGTTGAAGACATTTATTGATAAAAACCAAGGGTTAAAAAATAATTATTACTGAAAGATATGAAAATCCTTAACTGTACTGGTTGGTGGATATTGAATCATAAATAATTAATTCCTGCAAATTTATATCATGTGCCTTGATAGCCATTAAATATATAACTTTCTAATTATTACCATTCGCATTAGTACAAATTATACCATGGGATATTAATGGAAAGTTAAATCAAGAATCAACTAAATGGAGTAAATCAAAATGAAAGAAAAATCATTCTCTATTAATATACATGAAAATAATACAAAAATAAAAACCTTTAGATGCATACTATTAATGAAGTAAATAAGATTAAAAATGGATTTTATACCAGCAGTTGTTACTTTAGAACCTAACTTGTTTATAAGATATGTTCAAGAATCATTATTGTTCCTGACGGACCTTTTGATTATGGATTTCAAACGTCACACTTCGACTTCAAAATAGCCTCCCACAAACAAGTCCTTTATCAACGTTCACAAAATCTTCTATTGACGTGTTACCTACGACATTGCCTCCGTATTTATAAATCGGTAAATAATTGGTGGTCAACAAAAATAAATTGACCCTCATGAAAGAGAGTTTCACAGAATGATATGTATTTTTATTTTTTCCGTGTATTTTACGTGTATTCTAACAATGGTTGAACTCATGCACCTCACCTTCTGTAGTAGATTTTAGCATTCTTAGAATCACGCGGAAACCTTGAAGCCCTGCATGTGGCCAAGGCAAGACATGATTTGTGTCCAAGAGAGAACGCCCCAAAACTCACATATTTTAATTGTTTATTTGTATAACATTCAAAATATTTTTTACCCCTATACAACTATATATTTATCATATTAGATGTTCAAAAATAAAAGAGTAAAGGCTGAAAAAGAGAGATGGTTCACTCGTAAAGTAGGGCAAAGTGTCTTAACCTTTAGGACAATGATGGATCACCTTTATATCTAATACTTCAGTTGTTAAGCTTGACAATCAAATTCTAAAATAAAAGAACATGGCTATATTGAATTGCAGAATGCCTGTTGTTTTAACAGGAGGAAATAACGGTGATTGAATATCTGACAATCAACAAAGCCAGTATTCCAATGTTCAAAAGATAGTACACATGTATTTGTGTCTGGATAAAAATGAGACAATTTTTTGTGACATTTCTCACGTCCAGGCTCATGATCAGTTTATATAATTAATCCGACGAAGATAATGGTCTAAAAGATTGTAGTATCCTAATGGGAAAATATAAAGAACGTCACATGCACATCTAATTACCATATATCATATGTATTGTATAAGACCTTAAACATAAGGGCGTGCAGATCCTATGTAGAGGAATTTATAAGTCTGAAAGATGCTCATAACTTCTGATTAATGATATGAAGACCAGAGTTTTGAAAATATACTGAAAACGACAGCACAAAATTATTGATTTAAACTCATCCCGGTTGTTTTATAAAATGCCACATCGGATCTCTGTAAAATTAATTAATTAATTGATATATAAATTCTAATAAGGAACTGTGTTAAAAGTTAATTATCAATTGTGTGTGAAGATAACGAGCTCATCAATCCATTCAAACAATACCAATTAGGAGCAGAGAAAACACGAACTTTAAAAACATTAGAGATGGGATCGGATGCCATGGAGAAGTAGATATCCATATATCATATTAATCAGCAATGGATTGTATTTTCTTACACATTCATTGTCTCTACCATGGTTAATGCCATTTTTATTTTATCGACTTGATTATCTATGACTTGTTCATACCTGGAGCATATTCACATGTATATGATTATATGCAAATAATAAGTGTATATAACTACATAAGTATGGGAAAGCTGACAAATGAAAAGTTTATTATAAAGCAAATTACAATTTATAAATCAAATTAAGCTGAAAATATTAAAAGTCATAACACTGTAAATTGAAGCAACAGGAAAAGTTAAAGATAACGAACAGTGACCAATCCTTAAAAAAACAAATAATACAAATCTGTAACTTCTGATTCATGATATATATGAAAGATTTGTATTTTTAAAAAAATACGGCCAGTGATATATATATGTTGGTTCTATTTGCTCATAAGTTAACTCTCTCTATCTCTCTCTCTCTCTCTCTCTCTCTCTCTCTCTCTCTCTCTCTCTCTCATTTATTTGTTAGACGGTCTTTATTGTTTATAGTCAGTAGAACACAAAAATATGGTGTGGCAGTCTGTCATAGGAAAACAGGTCAGCTCATAAAAGAGCACAATTTGTGCCCATCCATCGATGGATCTCAACATTTTTGGGGGAAATCTGAAGTCTCCGAAGACTACACAAATGTTCACATTGAGGAACTCATGAATTAATTACAAGATCCGACATTTTCAAGATCCGTGTTTATGCATGGAGCAGTTTAAAACAGTTTAGGAGTATTAATCAAAGATGATTTTAATGTTGAAATGGTTAAAAACAACCTCTCTCTCTCTCTCCCTCTCTCTCTCTCTCTCTCTCTCTCTCTCTCTCTCTCTCTCTCTCTGAGGGTGAGGGTGTGTGTAGACATTTTTACTCAATTTATAGAAAAATCTTTATCATGCTAAACATTGAAAACATGTAGGTTGTTGAAGATCGCAGAAAAATACATGTATCTTTAAATTTAAAATCATTCATATTCAAGCCATGATATTTGAATACTTATGACTTTTAACTAAATTTACAATTTTTGATACTATTTGATGATAAAATGAATTAATATTTATGATTACCCGAAATCAATTATGCTTTTCAATACTAGTAACTAGTTCCATATTTCTAAATAAATAATCCATTACGGACAATCAAATATAGAGTAAGAGTAAGATATTGGAAATAGATATCTATTTGATCATATGATTGTAAAATTATCAAGGGTCTTAACATTCCCATGTGGCACCTCGAGTCATTTGAAATGTATAACATGATAGCTAGGACATAATATCATGAAACTGGACAACATTTACTGGTATACCAAAAAAGCATAAAGATGAATGATACTAGTCTTCTAAGCGTTATTGAAAACACATCATTTATTTGGAAATTCATTGCTGGGACTGTTGTGATGTTTATTGGAGTGACAGGAAATCTGACAACATGTTTTGTGATCCTTTGCTCTAGAAGACTTCACACGTCCACTTACACAGTTATCGCCATGCTAGCATTGTCAGATTTAATGGCGGTAATAGTGCGATATGTAGATACTTTTTATGATTTATACATGGATGTGTTTTTGGATGTTTACTACATAATTTGGGGCTTTGTTTATTTCACTGTTCATGCTTCCTGTGCTCATATCATTTTGCTCTTCTATGTTCGCTACCGTCTGGTTGTTTCACCAGTGTTATCATTGAGCAACTTGACCCCCTCCCGAGTGATTCGTATTTCTCTTTTTTTGTGGTTGATCAGCATAATTTTTGGATACGCCTACGGCTGTTTTAGCTATTTTGTCGACATTGCAGAAATGGGATCAAAGCCAGTCTCTCAGTCTACTGCCTACATTGTAGATGGCGTTGTTTCACTTTCCCTTACCGCATTACCGGTTATCATAATTATGATGTTCCATTTCAAGAAAATTATTATTATCCGACTATCTAATTCCTCTTCTGCAGTACGCTTATCAAACCAAATGACAGTTATCATTGTAATCGTTATAACAATTCACTGTGCAAGCATTCTACCTTTTTGTTTTTATGCATGGATGGAGGTATATGTGAAGCTTAAAAAGCCATCCCTTTCGATTGATATGAAATTGTTACGTGATGTAAGCATTGCTATGTTTTTCCTAAATCATACAATCAATCCCATCATTTACTTTGTTTGGTCCATGAAGATAAGAGGTAATTCTTCACCTCGACAGAGCTCTACCATTACGAGTCCTGAAATCAGAAGTGTCTCTGGGAGTTTTTCAGGGTCCAGAGAAACAGTTCTTAACTTTCCAAATTAACAGCAGGCTTCTGTTGATATATATGTATTACTTTAATTAACAGGCAATAAATGCATGGACTGAAACATGTAATTTTAGATAATATACATGTACAGTAATAAAAAAAGACGAAAAGCATCAGATTATCTTGGTGTTACGATAATCGCAAACACACCGAACTGTCAATCTCTTACATTTCGTCAGAACTATATGGTATGGTATTTGATAAAATGAGAGAATGTAAAGTAAATTTCAATCCAATATTTATAAACTGATGCATTCATCTATATGCTTTGGCTTTCTTGCAAAGAGGATCCTCAATATGAGATATTTGAAGGAATAAACGCATTTCGAACACTTTTCCGTTGTTTCGTCAGCATAAATCCTGGTTTGCAGATGTGTATGCGATGTAAGGGTGAACAATGTGATGTATGGGGTGACATTTGGGTCAATATGTTTTGTTTTCTTTTTTAAAAGAAATGAGCCCCCCTTAGCTGTTGTTTTCTTAAAATGGCCGCAGCTGACGGCGGCGTATAACTGCCTTTTTAATTTTATGGAAATTCATTCGCAAAATTTAGAAAGCCATTGGAATGATTCAGACAATCTTTTGGACGATTTAGAAAATCAATTGTAACTTATACAAAATTTTATTCAGTTTAATCTAAATTGTCATATATTATTAGTGATTATAAGCTTTCACTTTTTTTCTGGAATTAAATACCATTTTTGGTATTTCCTCATATATTCCATACCACTCAAATCAAGTTTTATTGGAACACTGAAGAAATACCTACTAGTCTGCTTAGTAAAGCGTTCGTCGTGCTAAGTAATCATTCTTTTTATTAGCTAAGATAGTGAGTAGTACGTGTCGCGTGAAGCAGGGTCGTATAGATACCTACTAAACTAGTAAAAGTTACTTATAAATTCTAGATATACTAATGTCATCTAGTAAATCTACTCGATACCCAGAAAAACTACTTTTAAGGTAGTGGTTGTATGGACAGTAAATTTGCTAGTCCTCAAAACTATATGACTTTATATAGTTATATATATTTTTTCAATAAACAAAAAAAAGCATTTTTCAATAGGTGCCCATCATATCACCACTTTGAAATTTTCTCAGTATTTTAAAAGCATTCTTTATGCAAAAAATTGTAAATATTGTGGGCAAAAACAACTGTTTATTGAAAGCATAAAATTTTATCAAAGTTCAATAAATTGTTAAACACGTACACTTTTTAAATTTTTAATATATATTTTAAGCAAGCATATATCATTTATTTCCACTATAAATCAAAACAATTTTTTGGAAACCATTCCTTATAAAAATTTAATCAACCAATAATGACTTTCACTAGTTATTTTTTTTTATTGAACAAAAATGACGTTTGTCAAAAACAAAAAAAAAAATAGAAACTTTAAAAGCATAAAATTTTATCACAGTTCAATAACATCGAAACGTATGACATTTTAACAATTCATACAACCATTCTCCACAATAAATCAAAGTATACCTTTCTGAAATCAGTCCTTATAAAAATTTAATCCTTAATGCGGGGTCATGCATGATTTAAACAGACTTTAGAGATATCAATTTTGTCTTTCCTGTTCTTGACATATTCATATGAGAACCGTTGATCCTCCACTGTGGCCCCACTCTTTCCCCAGGGTCATGAATTGAGCATACTGGAATCTTCGCTACCCAGGGATGATTCCATATCCAAATGACTAATTGTGGCTTTGTTGTTCTTCAGAATAAGATTTTAAAAGATTTTTGTTATATATTCCTGGTCGTTGGTCTTTTTCAAAATTATGTTGTTAAAAACATTCAGATTGTACACACAAGTACTTTGAAGTTGACATCAAAACGCTGCTTGAGTTTCTGCTTGACAATATCTATGTTGTTTTTTGGATACCAGGTTTTTCAACAATCTATTGAAAATCTTACTGGTACCAATTGCGCCCCGTTATTAGCAAACCTATTTTGTATTCATATGAAGCAGAATTTGTGCAAAATCTTATGCATGAAAAGAAGAAAACACTTGCCTGAAACAAGATACTGATAATTGAAACAGGGATATCAACAGTCTTGTTTGAAGTCATCGTTTCGCATATACTTAGGTTGATAAATTGATTTTGTCAATTATCATTTATCATTAAGGACGTTCGATCCTGAGATTTTGCGCGTAATTTGGTCAGGTCCTTTTTTTATAAAATTCTGCATAATTTTTAAGTTTTAACATTAAATCTGAATTCTACAGTGTAAATTTAACTATATTCAATGAAAAAACAGCGATTAAATTCCATTCAAGTAGAATTAAGATTAGGGACTATATTTTGTGGCGGAAGGTTTTTTAGACGAAAATGATCAGTTTTTCCATTTTGAACTTTAACAGTACTGTTAATTTTGAATTCCTATTTTTCCATCCTGGTTGTACAAAAAGCTGTTTTTTGCAGTTAAATGTGTTATGCTGGTTCTGAAATATCTATTAAATTATTTCTTATGAATTCTATCAACAAAGTGTGACAAATATAGTAAATATATTCTGAAAATCCGGTAAAAAATTGAGCCAATTTTAACGTAAAATTGACACTTTTTCTAAATATTCAATATAAATTTGGCCTATTTGCTTAAAATCAGAAAAAGTTAAAGACTTTAAAATAATTTTCTTGCTTATTAAATTTTCAATGCCAGAAAAATCACTTTTTATTAGTGCAGAAAGGTCAAATAATTGATTATGCGAAGCAATTTAAAACTTTTTCTTAGTCACAATTTTTAAGTGTCTTTTTTAAAACAAACTTAGAGTTCATTTTGTTTCATGCTTTAATTGGATAAAAATATTGGAGGGAAAACGTCAAAAATATAATTTTTAATTAAGACACAAATTTCAATGCAAAAAGGTCATATTAAAGGTACTGTAGCACCAAGAGAAGCGTATTGACCCCCATTTTTTGATTTGAATTTTGATTAAGCTATGTATGTAGAAACTAAAAATATACTTGGCAAAAAGAGTTTCAGACTTTAGATATCAGGATCGAACGTCGTTAAGTCGGATATTGGCTGATGTTTTTACACAAGAAAGATATGGAGATAACGAACAGTATTCAATATCAAAGTCCATAGAACAATACAAAATAGGAGCAGGGCAAACACGGACCTCCGAAACATCAGAGGTGGGATCAGGTGCAATGGAGGCGTGAGCATCCCCTGCTGACAGGTCACACCCGCAGTGTGCTCCTTGTCAAGATCGGGAAAAAAACGGGAAAATCCGTCGTAAATTCAGTGTATAAATATTGGACTAACAATTATTAAATGATTAAGCGCTTATATACACACTGAAATGTGTCAGGATTTTTTTCATTTTACCTGATAATGACAAGGAGTAAACAGTGGTTGAGACCAGAGGCTAGGGGTTGCCTACTCACTCATAACACCTGATCCCGCCTTTGATATTTTAAAGGCCCGTGTTTTCACTGCTCCTGATTTATATTGATTAAATGGACTTAAGAGCATAACTAATATTTAGCATTTTCACATTTCAATTTAATGTAAGTTATGATCATTTCAATGCGAGTGAAAGAATGAAATAGTTTATAGACATCACTTTATACCTACAGTAATATTAGAGAGAAGAGTATGAAATCTAGTGCAGGCTGTATAATGTTTATTTGCAAAACACACAACATGTGTTGATGAATAAATGTACAAGCAGATTGTGAAAGTACATTGCATTGTAAGCAAATTTCTACGCTATAATGTGTTAGTGAATAAATGCACAAGCAGATTGTGAAAGTACATTGCTTTGTAAGCAAATTTCTACGCGATACAAATGTCAATATTCTCTCATACAAATTTAGTTACTGTAGTGTATGGTAATTATTCTGTACAGTGGTTTGTTTTTGTGTTAATACATCTCCGAAAGATATCTGTATCTGTATATCACATTTGTTTTGTATTAAGAATCGCAAAATGAAAGTATTGTGTCATTTTCCATTCTGTGTGTTTTAATACTTTTATATTGCAGGGATTTCTATAACTTGTGAGTAATTAATTTCCTACCCAGTTTTTATGTTCAAAAGTTTCCGATTTCTGTCGTTGTCTTCTTAACTTTTACATTTTGAACTTCTTCTCAAGAACCCATTGGCCAATACTAACCAAACCTGATACATAGCATCCTTGGGAAAAAGCGGATTCAAGATTGTTCTAATGAAGGACCACCTTCTCTTTCTCGCGGATAAAACTAAGAAATAGTGAAAATTGGTCGGACGTATCTAAAAATCTTCTCAAGAACTAGTTAGCTGGAAAAGATGATACTTTTAGAAAAGTACGTTTGATCAAATCAAGACCCCCAGGGGGTAGGGTGAAACCAAATTGAATTTTTACATAGAATTTCATAGGAAAAATCTTCCTCTAAAGAACAGCAATCATGTCGATTGCTGATGTTAATATGGATGTTAATATAGAATCATCCTTAGGTTGTTTGGATTCAACTTTGTGCATATCATAAACCCCGATAGAATGAAGTCTAATTTGGCAATCAAATATTTACCTAGAAATATTTATAAAACATCTTCTCAAGAACAGCAATGTCATGTTTAGTGACGTTTATATGGAAGCATCGTCAGGTAATGTAGATTCAAGTTTATCTGAACTATAGCTTCTGGGGGTAGGGTAGGACCACAAATCAACTTTTTATCAAATTTTTTTTGCAAAACATTCTGATTGTACACACACAAATACTCTGAAGTTGACATAAAAAAGATGCTTCAGTTTCTGATTGACAATATCTATATTGTTTTGGAGTCCAACATTCTATTGGAATCGCCATGGGTACCAATTGCGCCCCGTTATTAACAGACCTATTTTTGTATTCATATGAAACAGAATTTGTGCAAAATATTTTGCGTGAAAAGAAGAAAACACTTGCTGTGGCCTTCAACTCGACATTTAAATATACCGACGACGTATTGTCATTTAACAATGGTTATTTCCAATCCTTTATTGATAGGATATATATCCTGGTGAACTTGAAATAAAAGATACCACAGAGTCTGCCACATCTGTTTCATATTTGGATATTTTACTCGAAAAAGATCTTAATCGTAATCCAACAACCAATCTCTTTGATAAACGTGATGACTTTAACTTTTTTATCGTCAACTTCCCTTACTTATGCAGCAATATACAATGAAGCGCATTGAATTTTTTGTGTGAAAGATCCATTATTTTGAACGTCAGTTACAACAATTTCAATTTTTTTTTCCGTAATGTTTTACTTTACAAAAGCAATATTTACATAAAATTAGCTTTAAAAATTAGAAGAGAGAGTTAGAGATTTTCTGTAAAACTCAAATTGCAACGCATATGTACATATTTTTGAAAATGTATTGAAACCACAACACATGTTTCAGTCGAACACGTGTTTACTCGGTGTTTATTAAATTTCATTGGCTATATATTTAAAAACCTGAACAGGTATTCGAATAAACAAATTGACAGTTTTGTCCATTTCTAGAGAAATGGGCGTGTCAGATGACAATAAACGTTCTAAAGATAGCAAAACCTTCCTTTGAACGAAAATTTTACCAAAAATGCGCTTCATTGTACCTTTATCACCTGCATATGGAGTTTATATATCTGGTTTTCTTACGTATTTTTCATTAAATCATTGACAAACAAGTTGATAAAATACAGTCTCTTTTATAATCATCATTGTTTACCTATTTTCAATACAATGAACGTGCCACTAAGTACAAAATATCATTGAGTCAAATGCTGACTGACGTTTTTCATGCTAACGGTTAATCCATTATTTACACACTGAATTGATGACAGATTTTTCCGTTATATTCCGATTATGAAAGGAACATACGGTCGGCAGGGGATGCTCACTCCTCCATGACACCTGATCCTATCTGTAATATTAATGAGGTCCATGTTTGCTTTGCAACTATTTTGTATTGGTTTATGGACTTTTGATCTTGAGTACCGTTCGTTATCTCCATGTATTTCTTATAGGAATATAGATTTATACAAAAAATATCTTAAAAAATATTCTGGAAAACAACAAAGCTATGATTAGTGATCATTACCGGGAACTAATGGAAGCATTCCTAGGTGGTTTAGATTCATGTTTGTTCAAGTCATGACCCCAGAGGTAGGGTGTGGCAACAATGAGAGATCAAAGTTTGCATGAAAAAAAAATCTTTTCAAGAAGAGAAATACCATGTTTAGTCATATTGATGTGTACAAACAAAGTTGAAATTTGTTAAACATGACCCCCGAGGGGTCGGGATATCACAATGGGGGATCTTTTTTCATAAAGTAATGTGTCGGAATTTTATTTTAAATTTTCTTTTCAAGAACAGCAAAATTATATGCTACATCTATATTGATATGGAGGCACTTGTCAAATTCAAACTCTATTAAACTTTTCAATACTTTACTGACTTGTGTTTTTTTCCCTTCCCATATGCTCAGGAGAGCGATATGGGCAATCGACTTTTTGTGTTGAATTTTCTTCATATCTGATCTATTTCAAATAAAGGGTTTCTTGTGCATGTTCCAGACTACTGGTTTTACTGCTTTTAATACTAATACTGAAGCCATGACAACTGCATTTTAAAAAATGTCCACATAACGAACAGTACTCATGCTGCATTTACACAAATCCATTTAAACAGCAAATTGGGGGCAGAGCAAACTAGAACCACCAAAACATTGTGGGATCAGGTGCCATAGAGGAGTGAGCATATTATGAATTTTATACGGTACCAATTTTGATGTACCAGATGCGCATTTGGACAGATTTAATCATATGATTATTTCTTTACATAAGATTTGTGAATCTGTTCTGTAATGAAAACATACCGGAATTTTGTTAACTTAAGTCTTGTACATAAAAAAAAATAACTGTATGATATATTTTTATTATTATACATCTTTTAGGTTAGTTTGAAAAATAGTTCTTTGTTTTATGTATTCTATTTCTATTGAATATACAAAATGTAAATTAACTATCCTTCATCAAGGAAAAAATTCGCATACCAATCCACAACGACGCCTCCCCTCTCCAGAAAGAAAGATTTTGGTAAAAGAATTCAAATTTACTTTTGGAAATCTTCATTTGGAAAATAACAAAATAAGCCTATATTTTCTTTTTGATTCGGAAATATGTACTGTCATTAAAAAACAAATAATTAAATATTCTATAATTGATTTCATATGCGTATTTATTAACGATATGTGTTTATCAATTTTCTCATAAAGGCATTATAAATATACATATATTTTTTCTTGTACGAAATTTACAGAAATGTCACCTGGTCAGTAGAAAACATTACAACAAACCATCCCCTGATTTGGATTCATGAATGCTTTAAAGAAAACGAGTTTTCAATTTTAAAATTACAAAATGTCAAATTTTGAAATTGTTGATGCTTGAAAACTATCAAAAATTTCTTTATCCGCTTTCACTGCTTTAGATGAAGCTATTGATGGAAAACACCTTTTATGAAGCTATTAATCTATAATTAGAATACCTTTCTAGTGATTCTCACTTGAGTGCACAACATAACCAGTAACCTTCAAATGTTGAGTGGCCATGCATTATGCTTTGGGGAAAGTTGACGATCAGGAAATTGATGATATTTAACAAAACCACTGATGTGAAATGTTTCATGCATGTATGCAGTTATTGATTTTTCTTCAAATAAAAATCCTGTCCCTTTCAACTTTAGCTAAAGCATACATACATTAACATTTTTTCGCTTTGCTCTAGTTGCTCGGATTTGTCTGTCACCTAAAAATAGCCATTTTAATGTGAGGCTCTATTAACGATCTGAAGGATGATGGTAGATGTCTAACCAAAGAACTATTTCAATAGGAAATGTTATCAAATAGTAAGTGGATATAGATATTCTCTTCTGTAGTAATCGAGGATAATGCTGATACATCATTTAAGACTATAAATCCGGACAACTGGTATTTTACAGGAAACAGAGATTTGTGAATAAGTCAAGACATTGAAATCGGAGTGAATTTACTAACATGAAAATATTTCGGATCCAAAGGACAGGAAATCAAACAATTATATTTTAAAACTTGAACTTAGACCTTTCTAAATTTGTTTTTGCCAATAATTTTGTTATAAGTTATTCTTCCCCTGAAATTGAAATGGTCCGCTTGTGACTTCTCAGGGTTTATAGATAGGAGAAATGGTTTCTCATGAACGTTTTCCATGGATCAAGGAATGCTTATACTTACCGTTTTAATTATTTTCTTGAGAATATTTCGAATACTTAAGGAGAACGTGTATACTGGGTACGAGTTGTTAACTAGTTCTTTCATGTTTTTACGAAAGCCCAGAAGGCTCATTCGAGATTCGAGATTCGAAATACGAGATTTTTCAGATTCGAAATTCGAGTTTTAGATTTTTGATCCAAATTAACCAATCAAAAGGCAGGTTCAATTTTGATTACTCCCCTTTATTATGTTTTACTATCAAGAAATCGTTGAATATATTCATATCAAATGGGTCATTTGCTTAAATGATAATGCAAGAAAAAAAGATATATGTATTAAAACGAAATAAAAAGGAATTTTAGGTTACATTTTAGAAAATATATATAAATTCTTATTTTTCATCATTAAACAAAACAATACATAGGTATATAGAATATTATATGGTCTTATCGTTGATATTTTTTTAAATAAGAACATTGATGAGGGAGAAAATTATTATTTATATGAAATACTAATGAGGATACATTTCTTTATATTGTGCCCCCCCTAATAATTTTATAATTTTGCCGATATATAAAATACTATAGAAATCATAACTACTATATGCTTGTGCCCCCTCAATAAAACATCTGATGACTTTTTTTGCTTTGTTTTTGGTTGTCAAGAAATTTTTGGTAGTTGAAAACTGAAAATATATGGCTGCCCCCCCCCCCAACCCAATGAAATGAGCATTATGGTTTTACTTGTATATTTGAGTCTTTGACCAAGTCGGGCGAGACCCGAGCGGTTTCCTTTTAAATAATTATCGAATATATATTTATTGTATCTATGCATCGCAAGATTGACAATGAATGTTGATAACCACATATTTGCCCCCCCCCCCTTCCCACTTGGCCATTCTCAATATATTTTTCCGATATAATATATTATAGAAAACAGTAACTTCATGCTTATGTCCATTCAAAAATAACTTCCAATTACCATGATAACCCCTATTTTTCGAGGTTAGGGTAGGGATAGGGGGATAAACAATGATTTTTTTTAATTTATTATTCCCAATGGGTCATTATCTTTATTAAGCATGCATGTTTCAGCCATCCGTACTTAAGGGGCTGTCTATTGGTTTCAGAAACTTGGTCACTGGCCACTTTTTAATACCGTGTCACAAACACTATCCACCTTGAAACCCGTAGTACTAATTATTACAGAGACGAAGCATCGATTTTGAAAGTGGGGTGGGGGTGGGGGAGGGGGGCAGACAAAAATATTATTGTAAACCTGAAAATAAAAACTGACAAAAATTTGTCTTAACACGAAAATCTTATTTCGGGGCGTAAAGGGGGGCGGGGGGGGGGGCGAACTTCATTTAGTACCTAATTTCTTTTAATACACTACTACTTAAACTTCTTTGACTATTCTGCACCACTGTACCAAAACGTGTGTGTGTGTGTGTGGGGGGGGGGGGTTGGCAACCGACCTTTCGATGAACATTTTCAACAGTAAAAAAATTACGTGCTGTTAATCTATTTTAAGTTTACTATTATGTCAACAACCCTCTATCCAAAGTAGATAACACGAAATATATATAATTCTTTATATTAATCTCTTATGACATTTAAGAAGCTATTATAAATTGATTAAGCATATCTTGTGGACGAATATCTAATATTTCTTAAAATTTCGTTTTGATAATATATAACACTTTTTCTTGCGTTGTAATTTAATCAATTGACTTCCTCGGTATTAAAATACTCAACGATTTCTTGATAGTACAAAATAATAAAGGGGAGTAATTGAATCTCAAACCGCCTTTTGATTGGTTATTTTGGATCTTGAATCTCGAAACTCGAATTTCGAATCTCGAATTTCGAATCTCGTATTTCGAATCTCGAATCTCGTATTTCGAATCTCGAATCTCGAATGAGCCTTCTGGGCTTTCGTATGTTTTTGTTAACATTTGTGACGTATACCTTTTGCATCATTTCCGTTATGAGCTTTTTGACGGAAAGGTACATCCGTTTATTGAACAGAAGAACAAAATATATCATGTGTAAGTAATTGTAGAGTTTGTTTTATTTATTTCTTATAAAGTATCACTGAGATGACACAAAACAGTTTTAAATAGATTCTTGCAAAGATAATTAATGATCAAGCTAACTGCATTATTTAACACTTGCATACCTGTATTTAACAAAATAAATTATCGCATGTACTATGTAAACAAAGATTAGAATGAGAAGCTGTTTCATTGGTACACGATATTATTTCTTACAACTTTTGTCGAGTCTTATTACTAGGCAAGAGGCTGTAATCATTTTGATTTGAACAATGCAACACACAACGGGGGTCTAGCTTTTTGAACTCGCACACTTTACTTTTTTTAATTTCTACACTTTAATCTGTAAATTTTACACTTTCAAGTGTAAATTTTACACTTTAATCTGTAAATTTTACACTTTAATCTGTAAAATTTACACTTAAATCTGTAAATTTTACACTTTAAAGTTTAAAATTTACACTTTAATCTGCAAATTTTACACTTTAATCTGTAAATTTTACACTTTAATCTGTAAATTTTACACTTTAAAGTGGAAATTTACACTTTAAAGTGGAAATTTTACACTTTAAAGTGGAAATTTTACACTTTAAAGTATAAATTCTACACTTTAATCTTTAAATTTTACACTTTAATCTGTAAATTTTACACTTTAATCTGTAAAATTCACACTTTATTTGTTTATTCACATATTCAATCTAGCAACTTCATACATCCTTAGTAACGCATTTTAAATCCAACAGACCGTTAATCATGCAAGATAATATTTAATTCTGATTATCTATTTTATGATAAATGCAAATGATAATCAAAATAGTATTACTGATACAAGTTAAACTTTTCTTAGCATATAAATGAAGAGCATATCAAACATAGATGTACATATTCTCGATGAATGTGATATTGATATCATCATACGCAAATTAGTTTAATGCGCTCAGTAGTTCAATTATTGAATCTGTAAATTTTACGGCAACAGTTGAATTGATTGATTGTTTTTAGATAACCAATTTTTGGCATTAATTTTAGTGGTTTGAGCCTTATTAAAGTGTATACATGTACGTATATTAATAACTAAAGTATGTTTATATTAATTTCGGAACGGCAATGAAATTTATATCCTTTGATTCAATGACGTTTCTTTAATGCTACGTTGAAAAATGACCGTAATTTTAATATATCATTTCATCATGACCATAGAACCATAAACTTGTAATATCAATCTGAACTGCAAATAAAAATAATCTTTGAAACATATATTTTACTGTTCGTTACACTATAGTAAAACTAAAGAAACACATGTATATATACTGAAATTAAGCAGACCCCTGATTTCTTATGCTTTGGAAAATTACGAGACCCATGAGGAAAAAGTCCATCCTTGTTTATCATATACTAATAAACATGTACAAGTACATGTTAAAAAAAAAATATGCAAACAATTGAAACATCACAGTTTAATACTTTTTTCCAAGTGTCAGAGGTAAAACATCACAAATCGACCGTTCAATCATAACCGATTACCGTTCAGATTCTTCAAAATAAAGTGTAAATTTTACAGATTAAAGTGTAAAATTTACACTTTAAATTGTAAAATTTACAGATTAAAGTGTAAAATTTACAGATTAAAGTGTAAAATTTACAGATTAAAGTTTAGAAATTAAAAAAAGTGAAGTGTTTAAGTGGCACTAATACGCTTCCGTAATAATCAGAATTAAATATTATCTTTCATGATTAACGGTCTGTTGGCTTTAAAATGCGTTACTAAGGATGTATGAAGTTGCTAAATTGACTATGTGAATAAACAAATAAAGTGTGAATTTTACAGATTAAAGTGTAAAACTTACAGATTAAAGTGCAAAGTTTACAGATTTTAGTGTAAAATTTACAGATTTTAGTGTGAAATTTACAGATTAAAGTGTCAAATTTACAGATTAAAGTGTAAAATTTACAGATTAAAGAGTAGAAATTAAAAAAAAGTAAAGTGTGCGAGTGGCACTAATACGCTATCGTATTTTGATTCATTATTAGGTAAACATTGTATATTTTTACGTTAATCAGAGATTTTTCTTTGGCTCTTGAATCTAGTACATACATAGTGATGAACTCATTATATATTTTTTAATTTTTAAATAGATGAGCTATCTGTTAGATATGACACTGAAAAGCTTTATAGCAGTAAAGGTGCTCGCTTGTATTTATTTAAAACCAATTAATAGGATATTAATAGAGATTCAAATTATTTTTTATTTACAATTAATTTTAGTAATGTTAGATACTCTGCATACGGGATCAAGTGGTTCGTTATGTTCATTAGACTTTATCATAATGTATACATGTATATAGAGGAACTGGATTTTTCTGGAATGCAGAAGAAATCCACAGAAATGTTCTTTCATACTTTGTGATGATCGTTATGCGCAAGAAGAACTGCTCTGAAGTAAGTTGGTTTTTTTTTTTTTTGTAAATTAAGTTGACTACAGGTTTGTGAAGAAATATTTAAATGTTAAAATAATGTTTAAAAATGACGCAGGTGCGAATGCAGATCAAAATGCTTTGACAGCTGCGTGGCCTTGCACAATGCAAAGATTGAGTGGATGAATTTTAATCAATGCCGCATACGGTTATCTGTTTCTGATGGGGGTGGCTGTCAAATTTTTTTGTTTTATTATTCTTTTCATGTCAGAAAAAAATGATTTGTATCCATGATAATCGAGGACAGATTGTATATTTCTTCTTCACTGAAAATGATTTGTCGAGCCTAAAACAAACAAACACACAAAGAAAAATGAATTCCAAACTATACTTGGGTACTTTTCAAGGACAAAATATTTATGCACTTGCCAGTCGAGTACTGATTATTTTGCAACATTTTACAGGACAGATTATGTCATCCCCCTACCTTACTTCTATATGTAAGAGACACTTGAAGCAACTGAATTATTATGTTATTTTGTTTCAAACTCGGATATTTTACTATAAAAGACGTTAATGGTAACATAACTACGAAGTTGTTGGATAAACGTGCATGATGACTTTTACTTTTCATACGTCAACTTTCCTTACTTATCCAATAATATAGTCTTTTCATCTGCTTACGGGTTTTATATCTCTCAGTTTATTCGATACACAAGAGAGGCTCTACGTATGAACTATGTCTAAAACGAGTTAAGCTATCAACAAACAAGTTGATGAAACAAGAATGTCAACTGCATGTCTTGATTAAAGCCAACATTTGGCAAGTTCTATGGTTGATACAATACTAATGTCAGCATAAACAATCTGTCATTAAATCAAATACTAGCTGGCGTTTTTCATACCCATTACTTCGCTAATATATACACACTGATTTATCGACGGATTTTTCCATTAAATCTGATATTATCATGTCAAGGAGCATATGGCGGGTGTAACCGTTCGGCATCGAATGCTCACTCTTCTACTGCACCTGATTCCACCTGTTAGATTTATGGGGTCCTTGTTAGCTCTGCTTCTGATTTGTATTGTTTAAATGGACATTTGAGCTTGATTATTGTTAAATTTCTCCATACATTTCATTCCCTATCTGTTGAAAACGCAGATCTAGATAGATTTAATTAAAAAACTGGCGAATCGTGATTAGAAATGAATTAGACAACAAATAGCTAACATTATGTGTCTGTTGTACGAGCTGTGCCAGACGAGATGGTTTCAGCTTTTCCATTCTCAACTTTTCTTCTGTTGCCTACATGTGGTTGTTTTGTCTCTCGACTTATTTGATACTCAAGATTACGAGTACGATCAACTTTCAAACCAATACAGACTACTGATTGCTTAGTTAATGTTACAGGGATTTCAACAACCTCGATTAAATTCAGTATTTTGTATATTCCATGGTCTATATAATGACCATGTTACCGATTGTAACCTATCTTTTGGTTGTATTTTGGGGTGAATTGTTCTTATCAATTGATGGGTTTTGTTTTGTTTGTTTTTTTGTATGTTTAGTTTTATTGTTTTTTTTAATGAATTTGACTACAAAATGTTCCTTCTACCGGTACCTAATCAATACCTATGGCTCGCGGTGGGGGGGGGGGGGGGGGGGGGGGGGGTGACCGATTAAAAGTCGATGTTCATTCCTCCTACGAATCTGATCCCACCTCCGGACTTTCCAGAGATCCGAGTTTTTTTTTTTTTAAATGTGCATTGTTCATAGATTTTCGTTAGAACAATCATCGTTTGTATCTTTTATTCTCTTCACTTTTAGTAATAGAACGAAATAGATTATCATACTGATTTTCACGTATTGTCATTTTGTTACAGCTTGCTTAAATCAGTGACCTTTTGGCGGTATGCATTGTCGTTCGGTACATTTAGGCCAAGATAAAAAAATGTCGGTATTCAAGGGGTGGTCTCAATTTTAAAGTTGCTATTCCCTTTGGCATAGTTAAAATTAGTCAAAGTATGCAAAGCTTTTTCAGTGGGTCTGAGCTCATTTGAGTACATCTAATTTAATATTTAAACTTGTTCAAGTATGTCATATGTTTATCTAAAATTTAGAATCTCTAAAGACAAAGAACTGTCTTATAAACGGTACAGAGTGATCTTGTGGTACATGTAGGTTGCCTGCTATGTTGCAACTTTTGCAAAAAAGTATTCTGCTCATTGTAATTTTAAAAGTTTTTTTTTAAATATTAAACGAATTTAAAAAAATGCATAGAAATTAAAAGAAGCAGAGATTGTTATCTTCCGGAGAGTGTAACATGAATCAATAAAATGTACTTTATCGTCTCAGATAAAAATAGCAATAAACAAACATGACAAATGCTGAACGTATGCTGAACTTTTCACATCTCTGAAGAGGTTCAGTGTATGTTTATACATTTTAACCTATAATAAGGCACCGGCTCCGGCAAGCAATGTGGCTTTACCAATCAAATTGTAGAAATGCTGTGACCAAAAGTTAGTAGTTATATTAATTAGATAAACTATCTACAAGAAATAAAACGTAAAAATTATGCAAAAGTTTCAACTTGGACTTTTAAAAAATTATCTCTAGGAATTGAGTCGTTGTTGCAAAATTTGAAGAAATAGTACACTAGACAAAATTGCTAACGCACCACTTGTTAATTCTTACATGTGAATTAAACATTTGCCGGATCGGTACTAGTGTATATAATAGGCCATTATTTCCAAAACAGTGGGACTGACAAATGTTTTGGTATCATGAAAAAACCCTTGAATGACCGTCTTGTCCGAAAACCAATTTAGCTGTGCAGTGCGCACCATTTTTGCTCAGATATGAAATTCTTGATCACTAAAGGTGGTCTGTGAGGTTGCCAAAGGAGACTCAGTAGTCCCCCTTTTATAAATCAAATAGCAAATAGTCATTGATTCTGTATATCGCCTAGTAATCATCCGGTGCATTAGTGTCCATACCAAATCCACTCAACTTCCGGTTGGCCCAGTTTTGTGGAACAATTTTCAGCTTATTGTGGGGTGCTAACTTAATGCCATGACTATCTATAGTAAAAAAAAAATTATGTTTGTTAGTCTATTTGCAAACTTGAGGATCTTTTAAAATAAACTTCAGATTTTTCATGTAGACAACAGGATACTTTTTAATAAATAATGTTGCAAATGACGAATGAGAAAAGAGAGGGAACTAAAGAATTTTTTTTGAAAAGGTAGTGGTCAATGTCAAAAAGCCTAGGCTTTAACTTATCGTGGGAACTGGTTGTATAAAAAGTTGAATATCGTACATTATGATATGAATTTTTGTACAAAAATTGATCTCAAGGATTTTTGAATTTCTAAGTCTTTTAAACATAACTTCTCGAATATATTATTGTACACTTTCTCCTCCTATGTTGTTAATATTTTGATGAAGAGTACAGAAAGAGGCTTGGTAGAACATTTACTGGAACCAGATAATATCTTCGTAGAGTGTTTTTTCTCTAAGTTTAGGAATCTATTGAAGATATAATAATTCAAATTTATCTTGAGTCTGAGGAATATAAAAATAATTAAAACTGAAATATATTTCCTCCTAAGAGAGGGGGCTGCTATGGGTATAAGTTAGATATAATTTATTATTTGTCAACTTCAATCCCAGATCCTTTAAATACAATTAAAATTTAGACTTTCAAACAAAAACAGTGTTGTTACCTTCTTTGTCAGCTGAGGCCAGTACATGCTGATCTTGTAATAAATGTCACAAATTTGTATTTTCTGAAAATTTCAAATATGAAATATGCATTAAAGACATGTAAAAGTTTATGCTTATTCTTTTACTTATCTTAAGTTTTGACATAAATAGTCAATTTAAACTTGAAATACACAAATGCTACGCTTGATAAACTAAGGATATTTTAAAAAAAAATTAATCTGATTGACCTAGAATAAACAGAGATTATTTTTAATACTGACATTCATAGTACATTTAAATGAACCGACCTTGGGTCAAGTTAACTGTAATATATTCAAAAGTGGATATAACCACCTGTGTCATGTTCTTATTTTCCATTTATTTACCTGTTCTGAAAAGAAATGAATTATATTCTGTTTCTATTTTTCACACCTTTCTGTTAAAAACACAAACTTATAAGCAGAAATATACAATTCTCTGTACAAAAAAATACGATTCATATGATTCTAATTTGTTTGGATGTGGATGAACAATTTTACATAGAAATTGTCAACTTAAGTTTATGTATACTTTTTTAAAAGAAATTATGATATGCTAATGAGGTAAGCACAATACGCACATTAATGTTTACCTGTTTCAGAATATGTTAGCTCAATAATATGAATTAAAGTTGTAAACTATTTTTCTACTTTTACAAAAAACAGGTCTGAGAAAAACACTGCAGTTATTTATATCCGGACGGCCTTCAAAACGGATGTTTTCTTAACAATGGACTGACTTTACATACTAGTATATGATGCATTCATGATTATACTGAACATCCTAGTTTGTCATTGATGCAATTTAGTATCAGGACATAATGTAGCGAGCTGAAATATTAAACATATTAAGTAACATATTAAAAGATAGGGATATACATGTATTGCTTCATAAGAAAGAAATTTGATTGAAAGGTTGAAGTTATATAAATCATATAGTTTTTGTCATGTTACCATTAACGTCTTTGTCCAGTGAAATATCCAAATATGAAACAGATGTGGCAGACTTTGGAAAATATTTAATTTTCAGCTCTCTATGATATGAATGGAAGTAACTATTGCTAATTGATAAAATGTCGTCTATATATCTAAATACGAGTTGAAGGCATGCGTTTTCTTCTTCTCGTGTATATGTATTTGAATTAAATTTGCTTCAAATGAATACAAAAACAAATCTGCCAATAACGGAGCGCCATTGGTACACACGAGAATTCCAAGAGATTGTTAAGAAAGATTGTAGGAAGACTTGGTCTCCGAAAAATAATATATACCGGGTATTGACAATCAGAAACTTGAGAATCTTTTAAAATAAACTTAGATTTTTTATGTAGACAACAGGATACTTTTTTAAAAATAATGTTGCAAATGACGAATGAGAAAGAGAGGGAAATAAAGAATTTTTTTGAAAAGGTAGTCGTCATTGTCAAAAAGCCTAGGCTTTAATTTATCGTGGGAACTGGTTGTATAAAAAGTTGAATATCGTACATTATGATATGAATTTTTGTACAAAAATTGATCTCAAGGACCTTTGAATTTCTAAGTATTAACATTTGTTAAACATAACTTTTCCAATATATTATTGTACACTTTCTCCTCCTATGTTGTTAATATTTTGATGAAGAGTACAGAAAGAGGCTTGGTAGAACATTTACTGGAACCAGGTAATATCTTTGTAGAGTTTTTTCTCTAAGTTTAGGAATCTATTGTAGATATAATAATTCAAATTTATCTTGAGTCTGAGGAATATAAAAATAATTAAAACTGAAATATATTTCCTCCTAAGAGAGGGGGCTGCTATGGGTATAAGTTAGATATAATTTATTATTTGTAAACTTCAATCCCAGATCCTTTAAATACAATTAAAATTTAGACTTTCAAACAAAAACAGTGTTGTTACCTTCTTTGTCAGCTGAGACCAGTACATACTGATCTTGTAATAAATGTCAACAATGTGTATTTTCCGAAAAAATCATGAAATACGCATTAAAGACATGTAAAAATGTATGCTGATTCTTTTATTTATCTTAAGTTTTGACATAGATATTCAATTTAAACTTGAAATACAAAAATGCTACGCTTGTTAAACTAAGGATATTTTAAAAAAAATTAATCTGGTTGACCTCGAATAAACAGGGATTATTTTTAATACTGACATTCATAGTACATTTAAATGAACTGACCTTGGGTCAAGTTAACTGTAATATATTCAAAAGTGGATATAACCATCTGTGTCATGTTCTTATTTTCCATTTATTTACCTGTTCTGAAAAGAAATGAATTATATTCTGTTTCTGTTTTTCACACCTTTCTGTTAAAAACACAAACTTATAAGCAGAAATATACAATTCTCTGTAAAAAAAATTCGATTCATATGATTCTAATTTGTTTGGATGTGGATGAACAATTTTACATAGAAATTGTCAACTTAAGTTTATGTATACTTTTTTAAAAGAAATTATGATATGCTAATGAGGTAAGCACAATATGCACACAAATGTGTACCTGATTCAGAATATGTTAGCTTATAATATGAATTAATGGTGTGAACAAAAAAACAGGTCTGAGAAAAAACATCCGGACTGCCTTTAAAACGGATGTTTTCTTAACAACGGGCTTTGTTACATATATGATGTATTCATGATTATACTGAACATCCTAGTTTTGTCATTGATGCAATTTAGTATCAGGACATAATGTAGCAAGCTGAAATATTAAATCATCCATTCTACTTATTTTCACCAAGATGTTCTCACCAAATTTGTCCACCATTAAAAATTAAAAGTCAGGTATGAAAACTTCAATGGTATCTAAGTGCATTTATTTAAAAAAAATTAAAGGTGTATTTAGTGTGTATTTCGATATATAGGTGACATAACTAGAACAATTTTCATATCAGTTAACAAAGTGCACAAAATTGTTCTAGATTAAACCATCAATGATTTTATAAATTACGTACAATAACATGACTATGGTTATAGAGTTTAGGCAAGGTATTTTCTTTAACCTACCAATCACTCAAGCAGCTAATTTTATTATTTTGAAAGAAAAATTAAAGGTATATGTACGTCTGGATAAGAAGTGACATTCACGATAAGGGCTGGGTAGAATATGGAGCTGTGTTACCGTTGGCGAATTCTGTGCACAATATGGAGTTCTCTGGAGGTGGTGTGCTTTGCAGGCATCATCTGGGGTTGGGGTTCTCTAGTCTTCGTTTTGAAAGAAGAGGGCATTTACGAAGAATTCTGTGGTTATTCCTGGAGGGAAGGTGCCAGTCCATCAGAGGATGTATACAACAAATCTATACTTGATAACAACATATCAAACCCTATATCAAACTTGACAAACACTTGCCATGCACAGGAGGAAAAGCTTAACTTGTGGTTCTCTATTGCTGTTGGGTCGATGTACTGTGGACTAGCTATCGTAGGACAGATATCCATGCGCTTAGGAACAAGGATTACTCGTGTTATTTGCACGTAAATAATTGATTTTATGTATAACTTTACACACATATATTATTTTTATCATTTATTCCAAGCTCTCTGATTGGCTCAAACTTGATCACATGATTAAGTATATAACAGCATAAAGACTTGAGTTACTATTTATAAAATCTGAAATGCATATCGACTTGATGTTTCTTAAAATGGAGATAATTTTCTGTAGAAAAAATAGTACTGATTTCAATTATAGCTAATACAGTGTATGATTTCATGTTTCTAAAAAGAAATATTTACTTCAGCTTCTATTTAATTTTTTTTAATGTTCTGTAATTGATGAGACGTTACAATGCATTGAATTTAGGATCTACTTTATATTAAAACATATTGGATATGTTTGTCAAAAAATTGATACTAAACATAATCAATTAAATGAAGTATTATGAATAAGTAAATCCTCCAATTACTCCATCACTATAAAGGAAACACATTTATATTAAACAGCTTAATTTATTTTGATCTGTAGTCTCTAAGTGTTAAAGAGAGAAAACTTGTGCCTTTTTCCCATTATTTTCATATTTTGTTTTGTCAATCTATGTAAATAAAAATAATATAACAAATGTAGCCCTTTACACCAAATATATCGATAAATATATACATCCATTATGTAAGTCGATATATCTGGTTTTTATATTTATATAATATATAATAAATATATACATTCATTACGTGTCTAGAATTTTTCTGTCATATATTATTTTCTTTTGTAGGTCAGTATATGTGATTGGATTTCTTTGCATCGCATTTGCCAGCAAAGGTATTGCATGTAATTTCTTTTAGAAATGTTTTATGAAGTTATTACTTTTAACGCGATTTAAAGGGAGCGGTGGCATTGCACTTTGTCCGTCAGTCTTAGGGCAGTGAAGTGCACAATGGCCAAATAATGTTCGTATATATTTTTATAAACCAGTGAATTAACGGTAACGTCAGATGACTATTTCCTTGTCAAGAATTTTTTGTTTAATAGTGACCCCTAACTATATTGCATTCAAAACGCCGGATGGTGTACGGAAATTTTCGAAACTTTTTAGTAAACCTACTTACCAACTTAGGTATCTAACATAATAAATGAAGCCCCATCTACCATTTTACCTAATTTATAAAATTTGAGCATCCTGGAACTAAGAATCAGACCTATGATGGGGTTAAGATTATATGACCTCTATTATATAAAATTGTATTTCATAATATATTTTGTATTCTTTGCGCCTGATCATAGGGAAAAGGGTTCATATTTGATTATACATATAATTATAATGTTTAAAGTCCTCATTAAAGAGTATTTTTGGTCACAGACGTCAGCCTATATCCCTATAATTTTTTATTTCGATTTTTACATATCATTTTGAGAATATTATAGATCGTAAAGTGAATATTATTAGTTGGATTGTATACTAATACTTTTTTTTTAAAAAAATCTTGTTGGATACATTAATTTATTTATTAAATGTATTATCATTTCCTTTGTTAAATTTCAATGTATGATATAATTCTAATTTTTTTTATTAATATGATTCTTTTAATTTAATTTAATTTATTTATTTATTTATTTTTGATATGCCAATATGATTACATATTATTTGATAATCTAGTATAATTTCATTTTGTTTTTTTATTTCAATGTAATTGTTGTAAAATACCCATGGCTTTTGCTTCTTGTTTGATTTTCTGTACAACTTTACAGATTATGAATAAAGCTTAAACAAATTTTGCTTCTTTTTTTTTCACAAAGTCAATGTCTGGCATAGAATGTTGTCATTAAAGTTATATTGAAATATATAATGTTCGTTATTAGAGAATACCATAATTATAGTTGTTCTTGTTGTTGATGATTTTGTATTAGTAGCAGCACATTGTGTTATTCACTACATTTTCACAACAGCGTTTTGATATTAAATAAATAAATTGTATAAACACACTGTAGAATAAACAAAGACATATGGAAAATTAGAAATTTTTTCATTATTTTTTTAGGTTATTTTGTAGTATTATCGGAGAATTCATTTTTTAGAAGCTGTAAGAAAAAAAGTCATTGTTTGTTTATAGTATCTTTTTTTAAAATTTGAATTTTTCATATAAATACATTCTTCTCCAATTTTCATAACACGAAATGTTACTCAATATTATATATATAAAAGCATCACATTATAATAATAAAAATTTCAATATATTTTTATTTTTGGTTATGTAGGATCATTTTATTTTTTGTTATGTAAACAAGATCTTTGTCATGTTTTTGTTTAATATGCAATATACATGTACTGTAAAATATTTCAAATTAAAGTTAATTTTAAATGCCATGGCTTTTTTGCTGAATTTCATTTTGTTATAAATATATTTTCTGTTAACAAAAAAAAAGGCTCTTGTTTACATTTATAGCTTGTTATCAGCAAATGATGTTCAATTTTTTGCTAATCAATAGATGATGCCTTATGTAGGAATTGTAAACTTTAAAAGTGGTTTAAAAAAATCAGTTCAAACTGTACAACTTTACAGTTTTTTTTATCTAAAGTATGTGTCATGCTTTATGTACAGTGATCAAAAAGTTCCTTTGCTTAAAAAGAAATGATATGGGGTTTCAGTGTAGAAATGTTTCGAGTTAGTCCTCTCCTATTCTAATGCGAATCTGCAACCATTCTGCCCATGCGCGGATCGCGTGATATAGGCGATCACGTGACATGCTCTTTAGCGTTTTGACACAAAAGCTTAAAAATTTTTCGGACTCTTATATTTCTTACCATGCAAGTTATTTTTTTGCAACAAAAACAGTCCATTTGTCAGAAATGGCCTAATCTCTGCAATAGTTGTCATCATTAGAAAACATTTAACCCTGCATTGAAATATATAATGTTCATTATTAGAGAATACCATAAATATAGTTGTTCTTGTTTTTCTAACTGTAAGTGATTTTGTATCAAATTGCTTAACAGCACAGTGTGTTAAAATTCACTTTGAAAAATTTTTTCATTTTCAAAATCAACACTTTGCAAAGTTTTGATTTGAAATTTTTCAAAGTTAAATAAATATATTTTAATTGTATAAACACACTCATTTGTTATTTAATAAACAATGACATTTATCCTTAATACATGTTTTCTCTTTATCTTTCCAATACATAGGTGTCTGTTTTCAAAGCAAACAACTAATGTAACTAATGTGTTTTCGAAGAATTTTGTTCCAATAACATACATGTATTTTCAATGTGACCTTGAAAACTTCCAATAATAAATTAGTTAATTAAAACAGATTAAAACTAGAAATTTTATATAAACCGTTGAGAGAGAAAGAATTCATTTTTAGAAGTTGTAAAAAGAGAAAAGGCAATAAAATTACTATATTCTTAAAAAAAAAAGAAGAAACAATTCAAATTATATCAAAAATATTTAAAACGCTTAAAGTGATTTTAAAAAAGTCATAAATTTGAATTTTTCATATAAATCTTTACATTTTTTCCAAAGTGCGTTAATTTTCATAACACGAAATGTTTTTTTCAAAGTGCAATAGCGTGCACTTTGAAATTTTTTTTCAAAGTGCGTAATTTTTCAACAACAAAGGACACGAAAGCATCACATTCATTTTTAAACCTACTTAAACAACAATCCAATTATGACAAAATTTATGGCATCTTTTGGGTTTTTATAAAGTTTTACTTTTTAACTTAAAACTTGAGTGTGTCATGATCTTTATGTACAACTATTTTATTAAATAAAATAGTATATTTGTATATTAATCTTACCTATTTTATTAAATATAATAATATATATAATGCATATACAGTAGATATTATGTTATTATATCAAGATTTTTCCTACAAATTTACAAACAAAATGAATAATTCTCTTTAATTTCTTTTGCATTCAGATAATCAAATACTATTCCTTTCAACTACTATCGGTTTCCTTTGTCTTCACTGAGTAGAGTGAGAATTTGCACTTCTGAATTTCCTTTCAAAGGTTGCTAATTTGTACACGACGATTCAGACCACCATTGTGGCATTGTTTTCTGGTTTGTTCGACGCTTCAACAATTATACAGCATTTTGTTAAGGTAAGATATATGGTGCTTAGAGAACTAGAAATACGAGAAATTACCCTTTGTTCCCAAATTATCAAAATGTATTACATTGTACATTAATTATCTAAACATAAAAACAAGACAAAGAAAATCTTAAAAACTGGCAACTGTAGATGAATTTTTTACCCCCTTAAGCTTGTATATCTTTTTTTAATTCATAAATGTACACTTTTGTCAGTCTTTTCGGATGTAGATGGCTCAGCCAGGTTTAAAATGATTTCTGCCAGTATAATATAATTACAAACTTGATAAATTATCTTTAATGTTGATTTCATTGTATATCTTTTTTTAACATCTCTAAATATAAATTAGTTGGATATACTTGTAATATTCATCGATGCTTTCAAAACGAGGAAAAATTCTTAAAACTTAAAAAGAGAGTGTATAAAATTTGCAACCTCTCTTTCAAAAGACATTATTATTTAACTATTATTATTTTTATCATTTTTTTAGATGGCTTTTGAGAATGGAATACCAAGAAGGCATTCTTATTTGTTCCTATGTGGCATGGGTTTCGTAATTTTCAATGTCCAAACATTTGTATTCCTACCAAAAGACCATATACAGCGATCGGCCTGCATACATAAGAAAAAACCAAAACGCAAAGACAGCGATACCGGTGCAAATAACACTCTACTGGAAGATACAAATAACACTCTACTGGAAGATACAAATAACACACTACTGGAAATGGAAGAAAGTGAATATACTATAATATAAACCATTAATTAAAATGGCCTATTAATGGGAGAGCATATAACTAACTTTGTATATCATCACATACAAACATTACTAATAATATTTGAAAAAAACCTGCAAATAAAATAATTTACGTTGTATTCTAGAAAATTATCGTGAAAAAAGTGTTCCTGGGGAGGACAACCTGAAGACACACATTTTGTCTTTTGCGTACGTTTCCCATACCATTTGGATGTCCATCAACGTGCTTTTGTTTGTTACCTTTGTTGGTCTGCTAAATACATGGTTATCTAACATGACTGAAAATTCATCTACTGGTAATATTCCATATTTGATCCACTTTATATATGAAACATACCCTAGGTGATATGTATTACTTTAGAACTGAAGTATTTTATCAGTTATTCATAAACGTACTTTTGTATGTATTTGACAGGCATGCTTGAAATCACAATCCGACATCTTTTTTTCAGTAAGCTATTACTTGGATACCTTCGCTTATACCACTATCTCTACCTGCATCACGGCTGTTGTAGCTGGATTTGTGTATGACTGGCAGAGAAAAAGATTTAGAGGTACAAATCACTATCTGATAAAGGACCAAAAAATGTTGTAAAGCATTTCATGTAACTTTATTCTAAGACACGGCAAACATTTGCTATGAAATGTATGATGATAACGAACAGTATTCAAGCTCAAAAGTCCATCAAACAATTCAAAATAGGAGCAGAGCAAACATGAACCTCCAAAACATCGGGGGTGGCATCAGGTGCCATGGAGGAGAAAGCATAGTATAAACCTGCTTACCGGTCACATCGGCCATTGGTTCCTTGTCATGATCGGGAAAATCCGTCGACAATTCAGTGTGTGTACAATGGCCTTACATTTAGAATGAAAAACGTCAGTCAGCATTTGACTTAATGATAATTTTTTTTTGATGCTATTTACAATTTCCTCACCTCATCTTTACAATTATGGTCATTGTATCGACCAAAAAATGATATTTATTTAACTTTATTTATTTTTAGAAATGATGATGTAAAATGTCTACACGATAATACTGCTGATATTCTTGTTTTAGCAACTTGTTTATCAATAACTTACCTCATTTTAAAATGTGTATACAGTGTACGTAGAATATGCTCTTTCGTATCGAATCAACTGAGATATATAAACCAGTTTTGCTTGTGATGTTGGTTCAATATGAGCAGAGCAAACATACATGGATCTCCAAAACATCGGAGGTAGTATCAAGTGCCATGGAAGAGTGAGCATCCCCTGTCGGCCGATCACACCCGCTGTGGGCTCCTTGTCATAATTGGTAAATAACGAAAAAATCCGTTCGACAATACAGTGTGCATTTAATGGCCTAACAATTTGTATGAAAAACGTCAGTCCGCATTTGACTTAATGTTAATTTGTATTTGCTGGCAAGGTAATTGTCTCGACCGACGAATTTATAAAATGATGACTTTACATGAGACAGCTGATATTCTTGTTTGTCAATAACTTGCTAATGTCATTTCTAAATTGTAGATCTTTTCTACGCTGTTATTTTGAGTACATCACCTGTACATGTATGGTTAAAAAAAGTTATCACTGATAAAGACAGAACGAATCCAATTCATTGCTCTTTTTAAGATACAATGAGTTCTGGGATAAAGATTTTCGTATTTAACACCAAGCTTTTCAATGATATGTTTTTTTCAGGCAGCCCAATTCCTGGACGATACTTCTTTCCTATATGCCTACCTATGGCGATTACTTGGTTGTTTGGCACGCTGTGTTACCTACTTCCTCTTTTGTTCGATTCGTTTTCAGTGGTACTGCCAATCTTCATCTTGTTTACTTTTTATCGTTCCTTTCTGTTTTCAATTGGAATAGCATTTCTTGGAGAAGCGTAAGTTAATACTTTTCTTAATCTTGCGGTTGATAAAGTATGGGGAATACATAATGACTAAAGTTCAGATAAATTATAAATCTCTGTGGAAAGACCATAAAAAAAATGCACAGTAAATAATTATTGCTCTTGTAAACACTCATTATATATGATAAATAAAATTAATCGTAATACCATGGTTAAGTCACAGGATTGATGTATATAACTTATATGTCAAGATTGTAACAGTTTCAGTGCTGTGTTGAGAATGATTTCTTCAATTTAGATTTCCATTGAAGTATTTTGGTGTCCTCTACGGCACGGCAATGTTTAGCGTTGGTTCAACCAGTTTGTTACAATACGCCTTCTTCGAATGGAGTAGTGCATATCAGAATGGTTTTACACATGTAAGTTAACTAGTGTGTACTAGTGTTCAGGTAACATGCATTACCTTGATATATTGAAATATTTATGTTAATGACAAAAAAGAGGCATGATTTTTACTGCATGCAATAATTAAAACAATTATATTTATTTTGATTATTTGCAATTGTTTTAAGGAAATTAATTCTTCAAAATCATGTGTCAATTTTACACATTATCAATATTAACAACCAAAAATTGAATTTGAACTAAAGTGATCTTCTCATTTTCATAAAAAATGATTATAAATACATGGCAGGATCTCATAAAGATTCTAGCAAGAATTGGCTCTTTCTTTCCTTCTCACAAACTATCAACAAAATGAGGTACAATTTTTTTACTAGAGAGAAAGATATTGATGTCTGATTAACATTTGATGTTCTTAATGATAGAAATGACATTTTGAGTGTCAACTCAACGTGTATACTCCTTTTACCTGTATATGGTATTTATATCGCATAGTTGATTCCATAAACAAGAGTTTTGTCTTTGATCAAAGCTAATGTCAAGGGAAAGCTCTAATCAAAGAAGCTGATCTCGATAACGGCATTATGTTATTGTTGTTGTTTTTGTTGCTTTGTTCCTTTATGCATTCGTACTCCATATGTAATATAATTTTTATGAAGTAGCTTATCTTAAAATTTCCCTATTTATTGTAGGTCAATGTATGTCTTCTGATTTTAGCAGTTTCAATGTGCTATCAGCCAATCCTGTTGTGGATACGTGGTGGAAGAAATAAGTCTTCCCTAAAAAGCAATATAAACAATATGGAAATTGTACTCAATCCTCCAGCTTGATAATTGTTAATATTTATTTTTTAAGCAATTATTAGTACTTGCCTGTGATATGATTGTGATATTCAGAATTTTAACTTCTAATCATTATTTCGATTCTGAATGTTTGATCAATTTATTGTTGATTTCTTTTACACAATAATAAATTATTGATTGAATTTGACTTCACTAAATCTCTAAATCTCGTATAATTGTGTCAATATAATAAAACATTTATGGAATGTGTACTCAGGAAATATCAAATTCGCCGCCTCGGGTAATACTAGTAGTTTGCTCCCTAATACCTATTCCATGTGATTATATGCATATACTATGGGGCTATTTTAAAATTTTTGTTTTTATTTTTAAAGTTGGAAAATGTTAATTACTGGATGCTAAACAAAAAGAGGGAAAATAAAGATATTAAGGTAACATGAAATATGGAGATAATAAACAGTAGTCAAGCTTATAAATATGTTCAGGAGCAGAGCAAACACAAAACTCTAAAACATCAGAAGTAGGATGAGGAGTCACGGGGGAGAAAGCATCCGACCAGTGTATTAATAGTAATATATACAAGTACAAATATTGATCAAATTTGAATTTACATCCAACCCTTCAACAAAAGGTGAAACTTGATTTTGCAAAAACCTCAAATGTGGATGATTTTCTGCTTAATGGAAAAAAAAACATGATCCCTGGAAAAACGTAGAAAAATGTCAATTGATGAATGCTAAACAAGAAGAGGAAAAAATGTCAACATTATATGAAATATGGAGATAATGAACAGTATTCAATCACATACGTTCAATCAGGAGTAAAGCAAACACTAACCTCTAAAACATCAGAGGTAGGATCAGGAGCCATGAGGGAGTGAGCATCTGACCACTGTACTAATACATGTAGTAATATATACAAGTACAATAATTATTGATCAAATTTGAATTTGCATCCAACACTTCAAAAAAAGTTGAAACTTAAGCATTAGCATCAACTGTGGATGATCTTCTGTTTGATGGAAGAGAAACGATAAGCTCCAGATGGCAAAAGTAGAAATATGCTAATTCAGTAATTGATGTAACTAAGCAAGAAGAGGAACAAAATATATTAACCGTAATTGAAATATAGTGATAGTTAACAGCCTTTAAGCTCATAAGTTCAATTAGGAGCAGAGCAAACACAAACCTGTAAACATCAGAGGTCCTGGTGGTATCAGGTACAATGAGGAAGTGGGCATCCGACCAGTATGTTTATAGTAATATATATAAGTCAGGTTAATATTGACCAAATTTGAATTAACATGGAAGAGAAACATGGAGCCCTAGCAACACGTAGGAATATGTTAATGGATGTATGTTAAACAAGAAGAAGGAAAAACTATATTCACGTAAAATGAAATATGGAGATAATAAACAATAATCAAGCTCATTAAGTTCATTCAGGAGCAGAGCAAACACAAACCTCTAAAACATCAGAGATTGGATCAGGAGCCATGGAGAAGTGGACATCCGAGGAGAATGTTTAAAGTAATACATACAAGTACTGGTAAATATTGATCAAATTTGAATTAACATTCAACACTTCAACAGAACCTTGAAAACCTATGCATTAGCATCAATTGTGGAAGATTGTCTGCTTGATGGAAGAGAAATAAGGAGTCCTAGCAAAAAGTAGGAAAATATTAATTGACGGATGATAAAGAAGAAGAGGAAAAACCGATATTAACGTTACAAGAAATATGGAGATAATGAACAGTATTTAAGCTTATAGATATATTCAGGGGCAGAGCAAACACAAACTTCGAAAACATCAGAGGTTGGATCAGGAGCCATAGAGGAGTGAGCATCCGACCAGAGTATTTTAAATAGTAATATATACAAGTACACACAAATATTGATCAAATTTGACATTCAACACTTGAACAGAACCTTGAACACTTCAGCATTAACATCAACAGTGGAAGATTTGATTTTCTGTTTTTTGAAAGAGAAAAAAATCAGGGGCCCGTTTTACAAAAGAACTTACTACTAAGACCAAAAAATTACGTTGATTCTGAAATTTTGCAAAATTGATATTTACTACATTCCTTTTTAAAAAAGATTAAAACCATTATTAATTTAATTTCAAGTAGAAAGTTATATGCAGTGTGGATGATTTTCTGCTTGATGGGAGATAAACATGAAGCAGAAAACATGAAGTAAACATGAAGTAGAAAAATGTTTATTGATGGATGAAGGATGTGAAGATAACGCACAGCGTTCAATATCAAAGTCCATATAACAATACAAAATAGGAGCGGAACAAACACGGACCTCTAAAACATCAGAGGTGGGATCAGGTGCCATGGAGGAGTGAGCATTCCCTGCTTGTAGTACTCAAGTTCATAAGTTCATTCAGAAGCAGAACAAAGGCAAACCTCTAAAACATCACAGGATGTATCAGGAGCCTTGGAAGTTAAAACTTATGCATCAACATCAACTGCATGTGGATGATTTTCTACTTGATGGAAGAGAAACATGGAGCCCTAGGAAAAAGTAGTAAAATGTCAATTGGTGGATGCTTAAAACAAGAATGCCGATGAGAGTACCAAACATCAGCTAGGAAGGTCTAATCACAAATGATATGCTACACATATAATGATATGCTACACATATATGTTATCCTACCAAAGATTTCAACAAAAATATCGTGTGAAATATTAATTTTTTTCAAGATACATCAATATTACAACATCCTTTTGAAATTTAAGGAAAATCATATGCTCTATTCCCTTCAACTTCTCTAAAAATTGGAACTCTGGAAATGTTTGGTCATCTACTCATCTACAAAATTATTTTTTGAAAAAATAATTATGATTAAACACATAATTTCTCTGAAAGTAGATGGGGGGTAAGGCGGACGAAATGCTTATAGTGCGACAAATATGAAGTGAAAAATTAAATCTCAATTATATATGAATTTTCTTTGAAATTTCATCTGAAATTAAAGTATACCTTATGTAAAATCACAACAATTTACAAAAACCTCACAAAAACTGAAATTATTCGCTTATGAAGAAGCTTACATATATACACGAAAAAAAAAACCAATGAAGATCATTTTCTCATACTTCAAAAGTATTTTTCAATATGAGTGGGTCTTCCATTTTTTAGAAAGATAATCCTAAAAGTTTGCTATAAAATATACATTTTTTGGTTTACAAAAACATGGAGCAAAGACCCACTATACCTTAAAAGTTCACTTTTAAGACAAAACATTCGCATCTTTTGGAGAAATACTTCAAGTCCATTAAGTCAAGGGTTATATCACAAACATGATTTAAATACCCCCAATTCATCATGAGCCATGTAGCGTAGTGGTTAGCGCGTTAGTCTTATAAAAGCAATTTGATACTCCGGTTTTTTAATTGCTCGAGTTCGAAACCCGTCTAAAAATTTGAAGTTTTAATAACTTTTAGATGAAATAAGATTTTAAATATATTTTTGTGTGAAATGCTTTTAAAATATATAAGTCGTAATATTATACAGAAAATGTTAACTTCAAATCTGTGTCCATGCACCTTTAATTAAAAGAATAATTTTTTCCAAGATTTTTTTCTTCCAGAAAAGGTTTGTTTCTCATAATTTCAGTTTAGACAAAGCTCTCTGTCCCTTGTTGAATGTAATCCTTCCAAATTTATATTATATTCAGTGGCGGATTTAAGGGGTGCGCACCCCCCCCCCCCCCCCCCACTAAAATTGTCAAAGTTAACGTACCACAGTTTCGTCCAGAAAATGTAAATATGTGTACTTGGTAGACCTCATGTTTACCCTAGAAAATCTCTAAAATCCAGGAACTTCAATTCCTGGATCCGCGCCTGATATTTCTTTAAAATAAAACAGCTTTTCAATTTCCTGATAAATCAAAATAAAAGGAAATTAAGTTTTGCTGACTCTATATAAAATTTTTGTGTTAAATTTGAAGTTTTCATGGAAAAAAATGTACATATGATGTACCAGGATCATTATTTAGAGGAAATATAACTATTTTAAATAAAACTCGAATTCTAAGGGACCTATTGTATTTGTTATAATTTAATGTACGCAGTATCTTTAAGACGTTTGTTGAAATTCATCATTAGTAAGAACATGAAACGCGTAGGACATATTACATGTAATAAAGCGCCCCCCCCCTCCCTTGCATGATTTCTCGAGAAAAGATGATATATATATTGGAAACATTTCTCCAACATTAATTTCAATTCACGTATAAGGTAATTTTTTCATTCTACAAAAAATTCTAATAATTTTGCCAATCTTCGATTTAGAACAGCAAGCAAATATGTGTATGTCCCTCTTCAAAGTTGGATTGATTCGATATCGTAGAACACCCCCATTTATTTCTGTGACATATTACGATTTATATATTATGTATTATTATTTAAATTTTCTTGTGCAATCAAATCCTGCTTACCTATATCCGATTATTTAATGCATACAATCAAATCCTACTCAGCTATCTCCGATTATTTAATGCTCGCAACTATTATTTGTAAACAAAAGGGGAACTTAGATCGACATTGTTTAATGTAACATAAGAAAAACATGATAAAAAGTAAAACGCAAGTTTAATATGTCTGACTGAATATGAAAATAATGAAAAGAAAAATTAGAAAATAAAAAAAAAAAAACGAAAATCCCTGGTATTTGCTGTTTATGAAAAAACAATAAATATTTGAAAAACGGTGTGTGTGTGAGTGTGCGTGTCTGGGGGTGGGGGTCGGGGGATCGATATCTTGGAATGCTTCTAGTGGGTCTCGATCTCGATTTGCACTTGAATTTATAAACAGAATGACCAATTAATATTTGAACTCGTCGTTGTAAATGACGAATCTCAGACAAGAGGGTCTGTCGAAGAGACACTATAACTATACACAATACTTTTTATTTGTAAATGTCTTGCCATGAGGCATGACCTATTTTGTAAACTTTATAAACTTCATGGCCGTAAGAACCCGGGGGGGGGGGGGGGGCTAACAATTTCATGTATGCAATTCTATTACTGCTGTGAATGATTCTGCGAAGTCTGTTTCTCGATTCCTTCTATAGTAGTTTTGAGAAGAAAAGAAAGTTTAATGCAGACTGAAAATAACGTAGAGATCGTGCTTTTGCATTTTGACTTTAAATAGTTTAGTACTAACTTTTTTTATTTAACGAGGCCGAGAGTCTAATATTCGAGTGTGCATGAATGTTTTTAATTCCATGCAGTTATATGTGTGACAGATGACAGTACACCTTTAGCAAATACTGTGATTTTAATATAAAATTAACATTATCTGTATAATGCATACTGGTCTCAAAATGTGATTGTACGTACGACAAAAATTAGGGGAAATGCTGGAAATGGCTTTCACTGGTCTTAATGCATGCTGTAAGCAATGCATGACGTTGCAGAATGACGCATAACTCGCTGGAGTATTCAAGACGTCCACAGATATTATTCTAAATACTGATGACAGCATACTAGCAATCTAAATATTACTATTTTAGTTACAATAAAAAAAATCATCCGCGCCGTATCTGCGTTGGTATGTATTTATACCGAGATATGGCAATTTTAGAGGTAAATGTATTGGGCATCGAAAAATTAAACTTTGTAATGAGTCCTCATAATTTGGTGACTTTTTGCAATAACTTTCATCTACTTGACTAAAAAAGAAAACTATGGGGCAGAAATACAAAACAATATTGAACAAATATGTGATAATTTGGCGCTGTTCCAACAAATTTCGATAGGGTCCCCTAAGAAATTTGTAAACATTCGATTTTTCAATCTTAAAACAATGAATATAACGTTAACAGTAATATAACGTTAACAGCAAAAATTAATTAACGAAAAGTTATCAAAATCCTAAGGGCAGAAATAATAAGACTCGACCTCGTAAAAAATGAAATTTGACCTCATGTACTAATAAAATTGTAGTAGAGGTATGGGGTTATATTTTTTTTTAAGAAACATATGTTACGTCAAGTGTCTGCGAAATAGAAGATACTCTCCCCCAAAGAAGCACCTGTATCCTTCTCTTGTTTCGTCTGCTTCTCGCTGATGCACTCTCAAGTACGGCTTGGGGTAAAAAGCTGAGTGGAGTGGAGTCATGGAGTGGAGTCGTGGAGTGGAGTCTGTATTATAACAATACAGGAAGTTTGAGAACAAAACAATTTCTTTTGCATACAATATCTCCCCTTCATTGTCGTTTTGGATTTGTGTACACTGTACCAAGAATAAAACAAGAAACAAAAGAAGTCCATGCAATCAAAAACTAACGACCTTTGAATGTCAAACAGAGAATCACTTAGAAATGCTTTATATAAACACTATCTAAACTTAGCAATACTGTTTGACCTTATTCGCCTATCCCAAAACAGGCAAACCTAGCAAGAGGTGTTGACAGCTTTAATATCAAACAGAGAAAGAGCACTGGGGCCCCTTTCACTAAAAGGTGTACGCCTGTCTTAACTCTACGCCCGACGTAAGTCCGGACTTACGTCTAACATTTGGACTAAGGTCCGTTTCACTAAAGGGCGTAACTTTGCGCCCGCCTTAAGTTAAGACAAAATTCTACGGCTAGTCTAAGGCAGGCGTAACTATAGACGTAAACATTGGATAATGGCGACTTTCTGGCTGTTTCGCAGAAGAAGAAGGGAAACACCTCGGCGAGAACGCGTTTTTCGGGACCGAACCAACCCTCTCGAGTATCTTGATGATATAGATCTCGTAAGTAGGTATAGGTTCCCAGGAAGAGTCATTCGAAAACTGATAAATGATGTTGACCCTATTGTGAGGCGACCTACATACAAAAGTCATGCCATTCCCACCCACATTCAGGTACATGTATAAAATAAATTATGTGAATGTTTACTGTAGCATTGTATGCTTCTTAAATATCCACACATAAATAAACAAATACTGCCGCATGGAATCACATGATATGACAAATATAATGGGTTTTTACAATGTACCTATTAATATAATTAAACTACATTTGCATACTTATTTATACATGTATATATAAAGATAAACATTCTTACAAGTAATTATCACCTTAAGATATCTGTCAAAGGCGGACTTCTTTTCGGAAGTAGGCGACCTTCATGGCGTTTCCAGATCATCCGTATCCCAAGTAGTACATACAGGTTGTTATACTTCATTATTTTAACTTTAAAATGATGTTAACTCTATTTTTTTTTATTATTGCAGGCACGTAGCATTGTTGATGTGGAGATTTGACCCCTTGAATGTTTGAACATTTTGTCCCCTGCATTCACAAATGATAATAAAAGAAAAAGTGAACAAATTAACACATCCCACGCCCCTCCCCTCTTAATATTTGACAATATCATGCAAAATAAATGGCATGTTACACATTAAATACACACAAGTAATTCAAAATGAGGCATAATTCCAAAGTAATCGTTACATGTATTAAAACTCGTTCAATTATTGAGTCTTTATTTTGTACAGATAAAATGAATATAATAAAAAGTACTGAAATTCCCAGAAAAAAAGGAAGCGGAATTTCTTTGTAATATGCGCCTACACAATGTGTTCTCAATAACTGCAAAGTTTCACGAAATAAGGTTTAGCAGTTTCAGAAAAGTGACAATTGCGAGTACTATGGGGTATACTGATAATAATAATTACAATAATAATTTGTACATGTTTGTATACAATATCCTTCATGTTTCTACATGCCTGTAATACATTTAATCAATTGTACATTTCCTTTTCAAATATTCTTTATATATATCATTAAGGATTTTAACGCAGATTCATCATATTGTTATACAGTGTGCAGTGCAATAAATACAACAGTGGACAACATTAAGTTTCCAGTTACTGCCAATGAATTACGCCATGTAAAATCTGAGTTCTATGACATTGCCAAATTTCCAAATTGCGTTGGTGCAATCGATGGTACTCTAATACCAATTACGGGCATGAGTGGACCACAGGAGCCTGCTTTTGTATATATGCAGGCAGTATGAGGTATAAACGGTACTGATTAAAACATAAATCCTAGCACATCATTTTTTTGTAATAGAAATACCCTTGTATACGCAAAAACTTTAACAGGAAAAAATTAAAATATTTAATATATCATCAAAAGGGTTTTATGAAATAACAACCTTTGAAAATGTAAATGTCAATTTTAATATAATTATTGCACCAAATATAACCAAACAAATATAACAAATATAAGAATGCTAATTGTTTGCTTACATATGCATAAAGGATGAAAAATTGGTTGATATTATTTCAGATTTCTTCAAATTAATACCTGTTTTCCCGGGGCAACTCACGACTCTTTCGTTTTGAGCAACTCGGGATTGTCAGGTGTTATGGAACATCTCGAAGGCGGTGGGTGGTTACATGGGGATTCTGGCTACCCTCTCAAGGAATGGCTCTTAACGCCATTCTTATCCCCAGCCAATCAACACGAAGTGAATTACAACGATGCCCATGGAAAGACTCGTGTTGTCATAGAAAAATCGTTTGGGGTATTAAAATCCAGATTTAGGTAATTTAAACGCAATTTTTCGTTAAATATCTTTATATGTCATATTTGCAAGCAAATATTTTATTTCAAACGTTCATTACGATAAATGCGACCTTACATTTTTTTTATTTGAGAAAAAAATGTATATCTATTGCAACCATAAATAAACCTTGTTACAATTTTATTGTGAATTCATTTAAAATTCTGTGGGCCAATTTTCTTAGATTGTGGGTTTTTTGGTTATTTGTGGAGATGTAATTTCGTGTATGGGTCGGTTTTCAGATTCAGTAACAAAGATATCTCTTTCTAAATTTCCTATGAAGATGTAAATTCGAGGTGGTTTGGGGTGGGGGGGGGGCTACCAACGAATATCACGAAAATTGAGCCACCACGAATTCTAATGATTCCACAGTATTTACATTCAAGTAAATCTTTGCAGGTGTTTACATCGAACTGGAGGAGTACTCCCCTTTTCACCAAGTAGATGTTCTCAAATTATTCAATGCTGTATCCGGCTTCATAATTTAGCTGTTTCAGAGAAAGTCCCCTTACTTGAGGGTGGGGTTGTACAGAACATCAATGACAATGCCGTGTTTAACGCAAACGCACCAAGGAGAGCACAGGATGTGCGCATTCAAGTTGCAAATTTATTTTAACAATTCATCTATTCATTAAATCACACACTTACATTGTAATAAAGAACATGACTACTTTATCATTTTGTGTTCAAATTTATTAAATGCCAAATTTGTTTTCAAATGCCGCCGCTATTCTCTCTAGGGCATCTGCTTTTCTCTCCTCTGCGATGACTCTCCTCTCCTTCACTCCTATCAAATTCAGCATAAACTCAGCGTCGGGGTCGCTTGCCGTGTCTTGATTTTTCATGAAAAGTTTTATAATCAGAACAATGTCAATTAAAACAGAAGAAAATCAAATAAAATCATATGTGTAAAATGAATAGTTAAAAGTGCATGAATGAAGTTGAAACAGTTCACTAGGGTTTTTTTTCTTAACAAACGTAAAATTACTCGAAAATTAAAACTGAAGGAATGTTTAATACATTTTTAATTCATTTTCATAGCGTTGGCATTGTTTCTTTTTTACCTTTACGTTTAGATCCATACAGAGTTGAAGCAAAGAATGTGTCGGTGGAAGGCCCGGGCGGACACATGTACACTTGGAGCTTCTTCCGGAACGTCAACTTCTTCTACTATATACATGTACAAACATACATTTTTCAATTTGAAAAAAAAAATCAATATTTCAAATCTACACACTTATGTGTTCTGTGTGTGAAAAACATGCATATCAAATTTTTGACAATCTATTATAATAATTTTTATGATTTAAAATTTTATAAGTATATTATATAATATGTATAATTATACAAACCAATCAAGGATGGAATTCCAGCGGAAATTTCCGATGGGACTGCAGTGCATGATGAGGCTAAGTTATCTGACTGTTACAAAGAAATATTAGTATTTAGATATCATATATTTCATTTTTTTTAAACTATAACTACTGTATACTACAATAATACTAAATATACAAAGCATGGAGAATCAAATAGTATATGAAGCAAAAGTCGGGAAGGCAAAACTATATATGAGGTTATAAAAATACATATAGTGAACGTATGTTTACAATGTACATGCATGTACCATGTATTTATACTTACTAGTACTTGTTTCACAATTACTGGCAAAGGCAGTATCAACCCCTCCGTCAATCCTAGAGATAAGTTCATCCGGTATAATTGACAAAATCTAGCAATAAAAACAAAAAAAATAGTTGTGGCCTTTTCCAATTTATTAAAAAAATAAACGGTGCGAAACATTAATGAAAAAATAATTATGTCAGTATCGGAAACTCATCTTAGCAACGATCGAAAGTTTTTTTTAATACATAGTACATATAATTATATCAATTTTAGGTAAATATTAGAAAACACATACGACAAGTTCCCATGCCTTGAATACAGATTCCGGGGGAGGCCCTCCGCCCGTTCTCTTCGTCTGGTATTTTCTACTGGCTTCTTTCTTCTTTACAATGGATCTTGCATCTTTCCATTTCTTTTTTATTTCTGCTGTTTCCCTCTTGCACAAGGCAGAAGAAGAATTTATTCTGCAGTAAAATTTTAACACTAAATATATTTTTGAATCCCCAGTCTACCTTCATTTGTATATTTTTTGTTAGAATTAAAAAAAATATATGAAAAGACACAAAACCTAAATAACATTCCTATTTTTGCCAATTTAGTTAGGTTTTTGACCATAAATATACATTACATGTAACATGTAGACATGAACAAATTGTATGTAATCAAATCGGAGATGTTATTATATTTTTGTTGATCGTTATTTTAAAAACCTAAATGCTTACTGCTTTGTGATGTCTTCCCATACAGCTTTCTTTTTCTCGTTTGTCACTGAAGCCGACAGTTTTGCAAATAATACATCTTTGTTTTCAATTACACAAGATGTTAGAATTTTCATTTCATCATCAGTCCAGTTTGGCTTACGTTTTTTACTCTCCGAAGACATTTTGATTGTGCAGAGTCAATAGCGAATATTGCAGACGACAATATCGGTATTTACATGTTTGTTTGTCACGAAATTCACATTATTTAAGAAAACGCTATGGAAATCAACATGACAGATCAGAGAGAGAGAGAGAGAGAGAGAGAGAGAGAAAGAGAGAGAAAGAGAGAGAGAGAGGGGTTTTTAAATTCTTTATTTCACTTCAAAACACAGTTGCGAGTGTATTCCTTTCAACATGATTCAATCTACGATTTATTTTCAATCTAAATATGTTTCAACGCTTTTAAGTTTTTATTATAGACCTCAAAACAAATATTGCAATAAATAATAAAGAAGAATACCTATGTGATCTTTTCCATATATCTTTTCAATGAATATCAAATAAATTTCTCTCTCACTCTTCTCTCTTTCCCCTCTCTTACTCTCTCTCTCTCTCTCTCTCTCTTTATAAATGATATGTATGCGCATGTGCATAAGCTCGTTGTCAAGGACGTACGTCTGGCCTTAACTTAGTCCGATAATAGTATTTACGGCCAGGCGTACGCCTCTTAGTGAAACGCAACTTACGCCGGACTAAATTTTGGCATACGCCCTAAGGCCTAACTTAAGTTTGGTCGTATCTTACGCCTTTTAGTGAAACGGGCCCCTGCACTGCAGAACTGATGGCAGCAATTTAATGAGAAAGGCACATTTTTTTCATTTTACTATTAAAGTGCAAGATAGCTCCTTTGTTGGAATTTGAAGGTCAAATTTTTTTCTGTATCTATCTTCTTAACACGTATCTTCCTTTTCTGGTTAAAGTAGAGGACATGCTACAGAATAGAGTGTTAAGACTCGACTGATAAATACATATCAGCCATTGGATCTGTTGAAGTTTAATAATTGACCAGGATTAATTACTAGACTTAAAATAAATATAATTACCGGAATTGAAAACCTTAAAAAGTAAAATATTTATTGAAATGAGCTCAACAACTTGTGTTTTTTTTTTGGGGGGGGGGTTCATTTTAAAGTACACATTGTTTATTTTAAACGATGACACACAATTAACTTTAAATAAAATTATTTTACCCTTGTTTTGTGAAAAGGGAGCTGTTTTGATTTATACCTATAATTAGTTTCACCAATATTTGATCAAGCTTGTTTTATAAATGTGACTCATAACAAAATTAATACATATGATAAGTAATGTCCCCACCCTAAAACAAGTGCTTTCTTTTATTTTGCTGATCAATGTATAACATGCAGTCTATCAACCAGTATATGTATCATTGAGACAATTATTTATTATTGATGAAAACATTTTGACAGAATTCATTGGGACTTTAAAAGAATGTTTATCCCTATAGCGATGTGATGAAATGTAGTTGGTTACTTCTGATCATAAAGATGTGTTGTAAACTAAGTTATTTATATCTTATTGATTAATTATTATATATACTGTAGTTGGAGGGACAGATATAGAAACACATTTGTTTGTTTTAGTTTGTGTAAGTTAACAGGTGGCATCATTTAGATTATTTATATCTTACTGATTAATTATTATATATACTGTAGTTGGAGGGACAGATATAGAAACACATTTGTTTGTTTTAGTTTGTGTAAGTTAACAGGTGGCATCATTTAGATTTTTTTGCTGTCAAAAGCAATATACCACTTAATTCAGTTCTTTTTCAAGCAAATTTTTATTTACAATCAACAACTGAGTAAGCATTTCAAGCGCAGTAATTAAATCACTTAAATGCATTAAATGCATTAAATCATTGAAGTGTTGACATTTGAAGGTTATATCCCCCATTTTCTCATTCATCTACAATATATATGAACTATTATTGTAACAGTCTCTCAATGATCACAGACAGCTATAGCTTGGGCATATAGAGTTGAAAAGGAAAGGAGGGATTGTGTTCGATTAGCTGAGTAATTTTTTGAATTCCATAGCTCTACATCTACTATATAGAAACGTTCTGTAGTGTTTCCTACAATTTACCAATACCTGCTAACGCTCTACGCCCTCTAGGCGGCTTTTTGATGGTACACCCACAAGTAGCCTGATTGTAATGTTGTCCGAAAGGACAGGGCCTTTGAACCCAACCATACCCTTCAATGAATTCTTCAAACATATTGGGCTGGTAAATGGCTGGTCTCTTTTTGCAGATTGTACCCTCATTTCCACAGGGGTCAACGCATTTTGGATCCTTAACACAAGACTGGGTAACTGCTGCATACGCGTATCCCTTTGGGCAGCTTTGATTCCTCTCCCTGACATTTCCAGTAAATCCGACAGTTTTTAGATACGTCATGTGGGTAAGATTTTACACCTGGCATCATGCACTTGTCTAGAAAAAAAGATTCATGTATGCTGATTTACCAAAAATTAAAGTTTTTGACATTGTGGAACTGAAAAAAAATATGGAACATTGCTTGTTTGATTCGTGTATTGTGCAAGTGCAGAAGCATATTTATATTGCAAATGCTTTTATTTACTGCCCAACGGCATGGATAAGATGGATTATCTTAATTACAGCATGATATGCAACTTTCATGTGTAACGGGTTGCACTATATTATTCATGTAAACATAAATTTGTCACTATCCATCTTTCAAACATTTTTTTCCAATAGCAGTAAATAAAACAAAATTTGACTGGTGCAAAAATTTCCCCTAACTTGGACAAACAAGCTGTACGAGTTTTTGTAAAGTGGCCAAAAGTTCGTCAAAAGAATCGACGTTGATTGCTTGATTAGGTGCTGATGCTATTCCTTCCAGTTCTTTTGGCTCTGTATATTTCCCGACACCGACAGAAAACATGTTTATCCCTTCATCCCTGGCTGTTTTCGCCCATTGTTGAGTTAATTCTTCTTCCTTCGATATTCCATTTGTGACCACCACACCCGCCCTGGGAACACCTGGTCGACCGTTTTTTCGGAACTCCTCTACCATGGCCTGAATCCCTAGATGTGTGTTTGTTCCTTCTCTTGGGTGTGGCATACCAAGAGCCTCTTTCCTTAAGAATACGGGGTCATCTGATAGGGGTACGGAGAGAGCCACGTCTTTGCTATAAACCACGATGCCCATTCTCGTCTCTCCTGAACCTATGTGGAAGCTGTCTACCATTCTAGCAATGGAAACTCGAAGTTTTTCGAAATTAGCAGCAGAAATACTGTCTGAGCCATCTATTACAAAAGACAGTTCGAACAATCCCCTGCACCCTGAAATAAGTGGACAATATGACTGATATAAAAGCTAACAAGAAGTTACTATACATTAAAAATTCTTATCCATCCTATAAATGTTTTGCATAATTTTACATCAACATGTTTCCTAAAATTTCTTTGTATATTTTTATTAATTAAAGTAGGTTGAGATGGGTTCTTTTTACAGGATTATGGATATAAAAACAAAATTGATGAGAGCTAAAATAGACTTTGCCTGCTGTCCAATTCATTCACTTTCATTTGTGTATTAAATATTGTATAAATAAAAATGGGTAAAATTTCAACAGACTTTCAAACAACCGATTAAGCTAATCTAAACTTACAATACTGGCTATAAGAAGAGAAATTTTTTTTAAAAAACTAAAAAATAAAATTTAATCAATAATAAATTTTGTCGACGAATTTCGTTTTATTCATCAAAATACTATGAACAGGGGTAACTTTAATATTTCGATAATTCATTTTCTGCATTCCCAAAACTTGCAAATGACAGAAGACATTATATGAATCCTATCTCTTAATAATACCATAAAACCTAAAATGTATAATTTTCTCACCTTTTGGGACGATTTTAGTATCCTGAGCAAAAGATACATATACGATAATCACAGAAACTATCAAAATTGAGCCCGTCCTCATAATTAGCGTGTGAAAAAAAATCGCGCGATTCAATGTGGAGCCGCTGAGAAATTGGACCGGACTAGATCCTGATGATAGAGGCGTTCTTAATTTATCCTGTGTGTATCGGGCGTGACCAGAATGTTACATCGATCACTCACCGCTTCCTTGGTTACTTTCCTTTTTTGTATTGACACAGTCACTACATGTATATTTCTTTTTTTAAATAGATCAACTGAGTTATATAAATCTTGTGGTATCCAACTGTGGAAAAGTAAGGGTTGTTCATAAGATTTTATACTATTGTGGAAAAGCGGTCTTTGTAAGTTTGCTATTACTATTCATTAATACAAGGAAGTTATGAATATGGAAGCTTAAAGTTTTTTTCTGTTCACAATATAACAAATAATTAGTTATTGAAAATTGAATTGAATTTTTTTTTTATGAATTCGTTTTTAAATATGTTTGAATAACCTGGAAGTATACTCTTTATTAAAAGCATATAAATCTTTAATTAAAGGTATATACAAATTTTATTTCCAAATTCATAATCATGAGATGCTAATTATTTCGAGGATTTTTCAACCAATCGAACGTCTATAATATCTGTATAATATATTTTATTTAGATTTTAAAATGAGCACTCTTTACACAAATGCCTGAGATACTCATCCAACTGTAGGATACTGTAAAATGCGTGAAAATCGAAGTTTTAATTCACTGAATCATATTCAACGTCACATAATCAAATGTATACATTAAAACACAAAATACATCATGGAAAACATGAAAACAAATCACATGTTACATGTAGGCTCAAAAACAAAATCAGAACACGTAAGGCATTTAAATTGAGAAACAGTATCTTTCAAGTCCATTCTGTTTTCTGACATGCATGTAATTTATAGTTTTCAGAATAATTCTTTCAAGAAAAGAAGAGAGTACCAAATCAAACATACCGATTGATTTTAGGAGGACAACCAATTTTTCCTGCATTGATAAAATTTAATGTTGTTACTTAGTTCCATGAATCGTTGTTTTCCAAACGTCACTGGCTGAGCCTGCGTGGAATATTCTGAAGTTGATTCTAACGGGTATATTCTGAAAGAAAATGATAAATTTCGGGCTTTACACAGATAAGATGATATATTGTTTAAGAAGCAGGCTTTTCTCGTCATTTTTGCATATTCTGCAGAGATGTATCTATGTGTACATATATCAATATATATTAAATTGTATGTATATATGCAAAAAGTTTTGAAGCATTTAGAATCGAATTTGAAAATAAGTATTATACACCATTTAACAGTCAGTCTTATATAAAAGTCAGAAGATTAAGTTTGATGAAATACTTTGTATAAATACAGAGTTTTTTGTCTCCGCATCTTTTTACTTTTAATTTTGAGTGAAAGTCTTTCAGTATGAATTTGTGGGTGATTGTATTTTAAGTTAAACCTCAGACCCTAAGTCAGAATGGGTGTATGGGTACATGTATGTCAAAGCCTGCATGTATATTTGAAGAGAAGTGCATAAAAAGATTTTATGGAGTACTTAATAAATTGGTCTTTCTTTGTTCCTAAAGCAAATAAACAAAGCATGCATCAATCTAAACAAACTCAAAAATGTAAAAGATAATAAGTAATTTTTATGTTTTGATTCCGAAAAGTTTTTTTAATGCTGTTACTAGTATTTGAAAAGGGTAATTGTTAAGATGCATTTAGATTTTCATACTTTATCATTAAATTAGATAGATTTTCATACTCTACCATTAAAGAAATTATATACTGTAAAGCGGATTTTTTTTCTTGCCGCCTGCATGGCGCAGTGCTAAGAGCGTTTGTTTTAGGTCGCGGAGTAAAAAGTTTATTCTTATTTTGCCAGTGTCGAATCCCACCGCGGAACGTGGAGACAGGTCCTTCGGATAAGACCGTATATGAACCGAATTTCCGTCTCGCAGTACGTGCTGGCACGAAAAAGATCACTTACTACTCAATCCCTCTGAGTGTCGAATATATGTCTAAAATGTGCAGCCCTCTATCGGCCAACTCACAATATGAGTGAATTCTTGAATGGGACGTTAAAACAAACGAACAATTAGCAATCTGTCATTTTAAAAAAATATAAAAGGGATCTGACAAAAATGTAATAATGTCCATATATTGGGATTAGAGAAAGACGTGTGACATATTACAGTCTAGAAAAAAGGATGGAGGAGTTGAAAGAGGTCGTCAAAGGGTGAGAAAATGGGGAAAAAATGGGAAAACTTGGAAAGGGAGAGATTTTGGATGTTGGCGAGGACAGCAGGTTACACTAGCTTATAAAATCAATTTTACCTTACGTGTCAGCTGCATGCCTCATAATTTAGTGAATAAAGAGTTCATTTGTAGTAATTTGTTCGTCATTTTAATTAACTAAGGCCACCAAAGCTGTCCCTAATTACGGCCATTTTTTATTTACCACCTTGTGGGAATTTATTCCTTCCTAGACTATACATCTATTTCCTCTGATTAATTTCACTTGAAGAAAATTAAATTACAAACACCTCATTAAAACTATTACTGTAATGTACTCTCCATTTACTGTACAAACAGTTAATTAAGTAATGAGATATTATGATGAATCTTTCTAATTTTAGTCGGTTCAAGATCAAGTTGTTTGTATCTATTAGGGAATTTGTTTTCCCCTGTTTTTCATGCACATTTTGTTAAAAAAGATCGAAGGTTTGATATACGTGTGTTTGTATATTCTTCAGAAATAATTTACAAATGCAAAAAATATTAAATACTCTTTAAAATGTTCCATATCTCGTCCAAAAATCACTAAAATATTTGAATATTCACATCAGTCTCAGGTATGTCAATATTTAATTTATATGCATTACATGTATAGTCGCCATAATAGTTACGTGATGAGTAATTTTAAAAATGCATTGCTACAGAAATTAGTCGCGTGATGACAAAACTATTTTGCATCCAACAAAATAAAATTGCAAGTCGATGTTAACACCTAACCTTTCAGATGGAAATAATTTTTAATAATGTTATATTTTGCATGGATTTTCTACCTTGCATAACTAGAAAATCAATTCAATTGTTGACATTATCATCATGCATGAATAAATTCAGTACAAAATAATTTGCTTTAAGGGCATAAGTGTACAATCAGCACGTTATGTTTTAGGTTATCATATTACATTTGTCTCCTTGATATATAAGTTTGAAGACTACGAAAAATGCATATCATGTTATGTTCTGTCTCCTTGATCAATACATAGGACAAATAGCGTATGTGACCGGAAAACAGGGGGCGTTTACTATTATTACGCATAAGATCCCCCGTTGGAGATCTGTACTTATATCATAACAAAAATTGCACTAAAAATAAGAAGATAATTAACATATGCGATGAATTTGTACTGGTCAGCTCAGCGTAATTAACTTGGCGGAGATAGCACACGTGGGCGCAATCATGTAGAAGCAGGTTAAGAGGTAAACAAATAAAAGTTGAACTTTGACCTGGCCAGTTCCAAGAAATGAATCGTTTATTAGGAAAGGCATCTGGTTAGGAGGAAGGAGCGACCAATAACATTGAAGTGACCAGAGGTCAAATATTTGGATAAATTAACTACGGAAAACAATATTTAAAGATTATGCAAAAGATCGGCAATTATTTTAAAAGTGCATTAAGAGTTTAAAAAGTACCCAAGGTCAGAATACTAGTAATTAAAATTCAAATCAAAATAAGAAGTAATTATTGCAAATTTCGAACGAGTTACAAATATGGAGATGGAAATCTACAAACGTAAACCTGGTATGAAATGAACGGCCGGATTAGACAATATTTCAGTGGGAAGCTGACTCTTGACTGTCTTGGTTGTATTTCATACAGGTGAGATGATTTTCTAAACTTGCGCGGTTTTTGTTAAATTATTTAAAGTTTCACATGGCTTAATTTATTAGCAGGTTACATTGTTTTTATATTAGAACTAATAATGTTTTAGTTTATTGTAATCATAATGATTACAATTAGATTTTATAATTTAATAAAAAGTGGAAAGCTGAATCTTGACTGCCTTGGTTGTATTTCATACAGGTTGGGTAACATCTCCACTCCCCAACAATGGCGGCCGCTCTGGTCCACAAATTTACAAGGAATTATATAAGATAAAAGAGAAGCTGAATTGAAACATCCCAGCACCTCCACAAGCCAAGCGAGATCCCGTTACCTCTTCACGAGTGACAGTGAAGGAGTGTAACCAGATTATGATGACCGAGGAATTAACATTAAATTGTTATTTTTTTTTTATGAAAAGTGGTGGAGAATCCGGTTAGATTTTATAATTTAATAAAAAGTGGAAAGCTGAATCTTGACTGCCTTGGTTGTATTTCATACAGGTTGGGTAACATCTCCACTCCCCAACAATGGCGGCCGCTCTGGTCCACAAATTTACAAGGAATTATATAAGATAAAAGAGAAGCTGAATTGAAACATCCCAGCACCTCCACTAGCCAAGCGAGATCCCGTTACCTCTTCACGAGTGACAGTGAACGAGTGTAAGCAGATTATGATGACCGAGGAATTAACATTTAAATTGTTGTTTTTTTTTATGAAACTTATGCAATGTTCGCAGAATTGCATTGTTTGAAGATCTTATGAGATTGCAGAATTGCTTTGTTTGAAGATCTTATGAGATTGATCGACGTTCTTTTTTCACCTTTTTCATCTAGTGAAAGAGCTCAATCCAAATATAAAATGCTGACTACCCTTGCTGATCATATAACTAGTACATGTATACAGTTTTGATAATCCACAAGAAGGTTTCGGAAAAATAAAATGGGAATACATGTATTGAAATATAGCATAGGACTATTTAAATAGAATGTCTATCATCCTCTTCATCTTTATGGTCCTTCGGATTAAACCTTTGATAAGATCGAGGCTCCGTGTCTCGGCAGGCATTGGTATGAGAAAGATGCCTCGCTGCTGAATACATGGTCCTAGTGAAGCACTTAACCGGTATATAGTATTGTCTCTATATATAAGTGAGAAATTTCTGAATTCAACATGAAACAACATACACTCATTCAATAAATCATCATCCTCAAAGAGATATTTTAGGATAAGGGACTAGTATATATCCTTTTGAATATTCAGAAACTTCGTATAAAACAGTTTCGCTATCTTTAAAGGTCATTCTTCTCCCATTATCATTCACTGTTCATTATCTGAAAACGTAATTTTGATAAATTAAGTGTTATAAATTAAAAATACTTCTTTAAACTTGATATATTTTCGATTGATTGATTGATTGAATACTGTTTAACGTCCCTCTCTAGAATATTTCACTGATATGGAGACGTCACCATTGCCGGTGAAGGGCTGCAAATTTCGGCCTTTGCTCGGCACTCAGGGCCTTTGAGCAGGGAGGGATCTTTATCGGGCCACACCTGCTGTGACACGGGGCCTCGGTTTATACGGTCTCATCCGAAGGACCGCCCCATTTAGTCGCCTTTTACGACAAGCAAGAAGGTACTGAGGACCTATTCTATCCCGGATCCCCACGGGGCGATATATTTTCGAAAGATCTTATCTATTTTCTCACTTTTTGCTTAAATTTGATAAATTGTACGTATTTCAAGTACAAAATGATTAAAACAAGAACGGTACCTTAAAAAAATTGACACCAATATTCGGGTCGTAAGTTTAAAAAGTAAAGTACATGGAGGTATGAATTCTATTTCGGCTTGGGGTAAAAAGCTGAATGGAGTGGAGTGGAGTCGTGGAGTCATGGAGTGGAGTCGTGGAGTGGAGTCTGTATTATAACAATACAGGAAGTTTGAGAACAAAACAATTTCTTTTGCATACAATATCTCCCCTTCATTGTCGTTTTGGATTTGTGTACACTGTACCAAGAATGAAACAAGAAACAAAAGAAGTCCATGCAATCAAAAACTAACGACCTTTGAATGTCAAACAGAGAATCACTTAAAAATGCTTTATATAAACACTATCTAAACTTAGCAAGACTGTTTGACCTTATTCGCCTATCCCAAAACAGGCAAACCTAGCAAGAGGTGTTGACAGCTTTAATATCAAACAGAGAAAGAGCACTGGGGCCCCTTTCACTAAAAGGCGTACGCCTGTCTTAACTCTGCGCCCGGCGTAAGTCCGGACTTACGTCTAACATTTGGACTAAGGTCCGTTTCACTAAAGGGCGTAACTTTGCGCCCGCCTTAAGTTAAGACAAAAATCTACGGCTGGTCTAAGGCAGGTGTAACTATAGACGTAAACATTGGATAATGGCGACTTTCTGGCTGTTTCGCAGAAGAAGAAGGGAAACACCTCGGCGAGAACGCGTTTTTCGGGACCGAACCAACCCTCTCGACTGTCTTGATGATATAGATCTCGTAAGTAGGTATAGGTTCCCAGGAAGAGTCATTCGAAAACAGATAAATGATGTTGACCCTATTGTGAGGCGACCTACATACAAAAGTCATGCCATTCCCACCCACATTCAGGTACATGTATAAAATAAATTATGTGAATGTTTACTGTAGCATTGTATGCTTCTTAAATATCCACACATAAATAAACAAATACTGCCGCATGGAATCACATGATATGACAAATATAATGGGTTTTTACAATGTACCTATTAATATAATTAAACTACATTTGCATACTTATTTATACATGTATATATAAAGATAAACATTCTTACAAGTAATTATCACCTTAAGACATCTGTCAAAGGCGGACTTCTTTTCGGAAGTAGGCGACCTTCATGGCGTTACCAGATCATCCGTATCCCAAGTAGTACATACATGTTGTTATACTTCATTATTTAACTTTAAAATGATGTTAACTCTATTTTTTTTAATTATTGCAGGCACGTAGCATTGTTGATGTGGAGATTTGACCCCTTGAATGTTTGAACATTTTGTCCCCTGCATTCACAAATGATAATAAAAGAAAAAGTGAAAAAATTAACACATCCCACGCCCCTCCCCTCTTAATATTTGACAATATCATGCAAAATAAATGGCATGTTACACATTAAATACACACAAGTAATTCAAAATGAGGCATAATTCCAAAGTAATCGTTACATGTATTAAAACTCGTGCAATTATTGAGTCTTTATTTTGTACAGATAAAATGAATAAAATAAAAAGTACCGAAATTCCCAGAAAAAAAGGAAGCGGAATTTCTTTGTAATATGCACCTACACAATGTGTTCTCAATAACTGCAAAGTTTCACGAAATTAGGTTTAGCAGTTTCAGAAAAGTGACAATTGCAAGTACTATGGGGTATACTGATAATAATAATTATAATAATAATATGTACATGTTTGTATACAATATCCTTCATGTTTCTACATGCCTGTAATACATTTAATCAATTGTACATTTCCTTTTAAATATTCTTTATATATATCATTAAGGATTTTAACGCAGATTCATCATATTGTTATACAGTGTGCAGTGCAATAAATACAACAGTGGACAACATTAAGTTTCCAGTTACTGCCAATGAATTACGCCATGTAAAATCTGAGTTCTATGACATTGCCAAATTTCCATATTGCGTTGGTGCAATCGATGGTACTCTAATACCAATTAAGGGCATGAGTGGACCACAGAAGCCTGCTTTTGTATGCAGAAAAAACTTTCATGCCTTAAATATTCAGGCCGTAACAGATTCCAACATGAGGTATAAACGGTATTGATTAAAACATAAATCCTAGCACATCATTTTTTTGTAATAGAAATACCCTTGTATACGCAAAAACTTTAACAGGAGAAAATTAAAATATTTAATATATCATCAAAAGGGTTTTATGAAATAACAACCTTTGAAAATGTAAATGTCAATTTTAAAATAACTTTATTGCACCAAATATAACCAAACAAATATAACAAATATAAGAATGCTAATTGTTTGCTTACATATGCATAAAGGATGAAAAATTGGTTGATATTATTTCAGATTTCTTCAAATTAATACCTGTTTTCCCGGGGCAACTCACGACTCTTTCGTTTTGAGCAACTCGGGATTGTCAGGTGTTATGGAACATCTCGAAGGCGGTGGGTGGTTACTTGGGGATTCTGGCTACCCTCTCAAGGAATGGCTCTTAACGCCATTCTTATCCCCAGCCAATCAACACGAAGTGAATTACAACGATGCCCATGGAAAGACTCGTGTTGTCATAGAAATATCGTTTGGGGTATTAAAATCCAGATTTAGGTAATTTAAACGCAATTTTTCGTTAAATATCTTTATATGTCATATTTGCAAGCAAATATTTTATTTCAAACGTTCATTACGATAAATGCGACCTTACATTTTTTTTATTTGAGAAAAAAATGTATATCTATTGCAACCATAAATAAACCTTGTTACAATTTTATTGTGAATTCATTTAAAATTCTGTGGGCCAATTTTCTTAGATTGTGGTTTTTTTGGTTATTTGTGGAGATGTAATTTCGTGTATGGGTCGGTTTTCAGATTCAGTAACAAAGATATCTCTTTCTAAATTTCCTATGAAGATGTAAATTCGAGGTGGTTGGGGGGGGGGCTACCAACGAATATCACGAAAATTGAGCCACCACGAATTCTAATGATTCCACAGTATTTACATTCAAGTAAATCTTTGCAGGTGTTTACATCGAACTGGAGGAGTACTCCCCTTTTCACCAAGTAGATGTTCTCAAATTATTCAATGCTGTATCCGGCTTCATAATTTAGCTGTTTCAGAGAAAGTCCCCTTACTTGAGGGTGGGGTTGTACAGAACATCAATGACAATGCCGTGTTTAACGCAAACGCACCAAGGAGAGCACAGGATGTGCGCATTCAAGTTGCAAATTTATTTTAACAATTCATCTATTCATTAAATCATACACTTACATTGTAATAAAGAACATGACTACTTTATCATTTTGTGTTCAAATTTATTAAATGCCAAATTTGTTTTCAAATGCCGCCGCTATTCTCTCTAGGGCATCTGCTTTTCTCTCCTCTGCGATGACTCTCCTCTCCTTCACTCCTATCAAATTCAGTATAAACTCAGCGTCAGGGTCGCTAGCCGTGTCTTGATTTTTAATGAAAAGTTTTATAATCAGAACAATGTCAATTAAAACAGAAGAAAATCAAATAAAATCATATGTGTAAAATGAATAGTTAAAAGTGCATGAATGAAGTTGAAACATTTCACTAGTGTTTTTTTCTTAACAAACGTAAAATTACTCGAAAATTAAAACTGAAGGAATGTTTAATACATTTTTAATTCATTTTAATAGCGTTGGCATTGTTTCTTTTTTACCTTTACGTTTAGATCCATACAGAGTTGAAGCAAAGAATGTGTCGGTGGAAGGCCCGCGCGGACACATGTACACTTGGAGCTTCTTCCGGAACGTCAACTTCTTCTACTATATACATGTTCAAACATACATTTTTCAATTTGAAAAAAAAATCAATATTTCAAATCTACACACTTATGTGTTCCGCTTGTGAAGAACATGCATATCAAATTTTTGACAATCTATTATAATATTATCTATTATAATATTTTTTATGATTTAAAATTTTATAAGTATATTATATAATATGTATAATTATACAAACCAATCAAGGATGGAATTCCAGCGGAAATTTCCGATGGGACTGCAGTGCATGATGAGGCTAGGTTATCTGTTACAAAGAAATACTAGTATTTAGATATCATATATTTCATTTTTTTAAAACTATAACTACTGTATACTACAATAATACAAAAATACATGTAGTGAACGTATGTTTACAATGTACATGCATGTACCATGTATTTATACTTACTAGTACTTGTTTCAGAATTACTGGCAAAGGCAGTATCAACCCCTCCGTCAATCCTAGAGATAAGTTTATCCGGTATAATTGACAAAATCTAGCAATAAAAACAAAAAAATAGTTGTTGCCTTTTCCAATTTATTAAAAAAATAAACGGTGCGAAACATTAATGAAAAAATAATTATGTCAGTATCGGAAACTCATCTTAGCAACGATCGAAAGTTTTTTTTTAATACATAGTACATATAATTTTATCAATTTTAGGTAAATATTAGAAAACACATAAGACAAGTTCCCATGCCTTGAATACAGATTCCGGGGGAGGCCCTCCGCCCGTTCTCTTCGTCTGGTATTTTCTACTGGCTTCTTTCTTCTTTACAATGGATCTTGCATCTTTCCATTTCTTTTTTATTTCTGCTGTTTCCCTCTTGCACAAGGCAGAAGAAGAATTTATTCTGCAGTAAAATTTTAACACTAAATATATTTTTGAATCCCCAGTCTACCTTCAATTGTATATTTTTTGTTAGAAATTAAAAAAATATATGAAAAGACACAAAACCTAAATAACATTCCTATTTTTGCCAATTTAGTTAGGTTTTTGACCATAAATATACATTATATGTAACGTGTAGACATGAACAAATTGTATGTAATCAAATCGGAGATGTTATTATATTTTTGTTGATCGTTATTTTAAAAACCTAAATGCTTACTGCTTTGCGATGTCTTCCCATACAGCTTTCTTTTTCTCGTTTGTCACTGAAGCCGACAGTTTTGCAAATAATACATCTTTGTTTTCAATTACACAAGATGTTAGAATTTTCATTTCATCATCAGTCCAGTTTGGCTTACGTTTTTTACTCTCCAAAGACATTTTGATTGTGCAGAGTCAATAGCGAATATTGCAGACGACAATATCGGTATTTACATGTTTGTTTGTTACGAAATTCACATTATTTAAGAAAACACTATGGAAATCAACATGACAGATCAGAGAGAGAGAGAGAGGGGGGGGGTTAAATTCTTTATTTCACTTCAAAACACAGTTGCGAGTGTATTCCTTTCAACATAATTCAATCTACGATTTATTTTCAATCTAAATATGTTTCAACGCTTTTAAGTTTTTATTATAGACCTCAAAACAAATATTGCAATAAATAATAAAGAAGAATATGTGATCTTTTCCATATATCTTTTCAATGAATATCAAACAAATTTCTCTCTCACTCTTCTCTCTCTCCCCTCTCTCACTCTTTATAAATGATATGTATGCGCATGTGCATAAGCTCGTTGTCAAGGACGTAAGTCTGGCCTTAACTTAGTCCGATAATAGTATTTACGCCCAGGCGTACGCCTCTTAGTGAAACGCAACTTACGCCGGACTAAATTTTGGCGTACGCCCTAAGGCCTAACTTAAGTTTGGTCGTATCTTACGCCTTTTAGTGAAACGGGCCCCTGCACTGCAGAACTGATGACAGCAATTTAATGAGAAAGGCACATTTTTTTCATTTTACTCTTAAAGTGCAAGATAGCCCCTTTGTTGGAATTTGAAGGTCAAATTTTTTTCTGTATCTTCTTAACACGTATCTTCCTTTTCTGGTTAAAGTAGAGGACATGCTACAGAATAGAGTGTTAAGACTCGACTGATTAATACATATCAGTCATTGGATCTGTTGAAGTTTAATAATTGACCAGGATTAATTACTAGACTTAAAATAAATATAATTACCGGAATTGAAAACCTTAAAAAGTAAAATATTTATTGAAATGAGCTCAACAACTTGTGTGTTTTTTTTTTTTTTTTTTTTTTTCATTTTAAAGTACACATTGTGTATTTTAAACGATGACACACAAATTAACTTTGAATAAAATTATTTTACCCTTGTTTTGTGAAAAGGGAGCTGTTTTGATTTATACCTATAATTAGTTTCACCAATATTTGATCAAGCTTGTTTTATAAATGTGACTCATAACAAAATTAATACATATGATAAGTAATGTCCCCACCCTAAAACAGGTGCTTTCTTTTATTTTGCTGATCAATGTATAACATGCAGTCTATCAACCAGTATATGTATCATTGAGGCAATTATTTATTATTGATGAAAACATTTTGACAGAATTCACTGGGACTTTAAAAGAATGTTTATCCCTATAGCGATGTGATGAAATGTATTTGGTTACTTCTGATCATAAAGATGTGTTGTAAACTAAGTTATTTATATCTTACTGATTAATTATTATATATACTGTAGTTGGAGGGACAGATATAGTAACACATTTGTTTGTTTTAGTTTGTGTAAGTTAACAGGTGGCATCATTTAGATTATTTATATCTTACTGATTAATTATTATATATACTGTAGTTGGAGGGACAGATATAGAAACACATTTGTTTGTTTTAGTTTGTGTAAGTTAACAGGTGGCATCATTTAGATTTTTTTGCTAACAAAAGCAATATACCACAGACTTAATTCAGTTCTTTTTCAAGCTAATTTTTATTTACAATCAACAACTGAGTAAGCATTTCAAGCACAGTAATTAAATCACTTAAATGCATTAAATCATTGATGTGTTGACATTTGAAGGTTATATCCCCCCATTTTCTCATTCATCTACAATATATATGAACTATTATTGTAACAGTCTCTCAATGATCACAGAGAGCTATAGCTTGGGCATATAGAGTTGAAAAGGAAAGGAGGGATTGTGTTCGATTAGCTGAGTAATTTTTTGAATTCCATAGCTCTACATCTACTATATAGAAACGTTCTGTAGTGTTTCCTACAATTTACCAATACCTGCTAACCTCTACGCCCAAAAGCAGAGTTGTAAATATTTACACAAAATGAGAAATAACAAACAATTAAATAAGATAGTTTTACTTTTAAAAAATAATTTAGATAGAGATTGAAAGCTACCGCATTATATAATACAAGTAAAATAAAATAAAATTGATTTGAATGTAATGATTTTTTGACAAATCATTGAATATTTTGTGTATTGTAGCAAACCATAAAATTTTAAGAACAACACAAAGTTGACAACATCCTGCTTGACTAGTAATCTTTTTAAAAATAAAATTGAATAACCAAATACAATTCAGGCTATTCAGCACATCTTTATTGGGATAAACTTTCTTTTAAATTCTCCATTGACTGCATGTTATATAATGACCAGCAAAATACAACGAAAGCACTATTTTCCCCCATTACTTATGATATGTATAATTTTTGTTCTGGTCACATTATAAAATAAGCTTGATCAAATATTGGTGAAACTAATTTTGTGACTAATTGTATGTTGTTTTACATCCCTCTCGAGAATTTAAACTCATATTTAGACCCCATCACCTGCGGATGGAGATTGAGCTGTAATTTTTGTCCTATACTCGCACTATACTTGATCATTGAGCAGTGAAGGGTATTTTTCGTGCTAGTAACTACTGCGACACAGTACAATGGACATTGATGTTTGCGTTCTCATCTGAAAGACCGGTCTCTATTTAGTCCCACAGTGGAATTCAAACCCATAATGTAAGGATCAGCTCCTTACTGCGCGACTCAGAGCAGACACTCCAATCACTGTGCCACGCGGGTGACAAAACTAATTATAAGAATGAAGTATCACAAGTTCCTCTTCAAGAAACAAAGGTTAAAAATTTGAAAAATAAGTAATGCATCATCGTTTAAAATGTGTTTCAAAAATCAGACATAGCAACACCAGTTTCTCAGTAAACATTTCAAAAAATATTATCCATTTTATGTTTCACAGCTGTATGATAATGTATTTGTCAGTCGAGTCTATTAACACTTATATTCTGAAGCATGTCTCCTGAAAGGGATATATGCATGTAAATATTTAGATATATATGTTTATATACAAAGATAGAGATACAGAAAAAAAAATTGTGACCTTCAAATTCCAACAAAGAGGATATCTTTAATAGTTAAACCTATTTTTTTAAAAATATGTGCCTTTATACCCTTACCAAAGTAAAATTATTGCAGCAATATTGCTGCTATATTGCGGCAACATTGCGGCAACAAATTTTTGTCACCAGAAACAAGCTTTTTGGGTTAGTGAAATATCACCGCTAGCGGCAACAACTTCTGGTGACATTTTGGCAATACTGCCAGAAAAAATGAAATATCACCGCTAACTGCAACAACTTCCGGTGACATTCTGGCAATACTGCCAGAAAAAAAACTTTCTGGCAACATCTAGGATTACCCATGAGCCATTTGTTGAGCATGCTCAGTCATTTACTTCCTCTTTTTAAATAAAGTGGAGGGAATTCAAAGGCAAGCATGTTTTGCTTCATTACTGACTTGTATCAAGTTGATTAGAGTTGTTAATTGTGTACAGTGGGATTAATCAAGATGAGTAGTAAGACTGCATAGTGTGGAATGACTAGAAAGAAGAATTTAAGCAGAATTATAGGAATGTGTACTCTGTTTCCATATCATCAGACTTGGTGAGTCAAAACCAATATTCTTTTTGAGATGAATGATTCAATGGAGATAAAATTGGAAAAATTATATGTGTTTCAACTAGTGCTTGTGATGCATGCATACTAGACTTGTATTTCTATATATCCTAGAGTAGCAGGAAAAGATGATTTAAAGCATGTTATTTGAAAATTAATGCAGAGTTGCTGGACATTTTCACAGTGACATATTAATATTTTTTCTATAAACATTTTTTATGTGCCCGTCTCGATAGATCGGGGGTGCATATTGTTTTTGTCCTGTCTGTTTGTTTGTAAACTTTAACCTTCACCATTACTTTTGAACCAATGAGAGATAGAGATTTCATAATTGGTATGTCTACTCCACTAATTAAGTTCTTTCAAATTGACATCAAGGTCAATGACCTTGTGACCTTGACTCTGACCTATATGCTAAAAATAGCTTTTTCAAATATTCATCATAACTTAAAATTAATGAAAGATAGAGACTTTATATTTAGTATGCATAATTCACTAATTAAGCTTTTTCAAAAGACACCTGAAGGTCAATGACCTTGAGACCTTGGCTGTGACCCATATCCTTTAAATAGATTTTTTGACATAAATCTTGAGCCATAAAAGATAGAGAACTTGTATTAAGTATGCACCCTTCATTAATTAAGCTCTTTCAAATAACACCAAGGTCAATGACCTAGGGACCTTGACTGTGACCATATACAATGTACCTAAAATAGATTTTTTGAAACTTCGACATAACTTTTGAGTCATAAAAGATGGAGAATTCGTATTTGGTATGCACCCTTCACTAATTAAACTCTTTCAAGTAACACCAAGGTCAATGACAATTTGACTTTTACTGTGACCCATATGCTAAAAATAGCCATTTTGATCCTCTGCAATAAATTTTGAACTATAAGAGATAGAGACTTCATATTTAGTATGCATACTCCACTAATTAAGTTCTTTCAAATGACACCAAGATCAATGACCTTGTGACCTTGACTGTGACCCATATGCTATAAATAGCTATAAATAGCTTTTTCAAACTTTATTGCCACCAGGCGAATAGTGTTTCACAAACATATCTTGATTTTCATTTCATGATGATCAACATAATTTTCTATCTGTTCAAAGAATAGCAGAAGTAGCTATTTCTTATTGACCCTGTGGCTTGCTTTTGTTTGTTATATTCCTCAGCACAGTTTGTTAATTATAAGATTGATAGATCATTATTTCTATTAAATACCAATTTATATCTAAACTTACATACGAAAAATGATATTGCCGCAATATTGCGGCAATAATGCAGGAAGATGTTGCCAGAAGATCAATATTTTGGTCATGATTTGCAGCAATATTGCCGCAACCCCTTTCTGGCAATATTGCCGCAAAACTAATTAACATACGAAAAACGATATAGCCGCAATATTGCGGCAATAATGCCGGAAGATGTTGCCAGAAGATTAATATTTTGGTCATGATTTGCAGCAATATTGCCGCAACCCATTTCTGGCAATATTGCCGCAAAACTAATTTACATACGAAAAACGATATAGCCGCAATATTGCGGCAATGTATTGCCAGAATGTTGCTGCAATATTGCGGCAAAAAAGCCAGAAGATGTTGCCAGAATGTCAATATTTTGGTAAGGGTAATTATGTAGTTGTCATCAGTTCTGCAGTGCTCTTTCTCTGTTTCATATTAAAGCTGTCAACACCTCTTGCTAGGTTTGCCTGTTTGGGATTGGCGAATAAGGTCAAAAAGTCTTGCTAAGTTTAGATAGTGTTTATAATATATTACGTAGTAAAGCATTTCTAGGTGATTCTCTGTTTGACATTCAAAGGTCGTTAGATTTTGATTGCATGGACTTCTTTTGTTTCTTGTTTCATTCTTGGTACAGTGTACACAAATCCAAAACGACAATGAAGGGGAGATATTGTATGCAATCAAACTAATACAGACTCCACTCCATGACTCCACGACTCCACTACACTCCACTCCACTCAGCTTTTTACCCCAAGCCCTTGACTGAAAAGTTAATTTTAGCGCTTACGTAATCTTTGTGAGGCTATTTTCAGTTTAATATTGTTTTCGGTCATGTAAATGTGTTAAACTTCTCGTAAACGTTTCACTGCAATTAAAAGGATCCATATCATTTTATATCATACAAATTTTCTTTTCTTTATTTTCATTTTGTAACGGATGTAAAAAGTAAATATTACTGGGCATGCGCAATCCAAATTAAGCAACAATGGCAGAAGGCGAGCGAGATCGAATACTTGCTGAATTTCAGGTATAAATTGAGGCTGTTTGTCAGTTGAACCGCATAAAGCATGTCTTAATGAAACAATGTAACACAAGTCTTTCTACCAGTAGTGTACATTTCATTCTCAATAATCATTTAATGGTACATTTTTCTTCAATGTTGAACGTTTCACTACACATGACTTTACTGCCTCAGAATGTACATATGCAGAAGGAGTTATAATTGTACATCGATTTGTATTACTTTGTGTGTTTTTGTTTAACTCCGTGCCGCAACTAACTGCATTATTCTTATATCGTAAAAGCGCTAAGGAAATTTATTATGGAAGGGTTAAAAAAAAACCTTGACATGCATTTGTCTAAATCTAACTAAGCTATGTACCCCATAACAGATCTGTAGACTGTTATTACTGAAAACAAATATTTGTATCAGAACATCTTAACAACAATCAGCACATGCAGGGACCTATTTATTAATGTGTTAAGTTATTAACAATTCAGGATGTGGATCGCGAGTAATCATTTGGGTCAGGGTATTTTTGTTGTGCAATTACGATTATCATGAACAAGCTGGAGTACATTTTAACAGACATAATGTTCAAAATATTTAAAGAATTCATCCCAGTTGAATGCTTAATGTGTGTTGACAGGTTATAAGAGTCAAACAAGAATTAAAACAACAACAAAAATTACAGGCAATTTCGTTTTCAAAAAAAATATTTTGATAATACATGTAATAAAAATATTGAAGTTTCCCTTATAATAATACACATTTATGTCCATGTCTAGACTGTAATAATATTGATATTTCAGGCTTTTACAGCCTTGGAGGACATTGATACTTGCATCCAAATCTTGGAGTCAAATGAATGGAATTTAATGGTATGTTGAAAATATATTTACATGGAGTTATTAATTATTGTTGAAATGTTTTCAAAAGGATGATGATATTTTATTATCCCTTATGTGAGTAAAAAACAACAGGATTAAAAGGTATATTTTAACTTTTCTTTTACTGTATACAGGGTTATTTTCGCTCTGTGTTATTTTCGCCCTTTTGAACTTTTGAACAATTTCGCCCCGTTTTATATTCGCCTAGTCATAGTTCTGTTTAAGAAATTATGAGGTGTAATTTGAATTTGCCCCATTTTAAATGCACCCAATCAAGGAGAGGGCGAAAGGGGCGAAAATTTCCCTGAATACAGTACTTTTTTGTTTTTCATGATTTATTATTGTAACAGAGAGCAGTAAACAGTGTAATGCCAGGATCTGATGGAGGATTATCCCCAACTGGTGGGGAGCCCCCTCCTTCAGGGTTTGAGGACATAAGCCCCCCTCCTTACTCTGCATCCTCACCAGACAATGATAACAACATTGCAGACTCCAGGGCCTTTTTTGACCCCAGTTCTGCATCAGAATGCAATGTAGCCATCCCCTCCACAAGTAATTCATCCCCAAAGCGAAGACATCCAGGAGGTGGCCCAAGACCCAGGATGTTAAATTTTAAAGTGGAGTACAGAGATCGAAATTTTTATTTCAGTGTCGGGGACAATGAAAAAATTGGTAATGATCATGTATTTTTCGAAACTCTCTATAATAGTTGTACACAGTATGATATCAGTTGGAATCGGTATATCATTCATTTATCTATATCTTTATCTTTATCTTTATTTATAGACAAAGTTATCAATGTATATGTGTATTGTAGTACATGTATCATTTTACTCCAGGGAAAGTGAAAGATCTTCTGTCTCAGAAAATTGGAGTGTCTCCAGAAAAACAGAGCTTGAGAGGCTGGAGTACCAGGAAAACAAGAGTGGAGGATGATGTAAGATAGCTGAGTATGATAAAGTGTTAGATCAGCTCTAAGAGATGGAGGAGAATGTGTGTTTTTATCTGATCATTAGTGTCACTTTTGGTTAAAATTTTTGGAGCATTCCAACTTGTACCTTGCTTGGATGAGTTTCAAAGTTTGACAAAGATTTATATAAAGGATGAAATGATTTATATAAATGAGGTTTTATTTCCAAATCTTTGTTACCTGAAGCACTTTTCTATAATGTTGCTGATTTGAAAGTTCACAGGACACTGTGTTGATTCGCATAAAAAAGTTCCACAAAAATATTGGTACACCTTTGAACCTGCAAAATGCCAAATTTTACACTCACTAAATGACCCACTGTATAGTGGTAGTTTTAAGAATTAATTACTGTTTCAGAAAATTCTGAGAGATCTGCATCTTCCTAAAGAGAACACATTATTTCTATTGACTCCTGATGTCTCCAATCCCACACTTGTCAAACCAACAGTGGATGTAGAGATGGAAAGGTGAGTGAAGACAGATATAAAGTACATGTACTAATAAATAATCAGATTATATAGCAATAAAAATATATTGAGGGAATTATTTTATGCATTCTGATACATCTCATTATTATTTCATTTAATTGCAGTTTAACAGAAGCCCTAAATAGAACATATGCTTTGCATATTAATTTCACAGAAAATGGAAAAGTGCAGCATTATAAGTTAAATATGCCTGGAAGTAAAACTATTGGAGAGGTAGATATTTTTTTAATAAACTAGAAAAAAATTTGTGAATCTGTATTTTGTTCACCACGTTTGTCTTTCTGGAAAAAAAATGTTGTTTGACTGGCTGGTATCTTTAAAAATTTTGCTTTACAAAATTGACAGGTAAAAAGTGATGTGTATGCCCTCACAAACTTGCCAGCAAGACATCAGATATGGACAGGGTGGCCTGATTCTGCAAAAAATGATGACTCAGTAAGACTTGTATTAATACTTGTATTGATAATTGAAAACATGAACTGTAGATTCCTTTTTGTATTTCACGAGTACTTATTATCGTGAAATGGCTCTTCAACGTCAAATTGCGAGAACAATTATTGGCAAGTGGATGGTTGATCAAGAGATTTTACATCAATTTCAGCAACATAAAAATTAAAGCGAGTAATTTTATTTTGTTACAGGTGCTTCTTATGAAATTATGCAATATTATAATTAATTCCTTGTGTATATTAAGAAATCTACAGTTATGAGATTTCAGTGTTAGAAAACATTTATACCTATATTTATATATTTTCGATATGTATGTACCCTAGTATTATTTCCATGTTTTCCTGCGGTCTAATTTCAGATGACAATTGGCTGTTGTGGTTTGAATTATCCCATCCATAATTTAGAGCTTACAAAAGCAAACATTACAGCAAGACCTAACAAGGTGCCATTTAATGTGAGTATATAGTTTTGTTAAGTTTGTACCATGTTTGTTGTACAAAAAATTATGGTTCAGTTTTTTTTTTTACCCAGCAAACAAAATTATTGGATATTATGTTCAATGTGATGTATGTTTATACTTTTAGGAGGTGGTACAGGAAATAGAGATCAGTGATGATGATGATGATCTAAATCCAATGGAAGATGACATGTTTGATCAGGATGATATTCCAAGCAGAGGAAGACCTACACCTTTGAGTAAGTACAAGTACAGCGAAAATATGTATTAATGATGAAGCACTGCATTTATACAATTAGATTTTTTTACTTCAAAAAGTTCTTTTTTAATTGTCATTTGGTTTTCTCCCCATTTTTGCCTGATTCAAAATCATGGAAAGGTGACTCAGACTAATTAATATTTTGGAAAACTTAACCATGTTTGAACGTTTACATTTTGTTCTATATGATTCATCTGCAGCCATCTTCAAGACGAATAAAAATACTATTTTCAATAAAATATTTTCCTTTCCTATTTCCCCAGAAATCCAATATATCAATAAAATGTATAGATATCAAGATGGATCAAGAAAATTTTCACTTTTCAAGTGCACCCAGATTCTCGCTGAGTGCCAATCAAATGCACCCTTGTTCTTTATTAAATCATTTAATGGAACAATAAAAAATAATAAGTAAACTGTTAATTTCAGTGCCTGAGTCTGTAAATGATGAAGTAGAAGCATTAGAACACTTTACCAAAGAATTCAGAGAAAGGTACATAATAAAGTACAATGAGGATTTTAAACAAAATATGTGTATAAGCTTAATCATTCAAAGGAATTATTATTGCCTTATTTCTTGAAACATTCTGATGGCATTGATTGTTTTGTTTTAGGTATGGAGAAACACATCCAGTATTCTATGTTGGTTCTTTAGAAAATGCAATAAAAGAAGCTCTAAATGGTAAAGCCAAAGATGTAAGTAAATTTCTGTTTTTCTCACATTGCTTGAGTTATCCAGTAAATCACATAATATTTTTGTTTCTCCGAGAGAATGAATTTGCAAAGCTACATGCATTAGAGCCTTAGAGTGTATCAAAAAACTTGAGTCCATTTGAATAAATACATGAATGTACATGTAAAGTGTTTGACCATTACTGATCAACATCTTAATAATTTTTTTTCAACAGAGAAAATTGTTGGCTGTATATCTCCATCATGATGGGAGTATTTTATCCAATGTGTTCTGTTCCCAAATCCTGTGTTCTGACAGTGTGGTTAATTACCTTAGCAGTAATTTTATAACCTGGGCATGGGATATGACGCATGAGACAAACTGTGCCAGGTAACACATTTAATATACTTGCATATAACAAAAGTTCTGAGTTTTTTCTTGTTTATAAAAATAAATTTCTTTTAACTAATTTGGTTAAGTTGCACAAGTGTATAATTACATGTTTCTGTAAGTATTAGAATGTAAAGCATTTCATGTTTTGTTTATAGGCTTATCACAATGGCTACCAGACATTTTGGTAATGTAGTAGCCGGACAGATCAGATGTCTTAAACCAGAACAATTGCCTATGTTATTAGTCATTTCTAGAGCGAGAGCTACAAATGAAGTAATAGATATGATTCCAGGTTTGTGATTGATTGCTTTAGACAATGTTTAGTGTACACTTAAATATGTACAGTGGAGCCTCATTTATCCGGACGCTTTGGTTCCCAGTCAATTTGTCCAGATATGTGAAACGTCCAGATACCTGAATCCCCAGTTAAATAAGAAAAAATAACATTAAAAAATTCTGTTCCTATAAAAAATCGTCTGGATACTGAAGCATCCGGATATCTGGCATCTAGACAATGTTTAGTGTACACTTAAATATGTACAGTGGAGCCTCATTTATCTGGAAGCTTTGGTTCCCAGTCAATTTGTCCGGATATGTGAAGCGTCCGGATACCTGAATCCCCAGTTAAATAAGAAAAAATAACATTAAAAAATTCTGTTTCTATGAAAAATCGTCTGGATACTGAAGCATCCGGATATCTGGCATCCGGATATCTGAAGGTACACTGTATAGCGTTTTTTGTGCATAAGAGACACTCCTTTCTTTTGGATGTTTTTCTTTGAAAGACCATTGCCAATTTTATGATGAAACCAAAAGTTAAAAATATTAAAGAAAAATATTCTATTAAAGGGACTATGCCATGACAAAAAGAATTTGTCAAGGGATGAAAACATACAAAATCTCATGAAACTTTTAAATTGAACTTATTTTAAATATTATAGAAATACTTAAGACATTAAAGTAATAAAATTGGGCACTAGTTTGCACCACATGTTAATTTATTTGAAAACAAATGTATATTTTGTAAGCACATTATGTTCAAATATCAAAGTCGTCATGTTCACACTTGAAGCATGTGGATCAAATGCTATTGCAACAATGCACAGGACATTACATTGTGTTATATTACAAATCAAGGATTTCAACCAAAAGTTTAAAGTTTTCCTGATTATTTTCTTTGTAGGGTCTGTAACATTGGATGAACTTATGACCAGATTAATTCATGATTCAGAAAGCTTCCAACAACAGCAAAGAATAGATATCCAAGATGAGGTCAGGAATCATTTAATTACATGTAATTAAATGTAATAACAAATTACATAGCTCTTAAAACTTTTTCAAACCTTTTTGTAACTAATTCAGTTGTGGATAAAATTCCTTGGCAAAATAGAGTGGCAATGGTGTATAAATATATAAAGTTATTTGCTAAGATGTTTATAAAATTTTATGTATTGATTTCTAGGAAGAGAGAGAGGCTCGGGACACAATAAGGAGAGAGCAGGAGGAAGCATTTAAAGAGTCACTAGCAGCTGACAGAAAGAAGGTGAGGCAGGGTTACAGTTCGGAACTAGGGCAGGGAATGTAAACAAGTTCCTATTCCCATATCTATCTGTTTCTGTGCTTGATAGAGAATCAGCTTCATTTTTTTTTCAATATTATGAGACCTTTATAAGTTGCAAAACTATAGCCATATAGAACTATTTAGAACCATTAAAAGTAAATGTCAGATAAAATAACAGGATTGCTTGATGGGTAAGGCTTTTAAATCCCCCCATACAAAATTGACAAAAAACTGTGCCATAAATGGAAGGTTTTTACAATTGTGTCAACCAGAGAGCTACAGTTCTGCAGTTAAGACCTTTGTGAAATGACTTAATTCTCACTGCTTGTATTTTGTTATCTAATATTATTTTTGTAGGTTGAAGAACAAAGGATTCAGCAGGAGCTGGAGATTAAGAAACAGGAAGAGGAGGAGAGACAGAGGAGAGAGGAAGAGGAGAGAAAAATGGTAAAACTTCTAAACGGTCCATTTCTTAGTGATTTATTTTTAATCCTGACTATCACCATTTTGATTTTGGGGAGTTTGTATTATAAAACATTGTTTTCCCTCAAAGGAATACATGTACATTAGAAAATCTTATTCTTCCTCACAAAATGTACTAGGCTTCTAGTTGTTAAATTTATATACAGGTAGCATCACACTTTGTGCAACAAAGTTTATTCTAATCATGGCTCCTAGAGCAGAGTAGGTGTTTCAGTGAGAATGTGACACAATAGAATACATTGAACATCAACCTCAACCTCCAAAACTTAATATTCTCAAAGCAAGTGTATACTGTTCTGTTTAGCATGTGTACTACTTTTAATAAGACCAGCTTTATGGTCCACTCTTTTCAAGAATTCTTCAAATGGTTAATTGAGCTTAGGTCTTTTGAATTTTAAAGTAGGACTTAAATTACTAAAATTTTAATATTGATTTTAATTTTTTTTTCACTTAAAGACAATTAAGACATCACAATTTGATATTATATTACATGCTCATGAGTTCATGACACTTTATTTCAAACTGTAATGTGTTCAGGAACTACATTGTAATCTATAAATTGTAGGCAATACAACAATCAGCAGCCTTGCAAATGCCAGAGGAACCCCCAGAAAGTTCTACAGAAGCAGTAGCTCGATTAAGGTTTAGAACACCTACCGGTGATGTGAAACTTCGCCGATTTAGGGCTTCCGAACCACTGAGAAATGTCCTGTTTTATCTGACTTCAGAGGGTTTTCATATAGAGGATTACAAGATTCTTACAACTTTTCCAAGAAGAGATGTAAGTTGAAATGATGTCATAATTTTCCAAGAAATTAATTTTAACATATTGCTTCAAGATTATTCAGTTATAAAATTTTATTTTGTTCAATTTCACAACTGTTGAATTGCTTGAAAAGAAACATTCTTTCCATTCAGGCTAGTCAGATTCCTAAAATATAAGTATACATGTATGTACCATGTTATTAGACCAAGAAGAAATTGTTTAATATATTGATTTTAATGATTACAGATTTCACAGTTAGATGAAATGAAGACTTTAGAAGAGCTAAAGTTGTATCCACAAGAGACATTGATATTGGAAGAAAAATGATGGAATGAATGTGTTCATTTGTGATTTGTGAATAGAAGTTGACCATACGAGTGACTGTGATATGATTTGCCTGTTTTTAACTGCATTGTTATAGGGATGTCAATGAACTCTGGTTGCATCGTCAACTAACCGAAGGTTTTAGTCCATAGATAGTCAATAATACTATGCGTGAAAATATAATTATCAGAACATACATGTAAGATGTAACAGTGAATGTCAAATGACATGATAAATGTATCCATTTTCAGACATATACAGTTTCAGAGGAATTTTCACTTCTCAAAAAAATATGTTAAAAATGCATATTCGAATTACTGTAAATCACTTATTATTCGCGAGAACTTTATTTTTGCGTAATTACGCGAGACAGTGTGCTCGCGTAAATCTGATTCTCACATATACAGGTAACTCTTGATGGCTCGAACTTCGATCTCTCGAAGTTCTTGATCGCTCGAAGTGAGTCTCTGGTCACGATTTTTTTCCCTATATAACAAAGCAAATTTACTCTTGATTTCTCGAACTCTTGATCTCTCGAAACCCTTGATCCCTCGAAGTCAAAATGCAGTCCCACTATGCATATTCTATTGGAATTTACCCTTGAAACCTCGAAGTGGCTATGTGTATTCAATATTACATAATTAGCGACTTTACCTGGACAATTAAATGGCCCCAGGCAGAAGACGCGTGTCTCGAGAAACGGGATGTTTGTTCAGGTGACTCTTATACTGCTAGGTGATAATTGATTTATAATTAATCATATGTTGCCTATATGCTATTAATATAATTATCATCAACTGTCTTACGATAATTCAGAGAAGCGCTGTCAATGAAAAATAGTTAATTTTTATTTCGAGTCAGTGTCAAAGTTTAACGAAATATGAAATTGCAGACACAGCCTTAATGTCAATACGTCGACTATTGTTGCACAAATACTTACAGAACTTCGTTCAACGTTTAATGATCATGTTTGAAGTAGTCATCGCTATGTACGACGCGGTAAAATGTCGTTTTTATTTAACGGATGCGTAGTTTGACGTCCGTATAAAAAGAATAAATTAATAAACATGAAGTAACGAAGTACATTTTTTATTTACTCAATTTAATAAATATTTATCTTCAATACGAAAACATGCCGTTGTTTTATAAACACCACGTGTAAAAGGTTAGCACTGCATGAAAATTATTACATCCGGTAAGACTAATTTCAAAACCGGTCAACAAACCCGGAAATTTTCGGACTCTTGAAATCTCGAACTCTTGATCTATCCAAGTTTTCTCTCGGTCCCGCGGACTTCGAGGTATCGAGAGTTACCTGTAATAGCATTTCTTAAGATTAGATAAAGCAATGACCACAATTCGTGAAAATTTTGTCTTGCTAATCAAGAGTCAATGACTTTATCACGAAAATAAGGTGTCATGAAAATTAAGTGATCTACAGTATAACAAAGGTTTTACTTTGTTTACAAGTAGCTTTTTAATTTAGAATAAGTTACTGTATAACCACTGATTCTGTAAAAATCTTTCCTGCAGCTTTCTTCATTTCTCTGCTGTCATGAGGAATGTTTCATAGGAGATTGACAAGGATTTTTTCTGCTACATCTGAAGTGGAAGGATTTGTTTTCCAGATCTGTTTGATGCAGTCTGTCTGAAATATACTTTTGTCTTGAGACAGCATTCTTGTTTAGTTTTTAAAAAAAATCAAATCTGCCAGTTTTATAAAATTAAATTAAACAAAAGAGACCAAGGGTTGTTTATAATGGACAAGATATTTTTTTGTATACCAAGGTTTGGATTGGCATGATCTTATAGAAACAAGCGAGTATTTAGATAACCACATGGATATAGCTATAAATAGAAGTAAAGTTTTTTTTTTTAATTATATACATGTACATTGTATACTATTGTATACTATTGATGAATCATTTAAAATATGTAATGACTTTCAGAAATTGATCTTATTTAATTCTTTCCATGTAAAAAGCACTAAAACTCGAGTTACGTACATAAAAATTTCACTTATACATGTATGTTTAATAAAACTATATTTTTTAATTCTAAGTCAATGTAAAGACCATTTCTATTTATTTAAATATTCAGCTAAAATAAAAAAATATGCTATAATCTTCGTCCAGATTAATTTATAAGTTATAAATATTTTTAGCTGCAGATTGTTATGGCAGAGCAAATGTCACCCTGACATCCGTTTTTTATCGCTAAGTGTATTGTCTCTTTTGCTGGGTCATGTCTCAATGCAGTAATGTGATAGTTGAATTTTAAATAACTACAATAGTTTTTTAAAAGAGCATGCTTGGAATTAAATGTTATGGTACTGGAGTGTACGATAAAGATACATGTATGATCTAAGATATGAAAATATATTAATTCCTGTCACTTGAATATGTGTGTACTAAAAAATGTGTACATGTATACTGAATTACTTTTGTTAAATGAAAGTATTTACTAATAACACACAGAGTTACATGTAAATTGTAATATAAACTTATATAAAAATGAGCTGCATGATTATTGGGAAAGATTTTTTTTATCTGTAAGGTCTTAAAAAGTAATTTTTAAATGGGCTCTACATACACTGATATTGAGACACGGGTACTATAACTTTTATGGCTTTAAATATTGATATTGAAATATTGCTACTTTAATTATTATGGCTCTCTGAAGCTTAGGTTTTGAACTTTGGGATAAACTTGAAAAGTATATATACATGTTCAAATATTTCATTGTTATATTTAAAAAAATATTTAATTCAGTCATATGGCATACTAGATCCCTGTATGACTATGTTGAGTGTTAGGAGTTCTGGAAGTAATTTGTTTGTAAAGAAGGAATAAAACTTGCTATACTGCAGTACATTACATTTACTGCAAATGTACCTTAAACATCAAAATCAAATTAAAAACCCTGTTTGAAAAATATATTATTGTTATTCAGTTTTTCTGATTTAGTCCATGATTGTAGCTTGGGACTGTAAATATACAGGCAGTATGCTTCAGTTGCTTGATAGCGCTTGAAAAAATGAGATTTTGTTTCACAGAGCATCCAAGGCACAGGCACTTGTTTCGTAAACGGAGCACCCCTACCCATTTAGTAAGAATAAGTACTAAGTAGGGGTACCTCGTATACGAAACAAGTGCCTGTGATCCAAGGGCTTAATGTTTTTAATTGTAATTTGTGATATCTGCCCGGTAGTTTAGTTGTAGAGCACCTGCACGATTAGCAGGTCCCGGGTTCGAGTCCCATTGTAGCCTACTTTCCCCTTGTCTGTTATAATGCACGTGCCAGAAAAGGAGAAAAAGCGATGGATTAGACCATGATTCGAATTAGGGCCTCCTATATCTTCAGCCTTGTGCTCTACCAACTGAGCTATCTGGTCACCGGCAATCAAACGTGACTCACCGCCACGTGCCTCCTTCCTTTAAGATCCTCTCCCTGGAGGACACTAATGCAGGATCTTCATTTGCAGGTCTTTGAACACCTGTCACCCCAGGACATGGTACCAAATGGATCAGGAAAGGTACCAGACTGAGATTCAAATAGGGGCCTATAATTTTAGCTTCATATTGAGCCATCTGGCCATTAATGATCCAATCTCTCTGACTGCATGCCACACCTTATTTCTAATTTTTGGATGTAATTTATTAAGAAGGCATCATTTCAAGCATCTTTGCAAGCCAAGGGTTTCTGATACGGCACTTCTCACAAGCATGAGGAGAGATATTGAGCGCAGACTTGAACGAAGGAGATGGTGAACTTAGCGTGCAGAAAGCCCACAAGCTTCAGATATATAAAAAAAAATATTCAAATTGTGAATTCAGTATTTAGAGTAAAGTTCTAATTATTGATTTTCATGAAATCATGATAAACAAAAAGTTTTGAGAAAAAATTTTCGTTAAAATTATTCTTTCAACTATTATGTGGTATCCATTGGTTTCGAACCCTGGTAAATAAAATCCTGAATTGCTTTCTCTATTCTATTGAGACTAGCACGATAACCACTACGCTACACAAGTCCTGATGAGGTGTGGCATTTAAGGTATCCGATCCATATTAGCCTCAGATTCAATGGAATTGAATGCATAATATAAATTATATGTATGGGCTGAATACTTAGTGTACTTAGAACAAATTTTCATCTTTTAGTATCAGAATGTAAGAGTGGGACATGTCCTAATTTATGACCTTTTCCTGCCCTTGACGAGTTATCTCCCTTTGATTTTACTCAATAAAAATTAATTTTAAAAAAAACTGTCTGGTAAAAAAATTATTTCTAATTGTTTTTCTATTCCCAATGATCAAATACATCTTTCCACCACAGCATTTTTTATGTTTGTAGTATTAATTTTTTATGCCCCCGGATCGAAAGATCGGGGGTATATTGTATTTGTCCTGTCTGTCTGTCTGTCTGTTTGTTTGTCCCCCAACTTTAACCTAGCCCATAACTATTGAGTGGTTGGGGCTATGGCTTTCATAATTCATAGGTGTGTTACTTGTGACATGACCTTTCTTTGGGTACCACCAAATTTGACCTCTTGACCTTGACCTTGGAGTTTGACCTACTTTTATTCTATTTGTTATCAACTTTAACCTTCGCCATAACTTTTGAACAGATCGAGATAGAGACTTCATATTTAAAATGCATACTCCACTAAATAAGCACTTTCAACTGACACCAAGGACAATGACCTTTTGACCTTGACTGTGACCTATATGCTAAAAATAGATTTTTCGAACTTTCGGTATAACTTTTGAACCATAGGAGATAGATACTTTATATTTGGTATGCCTACTTCACTAATTAAGTGCTTTCAAACGACACCGAGGTCAATGACCTTGTGACCTTGACTGTAACCTTTATGCTAAGAATAGCTTTTTCGAACTTTGTTGCCGCCGGGGGCACAGTGTTTCACAAACACATCTTGTTTATTTTAAAAAACTTACTTCCTCCCATAGACTTCAATGCAATCTTCAATAATTTATTTCTGCCTAGGTAATAAAATTTTTGAAATTTTCTCTTGGTAAATCCCTTTCTACTCTAAAATGCTTTTAAATAATATCAGGATATTTAAAAAACAATTGATATTTAAGGTTAGAAAATTTGGTCCTAATATGGATCGGATAGCTTAAATCATGTTTGTGAAATTGTGGTATGACCATTGACTTAGTGGACTTCAAGTATTTCTCGAAAAGATACGAAAGTTATGTCATAAAATTATATTTTTAAGGTATAATGAGTCTATGCTTCATATTTTTGGAAACCAAAATATGTATGTTTGTATACAAACTTTGAGGATTAACTTTCAAAAACAAGATGTGTTTGTGAAACACTGTGCCCCCGGCGGCAACAAAGTCCGAAAAAGCTATTGTTAGCATAAAAGTTACAGTCAAGGTCACAAGGTCATTGATCTCGGTGTCGTTTGAAAGCACTTAATTAGTGAAGTAGGCATACCAAATATAAAGTCTCTATCTCCTGTGGTTCAAAAGTTATACCGAAAGTTCGAAAAATCTATTTTTAGCATATAGGTCACAGTCAAGGTCAAAAGGTCATTGTCCTTGGTGTCAGTTGAAAGTGCTTATTTAGTGGAGTATGCATTTTAATTTGAATATGAAGTCTCTATCTCGATCTGTTCAAAAGTAATGGCGAAGGTTAAAGTTGATAACAAATAGAATAAAAGTAGGTCAAACTCCAAGGTCAAGGTCAAGAGGTCAAATTTGGTGGTACCTAAAGAAAGGTCATGTCACAAGTAACACACCTATGAATTATGAAAGCCATAGCCCCAACCACTCAATAGTTATGGGCTAGGTTAAAGTTGGGGAACAAACAAACAAACAGACAGACAGACAGGACAAAAACAATATACCTCCGATCTTTCGATCCGGGGGCATAAAAATGGAGAGATGACCCACGCATGTCGCAAAATAGTGTTATAGTGTGAAAAAAGACTCGTTTTGTCCTCTTTCGTGTGTGTATAATATTTCATAGGCAAATAACTTCAATCTTCCTGAGATTTGTGCAAGTTGTAGTGATTTTACATAAAATATACTTTAATGTTAGATGAAAAATGAAGGAAAATTTAGATTTAATTTTTCACCTTCTTGTTTGTTGCGCAGTGGGCTTATCTCTCGTTATGTTCACCCAACTCCTTTATCACATCCCAAAATATGAATTCAATGCTTAAATATTTTTTTATGCGCCCGGATCGATAGATCCGAGGCGTATATTGTTTTTGTCCTGTCTGTCTGTCTGTCTGTCTGTCTGTTTGTTTGTTTGTTTGTTTGTTTGTCCCCAAACTTTAACCTTTGACAGAACTTTTGAACCGTGAAAGGTAGAAACTTCATATTTGGTATGCATACTTCACTAATTAGTAGCTTTCAATTGACACTAATATTAATGACCTTGTGACCTTGAATGTGACCTATATGCCAGTATATGCTAAAAATAGCTTTTCTGTCTGCAAACTTTAACCTTTGCCATAACTTTTGAACCATAAAAGATAGAGACTTCATATTTAGTACGCATACTACACAAATAAAGTTCTTTCAAATGACACCAAGGTCAATGACCTGGTGACCTTGACTGTGACCTATATGCTAAAAATAGCTTTTTTGTAACTTTCACCATAACTTTTGATTCATAAAAGATAGAGACTTCATATTTTGTGTGCATACTCCACTAATCAAGTTCTTTCCAATGACTTCAAGGTCAATGACTTGGTGACCTTGACTGTGACCTATGCAATACAGTATGCTTAAAATAGCTTTTTAGATTTTTGTTGCCGCCGGGCGCATTGTGTTTCACAAACACATCTTGTACTAAAGATGTATCCATCCAATACTAATAACTGACAGAAAGAGTGCATGAGTGCGTATTAATGTGAACACGATGTGTTTGTGAAACACTGATGCCCCCGCCACAGGTACTTGTGGACAGGACCCCCCCCCCCCCCGATATTCAACCCCGGGGCTTATTGGACATTTTTTTTTTAACATTACATTTATTTCACTTATTCATCATGTGTACAATATGAAAAAATCGTCAAAACCCAAAAACAATCGCTCCACAAAAAAATACCCTACTATACATTATAAGTAGTGGGGTATTTATTTCGTGGAGCGATTGTTTTGGGGTTTTGACGATTTTTTTCATATTGTACACATGATGAATAAGTGAAATAAATGTAATTTAAAAAAAAAAATGTCCAATAAGCCCCGGGGTTGAATATCGGGGGGGGGGGGGGGGGTCCTGTCCACAAGTACCTGTGGCCCCCGCATAGCAACATAGTGAAGATTAAACTTTTCTTATATATGCAAATTAAATAAATCAGTATACCTAAAGTAGGGTCTTCTCACAAGAAATACGATTGTGAAATATGAAAGCCCTAGTACCAACTGTTTAAAAGTTACGACCAAAGATAAGTTTTTGACAGGTAGGTCAAACTCCAGGGTCAATGTCAAAGGGTCAAAGTTGTTGGTTTCTGAAGAAAGTTCTTGTCACAAGTATTACATATGTGAAATATGAAAGCTCCAGCCCTAACTGTTCAAAAGTTATGGCCAAGGTTAAAGTTTTTAAAGTTAGGTCAAACTCCAAGGTCAAGGTCAAAGGGTAGTTTTTTATATCCAATGTAAGGTCTTGTCACAAGGATTAAATATGTGAAGTGTGAAAGTTTTAGCCCTAGCCCTTTAAAAGTATAGTCAAGGTTTATTTTTTTTAAGTAGCACAAACTCCAAGGTCAAAGGGTCAAAGTTCTTGCTATCCAATGAAAGGTCTTCTCACAAGTATTACATATGTAAAGTATGAAATCCCGGGCCCTTCTCATTCAAAAGTTATGGCCAAGGTTAAAGTTTTTTCATACGTACGAAAATCTCAAAGGTCAAGGTCAAAATATCAATATTGTTGGTATCAAATGAAAGGTCTTGCTACAAAGAATACATATGTGAAATATGAAAGTCTTGGTATCTACCGTTCAAAAGTTAAGGGCAAAGTAAAAGTTTGGAATTTTTGTGGAAAAGTAGATCAAACTCCAAGGTCAAATTAGGTGGTACCCAAAGAAAGGTCTTGTTACAAGGAATACATATGTGAAATATGAAAGTTATAGGCTCATAGCTCCACTAAATCAATAGTTAAGGACAAGGTTAGAGTTTTTGCGGACAAACAGACAGACAGCTAGACAGACGGGCGGACACGACAAAAACTATGTACCCCCGAATCTTCGATTAAGGGGGCATAAAATTATTATGGAAATATTTTTAATATAATCTCTTTTACAAATTAAAAATCAAACGTTCCCCGCGTTGGATTTGCAAGAGAGAGAGAGAGAGAGAGAAAGAGAATTAAGAAAGTCCCATTTTTGTTTTATTTTTACCATAGAATATATTTTCCTTTCTTTTTCTAAAACTTTCTGGTAAAGCATACAAGTATTTTTAACCAGGTTGATCAACCTACCACTTTTAAACCTGTATCCTATAGTGGGAGTTATTTAACAACATGTATATGTAAACCGTATGTTTATATATTTCCTCTTCACCCCCCCCCCCCCCTTTGAAACATTTCTAGATCCGCGCCTGAAAATCATTATGATAGCTCCCACTAATCAAAAGATATGGACAAGATTATTTTTTTTGCGAACAATCAGCTATTAAAGAGACAGTCGGTCAAGAACAGGACAAAAATTTTATACCCCCAAATATTCGATAAAGAATTAAGGCATAATAGGAAATTTCCGAATATAAACCGAAAACTATATACGTACGACAGGGCGCCATAATAAACACTCGCTCTTAAATAATATTTGATGCATAAACTTTTATAATCCTGATAATCAAAGCTTCAATTCTCATGCATACTGCATGAGGCCTAGCTGCAGATCTGTAGCGTTATGTTTTTCTATATTTGTCTTTGACCATGATGATAATTAACTTGGTAACTTTTGAATAGTTAGTTAATGCTAGGAATTTCATATATTCATTGAATCAAGTCATTTCTTTAGTTTTTATATTATTTATTGATTTTGAGCTTGGGGGTTAATTTGTTGAGAAACATAATCAAAAGTTGTCATACCATGCAAACAGCTAGGGATTAGTCGTGTTTTAGCCCCCCCCCCCAACTTTTTTTGTAAAGATATACATAATATATGCAGTGAAAATTAGGGTTTATCTTTTTTCAGCTTTAGTCCCCTTTCTTTCAATATTAGCACCCCCCTTTCAATTTGCTTCCGACGCCTATAGGGTTAAAATAATTTTAAAGAGAAAAGAACATGTGGATACATAATTATATCTCGTTAAACTTTTAATCATTATATTCATATTTCATAATTGCAAAAATAAAACGTCTCTCAGGCGATTCCGTCATAAACCGATCTTTGCTGATTGACCTGATGCATATCGGAACTCTTCTGTAATTGAAGATACACAAAGTAGCAGAAGAAGAAAAAGGTAAACAAGAAAGTAATGATTATTAACTGTCTGATTTTTATGTATGTTTCACTTTACATTATTTTCAATGAATATTTTAAATGTAATGCAATAGAATATTCCATGTCGATACTGAAAGGTCAAGCAGCGCGAGTGAAACCTGAATTGTAGCTACTTCGACTGACAGCAGGATTCATAGAGTGGTAGACTATATCCGTGATATGTGAAAAATTTCTATGTATTCCTGAAAGTTTGATATTTATTATGTTAAAATATTGTTAATTCCCCTTGTTTTGATAAGATATGTACGATTCTCAAAATTATCTAGTATTCGACATACTGGTATATGCTTGGCTGTATAAGGACATTGCAGTCTATTGATCAGCATGCATTGGGTCTCATACTTTGTATACATTTACAGGTAAACTAAGGGCAACTTCAATGACATGCAAATACAATCAAACATAGTTATCTCAAACTCTGTGAGACTTAGAAAAAAAACTGAGAAATCCATAGATTTTGAGATTTCAAGACAAGGGTAAAATACTAAAGAATAAGTGGTTGGGAATTCCAAATCTCTTAAATGTAACCATGGTACCTGAGGTATCAGTGTTTGAGATACGTACTGAAGTTCAACTGTAAATACATGTTAATCGAAAATTACTTCAACTTGGTTACTAGCGAAAATCCAGTGTGCAAATTTATCAGCAAGGACTATGTTCAATGATGTTCATGCATGCATGGGAATATCCCAATGTAAAAAAGGTTACTGCTAATAACATGTATATACACTGTACAGGTCACTGTAAGTATGTTTTGATATATAGTGTACATATTCTATGGTTGGAGGGTCAAAATAGATGTTTTAAACTGCTCCAACATGTCTACCAGAATCAACATCATGGACATGATGTTGATTCTGGTAGAGTGTTCCAGTAGTAGACTGTGCTTGGAAAAAATGAACTTGATATTTAAAGTAATACCTCTTGAAAGAAGCTTTTGAATACATCAAACAAAATCAGTTTGTAATGAGAGCTATGTGTCATGTTAAATATTGATAGACAAGCTGAGCCATTTATTTATTACAATTTTCTACTTATGACAGTACTCCTCTGTGTACTGGTTTCCTCATATTAAGGCCATTTCAAGTGTCTTCCACTGTTGCCCATCATGTGACCAATATTGGACGGCCAACATATCTAACCTCTCTCTTTGTTTGAATCGTTTCCATGTTTCAGTAAGATTTCCTCTCCGTCTTTCCTGCTGATGCCTCGTTGCATTCCCAGGATGCATTATGAAGCATGGTCTATTTCTTCCTTTTGATCCTTACAAAAGGTTGTAATTTTTCTATCAAGATCCCGAAATATCTTTTTCAGTCTTTTGTTATTCTAGATATTTTGTTGTGATTGTTACTTTGTTATCATCATGTAGAATTATAATCATTGTAATTGCAATAATTTAAGTGCTGAGTTTTCAGTTTTAACTTAAGTTATACTTTAAATGTTGATTGGGTGAATATGAAAATTCTCCACAATCTTTCCTTACAGAGGTTAAAATACCATTTAAAAATGAGATATGGCTACATGGGGGCCGCCTCAGCCCAGAAAAAATATAAGGAAATCAAAGAGATCCGTCAAGCTATACATTACAAGCTATACAGATGAATTTGACTCGGAGAGAGAATACTTGAGCCAGGAGGTATGCCATTTTATTTTCTCTGATGCATTTTATAAATAAAATGAATAATCCATAGCCAAAATCAAATGGTCAGCAGAAAGATATGACAGTGGTAAATAAAACTTTAAAATATTATATGTCTCAGTAAATATGTTGTACAGGGCTGGAGATATCAAATCTCTATTTGGCAAACACACTTAATACAGTAAAACTCAGTTATAATGAATTCAATGGGATATGAAATTATTTTGCTTTAATATCCGTAATTTGTTATATTTGTTTAAGTGATTAATAAAATTTATACATTTGGGGATCCACGAAAACTTCGCTTTATCTGTGAATTGGAATATCAGTGTTCATACTAAACTAGTTTTACTGTATATCATTTGTTCTGGGGGAACCATTTATCATATAGCAAAATACAATACAGTCATATTGATTATAATTGCATGGATTTGTTACAAGGTCTTGCCAGAGTTAAAGTCATGGTGTGAAAGTAAAGAATTGACATTAAAGGAAAGATTCGTTAAATGGGTAAGTGTGTTAATATACATTTACAATGTTACATGTAATGCATTTCTAGCATGTATATTATATAATCATGTATAATATTGATTCTTATTATGGAAAAAAGGATAATTCAAACTTATTTACATATATGAATATAATTCTGTCTTCAGAGAATATTTATTTCTTTAAGGGATCCAAAACACCACAGAGTCGACATGTGGATGAACTGGAAAAAACTCAGACCAGCATTGAGAACTGTTACCATAGCAGCATAATGCCTATCTTTATTAACATTACTTGGTAACACTTGTTTTATTACAAATAAAAGTACATGTATCACATCCTGTACCTGGATATCAAAATCATAGCTGGAAAAGCTTGAGATAATTAGATGCAAATTAGAACTTTACTTATACATATAGTCTTTGTTTTCTGTTCATGACCAGATAAAATGTATTTGTATAAGAAAAGACAAAAAACATACTGTGATACATAAATGTAATACATGTATGTATTTATCTGTAAATTAACCTTTGACCTAATTGATTCAGTGAGTCGGTTGGTTGGATTCCTATGTGGGAGGAGTATCCAGATGAAGACGTGGAGGATTTTTTAGAGACCTATGGATTGTTAGTGGAGGATCTAGAAGTAATGAAGGCAGCATACAGACAGGACAACATGAACTGTAAGATATCCAGAAATTGTTTCAATGATAGTACATATATAATGTTGGCCTCTATACTTCTATAGTTATTTTACTACTACATGAGGCTTAATTTTGAAGTACACTTTGCTTTCTATCCTCTGTTTAGATATTTGTGAGTATATTTCTATGATAATTTTTAAAGACATTATTTTAGGTGTCTTCAAATGATATTTGATGAATATATGAAACATGTACATGCATATGCATAAAAGCCATAAATTATATGATTTAGGTTAAACATTTTTGACTTTGTTACTTAAAACCCCCAAAACTCTAATAACTAGAATACACTATGCCAGGAAGTTATAACAAAGCATGCTGGAAATCCTAGCCACTCTTTTCTTTTTTTTTGGTTTTACCTTAATTTTTTGAAAATACTCAGATATCTTGAAGTTTAACACCTGGTTCCAAGTTTGATTGTGTTGAGCGGGGGTGGGGGGCATCTTTGAGTATAAATTCTATCCCAAAAGATATGCAAATTTCAAAAATTGCTAAGGAATATCTTATGGCTATTAAATTTTACAAAGAAGATTCATCATCAATATTTCATGCTGTTTAATAAACTGATTTTTAATGAATCAAATTTACATGTAAAAGAAATATATATCAGATTTTAATTACTGGATAATCCTATATTATGAAAATAATATTTTTCTTTCAGCTCTATTTTTGATCAGAGATGACACATTCCTTTGCCAGATTCCAGAACCTGATGCCAGTTACTTCCTGAAGAAAAGTACGGCATCAGAGAAGCTCAAATTATTTGGAGACAAGATCTCGGAAAAAATACCAGTATGTAAAATTTCAAATAGCGTATACTTTTGAATTGTTCATTGTGATGTATTTTTCTAAATCATTTTAATTTATAACAGACTTAAGAAGATAAAAAACTGCAGTTTAACATTTTTAGGTCACCTATTGCTATCTGTTTTTGTCCGTCGTCGTCCGTCGTCTGTCGTTCGTCATGCGTTAACATTTAAACATTTTCAGCTTCTTCTCTGAAACAGCTGAACCAATTTCAACCAATTTTGGCATATAGCGTCTGTGCATGAAGGGGAACAAAAATTGTGAATTTCGTGGTCCCTGCCCCCCTATGGCCTGGGGGGTGGGGCAAAAACCACTAAAATTAGTGCAATCTTTAAAAATCTTCTTCTTTACTCCTGGACATCAAACAGTCAAACTGTTGGTATGATTGTAATCAGCATTAAGTCCTCTACCAAAATTGTGAAATTCATGGCCCGAGGGTCAGGGGTTCTGGTGTTAGGGTGGGGCTCTATTGATTATATTGTGAAAATGCATTAATCTTTGAAAATCTTCTTCTCTGTTCCTGAGTATTAAATAAACTAACTAAGTACATAGTTATGATGAGCAAGAGTGTCTCTACATAAATTGTGAATTTCATGGCCCCAGGGTCAGGGGTTCTGGTGTTAGGGCGGGGCTCTATTGATTATATAGTGAAAATGCATTAAATCTTTGAAAATCTTCTTGTCTGCTCCTTGGAATTAAATAAACTAAGTATATAGTTATGATGAGCAGGAGTGCCTCTACCAAAATTGTGAATTTTATAGCCCCAGGGTCAGGGGTTCTAGTGTTAGGGCGTGGCTCTATTGATAATATAGTGAAAATGCATTAAATCTTTGAAAATCTTCTTCTCTGCTCCTAGGTATTAAATAAACTAACTAAGTACATAGTTATGATGAGCAAGAGTGCCTCTACCAAAATTGTGAAATTCATGGCCCCAGGGTCAGGGGTTCTGGTGTTAGGGCGTGACTCTATTGATTATATAGTGAAAATACATTAAATCTTTGAAAATCTTCTTCTCTGCTCCTAGGTATTAAATAAACTTATTAAGTTAATAATTATGATGAGCAAGAGTGCCTCTACCAAAATTGTGAATTCTATGGCCCCAGGGTCAGGGGTTCTGGTGTTAGGGCGTGACTCTATTGATTATATAGTGAAAATACATTAAATCTTTGAAAATCTTCTTCTCTGCTCCTAGGTATTAAATAAACTTATTAAGTTCATAATTATGATTAGCAAGAGTGCCTCTACCAAAATTGTGAATTCTATGGCCCCAGGGTCAGGGGTTCTGGTGTTAGGGCGTGACTCTATTGATTATATAGTGAAAATACATTAAATCTTTGAAAATCTTCTTCTCTGCTCCTAGGTATTAAATAAACTTATTAAGTTCATAGTTATGATGAGCAAGAGTGCCTCTACCAAAATTTTGAATTTCATGGCCCCAGGATCAGGGGTTATGGTGTTAGGGCGGGGCTCTTTAATGATTATATAGTGAAAATACATTACGTCTATTACATCTATGAAAATCTTTTTCTCTAATTCTGGGTAATAAGCAGATGAACTATTTATTTAGTTATGATGTGTTCCTCTTCCAGAATTGCGAATTTCAAGGCCCCTGGGTCAGGGATACCAAAATGGGGGGGGGGGGGGGCTCTACTTATATACTGAAAATGAATTGTTTGAAATCTACTCCTTGGTAATAATCAAGTAATTTTGATAAGCAAGTGTGCCTTTTCAAAAATTGTGCAATGTGTAGACCTAGGGTCAGGAGTTCATGTGTGGTAGGAGCACTCCTGATTATTGCTGAATATTACGCTGAATATTACTGATTAGTTGACATACATTTTTGTTCCCCTACCCTGCTTATGGGTATTAAGTAATTAAACTAAACAATTGCTAAGTGTAAAGTTATGATAAGCAATGGTGCCTCTTTCAAAATTGTGAATGCCATAGCGTCTAGCTTAAAACATAAACCAAATTCAATCATTTGAAAGTTGTTGCATGATGCTCAGGTGACCTATAAGGCCCGTGGGCCTCTTGTACATTTTAATTGTCACTGATTGTGATTGTTTTTCATGTACATTTTGCATAATTATACATGTATATATCCTAATTGAATGGGTTAAATGTTTTACTGTTTACATGTTATTAGGTCACCTGAGTAAACTCAGGTGACCTATTGCTATCTGTTTTCGTCCGTCGTCGTTCGTCGTGCGTCGTTCGTTGTGCGTCGTGCGTTAACATTTGAACATTTTTAGCTTCTTCTCTGAAACCACTGAACCAATTTCAACCAAATTTGGCATATAGCATCTATGGGTGAAGGGGAACAAAAATTGTGAATTTCATGGTCCCTGCCCCCCTGGGGCATGGGGGGTGGGGCAAAAACCACTAAAATTAGTGCAATCTTTAAAAATCTTCTTCTTTACTCCTGGACATCAAGCAGTTAAACTGTTGGTATGATTGTAATCAGCATTGAGTCCTCTACCAAAATTGTGAAATTCATGACCCCAGGGTCAGGGGTTCTAGTGCTAGGGTGGGGCTAAATAGGTTATATAGTGAAAATGCATTATTTCTTTGAAATTCTTCCTTTCTGTTTGTGGGCATTAAATAAACTAACTAAGTGCATAGGTAAGATGAAAATGACCACCTTTTCCAAAATTGTGAATTTCATGGCCCCAGGGTCAGGGGTTCTAGTGCTAGGGCGGGGCTATATAGATTATATAGTGAAAATGCATAAATTCTTTGAAATTCTTCTTTTCTGTTTGTGGGCATTTAAATTAAACTAACCAAGTGCATAGTTATGTTGAATAAGACTGCCTCATCTCAAATTGTGAATTTAATGGCCCCAGGGTCAGGGGTTCTAGTGGCAGGGTGGGGCTATATAGATTATATAGTGAAAATGCAAAAATTCTTTGAAATTCTTCTTCTCTGTTCATGGGCATTAAATAAACTAACCAAGTGCATGGCTGTGTTAAATAAGGCTGCCTCTTCCAAAATTGTGAATTTCATGGCCCCAGGGTCAGGGGTTCTAGTGCTAGGGCAGGGCTATATAGATTATATAGTAAAAAATGAATTATTTCTTTGAAAATCTTCTTCTTTATTCCTGAGTATTAAATAAACTAACCAAGTAGATAGTTATGTTGAATAAGGCTACCTTTTCCAAAATTGGGAATTTCATGGCCCCTGGGTTGGGGGTTCTGGTGTTAGGGTGGGGCTTTATTGAATATATAGTGAAAATGTATAAATTCTTTAAAACTCTTCTTCTCTGCACCTGAGTATTTAACCAATGAACTATGTACATAGTTATGAGGAGGAATGATGCCTCTTTGAGATTTTTGAATTTCAGGGTCCCTTGAATAGAGATTCTTGTGTTAGGGGGGTGGGGGGCTCTAATGTTTATATAGTGAAAATGCTTGAATTCTTTGAAGATCTTTTCCTTTGTAATTGGGTATAATGCCAATGATCTTAGTATATATTTATGAAAAAAACCTGCTTCTTCCAAAAATGGTTGATTTCCTGTCCCCTGGGACAGAGGTACTTTGGGGGGGGGGGGGGGTAACATAGTCTAAAATAATTTAATGCTTTGAAGTCTGCACTTTGGTATTAATCAACAGCATGATGAAATAATATTTTTTTCAAAAATTCCAAAATTTTAAAAGATGTGGCCCCAGGGTCAGTGGTTCCTGTGGGATGAGGAGCTCAACTGTGGACCCCCCCCCCCCCCTAACAGAAGAAGCCCTGACCCAGGGGCCCTGAAATTCACTAAAAGTGGAAATGCACTTTCTCTTTGTTACTCTGATCTACTTCTGGGTTTTAAGTAACCAAAATTAGCATGCTGAGTGTATAATTATGATAAGTAATGGTGCCTCTTTCAAAATTGTGAATTTCATGGCTTCTAGTTTAAAACATGAATCAAATTCAATTGTTGGAAAGTTGTCGCATGATACTCAGGTGACCTGTAAGGCCCGTGGGCCTCTTGTATTTGTTTTGCAGGCAAAGAGAATTGTTAAATACTCTGCTACATATTGTGATGTCTCCAGAAATACTGCTAGAAAACCTCAACTCAACTTCAGTTCTTCCTTTAAAAAAACAGTAAGTTGGCCTTTAACAAAGGCAGGGAAATTTATCAACTGATTGATATCATCCTCTGTTACATGTACACCCAGCATTGGCATCCCAGTGGAAAATTTCAAACCAAGTATTAACGTTACAATACAACATTTATTTGCACTAGTTACACCAAACTTGCAGGAATTTTGAATCTTTGTTATGCCCCCTTTGAAGAAGGGAAGTCATATTGACTTGCTGCTGTCTGTCGGTCTGTCTGTCTGTTGGTCCATCATTCGTTTACGTTCATTTTCTCTGCAGAGGTTACACATATTGAAATGAAATTTGGTATACAGATTTATTATAAGAATATCTAGGACATGTTTTGTTTTGGGTAAGATCGGGCCATTTTGGACAGAGTTATGCCCCTTGAACTTTAAAAAATTCCAATTATTTGCGTTTTCTGTTCATTTTCTTATTTTTAGCTGTTTTGATGCAGACAACAATGCATTAATTTATGAATCTGCTTAGAAAACATTTGATAGATACAATATATGGCACTGACATGTGTATAGCGGCTAATTCATGATTATACCAAGAACTTGATCTATACCAAGTTATTGCAAAGGATAATTGTTATTCATGTTTCTTTATTTCTCAGATCATAGATTTCTGCAAACAAAGGATCTCCTTTGATTTTTTCGGTGAACAGCCTCGTCTTTCTTTATCTGATGATATTCCCACCAAACTGGAACATTTAGAGTACATGAAAACCAAAAGTGAAGATGTCATTGGAAGAGAAGACATTCTCAAAAAAGTAAACATTTCTTACCATTGATATTTTGTATTCTATACTAGGATGTTTTAGGCTAGAACACAATGCAGGTTTCCAAAGATTATCACTAATCAATCAGATATTTTTTTTTTAATTTAATATGCAATACAGTTGAACTATTTGAGTACATTTCAGTCTTCAGACATGAGTAAATATAGTTAGAAGAAGAATCCTCTTAAATTTAGATCAAGACTTTAGCTTTCAGTGTTTCAGATTGCTTTTTATGGCTAATTTATTAAAGGACTTTTATCAGAGTGGATTTATAGATTAAATTTTAACTAACTAAACTAGTATGTAAACTGATAATTGTTTTTTCTTTATACATGAAATCTGAAGGAAGAATTACATTGTATCTTTAATGAATAGCAGGAATTAAAAGAAAAAAAATAGAAAGCACATACACCGTATTTGTGTATGTGTATGTGAAACTTTTGTGCTAATTGCTTAATTCAAATAAAATTGTATAGCCGTTATTAATGCTGAATATGATAAATAGGGGGGAAAATTTTCTTCTTTTTTTTTAAAGTTACATTGAATTGTTTTCATAATAGCTAAGTGCACATGCCTATCTGTTTTTTCTGATACAAATTGATTTTATAAAGATCGAGGATTACATCCAAATTGAGGATAAGGATGTCCCAATGCTGGTACTAGGAGAAGCTGGATCTGGGAAATCATCAATTCTCTGTAAAGCTGCTTCCTCTATTTACAATAAAGTTCAGGACGAAGAGTTCCCTGGGTAAATTTTTCCATTATACAAATATTTATACTGGCAGAAAGATAAAATAGATAAAACTTACTCAGTCTGTATAAAGAAACTGCATACAAAGAGAGACAATTTTTGAATTCACATGTTTGATAGCATAAAAACTGATTTCCCTTTGATGAATACTTTTCAATACAGGCCTAATGGACATAGATGGAATGTGTTCTTTCATTTCACGGGGTCAGTACCTGGTTCCAGCTGTCTGGAATCCATGTTAAAAAGACTCCTAGTGGAAATGGAAGTTTTAAATGTAAGTTCACATTTAGAGGAAAAAATACAAACTCCTTCAAACTTGATTTTGTGGGAGGTACATAAACAGGATAACACAACAGATGAAGGGGAATAAAAAACAAACTCTTGCCTCAATCCCCATAATTTAGTAAATTTTTATTATTCAATATTATTCATTTTGATACATGTACGTTTAGAATTTAATAAATATTTGATGCATTTGTGATTTCTAAATAATACTTCATCTGCAAAATATTTAGGAATCTTGATTACTTTTAAATTATGTGCATGTACATTTATGTATACCTGATTACAATGTATTTGTTTATTGATTACAGGACAATAACATTCCTCGCGGAGTAGATGCCACTGCTCAGATGTGTTGTAGTCTTCTATCCAATCCCAACACAAAACCAATGATATTATTTATTGATGCTCTCCATCAGGTAAGATGATGTGACTGACAACAAAAGTAAAAACAACTAGAAAGTCTGCTTTTGCAAGCAATAGCGTATGTCGCCCCGAACTGGACAAGACTCATTTTTTCATCACTAAAACAATACCCATAAGCTAAGCTTGGACAACCATCAACTCGTATCAGTCCTTTCAGTACTTTGATTTAAAAATCAAAGTTAAAGAATTTTCACTTTCCCCTGGTTCCCAAGGCAACAATCGATTATTTAAAAATTTTAAACGCGAATCATTAATATAAGAAAGTTTCAACCAGTGATCGTCTTTTAAGGAAAGTTTCAGGAAGATTGTCCCAGCCATCTCCGAGAAACAGCCTGGAGAACAAAAACATGCATACAATCGCAATACGTTGCCCCCGACTTTGTTCGGGGCGACATAATTATTAATGCTGAATATTCTCTGATATACATGTTAGAAATGATTGCTAATATATTATGCACAAAACAAGAGCACTGATGCAATTTCAATTTAAATTCTTTATCCATCATTAAATCATGACCATTACTGCATACAAAGTAGATGTATTCATGTTATTATTGCCTTTTCACACTTACAAACATTATTTTGTTCCATTTTAAGTATACTCTCAAACAGCTGCATTAAAGAGATAGTGCAGTTTTCCTAGAATGCTGTTTTAAATTTTTCCTCTTACAACAAGAGTAAAATGGGCCAATATTTCCATATATAAAATTCTAACAGAGTGTAGAAACACTAAAAAGGATCACTTCGTTATAAATAGGGTTCTGACCTATAGGACCAGGCTTGGTTTTTTTCTCTATAAAAAGCTTGTCGATTTCCGTTCCAGTAAATGACATTAGGCTGAATACATATAACAATTTGTTTTACCTAAATCTTTATGTCAGTGAGTAGAGGTAGGAGGAACCCTTTCATTAATTTTCTGAGTTTGTTATACCAAACGTAATAAATAATATTTGTCTTTACTTCTTTTGTGCATAAAGGTAATGTCTACTGTCTCTGAAATTCTATTCATTATGTCTAGGCTATTTATCCGTGGATATAATAAAACATGTCAATAATGTGTGCAAATTATATAGGCCTAAATGAAATCCCAGGGAGTGCATTTACTGAAATACGTAGCTAAAATCAATGTGATTAAATTCTAAGAAATATATACAATTGAAATTCATTGCAGCTCAATGCTGCCAAGAATACCTGTACTGAGTAACACATAGTGAGTTATTCTTGTCCTCGGAGAAAGAGTGCTGAGGTTCGTTCCGCCTGACTGACAACTGTACATTGGGTTGTTACGATTTGATATCTCTTTAGTCTTATATCAAGAATGGGCATGCATAAAGGATAGATAATTGAAGGAAAAATACACAGGTCTATAAAAAAATTAAAATAGTCTATGAGAAAACGAAATTTAAAACTTTAAAAGTGTTGTACCAGGTGGATTCGAACCCCCGACTTTAAAAAGAAAGTATCCAAGGTGTAAAAAGCCAGCGTATGTATCAACTGAGCTAGTCTGACTATAAGAATAATCGACATAAATTTAAAGCAGATTATGAAAATGAGGTTTCCTTATTTTTTGTAGGTTTTTTGTGAATTTCGACCCCAGGGCAGGGGTGCCCCTAAAAAAATCGTATCTTAAATTATTCCTTACATCCTAATCTATCAAAATACCACAATTTTTTTTAGGGGCAGGCCTGCCCTGAAGGACTTCAAGGCCAAAATTCATGCAAAATTCAACGCTTTAACCGACAAAATGGTGTTTCGGTCAACTTTGGAGGTTTATTGTAAAGTTGTAATTAATAAATTTTAGGTATAAAATACAAATTTGAAAAATTTAGACATATATACGATAGAAAACAGCAAATAAAGATTGATTTTTAAATGTCACTTTTTCCGGGAAATTGTTCTCTCCTATAGGTCAATTCTTTTGTTAAGGCGAATACATCCTTTGGTCAGAAAATGAAATAGTGTGCTTTAAACTCCACTTAAACTTCTGACTTGACTTTAACTATGTTGATATGCAGTTTGCAGATGATCAAGCAGCTAGGGTGATGTCGTGGTTACCAAGGAAACTGGCTCCACAGGTTCGGTGCATATTCTCCATTCTTACGGATTCTTTTCAACACACAACTTTGGTCAACAGGGAAACCAAACCTATTGAGTATGTGGTGCCATGCTTACACCTTGATTCTAGAAAGGTGGGAATAAAACTATTATTAAATTTATCAACAGTTGTTCTGCTTGAATTTGTATCTGGTTTAAAGTAATGATGTTCTACAAATTTATATAACACAACCCTGTAGATATCTTTATGATGCATTAACTAACTTCATTTTTATATCATCAGAAAATTGTAACAAAATTGCTTGGAAAATATGGGAAAACAATTTCTGAAAGGCAGTTGGAAAAAATCATGACAAAAGAATCCTCTTGTAATCCACTTTGGCTGACTGTGTTTTGTGAAGAGTTAAGGCCTCTAGAAAATGGAAATGAAATTGACAATAAAATTGATTCAACACCAGAGGGACTGCTAAAGTAAGTGATATAGGTAATTTGTCCCACTGTAATTAAAGACATGTAAGACATAGTGGCAGTCTAAGAATTTCATATCATATTCTACTTTTAAAAAATAATTCTACTTTTGCAGCTTGATGGATGCTGTGTTGAAGAGATTTGAGGGTTCCCCAGATCGTGATTTATCCATTGCCACCATATGCCTTCTAGAAGCTTCATCATCAGGTCTGCTGGAACCAGAACTGAGGCAGTTGTTGGGGAACACCACCACTCTAATGCCACCTTCAGAGTTTGATGAAAAGGGTAAAAATAAAAAATAAAAAAATTATGCCCTTCTGCCTTTCACTTTACCCACAGAGAGTCTGTGAGGAGAGGTGAACAGGCATGTTAAACCATGAAAATTGATAAATTATCATTGTGAAAAATTGCAGTTTTATTGATATCCTCAGATTTCTAATTTTTTTCTCAGTCCCATCAAGTTTAAGATAAGGTTTCACTGTACTTCCCTGAAAGAATGTCCTACCGTATAGCGGGTAATTTTAGCGGGGTGCTAATTTTAGCTTATTTTGGCATTTTGATGATAGGCCGCTAAAACTTAACCGTTAAAATAGTCAATACTCTTCTAAGTGTTCATCTCCAAAGAGCTAAAACCATGCGTACACTAAAATAAATTACACCAAAATTATTGGCATACCTTTGAGCGGACAAAACGCCAGATTTTACACCCGCCAAAAAAACCCGCTATACGGTATGTTTATTGGGCACATTACATGAATTTAGCAAAGATAATTAATCAGAAGTCAAGATCAAAATACTTAATAATGTATGATTTTAAGGGTAGTTTTCTTTCTATTTGTATAAATTAGTTGTAGAATTAATATATTGTGAATGAATGCATGTTTACTATGTGAATTTCTTTTAAATAAGTTTTTGTATGAGAGGATCCTTGTTACATAAGTGAACCTTTAAAATGTTTTCTTTTTTTCAGAGGAAAAAGAATCTTCTGAGAAGGAAATCTGTAAACAAAATCTACCTCTTTCTGATGATCTGTGGAATGTGGTATATTCTCAGCTGCAGCCATTTCTCACACCTTCTGGTAAAACTCGCCAGGGCAGACTTAATTTGTATCACCAGGCCCTCCATCATGCCGTAAAAAATAGGTTTGTCATCAAGAATCATTAAGGAAAAGAGAGAAATCAAATTCTGAGCCAAACCGAGTGATTAGCTGCAATAATGTAACCCTCTATGATATTTTTAACCTGAATCATATGTCTTCAACAAATAAGAAATGGAATATTAGTAATTTCAGTTAAGTGTGAAGTTTTGCATTACGTCACAACCTATGATGACAACTGCGCTCAGGGTAAAGAGTACACGCCTCCTAACTTCAAGCTTTATGACTGGAAGTTTCTTCTAATCCCTGATTAGTTGCTCATGCAACAGACTATTTCCTTGTCAATGTTGATAATATGAGTTGACCAATCACGCAGCAGGGGTGTGAATTGATTACACTGGATGCATCTGTCGAAAAATATCGTTACGTAATGCAAAACTTCACACTTAATTGAAATTACTACCGGTAATAATCAAGGCTTTTAGTGACAGATTTAGATTATATGTCTTAAGTAATTGTTCTGATATATTTGTAACAAAGGTGCATGAATGTACATGGCATGTATACTGAAGATTCCTAATTATACGCGAGGAATCAATTTCCGCGTAATTTCGCTAGAAGCGTCACTCGCGAAATAATATAACTTGTTTTTTTTTAGGGTGATGAAATCCATTTAAAATCTATGGATCAACTGTCCATTTGCGGATTATTATTATTCTCGCGATTTGACGTTGAAGAGCCAGTACACGATAAAAAGTACTCGCGAAAAATAAGGAATTTACAGTATTAAACTCTTGCCCTTAATTTTAAAAGGTACTTTAAGCAAGTAGAAGATCAGGGAGGAACAGGCGGAGAGGAGGATAATTACTATTGGTGGCATAAAATGCTGGCCAGTTATTTTGAGAATTCAGACAACTTAGATAGATATATAGAGGTATAATTTAGTTTTTCTGTATACAGCTGAATTGAATTTTATGTACAGGATATGAAATTTACATGTACTTTATCTGAAGAATTCAATGACAAATTTTAAGATCCATATTATTTTGGATGTTGATTTTACACATTTTTTTTTTATTTGAAATACATAGTTTCGTCAGAATCAGCAAAGATAATGTAATTTTGTAGTTACTAGCTTTAACTTTATTTACAGGAATATTTGTACCAGTTAGTATGTCTAGAAGACAGTTATAGACTTAGTGACTGTTTGTGTGATTGGAAAGTGTTTGATGCCTTGTATAATGAGGAATATAGTTCTAAATTGTTGGAATATTGGAGAAAGGTTTGTAGACTTTTGTATCTATACTGTGGTGACAGAATTGATTTATAGATGTGTATACTTATATCACTCTACTATCTAAAAAAAAAAAAAATTAAAAAAAAATTGGAAACTACAAGAATGTTATCATTGTTGAATTAGAATTCAAAATTTGTTTGTCAGAAAGAATATTTCATCAAATCATTATTTAAATTTTCAATAATTAGGTTGGAAAAGCCACAGAAATGATAACAATGTATGACAGAGCTTTAAAGAAGTTTGAAGAGGATGAAAGTGTTGATGAGGAAGCCATTTCAATCAGATATGAAAAAGTTTGCAGAGTTGTGTAAGCAAGCCCTCTCTAATAACATAAGTGCACAAGCTTATTGTACCAGTATACATTAGTCTTTCTTATTATTGGGGATATTATAGTATATTGTATATACATGTATCAATTTTTACTACATACAGGATACAAGCAGGTAAATATCAAGAGGCTCTGGAACTGTTAAAAACAGCCCTTAAAATAGAGGAGAAGGAACTAGGAGCAAGACCCCACAGGATGGTGGAACTTTATGCCCTAATGGCGGAAATCTATGATGAGGTATTCTTTATAGCAAACATGTATATCCTATCTTTATATATAGATCAGAATAAAATTAATTTAATAAGGCCCTAATTTTTTTTTCCATTAAAGCAACTTTATCTCATTCCTAATATACTTCATAATAGTGGTATAGATGCAAATTAGAATACATTTATAGCAAATAAAAACCATAATTAGGAACTAAATGCTAAAGAATTACCCTATCAGATTTACTTATGGTATGTGGAATTATACAAGTTGTACTGTAGTATTTTGAATTTCCTTCAGAAACTGAAACTGAATGACTTTGTCAGTCCCAGTCAAATTCCAGACCTTAGAATGACAATTTACTATGGAAAGAAGTCTATAGCACTCAGGAAAACCCTAGCAGGAAACTACCACAAGGTAAGGAAAGATGACACAGTGCATGCATGTGTAATTTTAATCAAAATTTCCAAGTGCTTCTTATTGTCCCCCGCTTGAAAAGTGGGGGATATTAATTTGGGTTTGTCCGTCCGTCCGTCTTTCTGTCTGTCTGTAACGCTTTCGTTTACACACGATATCTCGAGAACCCTTTGAGCTTTTGCAATGAAATTTAGCATAGCAACTCCCTATGGACTAAAGAAGACCCCTATTGATTTTGAGGTCAAAAGGTCAAGGTCATAAATAAGCAAATTCTGTCTGTTAAAACACTTTCGTTTCCACACGATATCTCTAGAACCATTTGAGCTATTGCAATGAAATTTTATATAACAACTCCCTGTGGCCTAATGAAGACCCCTATTGATTTTGAGGTCAAAAGGTCAAAGTTCAAGGTCGTAAATTTATACATTCTGACTGTGTGTAATACTATCATTTCCGGGCGATATTTCAATAAGATTTTGAGCTTATGCAATGTAATTTTATACCAAAACTCCCTAGGACGTCTCTCGCCCCTCTCAAAGTGCCCCGCCCCGTTTGTTTTATTAGTATTTATAGTATTACATGTCGCTATTTTTAGCGCAGGGGCATGAGGAGAGTTATTGCGTATAAAACAGGTTCTCGGCGGACTTTATGTTCTTATTACATCTATTAGAACTGTTTAATAAAGGCTAAATAAATCAAACACCATGGATTGTGTAAAATTTTGAGAATACCGAACATGAAAACATGAATATATACATGTATGTGACTTCAGTTCTGCATATACTTCACATCGGGTGAAGTGCTTTCGTGGTCCAGTGGTCATGTCTCTCGCTTCAATTGTAAGAGGTCCCGGGATCGAATCCCGGTCGATTCATTCTTTTTTTTTTAAATACTTTTTTTTTACTAAATGATAGTATTCAGCATGTGAAATGAAAAATTTATGAGGTTATAAAATCATTATTACAGTGTGATAAATATTCCATAAAAAAAGAATCTTCTATACACACAAGAGAGAATAAGCAATTAAATCTTTATATGCATATTGACATACATGTATTTTATTTGCTTCAGTATACATGTATACATTTAATAATTCTACAAATTTAATTATTTACAACTTAAGTCAGGGGGATCTGACACCCCCCCCCCCCTCCAGGAACTGCGCATGGTTTACTTTTTCCCTAAGCGGGGGACACAAATTCTCTGAATTAGCTTGTTTCCTTTATGTCTTGACAAGTAGAGTTAGTAATGTCATTTCCACTTTCTTGTATTAGTATTTGTAGAAATAAAAAGTCAATTCTAAATGAAAGAATTTTATTTTAATATTTATAACACTTTGTGTTATCTTAAGTTTAAGCTAGGTATGAGTTTTATGAAGCTGGCCTTTAACATGGAGAGCTGGGAAGCCTGTGGAGGGGGCAGTGAGCTATCTGGAGAACAGGCCTTAGAAGTGGGAAATAAATATATCGACAAAGCATTGGAAATATTTGAGGAGGTATGTTTTAAAACTTAATCAAAACAACAACAGCAGATCAGGAACATATGTGTATCTTACCATTTTCTCAAAGGCTAAATGGAGAAAATTAAAATTTACTAATAGTACTGTTCATTATTTTAAACTACATTAATTGGTCTACATGTATTTTATGGGGAAAATTGAAATCCAAAATTTAGTATGTCTTAAGGTATTCAAACAAACAAACTTTAAAAAGTATCCTTTACTTGTATACTTATACATATATCTTCATATTATAAATACAGCTAAATGACATGGGACACTATGCAGAAGCTCAGATGACAAAAGGTGTGCTGGCACCACGGGGTAGTATGGAGCAATTAAAGGTAAGTTATTTCCAACTTACAATTATTTTGCTACTGTGCTAATTGTTTAATGCATGCTACATCCAGTATTACATATTTTTGTTCATTTTGCAGTTATATAACACTGCTAAAGATCTATGCATGCAGATGTATGGGGAGTACCACATTCTGACATCAAGACTGTATATCAACATTGGAATTGTATATGAGGACAATAATGATTATAAAAAAGCTTATGAGTACTTCAAAAAATGGGCGAGGGTGAGTGAACAAATATTAGGGCCAGATCATCCAAAAACTCAGCGTGCCAAAGGTGTTTTAAGAGAAACGAGATACAGAAGGATAGCCAAGAGTCTGGGAGAACTAGAGGACGGGGACTTGTTGGACAATACAGAAATGGACTCCAATGACGATACCGATGAAAACCCAGAGGAACAAGATAGAGACGTTGAGAATTTTCAGTCCACACATTCAGACTTGGAGAGATATTGTGAAGACGGACCAGGTATTGATTTAAACGAGGGCTCCACATTGAATCACAGTGAAAGTAGTGCTAGTATAGGGAGAGATGTCAGTAATGATAACAATAATTCCCAAGCTAATCTAGATAGATGTGCAGAGGAAAATTCCCAGGCATTAATGAATGGTTACTCCTCAGAGTTAACAGCTAATTCAAGTAGTGACAATGACAGTAGTGAAGATGTACATGATGATCAGTCAGAACTCTATGCAGAGGATTATGTATTTAATTCTGTCAGTGACCCAGTGATAGACGATTTCAACGTTAACTTAGAGGACAGTGAGGAGGATGAAGATGAAATCGTTCAGCTTGCAACACAAGAGTTAAATTTTCCTGATGTAGAACAGCATATTGAGAATGATAACAGATATGAAGATTTGAGGGAGGGTCATGAAAGCAGTGACCAAGAGGGGGAGGACACTGTAGTTGACTCAAACAGACAGGTTACTGGGGATAGAAACTGAAGATCATGCAAAGGTGCAAGTACATACTTAAATGTGCATTTCTGTGCTAAATATTTATTTTGATTCAATGTAAAATTTTCTACTATTTTTCTTAAATTTCAAAAAATGTTGAATATCTTTTTAAGATTTTAAAAATCTGTTTGATATTAAGTAGTCAATCTTTCTCCATCTTGGGTATGCTTATATTATAAAGATTAATGGAATTAAAATTCCTTGAAAAGACATGAACACTTTATACACCATGGAAATTTAAACTACATATAGATTAAAAAAACATGAAACTTCGACATAGAAAGAACATTTATCTGTGCTTTGGCCAAATTGGGCAAAAAAAATTAGGAAAGGTAAAAGAAGCATTTTTTGGGGGGAGGGGGGGGGGGGGGGGCTTTTAAACCAAAACATCTAATACTGATAACGAAGATTAGTGCTTTAAAGCATTACTGTGACTCAAAAATCGAAACAGCTTTAAAAAACTAAAAATCAGATTTCGTGGACTTTACAATATATTAAAATGTTATTAGATAAATATATGTACTTGTAAAATAAATATAATGACAGTCACATTTCACTGGTACTACATATGATGCAAAGAAAGAAGTATAGAAATCAATGAATAATAAATTTGAAAAATTGGGGTTTGCACTTTAAATTAGGAAAGTGGAATAACAAAAAGTCTACATGTAACTATAATAATAAATACCATAGTTTTAAGGGCAATTTGAGGATTTGCCTCCCTTCCTTTTTTGTTATAGGATATTTTTACAATTGAATGGACTGTTTGTTAATAATTCTTTATCATGTATTTATCAATAAAAATTAAAATAAACTTGTTTTACATTTTTTTGCTTTATTATTGTCCTCACCTTTCACTGAAAGTGGGGGGGGGGGGGGGTTATTAATTTTAGTGCATCTAACTATAATACTTTTGTTTCTGCATAATATCTCGAGAAGCTTTTGAGCTTTTTCAATGACATTATATATGAAACTCCCTATGGCATACAGAAGACCCCTGTAGATTTTGAGGTCAAAAAGTCAAAGGTCATAAATTCTGTATGCTTTATATCCAGCTTTTCTTTCCGTGTTATATCTCAAGAAGCCTTTGAACTTTAGCTATGAAATTTTACACAACTCCCTGTTGCACAAGAAAGACCCCATTCATTTAGAGATTAAAAGGTCCAAGTTTGTAAATTCATATTAAATGTGTGACAAACTTTCATTTCCAGGCAATATGTCAGGAGGCTTTTGCAATGAAATTTTACACCATACCTCCTGATGGACCAGCCCACCCCTCATAATGTGTCCCTGATCCCCCAATCTAGTTCCATGTTCTTTTCCATGAAGCAGGGGATACAAATTCTCTGAATAATCTTGTTTTCCTTATACATGTACCTCAGTCCTGTTATTCAGTGTAGGCCTAGGTTTATGTTTGAAATTCAAAATTGTATTGACAGTCTTTCAAGATATTGTATAGAATGGAAGTTGCATGTAAACTTAGAAAAAACAAAGGTTATGATTTGCTCTACCAGAAAAATAAAGAAATATTATGCATTTTATTATAACAATAATAATATAAGTATTACTGATAAGTACAAATATCTTGGTATATTTTTACAATCAAATGGCAATTTAAAACATGCTTGTGATGACCTTGCTGCCAGAGCCCGAAAAGCTTATTTTGCCTTAAAGCATAAACTACCCTTTGGCTCAAATCTCTCTCCCAGCTTGTGGTTAAAGCTATATGAATCAATTATTGTTCCAATTTTAACATACTCTTCAGAAATTTGGATCTCTGATTTTAATACAAATCCCAATAATTTTGATAAAACTCCTTTTGAAAAAATCCAAAATTTTATCTTAAAAAACATCTTAGGTGTCCATAATAAAGCATCAAATTTAGCAACTAAAATTGAATTAGGTGTTTTCCCTGTATATACCAAAATTTACCAGCTTGTTTTTAAATATTATTCCAGATTGGAAAAGTTAACAAAAACAAATAATAATTGCAATGTCTTACTCAAGAATGCTTACTTGGAAGATACTCGATTGGCCAGTGAAAATAAAAAATGTTGGCAAAGTTGTATAAAATCAATACAGAAGATGTTAGATTTTAACTTTGACACAGATTTTAAAACTTTTAGTCCTAAACTTAAAAATTTCTTTGAAAATAAATTTTTTTCTGAACTCCAACACATTAACAATACTCAATGCGGTAAGCTGTCATTTTATAGTACATTATTCAACTATGATGCTAAGAAACTGGAAATCCAACCATACTTGTGTTTTCCACTTCATAAGAATTTATTATCTTATCTTTCCAAGTTAAGAATAAGTGCACATAAGTTGTACGTAGAAACAGGTAGATACTGTAATCCTGTCATTCCTAGAGAAAATAGATTTTGTTTCCAATGTAAAACTATTGTTGAAGATGAAAAACATTTTTTACTTGATTGTCCTGTGTATAAAAATGTCAGAAAAAAGTATTCAAGGTTACTAGATGTTAATAACTTATCTTGTTTGCTTAATCCACATAACTTTATATCTACGAAACAAATCTGTTTATATATCAGAGACTGTTTTGATATTAGAAACAAGCTTTTACAATAGTACATACCTGTCAACTCTCCCGATTTTATCGGGAGTCTACCGATTTTTAACCATCCCTACCGCCTGTCTACCGATTTTTTTTTAAACTGCCGTTTCTACCGATTTTGAAAAAAATCCGGATTTTTTACCTACTTCGGTTCGTAAAATACCGACTAGTCAACACAAAAATGGAGGACATGCAGTGTTATCGGTAGCTAATATGTTTATTGCCACTGATAACAGGTAATCAACAAGGTGTCAACTGTGCTAGCAGATGTAATTGCAGTTGTTATTGCTCCTTATTCTCATTAAAAGTGTATATTATTAAAGACAGAGATGCCAGATGTGAAAATTTTTACAGGACATGACGGTAAATAACGATATGGAAGTACTTGATACTTTGCTGCAAATAAGTTAACAAGTACCCAAGACAAAACTATTTCTCCATAAAAAATACAGTGATCAGGAAAGATGTAGCTACAGTACTCTATTATTAATTTAACAAGGAGAGGGAAACAATTTCATGGAAGCTAACAAAAATCAAGTCTGAAGATTTCCCCACAGATTTGCAGCTTATAACCATAGGCACTCCCCATCTTTATTGTTAAAAAAATTTATCTTCTATACAGTATACTAGTTATGTTTATGGTATAGAAGATATATATTTTTTTTAACAATAAAGATGGGGAGTGCCTATGCTTATAACAGCCCCTGAAACTACAAAGCAACAAGACAGTTTCTTTAGAAGACTTCTTTAAATTTACAAAGCTAAACAGGGTAATATATTTCTAAATTAAAATATAAAATTAGCACACTAGAACATTACTAAAAAAAGTATTATATTAAAAAATTCTGGTATATGTTATGAGATTAAAAGAAGAAAAAAAATTACAGGGTCCATGTATTTCATTCATTCTAGATTACACATTAATTTAAGAATATATAGCATGAAGTTTTGACAATTATTTCAATTTCAGATCTTTACATCCAGGACACATGTTCCTTAGACTTAGTGAGAAAAATCCATTTATACATCAATTAAAAGCTGGAAACACAGACTGTCTGCAGTACCTTATTAATTTTTCTAATTGCCAAGTTAAACTACAACATTTGCCATGAATATTATATAAATGGTGCTCTTCTTGACAGGCAGGATATAGATAGTGAATTTAAATTTTTATAATTTCAAAATTAAATCACATTGTACAAGTTTCTAAACAATATATGAATAAACAGTAAATTTTATGAATTAATGATAATGTTAATATTAATAATAAAGTTTTATCTTGTAAGTTGTTTATTTTTGTTCTATAAAACAGTGAAATAAGCGACTTTTTGTATTAGCAAAAGGTCGTCGCGCGTTTTCTCCCCCGAAAAATTTTGGCAATGTTGACAGGTATGATAGTATAATATTTTGCAATACATGTATATGGCTAACAACACATTTCTGTATATAAATATGTGCTTTAGTGCCAATAAAGAATTGAAATTATTCAATTCTGGGGTGCTGTGCCATGCCCTGCATGTGACAGTATAATAGACTTGTAGGGAAGAACCTAATTTTGTGTTTTCAGGAACCAAAGACCTTCTAAGGAGAGAGGAATACGGCAGTCTGACAAGTTAGATTGCTGGTGACTAAAACTCAGTCACTGACTAAAGCTCAACTGCATCTTTCTTCCCTCCTGTATCACATCAATGTGTCAATGGTATATCCAGGGACCAATCTCAGTTGAAGTATTCATTATTAAAATGATTAAATATCAAATAAATATTGAAATTTTTCCTCATTAATTATTAGAATTTATTAAAACCATGAGCTTTCTTTCATTCATGTTTAAAGTTTGGAAATAATAAAGGTTCATGTAAAAAAAAAATTAAATTTCATACATATGAGATAATAATTTACAAATAAATCTAATTGAACATGGACTAAAATTAAGATTTTTCATGAGTATCCTCTTTAACAGTATACAGAAAGTATTCATTTATGTTATCACTCAGCAATATTTCGAATGAGGAGGAATATTTCTTTTTGATGTCGTTCTGCACTGTTTGTAAAAATAGTAATCTGACATCTGGATCTTCATCAGTGATCTGCCACAAGTTTCCTGCTGGATGCATCACACGCAAAATTTCTGTCATAGAACTTTCCGCCAATTTTTGACCGTCTTCTGATTTTAGAAGAGAATCAATAGTTCCTTTATCAAGAATCACATGAAAAAAATTATCTTTAAAAGGCAAGTGACAAATATCCGCCATAACAAGCCAGTAGTTTGACATGATGTTCCCATGTTTTTGATTCAATGCAGAAAGCAACCCTTTCTGCCACTGAAGTGCTCCTTCTGAATAATCTACACAGTAAATGTCCATGGGTGACCTACATTTCTTTAGGAGCACAGAGGCAACATCTGATGTTCCACAACCAAGGTCAAGAATGTTTAAACACACTTTGTCTAATCTTTTATATAGGTGATGAATTTTAGGTTCAAGATTTTCAGAAACTTTGTCTGCATCCACCAGCCAGTCCATTTTTACTTGCTTCTCCCAATTGTATCGATTTCTCCAATATTCTCTTTTGCTTAGCTTTGAGTCTGAAAATAGAAAATGACAATGTTGCGTTTTTTTCCTCCTTTACCTGTCCCAACTTGTCAGATGATTGTGCACTTGTCTGATCTTTTTGTTCTCTTGTCAGCTGATTGACTTGCGAGACTTGTTTGTTAACTTGTCACATATTCACCTTTTTAAACATTCAAAATGAACATGCAGTTGTCCTGACATTGAGGTACAACATATTTTCTGACAAGTTGACATAATGATAAGTATCTGACAAGTCAACATAAAGATCTGACAAGTTACCTAATTTTCTGACAAGTGGACATAATATTTTACAAGTCAACAAGCCCACTTGTCAAAAAATTATGTTGGGTTGTTGATGATGCCAACTTGTCAGAAAAATTCTTTGTCAGAAAAGTATGTTGACTTGTGATAGTTAATAAATATAATAATTTAAATAATAAATACTTAATAAAACAAGATATCTGATTTTTTGGTTATATGATGATTTTTATCTGACAAGTCGAAACAATTATCTGAAAAGTTGTCAAACATTATGAGAAGTCAAACAGTTGACATCATAAACTTCCGACAAGTTGTGGCAGAAATATGCCACCATACTTTATATACTGCATAAATACTATATACGATTTAAACAATCGAAAGCTGTACATGTAATTAATAAACTGAGTCAGAACTTTAAAATTACCCTTTTTTACCTTAAATGAAGAAAAAAAATGTCGGATCGCAAAGAGATAAAAGGGTTCGTGATCCCTCCTTTCTTTCTTGGATCCACCACAGATCACAATTTTGTTTACCAACCGCTTTTCAAAAGACACAAACGTCATGATATCATTATATTATATTTTAACAATACAAACCATCGTGTATTGTTCTTTTCAACAGAGACATAAATCCTTCACGCAGTTTACTAAACTGAAAGGAAGGCTGCATATTTTAGCTGATTCGTTGAAAATCTACGTACAAATATTGTATGGCGACCAAAACGGATAAGAATTCCCTTAAAATCAGGTATAAGAATAAATACCTCTAACTTCGTCTCAGGCGTCAGTTGTATTTCTTGATCTGTAAATTTTGTAACCTTTTCTTTAAGTTTTTGGCTCCTGACAATCAAAAAGACGACCAACTGCATCAGAGCCATGCAGAGAAATATCAGCGACACCACCGTATAACTTGATCTGGTGGAACACTGCAAAGGACACACCATGCAAATCACACAAGCATAAACCAGTAAACCTAAAAACAATCCGAAGCACAATACTGAAGACGCAAGGAGAGGCAATTCGCCCTTGCGCGATTTCACTTTGCTCGACATCGTCTGCACATTCTCTTTACAAGTAATTGTGACGTCAGTGAAAGTATTACATCATTTACTCCCCCCTTCCCCAGTCTGAGTGAGTGGCAAACAGTCGTTGATTTATGAAACATCGAATTCATTTTTATTACATATAAACCCAAAAATTTTCTCAATTCTTAAATTTTTATTATTATTATACCATGCAGGCACTTGTTTCGGAGGTCACTGACAGGAAAATCCACCAAATCATACGTCATCGCGGCAAAATGTCAAACATAATACCTTTCTGTACATTGGGGCTTGTCTTCCGGATTGATAAATGTAAAATAATTTTTTAAAAAATTTGTACCAACATTAAATACACTCTAAAAGTTGCTTTAATAGCGAGCGCAGCGAGGCGGCGCGAAGCGCCGCTCGCGTAGCGAGCTCAATAGACTAACGTGTACGAACGGAGGAAATTCGGGTTGAAATCTGCACATTGTTCCAAGAAATTTTTATGAGTCCACGTGAAAACATTCTTCAATCCCAATAATCCTTTGCGGTGCATAGCAACATGGTGGCTTAAACATAGCAACAACTTACTTGAAAAAAATTACAAACAACGATTTAATGCAATCTCCATGCCACAAAACTATCGTTTGCGTTCCAAGTCAACAGAACTTTTTATTTCACGTCATAGTTTCGTCACTTAACGGCTCGGGTATTTCCGATTTTTTCGGAAACTTCCGAAAAGTTCGGAATCTCGATCCCGATGCAAGTTGTGTTAATGAATTTGAAAGTAAATAACTGCGCTCGCCCCAACGGTCGCACCGTAGAACATATTAAAGATTCTGACATGATCAGGCCAGAAAAATAATGTTTTAAAAAAAGTACTACACCTATATACATAAACTCTTAAAGGGACGCAAGCGGACATCTTGGAAAAAATACCCCCTCCCACTTCAGCACCTATTTCTGGACTCTAAACCATTAATTTATTTCGGTATCATGGCTCTGTCTCCTACAGTGATGATTTTCCTAAATGTTGATGCGGTTGTCAGTCGTGAACACGCGTTTATTCAACAGTAAACGGATACAATTTCTTCGATTTTGAGCTCATCTCGCTGAACCGACCTATAAAGAACGGATGTTGACAAAATTGCAAGGGCAGATAATTATTGTATACGGAGAACTCCGAGGGTAATCGAAAGCGAATGGTAACGCCAAAGGACTTCCAGCTTCGCGGAAAAAATGTTTACCGACAAGAAAAAGACAGTGAAAACTGATAAATACGGGCTAAAGTTTGGTTTCACAGGCTAAATTGTCAAGACTCATTTAATATTTAAGTAATTTGTTTCATAATTTACAGGACACTTGCTCTAAAAGCGCGCTATATGCTATACCTCGATTATTGCCCTTGCGTCGTTACCATGCAACCATGTCAACTTCCGTTCTTTATAGGTCGATTCAGCGAGATGAGCTCCAAATCGAAGAAATTGTATCCGTTTACTGTTGAATAAACGCGTGTTCACGACTGACAACCGCATCAACATTTAGGAAAATCATCACTGTAGGAGACAGAGCCATGATACCGAAATAAATTAATGGTTTAGAGTCCAGAAATAGGTGCGGAAGTGGGAGGGGGTATTTTTTCCAAGATGTCCGCTTGCGTCCCTTTAAGAGTTTATGTATATAGGTGTAGTACTTTTTTTAAAACATTATTTTTCTGGCCTGATCATGTCAGAATCTTTATTAAAGCAACTTTTAGAGTGTATTTAATGTTGATACAAATTTTAAAAAAAGTATTTTACATTTATCAATCCGGAAGATGTAGTTCCAATACAATTTGTACTTCAAATGGCAATAAATTTTATGTCATAAGTGCATTTTAATGTTGAGTTTACATGTACTGATTTTTTTTTTCTTTGAAAGCCATGGAGATACGAGAAATGATGGCATGTATCAACAACCTGTAGGGAAGAACCTTCGCGAGACCCACGTGGATCTCGCCGAGATCCCGTTTCTTTTTTTGAACCATAAATAATTATTAATTTTAAAGAAATAATCAGAATTATTTACTTATGAAATTTGTAAATTTTCTGAAAGTGTATACATTTATGAGTATGAAAAAAAAAATCCAAATCCTATAGGAAAATTTTAACAAACTTGTCAGTTTTTGAAGAGATGCGTCGTATTGTCACTTTAACGATTGAAAAGTTCAAGTCATCACATTTAATTAAGTTGTGGATTGAAATTCATTTTCAATCCACCTCAGCTACATGTACGCTATAGAAGGCATTTTATTACTGATTGACTCTAACGACAAATAATTTCAATTTCGGTATAGTTTGAAAATAATGTATAAATCGGAATTTTCTGTCCAGCATTTTAAAGAAATTGAAGGGAAAAATATATCGATTTGATATCTGTTTTCTGTTTGGTATATGTATGTGTGCGTGGGGGGGGGGGGGGGGCTTAACGATCTTGGAAATAAATAAGGAAGTTGTAACATTTTTCAGTGGAGACAAAGCTAAAAAAAACCTTTTCTCATCCTAAAAATAAATATATGGCATGGTATTACTCAACAGTTTTTGACCCGGGCCTTTTCTATAGTCAAATGGCCGTCTCCTGAAAAAAAGTCTTCTTTGACTTTTACCAGTGTCCTAGCTTAAAATAATTTTATAGGCTATAAACGCATATCATATATACATTTCAACCAACCGTCATGTATTTGGGAATTAAAATATTTGTCTTTTGAATCAAACATTCACACATTGCTTTTGAAAACAGCTCAGGTGGATTGAAAATGAATTTCAAACTAGAATTTCAATCCAATGTTTTCTCGGCCGTCCGCGTCGAATTGTACCCGCCAATTTCATTGTCTATCATTAAACAGTTAAAGGCCGAGATTTTTAACCGTACGGTTTTCTCATGTAAGAGGAGGGACTTAATTTTGCATGCGTGGCGACCCGAGGCATTGTCGGTCGTGCAGACCGTGCGAAACGCTAATCCCTATACACAAAAAGTATACAAGAGAAATTATACATGCATAGGTATACATTTCTTTCCTTGCGATAAATCTTTACCTTTATACGAGAAATGGAAAGCACAACACAGGTCCAACATGTATCATCACCCCAAGACCAAATAATAGATCAAAAGCCTGAAGGGCCACAATGGCGTCGCGCTTTAGATATGGCAGTGATACAGTGAAATTTTTGGATTTTCAAGCATGTTTAAAAGTATGCATATGTCTACAGAATCTTCTGAGTTTAGTTGAATATCTAGAATACCCCCCAAGCATGTATGAAATAAAAGCATTAAAATGGATACAGCCATTACATGACCCCAATAAGAAGTGCAAGGAATCATTGGACAAGACTATTTAAGCCCAAATACGACTGATAAACAAGTTTAATCAAGTTTTACCTACATGAAATAAAACTTGGAGATGAATTTATTCTACATAGACTTATACTGTATTACTGGTAATTTTCTTTTTTTATATGGCCGTAGGAAACATGAAGAGGAGGGACCCACATTTTTGCCAATATATAATTGTATGCTTTAGAAAACATAGCTACTTTATGCCTGTGTCCCAAATGTCATGTAAACAATATATTTATATTAACTGATTTGCTTGATAAAAAAATTTTCCTAGTAAGCCCCCCCCCCCTGAAATTTTTGGTTGTGCACCCACTCCCCGTGAAATTTCTTCTGGTTGGCCTTTTCCCAGATACTAGATAAAACCAGTGTTTATTTAATTTTGAAAGAAAAAGTTACAACACACATTTTACAAATCTAAACATTATTTGGTGAAGAATTTGGAGAATTATGATACAGTCGTGTATTTCTTTTCAAAATACATTGTAATATACTTGTTATAAATGAGATAAAATCTTTCTAATTATAAAAATACAGAAAAAGTTTATCAATAATCATCATCTTTCTCTTGAAATTTTTAAACTATGACTAAATCACCTGTCTGCAAAGTTAGGAATATGTGTAATTCGAAAGGCAGAAAGACTGTATGCAGTGAAAATAAACATCTATTAGTTAATCTGATAACGTTGACCTGAAAAGCTTTACTGGATGTAGATGAATGATAGTGATGCATATCAGAATGGCCAAATGTTATGTAACGTGTAATGTATAATGTGATAATAATTAGGTCCAATGCTTTGGTTTGTTTGGGTGTTTAGCATGGTTTTATTAATTCCCATGGTTAAGATAGAATAATAAGAAGTTTCCAAGATGAGTTATCACAATAATTCTACTGAATGACTTGTCCCACAAGCATTGGCTAAATCTAGTACTGTCTGACGTCAGACAAACAAGTTCAAAATGAAATTAATGACTAAGAAGCATATTCAGAATGTGCTTTTAAATAGAATAAACGCAAAAAAATTGTTATGTATTTTCCTACGCCAGAAAGAAGGCCTTGGTTCAAGAACTATATTATTTGGTGCATGTAGAAAGCAGTGAACAGTCAGAGATTTTCCCCATAGCTAGATGAGCGCCGAGCTAAAGCTCGCCATAAAAATACAAATCTTACAAAAAGAAAATTACCTCTTTATCTTTGTCCTATAAATCAGCATTACCAGGAGGAGGAATATTATCGTTTCGGACGTTTCCACTTGTTAAAGATTCGGTCCTTACGGTATCTGGAGAAACTGCAGTGCAAAAAGGCGGTGGTGTTCGCGAAGTATTCCCCATTCCCGCTTGTGCACTGGAATTTATCAAATATCCTACCATAGACACTGGCTGGTTTTGACAAGGATATCTTGTTAATGGATGAAACAACGGACGACAGGCAACAGGAAGAAAATACAAATTGTAATTTTGAGATGGCATATTTGTTTGCATTTGGGGATATGCGTGTTGTTGCAATGTCTGTATATACTGCGGAAACGGTGGTACATTGATTGGATACCGAAAAGGAGGGATTGTAGGTGAACTAGGAGGTGGTCCAACGGCAGAAAGAGGAGGTGGTACATTGACTGGATACCGAAAAGGAGGGATGTTGGGTGTACTAGGAGGTGGTCCAACAGCAGACAGCGGTGGTGGTACACTAGGATTAAAAGTAGATTCTTTGGGCCCTAAAACTGAAGATGGTGGATTCGGAACAAAAGGAGCTGAGGACCCAGTACTAGATAACCCTTGATATGTCTGGTAGGGTTGCAAACTTGGTGCACATGATATAGTAGTCTGTGTACATGTGTGTGGATTGGTATTTGATGTTGGTGTATTGGAGTTCAGAACACCATGTGCCATATGATATTGTAGCCAGTAGGTAGAACTGTAGTCTGGACAGTATGGCAAAGTCAATGGAATGTAAGGGGGCACCACAGTATGGCTGACTGAGCTCGAAGAAACGACTGGAGTAGTGGACATGCTTGATTTCACCGAAGTGTATGGGGGTACCACAGCGTCAGTTTGGCTGAGAGAGCTCACAGAAACTACTGGATAATTGGGTATGCTTGAATTCTCCGAAGCTATAGAGGACGGTGGTAAATATGGAACCGAATCTTCTTTCTCTGATGTCCTGGAAATGACAAATTAATATTTCATTTAGAGATTTTTTTAAAAAAAGCTTTATGCGCGATAGATGAGAGAGAGAGAGAGAGAGAGAGAGAGAGAGAGAGAGAGAGAGAGAGAGAAAAAGATTATAAATATCAGCAATCAAGAATTTTTTTAAGAAAATTACATTGCATAATAGGATTACATTTTATTGAGATTGCTAAAGGCTTATTTTTCGACAATTTCAATTAAACTAGTCTCAAAGAGATTTTACTCACTTTTTAGGTGATCGTAAAACTGAATGGTTTTCTGTTTCTGCAAGAGGCTATAAAAATAAATGAATGACTATTTTTGTAACAGCAATACTTATTTTTAATTTCATAATTTTAAAATTAATGTTACAACTGAAGGAGAATACAAATGATTCTTGGTGTCAGTGCTAAACATGGGACGCATGGATTGCATTTGAATCACTTCCGCAAGAAGAATGTCACGCAATGGCGGGAAAGTTTTTCTACGCTTGTTATTACCAAATTAACATTTGAAGCAAAACAAAAATCAAATAAAAAGACCCCAGATTCGCTTTGATGATCAAACACAGGTTTTTCGGAATAGTTAATCAACATATTAAACAATCAATTCGCTTAGAAGTAAGTACTTTTAGGATGGTGGCTTAGTTTATCAGATTAATTCTTCGAAAAAATTGGTGCCAAGTGCTAGGTTTGTAGCTGCAATCAAACGTTCGGAGAGGGCTACACTATTGCAAGATGCGGTAAAACAAAGTTGTTATCTTCATGGTGTGTACAAGCATGGTGGGAGGGATCAAACATAGCGTTATCAAATCTTGTATATATATAGTATAAAAACCTTGTTAGAGGACTGTATAGTTGTACATGTATTTTCCATTTTCTGCTGTGCCTGCAATTCTTCCATTTCTAAAATACAGATATTACAATAAAACAAGAAATTACTTACATTAAAAGATAAATCAATTGTATTAAAATGTATTGAAAAATTCTTATTTGATACAGATACAGACATACTGTAAACAAACTTTTATTTGCGACGATTAATTTTCGCGATCAAGCCTTTTATGGAACTGTTTAATACAAAGAGACTTTAAGGACCCGTTTGCGGCGAGAAAAATTCGCGATGACGAGAATCACGCGAACCTCGCGAAAATTTCTCGCACGCGCGAGTTGGTTTACAGTAGCTTTAGCTTTTCATGCAACATATATTTCTTAAACAACAAGGTAATTATCTAACCTTTCTTAATGAATCGAGGAGGTTTTTTATAAGAATGATTCTGTTTTGATGAAGGGCGGACATTTGTTTTCTGTTCTTCTTTCATCTTTTGTTCATTGTTCTCTATCTTTTGTTCAAACGTGTCCATTTTAAAAGCTTTGTCAACTAATGTATCTTTTTTGTGATTCTCATCCTTTTTTTGAATGTCCTCGCTGTTGCTATCTTTCACCGGAATCTCTACGTGTTTTTCATCTTGATTTTCCCTTTTCGCTATCACGTCTTCCGCGTCGTTTGTATTCTGTCCCGTCGAGTCCTCGATCCCTCCCTTCTTTGTTTTATTTTCCCTTTCTCCAGCTCTATCGTCTGTGCTAATGATGGGATTTCCGTCTTTATCGTAACTTACAACACAGTTCATTATATGTTTAGGTCTTTTATGAGATTTCTTGGTCCTTTCTTTAAACTTCTCGCTGTTTTCCAGTGGTGTCAAATCCTGTTCTTTGCCTTTGAATAATATTTAAAAATGAATTAAAATACACTTATTCAAATCAAATTTTATTAACTAAAAGGCCTTGTAATTGAATAATTTTCAAAGCTGAAAATGTTAACTTAATTAAGTTCGTTTAGGAAAATTTTACGTAAAATATTACATGTGTTTTTTTAAAAACATTTTACAATGACTTTCCCTTCGACTACAAGTTCTATACAAACCACTGGAAGAAATAAGCAGTTCCTCAGAATCCTTGGCTTTATTTTGTTCTTCAAGACCCTGTATAAAAACGATGTAAAAATTCTACAAATTGCGGACACATATAAGGAGCATAAAGTTTGATTTCGTGATGTTTGATTGTATAAAAACAATGTAAAAATTCTACAAATTGCGGACACATATAAGGAGCATAAAGTTTGATTTCGTGGTGTTTGATTGGATTTGTATTTAGTATGTAATGAATGACATATCCTATATCATAAATGACAGATTCTGCATCCAGTGGTACACTTTTTTTAAACTGTGTTTTATTATTTTCATTGAACACCAACTTCGTTGTTTCCTTAGCTATATAAGCAGTTTAAGTCCAACATACAGCCCAAAAGACACAAGTCTCAACTTAAACAATTACATACTAGTATACAATTTATTTACAACGTACAGAATGAATAAATGATAAACTAACTACCAACATCAAATTGGTTTTGCCATTACAGTCTAACAATGCCAAGACTTTTCAAGAAGTTCTATTTTCAAGAAGCCAAACTGCAAAGATTTCAGGGGTCGTAACCATATCATTAAAGCCATTTTTTGCCGTGTTTTACCCTTGTCTGATTGCGTCTACCTCAGCTTTTAATTGTCAATATCAGAAAACGGACACCCTCCCCATATTCTATATAGAAATACATGTAACAGCATTATAGTTGTGGTCTTTTCAAAATGAAATGTGTAACTTTTGTAATACATGCATACATATAATCTTTACACTCCACATCACCTCTATAAATGTTATTTTCAAAATAAAAGCATTTTTTTTTTATTTAGGATAATGAAAATAGGTTGTTTTTAGCTAGAGGACGTTACTCTACAATGTCTGCATCATATTTCTAGAGTTGAAAAAATGAAAGAGAAAGTGAGAAAGCTCACATACCCCACGCTCCCCCAAAACTTGAAATGCCGAAAATTCCCGTAAAAAATAAAGGAATCGAATTTCCTCGTAATGTGCACATCTAAACATTGTGTCCTAAATATCTGCAAAGTTTGACGAAATTCTGTACATCGGTTTATGAGGAGTTGCGTTGACAAACTGTTCATCTTTATAATCAAGATATGGCCAAAAATCTAAGTTGAAAAGTACCGAAATTCCCAGAAAAAAATAAAGTAATAGGAATTTCCTGGAAATATGCATATCTACACATTGTGTCCTAAATATTTGCAAAGTATGACGAAATTCTGTGCAATTGCATTGACAAACTGTTGATCTGTAAAATGCAAGATATGGCCAAAATTCTAAGTTGAAAAATGCCGAAATTTTCAGAAAAAAAATAGAGGAATCAGAGTTCCCTGGTAATATGTACATCTACACATTGTGTCCTAAATAGCTGCAAAGTTTGACGAAATTCTGTGCAGCGGGTTATGAGGAGTTGCACTGACAAACTGTTCATCTCTATATTCAAGACAGACAGACATTCTTTATTTCCTCTGCAGCAGAGATTAGTGCATCAAACTATTAATTATTTATCAACATTTGAGCTTGCGAACAAAATTCTGGAAATAAGTACACAAATAACTGTCCATAATTTAAGCACATGTACATGACATTTTATCATTTTTTTAAAATTTTTATACCTCATGTAAATGAATGTTCATTTCTGTCATCATACGCGCAAAAATCAGTTGCAATAGATGTTTAAACATTTCCCCCTCCTCCTCAAATTGGATTTTTCCTATCCAAAAGTGCATAACTCTGTCTAAAATGGTGCAATCGTACCCAAAACAAAACTTGACTTAGATATTCAGCTGAAAAATCTGTATACTAAATTTTATTTCATTATGTGCAGAAAAGAAAATGAACGGAAACTGCAAAAATTGTTTTTCTACGTCAAAGGGGCATAACTCTGACAAAAAGGTTGTGATCGAACCCAAAACAGAACTTGTCCTAGATATTCAGCTGAAACATCTGTATACTAAATTTCATTTGAATATGTGCAACCTCTGCAAAGAAAATGAATGGAAACGGCAAATAAGTGGAATTTTTATAAGTCCTAGGGGCATAAGTCTATCAAAAAAGGTGCGATCAAACCCAAAACAGAACTCGACCTTATTCAGCTGAAACATCTGTATACTAAATTTCAAAATGTGCAACCTCTGCAAAGAAATTGAATGGAAACTGCAAATAAATGGAATTTTTCTAAGTCCAAGGGGCATAACTCTGTCAAAATGGTGTGATCGAACCCAAAACAGAACTTGACCTAGATATTTACCTGATAAACCTGTATACCAAATTTCATTTCAGTATATGCAGCGGTTGTAAAGAAAATGAACGGAGTTGCGACAGACAAACTTTAGACCGACGGACAGCAGCAAAGCAATATGCCCTCCCTTCTTCGAAGGGGGGCATAAAAATGCCAAAATTCCTAGAAAAAATAAAGGAATTAGAATTTCCTGATAATTTGCACATCTACACATTGTGTTCTAAATATGTTTGACGAAATTCTGTGTAGCGGTTTATGAGGAGTTGCGCTGACAAACTTATTACTATACTCTAGATATGGCTAAAAAATATCCAAACTGAAAAGTGCCGAAATTCCCAGAAAATAAATAAAACGGAATTCCTTGGTAATATGCACATCTACACATTGATCCTAAATACAGTGTATCTGCAAAGTTTGACGAAATTCTTTGCAGCGGTTTATCAGTTTATGGGGAGTTGTGCTGACTAAGAAAAAGGGCTGATGGACTGACACACTGACTGACTGACGAACGGGTTAAAAACATTATACTTCCCGCAACTTGTTGTGTGGGGTATAATAAAAATCTGTCAAGTACTTTAAAACTAAATGGCTTAACAAAAGTGAGCTATGTAATGTGCAGGGACGTAGCAACAAGCGGGGCCAGCCCCCCCTTTTTTTTCCAACATTACCTTTAGTATTGAAAATGTTCATTGAAATGTTCGTTGCCCCCCCCCCCCCCCCCACTTCTTGACAGTAAAGTGATATCAAGGAAATGTAGTATTATTGAGCATTGAAATCGGAATTGAAAGCAATGTACTACAAAACCATAAAGGGTTTGACAGGAATCTAGTGTAATTAATGTTTTGTATCTACTTGTATGTATTTACACCATCAAGAGTTCCCAATTTCTCTGTTTCTTTTTAATAAGATAAACCTCTTTTTCACAGTATGTTCTTCATAATACAAAGTCACATTAGGAAAGGGGAGAGGTAAATGCAGGAAGCAAAAAAGGTGTAAAAAAATATATCTCTTTATTACCATTCCATTTACAACATTTCATTCATTTTTCACAAAAATTGTATACCTGAAAAGTTAAAACATCTTTATATTAGTAAAAGAAATACATATAACAATACAAGAATATAATTATGTCTTTTTGATTAAATATAAATAAAATCTATATACCATTTTGTGGTCTCATAAGTGTGCTAAGAAATCTAATCTCATTTTCTATGTCTCTAAACATCAATACCTTATATATTAGTATTATTACCATTCAGAATTTTTTGTAAATCAAACTTGTAAAGAATTTTATCCATAAAAACTTTTTAACTATTCAATATGCTATGTATTATATATCCAAATAAACATTTAAGAATAGGGAAATACTAAAACATGATGCTATAAATATAATATTATACATGCATAGTTGAAGTATTTCAAAAATAACACTATCACAATCTATGAATGCGAGTCTTCTTCAGCACCCAGTTTTGTAACGGTAATGAACACAAGGTGGTAATATCTATAGTCATTGAACAATATGTTTTCCAATTTATTGACTAGGTTACTTTTCTGCATTTCATAACTAGAGTACTCTTCTGCATTGTACACAGTAATCTGAAAGAAAAACATCAGAAATCAAAGATAACAGAGGTCCCCTCAAAAAAATATTACCTTTAAACGAGGCAATTTAGTTCCACTTAACTATTGGCTAATACAGTGCATCCCTTGATGTATTCTCTTTAGAGAATTGGACAAGCTTTCGCCTACATCCATGGATGTTAGTGAAAGCCTGCCCACTTTTCTTCTAAAGAGAATACCTGGTACCCTAGATGCAACATGAACATAGTTTTGGTCCACGTAGGGCTTGCAGTTACTTGGAAATGAACTTGTCCTAAAAATCTCAACTGGTCACTCATCCACACAAGAGGCCCAAGGGCCTATTGGACACCTGTGCATAATACATAATATCATTAATATGTAATTTGATCTGAAGAGCTTTATCATATGGAGTTGACAGGTGTGGATCATCAGACCAATTGTGAAGAGATACTATGTTTGATCCAATGATCTGTACCTATCAAGGATATGTTATATACTTATATGGTTCTTTGAATCATTGAGTTTCTGTTTAGATTATAAATTTATTTTATCCCGCTTCAGACAAATTTGTCGATTACTGATTGGATAAAAGCTAATCACGTGACGCCCTGAAATTTTCCGTATTAAGTCTCTGTCGAGGTGTATTATGAAAATCGGGCACGCGATTCCGTTCGAAGCGTTGTTATTATAAATAAAAATGGTGGCTAAGAAACGGTTTACGTAGGTAGTTTAGTTAAATTTCTTGTTACCGTAACGATATTTTATGTTGATTTTTATTAGATTAAAACTTAATATTTTCATAATATGCACAAATATTTTTCTTTATATTGAAAAAGGTCTTCAGCGGGATAAATTCGTAACACAGTCAGTTAGTGACCTAATACGGATTCATACAGGGTGTGAAATGGAAATCCGTACTGGGACTCGGCTTCACCTCGCCCAATACGGATTTCCATTTCACACCCTGTATGAATCCATTAGGTCACTAACTGACTGTGTAACTAATAATATACCTCTCTACAATTAGCAAAATATGAAAAAAAAAGATTACTTTCAGGAACAACACATTTCAAGGGTAACGGGTTCGTTCGCCCGATCTACCTGTTCGCAGGAGTCCGTTCGCGCAGAGTCCGTTCGCCCGAAATATTTTTCGCCCAATATCTTGTTCGCCCTATATGTGGTTCACCCAATTCTTATAGATACTTGTATATAAGTGAATTAAAAATTAACATACGAGTTTCTCATTTTTTCTATTTATTTCCCTTACGAACTTGGAATTTTTTTCTCTCAAATTCTGATACGAAGAGCAATGTTTATTTAGTCTAAAATAATTTTTGATTTGATTCTAATGTTTTTTGAATGACTAGGTGTTTGCACTATAGTTCATTAGATAATATGATTAATATCAATGTTAATTAGGGGGATAAATCCGTGTTATTTTTACGAATTGCGCTATGTTTTGAAAACAATGAAAGGACTGAGATGTTAATAGGTGTGACCGCTGCTACTAATTCATATATGCATAACGTCTGATGGAGAGAGTGACGGTCTGTTTTATTTTGAATGTACAAAAAATTAGGAAAGAAATTCATTGGATTTTATTCTACATCAAATTACGGCGAACGGATCCTGTGCGAACAAGTTTTAGGGCGAGCGGACTCTGGGCGAACAAGAAATCGGGCGAACGCGAAATCGGGCGAACAATTTTTAGGGCGAACGAACATGGAACCCATTTCAAGAGACTTTTCTTTACATATTTTTTGTGTATCACAATATCTTTGTTTTAAAAATCCTTTCTTGCTTTTTTGCATTGAAATAAGCCTTTCTTTACAAATAAGAATAATCAATTCAAAGTACATGTAGTGGTATATATCTGATGTAAAATAAAATTATTTTACTCAAGAATAATTCATTCAATAGTGCATGAGAACCTGTAAAAAACTCTACTCATTCCATCACAAATGGTACCTCTTGGTCTTTGAAGAATGTATTATGCACGAAGATAATGTAATTTTGTCTCATTTTTCTTGTTGTATGACCTAATTTGGGAATGGAAATATCACTTGGGAATGAAAATATAATAACAAGTCCTACTTACGTAATTAAAAAAAAAACAAGTCCATTATGAAGCTAGAAGAAATGACAACGATCAATCATTTTTTCAATATGATGGATTTCAGTCTTACCCCTGACTGACAACAAACCAGTAGTTGAAGAAGTTGAATCTTACCTGGAAAAAGGTAATCTGCTCCATGTAAATTGGACACAACCCATTCAGCTGCCTCACTGCTATCTAGCCTATATGGTAAATGATTATCATGATCATTTATGAAATTTCAAAATTGTTCCAAATAAAGTTTCATGAATTAAGAGTAAAAAAAATAAGTATCGGTATATTTGATTTACATGTTTTTATATCAGGATTCGACACTAACGGTAGCCCGCCGGCCCGGGACAGCTTAATATTGAGGTCCGGCATCTAAACATGCCTTTAAAATTGCCCTGCAGGGCTACTAAGAATTTTACCAAATACTCACTCAGAGCAACAAAAATAATTATCAATTACACAAAATGTAACTTATAATTATTAAATCTATTTTCAACATGTTTTATCATCATAATTATTATTTTTGTATGCCAAAATGTACATGTAATCTTTAAAGGTGATTCAAAATGCCCTAAATGATTATAAATGTGGACTTTTTCAATAGAAAAATCTTTTAGGTACAATCATAGAGTGACATATAATTTTTATCCAAAATACAGCCAGAATGCAGGATTTGGCATCTCTATTTTCAAAGAATTCAGGCCCCCGTAAAACCAGTAGGAGGGGGAAACCCCCTCCCGCAGCTACCCCTCTCGTCGCTTCGCGACATGGTCAGCAGCCTTCGGCTGCTGGACAACTAATACATAAACAGGGCTAGTAGAAATTAGTAATGACTAGCCCTGCTGACAACTATGGTTTTAAAGTTTAATAGTGTCTATCCCTGTATATGCATATATACAATATATAGAATAATGAAAGTCATAAATGTCTTGAAATATTTTCATGCATAGGAAACAAGAGGCCTATTGGCCACTTTACACTTGAGCCTTGTTACCTGAGCAATCTGATTAGAGAAAAGCAAAATCAATTCAGTATTGAAAAGTTTTATGTAAACGTAGACTTACATGTAGGTAGTCCCACCCTACAAAATAATGAAAACTTACTTGTATCTGACAGATATGGTAGATCCTAAGCTTATCATGTCTGATTCCAATATGGATCCATATGCAGCGATGAGGTCTCTAAGAAGTGATATATCACAGTCGCCAGGGAGGTCACTGATCTCAATGACGCTTTCCCCACTCAATACCCAGCCTCCCTCCTCCTCATTCGCTACTACAGAAGACTTTTTGGAGCACTCTCTCTTCTTACATTTCTTTATTCCTGTAGATACTGCATCCTCAAAGTTATCAATGACAGACTGGCTATCTGTTTTGCCAGCAGTATTTTCTGCTTGACAAGGAATGTTAAGCAGTTTGGATAGTAAATATCTGTCTATCTTTTGTTCTGGTCCTGACTCGTCTGAAACTGCTATTTCTTCGTTATTTTCTGGTGAGGTACAGCGGTCTGTTGAGCTCTGGTAAGTAGACCCTGTGGAAGTCTTGTTCTTGTTTTTCTTCTTCCTGGATGCAGACTGAGATAAAAAGTCCTCCAGAGAGAACCCTCTCCTTGTAGGCTGGGTACTGAAGGATGACATATCATCATAAATGATGTCATGCTCAACTGGGAAACTGGGTCTCCCAAAACCTCCTGATTTTGCGTGCTGAGTGATGTTAGAGGAGCCTAAGTCAGATATGGGCAGTGGAATATTTGGGACTGCAATCTGTAAATATAAAAGAATTTATTACTTTGGATGTTAAGATGTTGCTAAAATGAAATATAAAAACATTTTTGAGATAACTGGAAGTACAAAATGTACAATGAATATAAATTATGATGCCAATTATGATGAAAATGCAATAAATCATTGCACGATCAAAGATCATTTCAACTTAATGTAAAGATCATGGTTTAAGGTAGTCCGATCCTCAGGTTTATAAAATTAGTATATAAGTAATCAAAAATACTCATAAAAGTATCTCTGAATCCACAAAGTTATGTAAATTTATCCACAGTATTTCTTTAAAGTTAAAGATTAAAGTTAATCATATTATATAGGGAAAATTGTCAATATTTTTGCAGAAAAAGCGAATTGGAATATCAGCAACGCATTTTCTAATTGCAAATTGATCAACAAATATATTTTAGGTTAAAAAATAATAGGTATCCAGGCATTCAGAGACATTGTCATGATTTTTATACTTATTTGGTATTTTTTGTCTTCTATTTCTGTCACGTATATATAATACATAGTGTAAAAGGCTTTTGCCACCATTGCAAGACACCACAAATCACTTCTTATTTCATATCATACTAATAAGCATTTGTATCTAAGGCTGGTCTCAAGAAAATCTTATTTCTCTAAAACTGTATTCATTTTTTCCCCTTTTATAGGGTCCAAATGTCAACTTTTATAAGACCTTTTCTGAGACTTCCTAAAACCTTGAATCTTATAAAGATGAATAAAATGAAAATTGTTGCATGAAAAAATTTCATTTTCAAGCTTCATTTCGATGCATTTCAAATTAAATATGAATTTTTGGAGTTATCCTTCCTGGCTGAGGATCAGATATCCTTAAGTTGCAATCATGACTATTGCTGCATTTTTCAAATTTCAATAATCATACTAGAGGTATTGTGAGCAATGAGCTCACTAAATGATACCCCCTACCTCCCATATGGTTATAATGGCAAAGTCCATGATTTGCTGTGGCCGGGAAACCCAAAATATATGTCAGATCAAAAAGTAAAATAGGAGGTGGTGTAAAATGGCAATATGTAATAAAGATTCTGTGAAAGTGTCATTAAATTTCACTCAGTGGTATAAGAGGAGTTGCGGATAAGAGATGGGTACCCCAAAGCATAATAGATAGACGGACATACAGCTGAACGGACAGATGGACATACCGATTACTATATACTATATTACAAAGTAAGCCTATTTATCAAAGATCTTAAGCAGATTTTTAAAGATTTGTTTTCAATGTGAAACTTCGGCTCTGTATTGTGGCCCTACCCTATCCCCGACGACTCTGATCTGAACAATTTATACTAGTTGCTCTATATCAGAAAGCTTCCTAAAAAGTTTCAGCTTTTCTGGCCCTGTAATTCTTCCAAGATATTTTTTTTATTTTATTTTTTTGGTGGAAAATTTTTAAAGATGTTCCTTTGTATTTCAATGCAAAACTTTCTTTTCCTATTGTGGTCATATCCTCTCCATGATTTGAACAATTTAGAACCTTCACTACTTTAGGAAGGCATGTAAGTTTAAGATTTTCTGGCCCAGTGATTCTTGAAAAGGATTTTATAGTTTTTTCCCTATTATTTCAATGAAAAACATTGATTTCCTATTGTAACCCCAGTGAGACTGACTCTATAACCAAGAGCCATGATTTGAACACTTTCTACGGAAGCTTTCAGTTGGTTTCTTAAGAGAAGCGAGATCAACCATGGGTTTCTGACAATGTCCATTTTTAAGCAGAATGTAAAGGTATTAACTATAATAATAACTATGTTGTACCACAAAAATTCTTTTTGATTTTACTGCAGTTTTACACTCAATACACTGAAATGCAACCATGCAGTAACAAATTATTGTTTTACATAATTTAAAACATTTCTGGCAATTTCATTTCAAATACTTCAGAAATCCCTGCCCCAAATCAGTACTTCAAAAATGCAATACTGTACAACACTTTTTGTCAAAAACACCAATAGTGAATACACCAGAATATGGATATTATTGGTAGCCTTACTCATTATGGGTAGCCTTACTTATTATGAATTGTAAAATACATTTTAATTCAAGCATGATCTCTAGATGTTTATTTAACTAACACTGTCAGTATCCAGAAAATAGAGAGCATGTGTACGAATTCTGCTTCACAAAATGGTATCATATTAATGGTTTAATGAATATACATGTATTTCTAATTTGTGGAAAGACTTTCATCAAAACATAATATTTCATGGAAAAGATACCCACATGAAAATAAAAAAAATAACAAAGGTATTAAATCAAAGATAAGAAAGTTCACCTCGACAAATGTTTATTTGTAATAATGGCAAATCTCACCCAAAATTATTACTAGTTGGTTTGTGTCCTGAGCTCAATATTCATGCTAGTTTGGTTTATAGGGGACATAAAGCTACTTTAAAATGGAGCTGCTTGCAAAACTAAAACCTGTTCAGTCATCTTTAATGTAGGTCAGATCCAGAATCAGAAACAAGTCTGGTGCATGGATATGAGACTACATCATCCAAGCAAAGTCAATCATAACAGGCAACATATTTACTCGTACTTAAACTTAACCATGGTCAGTTATCAATCATCTAGAAAAATTTTAGTCCGCATCCAAAGCAAGTGTGGTACTGTCCATCCCTAGATGCATCATTCTTGCACTTGCTAGGAGGACAGAAAAGAAATAAATCTAATGATGTTTTAATAAAAGATTGCTATCTGCAATCAAAAAAAAAAAAATAGATGTAAACTAAATTATGTAAGTATTAGTATGAACTCAATCAACCTTATATTGCTGCATGGCATGCAATGTGACAAAATTTAGACCTACCATGCTTTGTATTTTATTCAATAAGCATCTCTTCAGTTCAAAGAAGCCATCATCTTCATAAAATTACCGATGTGCATATTGATGAATTAATTAATGATAATTGTACAGCCTATAAACAGATAGCAATGGCCCCTTTATCAGATTATTTTCAAAATATAGTATGATACTGTGATATATGTACAATATGTATGAAGTTCTCTCTCTCTTGATAAACTCTCTCAAACTTATGATCATAATCCATTAATACTTAGTAGGTTTTACTAGTAGATTTGCATCTATCAAGTCCATAAATAACTGAACAGACAAACATACAATCAGAAGTAACCAAATGTTTATGTACTTCACATCCAAGGTTTTAAAATATATGTTTTATTATTTGTTTTTTATGATTAATGAATTATGTATTTAAATAAGAGGCGGCCACATCGCTCACCTGAGCACATCGGCTAGGAAAAAGCACAAATCAGATCAGAACTGAAAAGTTTACTAAGGGGGGGGGGGGGGGGCTTGAATTTAATACAACTTTAGAATGCCTTCATATACAGCATATGACTTTGCTGTTCTTGATAAAAGGATTTTTTAAAAACACTTTCTTCCTATACTATCACTAATCATTGCTTTGAAGTACTTGAGAAGACGATTTTCCTATAAATTCCAATGTAAAACTTTGATCGGCCATTGTGGCCCCACCCTACCCCCGGGGGTCATGATTTGTACAAACTTGAATTTACACTATGTGAGGATGCTTCCACATGAGTTTCATCTTTCCTGGCCCAGTGGTTCTTGAGAAGAAGATTTTGAAAGATTTTCCCTATATACTCCTATGTAAAACTTTGATCGGCCATTGTGGCCCCACCTTACCCCCGGGGTCATGATTTGAACAAACTTGAATCTACACTACCTGAGGATGCTTCCACATGAGTTTCATCTTTCCTGGCCCAGTGGTTCTTGAGAAGAAGATTTTGAAAGATTTTCCCTATATACTCCTATGCAAAACTTTGATCGGCCATTGTGGCCCCACCTTACCCCAGGGGGTCATGATTTTAACAAACTTGAATCTTCACTACCTGAGTATGCTTCCATATAAATATGATGAATTATGGCTTTGTCATTCTTGAGAAGAAGATTTTTAAAGAATTTTCCAATATATTTCTATGTAAAACTTTGGTCGGCCATTTTGGCCCCGCCCTACCCCCGGGGGTCATGATTTGAACAAACTTGAATCTACACTACCTGAGCACGCTTCCATATAAATATGATGAATTATGGCTTTGTCATTCTTGAGAAGAAGATTTTTAAAGAAATTTCCTATATATTTTTATGTAAAACTTTGGTCGGCCATTTTGGCCCCGCCCTACCCCCGGGGGTCATGATTTGAACAAATTTGAATCTACACTACCTGAGCATGCTTCCATATAAATATGATGAATTATGGCTTTGTCATTCTTGAGTAGAAGATTTTTAAAGAATTTTCCTATATATTTCTATGTAAAATTTTGGTCGGCCATTTTGGCCCCGCCCTACCCCTGGGGGTCATGATTTGAACAAACTTGAATCTACACTACCTGAGCACGCTTCCATATAAATATGATGAATTATGGCTTTGTCATTCTTGAGAAGAAGATTTTTAAAGAAATTTCCTATATATTTCTATGTAAAATTTTGGTCGGCCATTTTGGCCCCGTCCTACCCCCGGGGGTCATGATTTGAACAAACTTGAATCTACACTACCTGAGCATGCTTCCATATAAATATGATGAATTATGGCTTTGTCATTCTTGAGAAGAAGATTTTAAAAGAATTTTCCTATATATTTCTATGTAAAACTTTGGTCGGCCATTTTGGCACCGCCCTATCCCTGGGGGTCATGATTTGAACAAACTTGAATCTACACTACCTGAGGATATTTCTCCATAAGTTTCATCTTTCCTGGCACAGTGGTTCTTGAGAAGAAGATTTTTAAAATATGCCACCAAATTTTCATTTATTCCCAATTATCTCCCCTTGAATGAGGGCGTGGCCCTTCATTTGAACAAAATTAAATCCCCTTCACCCAAGGATACTTTGTGGCAAGTTTGGTTGAAATTGGCCAAGCGGTTCTTGAGAAGAAGTCGAAAATGTGAAAACTGAAAAGTTTACAGACAGACGGACAGACAGACGGGCAGACAGACGGACGCCGGACAAAATGTGATCAGAAAAGCTCACTTGAGCTTTCAGCTCAGGTGAGCTAATAATGGGTTCAGCAATTGAGGATCATCTTCTTTAATTTTTCAGTCTTGGTACATCATTAGCTGACATTGATACTGTGACATTGTTATGTATCTCTAACAAAACAAACCTGTGATTGTCCGACACTGGGTTTCTCATTGTTGCTCAGTTTGTGTCGGATTCTGGCTCTACCCCTCCCCACCTTCCTGGAGGTTGGGTCATCTGTTGCTCTTAATTTTTCAAAGTACTTCTGCCAAAAAAAAAGGCCTGAATTAAAATTATCTGTAGATCTACGTGAAAGTTTATTGATTAAGAAAAAACAAGAGGCCCATGAGTCACATCGCTCACCTAAGTAAATTTGGCCATGCTGTTCTTTAACACTAGATTTCCCCCTTGTAATACCTATTCTAACTCCACATTACCAGTTACCCCCAGGCCTGAGGGGGTCATGATTTGAACAATTTAGAATCTACACTAACCCATGATGCTTCCACACAATTAAGTTTCAGCTTTTCTGCCCCAGTGGCTCTTGAGAAGAAGATTATAAAAGATTTTTCCTAGATATATTTCAATGTAAAACTTGGATTTCTTTTTGTGGCCCAGCCCTATTCCTGTGGTACGTTTTTATACCGTTTTTATGACCAATGTACAGTATTTTCACCGAAAAAAGACTCCAGCACAGTATTTGATCTAAAACTTATCACATGTATGAAGTTGCCGTTGGTAATGTGTACCTGCTTCTCAATATGTAAATGTAGTTGGGGTACACGAGGAACATCCACCTCACTCAGTTTTTTCCCACGTCCGTAGCATGTGCAGGTCAGAAACCCTTCTTCTTCCTCTTCATCATCCACTTCACTCCCAAAGGGAACAATCTCCTCAAAGAAATCGGGGTCATCCAAGTTCCATCTTGACATGGTGTAGTCAAAACTGTACCAAAAATTGGCCTATAAAAGAAAATAATTGTTAACCTGGACAAGTATTTCAAAACAGTAAATAACACTTCTCTGTGAGCAGGTCCAGCACAATACAATAAAAATCAAATACTGAAAGTGGAGTTCTGAGCTTTTGTCAGTGTGTCTACTCGTGCATGAAAAACACTCTGGTATCAAAAAGAAAATAAAATAATGTCTCCTCACACGACATGTTTTTCTACTTATTTCATTGTGTTTGAGTACTTTACATGCATGGGTGAATTTACTGACAACAACTCAAAACTCGACTTTCAATAATTAATTTTTAAAGAATTTTTTTGAATTTTCATTACATAAAATACCTTGATCAAGGTATTTTAAATATGCTTTATCAAGCTATATATCTTTTAAATATAGGGGTATTGTGCTGGACCTGATGAGTATACATATGTTCAGTCTTTAAAAATTTGAACAAAGCACTGTTTCACTTTGAAATATAACCATGCACCCAACCTTCGGACTGAGACAATATGACATCAAACACTGTCAACAGGGACCTATATACTATAGTCTATAGTATATACTTAGTATATAGGTCCCTGCTGTCAAACAATATCTGATTCACTGAATATGGATTGAGCGTTAAAAAGTTAATGGAGAGGGGTGGGATTTTCATGATTTTAGTATTTCATTAAAATGTTCAACTTATTGGTAAATTCACTGGCCCCGAGATTAAAAGATGTTTTTGACTAACCACAACTGCTCCTCAGCAATAGAGAAATGATCTATTCTTCAGCATCCTATACCATGCGAATGAATGAATAAACTCATTGAATGATAACTCAAGAAAAGTGCCAAATGATTTGCATTTTTTTAACCAATCAAATTAAAATAATGTTTAAACTGGTTTCCTATGAAGCCGAGAACCAGTCTTTATTTCGGAAGCTCTCTGATTTTTCCGCCAAAGTAATGGCAACTCCATCAACAAGACAAATCACAAGAGCACCAGACAAAGGCATTTTTCCTTTGGACCATGAAGGTAATGGAGTTTGTAATAATGTTAACTTAATGTTCCCCAACTTAAATTTTTTAAATACACTAACAAAGAAAGTGTGATATGTTTACCGTCCCGTCATGTATTGTTTGGACTTTAATTTGAGGAAATTCGAACTGTAAATAGAAACTGTGTAAAATTTTTCTAAGCCATTACCAGATTACCTGATTACAGAGATACAATGATATCGCTTTTTGAAAGGGAGGAACTGACAACTTATGATCTGAAAAATATTTGACAAGCAAAAATAGGGGTGACTCGAAAATCCTATGTTAGTGTTTTATGGAGCAGGCAAGCGGTAAATCTAGTCTTCCCGATTCCCGACGGCCCGGGATTTTGGATTTTTTGCGATTTCTTTTCTAACGGTGCACAGGATTTATTCAAACTTTTAAAACTTTAGAAAAAATGTGTGGTAAAGTTTCAGACGTTTTACATAAATATGTTTCACCATGTTCATATAACATGTATAATGTCTTCTTCTTCTTCTTCTTCCCATCCAGTGCAAAACCACTAAAGTATTCTCGGTAACGGGCTCGTTCGCCCGATCTACCTGTTCGCGGGAGTCCGTTCGCGCAGAGTCCGTTCGCCCGAAATATTTTTCGTCCAATATCTTGTTCACCCTATATGTGGTTCGCCCAATACTTATATAATATACTTGTATATATAAATAAACTCATATGAAGTAAAAAATAACATATATCATTTTTTTCTATTTATTTCCTTTACGAACTTGGGATATTTTTTCTCAAATTCTGATACGAGGAACAATGAATATTTAGTCTTAATCAATTTTTAATGTCAGACTTAGTGTTTGCACTATAAATACATAATTAGATGATTAATATGATTAATGTCAAAGTTAATTAGGGGGATACATCCGTGTTATTTTTACGTTTTGAAAACAAAGGACTGAGATGTTAATAGGTCCATTATAGAACTGAACAGCGGATGTTGAAGGTTTTACCTTTAAAGAATCTCCCTTTGATCTCAAAAAATAATTTATTTAGAAAGAAATTCATTAGATTTTATTCTACATTAAATGAAGGCGAACGGACCCTGTGCGAACAAGTTTTAAGGCAAGCGGACTCTGGGCAAACGGGAAATTGGGCGAACGGGAAATCGGGCGAACAATTTGTAGGGCGAACGAACATGGAACCAGTATTCTCACTCTCTGCGTGAGGAGGTGAGTGTCTATATACAGTACTCATAAAATTAAAAGTTAAAAAGATTAAAAGCGCAGAGATGTAATGTATAGTGGCTGGCACTGGACAGCTGAGTCTTAAAGCTGTCCAGGTTCTTGGCCTCCACCATTCCTCCTGGTAAGGAATTCCACAACTGGATGGCTTGAGGGAAGAAGGAGGTCTTATACACTTCTGTTCTTGTATGTGGTACCAGGAATCATAGGATGTGGCCTCTGGTCCTCTGGTCCTCAACGATGCTGGGTGTAGGTAGCTCTATGTCTATTTCTCAACTAAATTTCGTGATGGGGGGAGGGGCTTGAATCTTTGAATGGACATTTTCAAGGATTAAAGGATATGTTTTTAACAATGTCGAAAAAGTTGTAACCAAACAAAATTTGTAAAAAGTAGTGAACAATTTTCTGTAGTAAGACTTTTACTCTGACAGCAGCCAAGGTGTCTCCAAACTTTGGTTGTCCTCAGTATTTGGCCACCAGCAACTGAACCTACCTGACCACCACATTTCTTTCTACTAAATTAGTAAATAAAATCCACCACAGAGACACTAATCCAGGCTCTTCCTTGGCAGGTCTCACATCTCATCCATTAATTCAGTAGTTCTTCTCCATGACCACATAGGAATACAAGTAATAAGACCTGGAATGATTAAAGTCAAATATCATTTATTATACTTGAAAATGGGACTATCAAAAGTTGTAGGGAAATATTTTTAAAGGTAAGGGTAAGAATATTTTTCTTCAAAATTTTTCAGGTTTATGCAAACAAGAAATGAGACAGTACATGAAGTGCCTAATGTCTAATAACAGGGAAAATGCAAAATGCAGATCAGAGGCCAAGTCATATCTTCAATGTAGAATGGATAAGTAAGTTTTACAGCTTATACCTTTAAAGACAATTTTAGTCTAAATATATTTTCTAAAATTCAAAAGAAATGTGTATATGAATGATGAAAGTATACTTGTTAAAAACTGAAACAGAGTTTTTTAATTCCCAAATTTTCCTTTTATTTCTTCAGTGATTTGATGCAGAAAGAGGACTGGAAAAATTTAGGATTTCATGAAGAAGATAATGAGAAAAATCCAACTTGATGACATTCAGTAAATTTGTACATCATCTAAATAGGTTTCTGTGATAGTAGGTCAATGTGAGATATATATGTATAAGATACCCATATTTTATGGATAGAAACATGTCATATTTTTAGTCTCTGTATGGACTATTTCACATCAAATGATTCAAAATAAAATTTATAATTGTTTGTTTTATGGTACAATGTATAATTTTCTGACATTGTGACTTGGTCCACAAAGTAGGAAATAGACACATATATACACCAATTAATGCACCCTCTCATGCAGAAAGAGAGATCAGATAGAAAGGAGAGAGACTTTTGGAGACTTTGAGATACATGTAATATTGGTTGAAACTAACATGATATACTTTAAAACTAGGATACTATAAAGCAGAGCATTTATGATTACCTACAAATTTTATTTTTTGGAAAAACAGTCTCTTTAAGATTGAATCAATATTGCACTGATATTGTTATGTGACAGTGTATTATTCATTTTCCTCCCAAAGACTGCCTAACCTCTTTTTAGCAAATACAACCTTAAAGGATCACCTGTGGCATAGTGTTTAGAGGAGGTCTTAAATTTTTATGAAGTTGTTAAAAAAGTTTGAAATTCCCTGCCTTATGTGGAGAATAGTGGAGGAAAGTCCTTAAAATGAGAAGCCTATTGCTCAGTTAACAGATCTCCCATTGCAAAGTCATGAGTAGAGGTTTAGTATTTCAGCCTTTCACTGGGCTTTTCTGTAGTTGTAAGCTAAAAGGCCAACGATTCCTCTTGTATCCACAAACTTGTCAAGATCCATAATATCTTTAATCTCGCATACCCGTAGCAAAGTGCGTGTGAGGAGGGAGTCGGAACAGGAAGAGAAACCTCCGGAACATTTTAACAAGCAAGAAACAAAATTTCATATTTGAAAATGTGAGGGGTGAGGGGATACTCGGTTGGATTACGGTAATCTACATGAGCATCACTGTATATTCAATTTCCTAGCAAAATATGCCTATCATTTGTTTCATTGCTTTTATTCATGTCTGTATGCAAGTTTTAGTTAAACTTCCACATTGTATTAGTCGAGTTTCCACCCAGCAAACGTAGTTCTTGCATGCCAGTCAATACTGGGTACGTAGGTAGTACAAGCCATGATTGACCGAATGTAGACATCGTCGTGCTGGTTTAAGGACACTACGATAGTCCCTGTCTCAGAATCGTAATCTCGACTATTACCGTCCGTCTCCCCAAAGCAGCTACTGACTATGTCGTCATTGACATAGATGGCGAATGCAGTTTTACCATGCTCACCGGTATAGATAGTCCACGTAAAGACATACAGCCCAGCCGCGGGGGCCGAGAACATGCCGCTGTGTCTGTTGTAACCTCCACCCAGATTTGTTGTGATGATGTCGAAGATGAGCATGTGATGGTTACTTGGATTATGCTCTGATTTTGACATATAGGCAAAGAATGCAATCGGAGTTCCAGTGCCAATTGCCCTTTTTCCTTTGCTCATAGATATCTTTCCTGGTGATTCTGAAAATAAAAGTCACACCAAGTTGAATGGACTAACAAATTGTCTAGACACTAAGGAATCTTTGCCATCAACTTAATTACGTGTCCAAATTATACCAATGATTTCTCATTGTCTACATACGTTACAAACCTTTCAAATTTCTCATACTATAATATATTAATAAAATTTGCATTACTATAGTTTAGTAAAATGGTATCTTATACTACACGTACATGTACATACTTTGTTAACTTTTTAAAATTGCTTATTTAAAGCTTTAAAAGAGATTACCGCTCATTTCAATCTGTCCAGATCCTGAAGAGGGGATTTTTTCTTCATTTTCCTCAGCTTTATTCTTCGTCGAAGTGGACGGAAACGTCTGTAGGTCATCAACTTCATTCCGTAAGGCTTGGTTCTCAAGTCGTAATTCCCGGATCGCGCGCTCCTGACGGACTATAATGGTTCTCAATGCTTGATTGTCAATTCGTATGTCGCGAATCTCTTGCTCTTGTCGCATCAGAATGCTCCGTATCTCACGAAATTCATTTTCGATGTTAGTGTCTGCAACACTTGCTGACAAAAACACTGACAAAGGAAATAACAAGTATAAAATGATCTTATTCATTTTCACCACGAACAATGTGTAATTGTACTAATTTTGGGAATGTTAGATAAGAAACAATAGATGACAGGTCAATGAACTATTTATCTAATAAATAGCCAATACGCAATAAGTAATTTAGGTCTATAAAAAAAAATATTGTTTCCTTCTTTCCAAGCGAAATAATTATCTATTTTTTGTGGCAAATAACAATAATTGTTTTAAGTCAAGATTATGGAATTTTGAAACAGTTTTTAGATTCAAAGAAAACATGTTTACTTTTAAAACAGAAAATGTTTGAAATTACAGAAAATTGAAGATACTCTTATATAGACCATTTTTGTTGTATAAGTATTTGAAGACTCCCTGTTCCCCTTTTCCCCTTATCTGTAATATGCAAAGTACACATGTATGCATAGAAACAGGTAGTGTCGTTTACTCGACAGTTAAATGAATGTCCTTATAACTAGAAGCTATAATTATAATCAGAGTAGAACGAGTTCTGAAGATAATTAAAGCTTTTTTAAGTATTTCATTGAAGTATGGAATATGTGAAGATATTGAACAGTATTCGAGCTCAAAAGTCCATTAAACTATTTTGATAGGAGCAGAGCAAAACGTACCGCCAAAACATCAGAAGTGGGATCATGTGCAATGGAGCTGTGAGCTCCTCCTGCCGACCGGTCACACCCGCCGTGTGCTCCTTGTCATGTTCGGTAGAAATACTGGGAAAATCCGCGGACACCTCAGTGTGCAAATAATGGCCCAACAATCAGTATGAAAAAAAGTCAGACAGCATTTGACTTAATGAAAAATTGTATTTGCTGACAAGGTCATTGTACCAACCACAGAATTAACTACTAAAGGAAATGATGACTTAAAACAAGACCACTCATATTCTTGCATCATCAACTTGTTTTTCAATAACTTACCTCGTTTAAGAAATTGTTCACACGTAGAATATGTTCTTCCGTATCGAATCAACTGAGAGATATGAACTCCGTATGCAGGTGATGAACGTATACTGCTGCGCATAAGTAGAAGTTGACGATTGAAAAGTTAAATTCATCACGTTTATAATAATATTTTTTTGTTAGGTGACTATTAACGTATTTTCTATTAAAATATCCAAATATGAAACAAGTTAATTCAGACTCTGGTATCTTTTATTTCAAGTCACTGGAAATTTCGTGTCGACATATGAATGGAAGTACCTTTTGTTAATTAATTGATAATCCGTCGTCATTATCGTAATGTCGAGTTGAAGGCCACAGCAATTAATTTTTTTCTGATATAAGACAAGACAAGACTTTATTCTCATAACTGTGCAAAACAGTATAGAGAGGATATTACATAAAATATTTACAACTAGTGCTAATTGTAACGGGGACCGTTACAGATGTTCCCCAAACGCTCCCCAACTCCCTTTTGGTGCCATATTCCCTGTAATCTCTATTAAATAAGAAATACTTTATGGAATTTAGACCTAATCAAGGTCTTCCCAGAAAAATACAAAATATATTTAAAAATAGGCATTGCACGCGTGTTCATGTGCATAACGACCATATTATCTTGTCTACGCTATCTAAAATTTTAATATACTTAATATCAAAGCATTTAATCCAAAAGTATTAAAAAATACACTCATTCGAGTGTATTTTTTATTTTACTCATTTCACGTGCACGTACGTGCAAGCACGTGCATAATTACTACACCTTCTTGTAGGAGTCCCTTATATTTATCTATGTTCTAAATCCTATCCGGTTTGGTTGAAAAACAAGGGAGTTATAGCCATTTGAAGTTTCAGCCAATCAGATTGCAGCACACATGCATGCGCGTGATTTCATATATTTTTATCTTTATCGTATTGAAGGATATCTAAATGAATGACTATATTTTAAAATTCCAAACATTTCGTCAAAAATCAAAGGAGATATAGCCATATAAAGTTTCAGCCAACCAGATTGCAGCACACGTGCATGCGCGTGATTTCATGAATTTTTTTTTCTATATCATATTTTAGGATATCCTAATGCATGACTATGTTTTAAATTGCAAAGCATTTCGTCAAAAAACAAAGGAGATATAGCCATTTAAAATTTCAGCCAATCAGATTGCAGCCCGCGCGCATGCGCATGCTTTCATGAAATTTTTTTTTATATCAAGCTGTAGATCTTCATAATGTAGGACTATGTTCAAAATTTCAAAAGATTATGACAAGAAACAAGAAAGATATTGAGACTTTAGTTTCAGCCAATCAGAGCGAAGCGCACGTGCATGCGCGTGAGATATTGCTATTTTTACCATGCAATCTTGTCTATACTACTAATGTATCCTTCCATTATGAGTTTCAAAAAAAATCATCTAAAAAAAGAAAAGTTACAGCAATATCCATTATATTGGTCATTTCACGTGTTGCACGTGCACGCTCTTGCAAGCACGTGCACGCAAAATGACCTTTGTTCGGCAAATCTACATAACATGTCTACTGACCCTAAAAACATTTTACCTTAGTCGGATGTGTAGTTTACAAGATCACTCGTGGACAAAATTTTCCCAGGAAGAAGAAAAATAATAATAATAATAACTAGTGCTAATTGTAACGGGGACCGTTACAGATGTTCCCCAAACGCTCCCCAACTCCCTTTTGGTGCCATATTCCCTGTAATGTCTATTAAATAAGAAATACTTTATGGAATTTAGACTTAATCAAGGTCTTCCCAGAAGAATACAAAATATATTTAAATTTATGCATTGCGCGCGTGTTCATGTGCGTAACGACCATATAATCTTGTCTACACTATATATATATATATATTTATATACTTAATATCAAAGCATTTATTCCAAAAGTATTAAAAATTGCTCTCACTCAAGTGTATTTTTAATTTAACTCATTTCACGTGCACGCACGTGCGAACACGTGCATGATGAATAACCTTCTTGTAGGAGTCCCTTATATTTATCTATGTTTTAAATCCCATCCTGTTTGGTTGAAAAACAAGGGAGTTATAGCCATTTGAAGTTTCAGCCAATCAGATTGCAGCACACATGCATGCACGTGATTTCATGAATTTTTATCTTTATCATATTAAAGGTTATCTTAATGAATGACTATATTTCAAAATTCCAAACATTTCGTCTAAAATCAAAGGAGATATAGCCATTTAAAGTTTCAGCCAATCAGATTGCAGCACACGTGCATGCGCGTGATTTCATGAATTTTTTTCTATAACATATTGTAGGATATCCTAATGCATGACTATGTTAAATTTTAAAGCATTTCATCCAAAAACAACGGAGATATAGTCATTTAAGGTTTCAGCCAATCAGATTGCAGCACGCGCGCATGCGCATTCTTTCATGAAAATTTTTATATATCATGCTGTAGATCTTCATAATGTAGGACTATATTCAAAATTTCAAATGATTATGACAAGAAACAAGAAAGATATTGAGACTTTAGTTTCAGCCAATCAGAGCTAAGCGCACGTGCATGCGCGTGAGATCTTGCTATTTTGACCATGCCATCTTGTCTATACTACTAATATATCCTTACATTATGAGTTTCAAAACATTTCATCAAAAAATAGAAAAGTTACGGCAATATACATTATATTGGTCATTTCACCGTGTTGCACGTGCGCGCTCTTGCAAGCACGTGTGTGCAAAATGACCTTCATTGGGCAAATCTACATAACATGTCTACTGACCCTAAAAACATTTTACCTTAGTCCAATGTGTAGTTTACAAGATCACTCGTGGACAAAATTTTCCCAGGAAGAAGAAAAATAATAATAACTAGATGCGATCTCGTTGCAAGCAACGAGTAGGTCTTCCGTCTGATATCTGATGGAATAAGACCTGTGTTGGGATGATTCCACTGATAGGATAAGAAAAGTCAGAAAGGCACAAGAATTCTTCAAAATATGTTTAGAAACACAAATAAAATGTAGGATCTATCAATTCCAATCAACTTCCGGTTCTACTTCCTCACTTCCGGTGCGACTGTATGTGCTCAAAACTACTTTCAACTCTACATCAAGTAAGCAGTAATCATACCTGAAAGTTTCGATGGAAAATACTTATTTTTAGACAACTTCCGGTTTGAACGAACCGCACTTCCGGTGGATATATTAAGATGCTACGCATTCTTTAAATCTCTACAATGAACAATTACATTCATTAGAAAATGAAAAAAATCGCTATACATGTACATGTATTTAAATTTCATGTATTTCCGGTTTACACCGGAAGTGTTGACGGAAAAAATGAACAAATTAAAAGTATGCATATTGTAAGGAACATTATTTTGACCATCTTTTGTTCAATATTGCTTATCAAAATATTCACGCTTTTCGAGATATAAAGCGTCAAAGATATAGCATTCTAACCCCCTGTGACCCTTTATTACGTAACATATGATCAAATTTTTAGTATACATTGTTGCAAATTGTTAAGTTGAATATCTTTGCTTCAGTAATGTATCACAAAATATTGATCATTAAAGAGTTAAAGACGAGAGACTTTTGGACCTTCTATGCCCCTAATTTGAAGGGCTATTCCCATTTTCTTGATATTAAATGAAAGGTCTTACTATATTGCACATTTTTTATTATATATGTTTTAACAAAATATTAACCAGTAAAAAGATATATAAGAAAACGTATCAATTTTTGCAAGATGCGTATGAGCCTTTTTTTCGAGCCCAGGCGAGCGTCGATGCCTTTTTACCTGGAAAGCTCTATATGCAAAATGTCACATCTACTATCCTTCCTCTACCTTCACTGAAAATCTCAAGTCGATATCTTCAGTCGTTTAGGAGGAGATCTCAGGACAAGCTGACCCTCTAAAAATCAGAAAATCGTCCATATCTCACGACCGGAAGTGACGTCATCAACGTCGAAAATTTCCGACAAGGTTCAGATAAATATCTATCAGATCTGAAAGTTTGGTGAAAATCGGGCGAGCCGTTTCCGAGAAATCGCGTGCACAAAATCGGTAAGAAAAATAATAATAATAATAATAATAGAGAAAAAGAAACCGAACGAAAACAATAAGGTCTTCCGTTGGAGACGGAAGACCTTAACTAGAAAATAAACTCGTTGCGAGCAACGAGAGGTCTTCCGTCCGATTCAGAAAAAAAAAACCTAAAATCAAACTGAAAAAAAGTGATTTTAAAAATCGGACACAAGGGGGGTCGATCCCGGGTCGCCAGCGTGAAAATCCATTGCGGTACCCCAGGGGTTCAAAATTTTTTTTGTCATGGTCAAGTCCAGGACTTGAAGAGTAAATTTTAGGCAAGTCCGAGGAGGAAATTTCAGAGTCCATATTTACCTATACATCATTGAATTTATGTAATTTATAATTTATTTTCATTTGTTGCATTGAATGAATAAAGACTATATGTATTAATATATGTTTTATTTTTCCTCCATAAACTGTCATATAGTCATACATGAGTATTTCAACACAATATCAGACTGATAGATTACTGTTACATTACAATAACTTTTACAAATACTCACTACTGAATAAACCATCTGTTACAATAAACAGAAATTAGAATGTGCTGTAAGTCACAGCTATTAAAACCGATATTTAACAAACTCATTGCCGTTTGTCATATAGGAGGAAACATGCGGAATTGCTTAAAAGCAAGAGTCTAACCGCAACGGAAAATAAAAAGACGGATTGTATTTTCAAAACGTTCGTAATGTTTTATGGGTATTTTAACGCCCACAAACCCACATTTTTACTTGATACATTTGAGAATTTGCTTTATTTTTAGCGTTACGATCATTTTTTTAACTTATAAAAAAAGATAAACAAGAAACATAGCCAAGTCCCAGGACTTTGGCGAATTCTAAATGCCGAGTCCGGATCCGGAATTTGTTAGTCCGGGACGTCGGGCTTGAGGATTTTTGAACCCCTGTACCCATTACACCTTTGGGAATCCGCTTCAAATTTAACATTCGAATATCGCGAGATTGCTTTTCTCTTTGATTCCAACATACATTACATTTTTTTAAAAATTCAGTTTGGAATTGTAAAATGACAGCCAGCTTGCTAAACTTTGCTCAAGATGATCACATCGGAATTTGTTACTTGAGTTTTAACAGTAATTTTTAGGATAGATATTCTATTACTGATGAATAGATAATACTGTTTTCTTTCCTTTTTTCGATATGTATTCAACTTTTTTCCCATGCAGCTCCAAATACAGGCATGCCAATGTTATATATTTCTGCACTATTGTCGCCATTTGTCTACTACTTAGGTCGGGTCACGATACATTATTTCTTGTCAAACGTCACAAGTAGTTCTTAACGCTTTGAAATGTTTTATCTATTGAATGGATGAGATAACTTCAATGAAAATTAGAAATGTATGTTCTTATAACCGGAATTTCAAGCGTTAGAAAGTATATTTATCACAAATATAATATCGTATACGGCCAAGTGACACTAAATCAGTGAATTCGGTAAAATTTTCCACGAATTTTGTATCCTGTTTACAAGTTTTCCCTGGTGCAAAACCAAAGGTTGAAGTCGTCGTATTTCCACTTGTAGTCATGTTGTATTCTACTTTGAGATGCAAACAAAAGCAATTTTAATAGACGTTTGAGGAAACCTCATATTAAAACTATACTAAATGCAACGTAATTGCAACGTGGCAATCCAAAGAATCCTTTACATTTCATAAATATTTTTGGTAGAAGTTTCGTTCATCTAAACGCTCAGCTGACCTTCTAGAACCCGACTTGCTTAATGGCGGAGTTCACGGAGACGCCCCGCCATCTTGGACACGCTTCAGATTTTTAAATGCGAATATCTAGTTTGTGGATTGATCAATTCTTAAAAAAATTATATATTAGGCCTTTCCAGTACGGTCTCCATTAACATTAATTATATCAAAGAAAAATATTGAAAAACAAAAAAAGTTGAAAAACTGCACATTTTAAATTCACTTCCTGTAGCGACCGGAAGTACTGACGACACAAACGAAGGCAAAATTGCACATCTATAACTCATGGTCTATCATCTCTAACAAGTCTCCAGTTAATATCTTGAGCCGTTTTCGAGAACATTCGAAGACAAAATTGCATTTTAAAATCAGGAAATTGCCCATAACTTGGCACTGGTAGCGAATTTTCCAACAAATGGAATTTTATATAAAATTCATACAGTGACCTATTATTCCTGAAATTTTCAATGAATTCCACCGAATAGTTTACGAGAAATCGCCTGCACAAAATTTTGTCTAAAAAAAAAGAATAATAATAAGAAACAATAGAATCGCTATAAGGTCTTCCGTGAAGACGGAAGACCTTAATAATAATAATAATAATAATAATAAGAAACAGAGTAAAAACAATATGTTCCCCAACTTCGTTTGGGGAACATAATAAGAAACAGAGTAAAAACAATATGTTCCCCAACTTCGTTTGGGGAACATAATTGAGCATGCGTGAGACAAAGAAAAAGAAAAAAAAAATTGGAGAAAAACGACAGTGTCACAGACCAAGAGAGCCGACTCTCTCCATTATAATTCCAATAAATTTACACAATTTAATTAATTTTTCCCTGCTGTTCAAATTAAATAATTGGTCAAACTTAAATACATTAGGATTAGTATAATAATACTTGGGCAAAAATTTTAATCTAGAATTCTTTATGTATGGGTCAGTGCATTTAAATAAATAATGAAATTCATCTCCTATTTCCTTGCATAAACAAAGTGACAAATTCTGTTTTCTCTTGCAATATTATACCATCTACCTGTTTCAATTGGAAGCTTAGCATTTCCAGCAAATACAATATTTCATAGAAAGTTTAGGATGTAAATTCAACAAGTATTTCTCAAAAGTTAATGACTTTTTAAACAATCTATAATTAAGACTTTTTGGTGAATTATACGTATCACTATGCCACAATTGTTTAAATTGATCTACAAGAATATTTTGCACCTTATTCTTTAACCATGTAATATTAATAGAGTTTTGTTGCCATACATAAGCCAATCCACACTCATTCAAAGTATTTTTAACAGCATTACACCATGGTATATTATGATTTTTTAACACAAATAATAGTTTTGATGACATTTTAGTACCTTGTAATACCACAAGTTTTGCCCAGAAAGAAATCATACGAGTTTTGACATTAATAGATAGAGGATATCTTCCAAGTTCTCCATACACCATAAAATTAGGCGTGGAAGACCTAAGATTTAATATATGCTTACACAATTTTAGATGAAGTCTCTCTATAAGAGCGATATTACAAAATCCCCATATTTCGCAACCATATAACAGAATTGGTTTCACTATTTTGTCAAACATATCTAGTTTACAATCAATTGAAAGATTATGTTTTCTACATTTTCCAAGAATACCATACACTGTAAAAAAAAAATAACTAGTTAATGTCACGAAGAAAACTAGTAGATTCACTGTCCATACAATCACTACCTGAATAGTAGTTTTACCAGATATTGGTATATTTACTAGATAAGATTAGTAAATTTAGAATTGATGAGTAACTTTCACTAGGTATCTAAGTATCTATACGACCCCAGCTCCACAACTCACTATCTTAACCAGTAAACTGAAAGTTTACTAATCACGACCAACGCTTTACGAAACACACTAGTTAAATTCACTAGGTTTTTCTTTCAGTGATACATTGCTTTTGTAGCTTTTTCATACATATCCTTAATATTCAAATTGAAAGATCCACTTTTACTAAATGTTACTCCTGAGTATTTAAAATTTTCAACAATTTCCAATGGAACACCTTCAAACTTAAATGTATTATTATTACATCCTTTACCTTTACCAAATATAACAATTTTTTTTTTAGCACTATTAACCTTCAAGTGCCATTTTTTACAGTATTCACCGAGCATCTCAAGCTGGTACTGAAGATCTTCCGCGGATTCTGATAATAGAATAGTATCATCTGCATAGAGTAAAACATAAAGCCGCAGATATATATTAAGTTCATCTTCAATTTTCTCAGATATATTTTTCAAACCTTTTACATTTTTGTCAAACAAAAAACCTTCAAGATCATTTAAATATAGTGCAAATAAAAATGGTGGTAATTTTTCACCTTGTCTCACTCCAACAGTACATGAAAACATTTCTGATGATATTCCGTTAACTACTACTCTTGATTTAATATCCTTATACATATTAGTTATAACTTTAAAACATTTGCCATCTATATTGTTTAATAAAATTTTATTCCAAAGACCTAATCGCCAGACTGAGTCAAAGACTTTCTCGAAATCTATAAAAACACAGTACAGTTTCTTTTTATATAATTTAAACAGTTCAATAAGTGAGTATAATGAAAAAATATGATCCAGAGTAGAAAAATCTTTTCGAAAACCGGCTTGGTTCTCCAAGATAAGTTGAGCTCTATCAGCATGAATAAATTCATCTCTACAAACGAATACAATAATCGGTCTGCTATTAACGAAGTACAATGGGTACCCATGGGAATTTACACAGATTGTTGAAATATCTGGTTTCCAAAAACCGCATAGATGTTGTCAATAAGAAACTACTGCTTCTTTTAAATATCAACTTAAGAGTATTTGTATGTACAACCAGAAAGCGTTTTAATAAAATAATTTTGGAAATGACCATTGTTAAGGTAATTTAATATAGGAGTTCCATTTTTATAGGAAAAGGGGATGCCAATACTGTTAAAATACCAGGACTTCAATTTATCTTAAGGAATGGTTGTTTATGGAGTTGAGAAATCATACATTTTGAATTGTGTGCTAAATTTTGTGATCTATAATTTTCCAAAAATTCCATATAATTTTAAAGTATCCATATCTGTTTTTCACCACTTCTAAAGAAATGCTGAATGATAGTGTTTAAAGCCACAGTAAGTGTTTTTCTCCTTGCCACGTAGACGTGTTTCAATATGTTTTCTTAATAGGAAATAAACCAAATTATCTGATAAAGGAGAAGTTTCTCAGTACACGTCTGGTTTCCCTACAGTTTATTGGAAGACATGACCTCTGAACACTACATACATGTTAATTAATGAGGAATTCCAGCATTGTTGTAATACTAAGGAGTACTTGCATGCTTGAAGAATCAGCGTAGTTTGTCAAGTGACCTATGAGAATATGTTGGATTTCCAGCATTTAAACCACGTTCATCTTAATATAAATACGGTTTTAAAATGAGCAAAATACTTCGATCAGACCAATTGTCTGTTGGAATTGATCATACTTTGTTAACGTAGCTTTTCTCATTTTTTTATCACTTTCAATTCAAAATTACACAATCAAAATTTATTTTTATAAAATATTTGATGCTGAAAGAGTTTTCTCTTTTGTAAATTCATTTTGTATTGTTTTATTCCTGAATGACCCAGACTGTTTTCTGTTTAATCAAAAATGGAATATTCATTTTTATGATCGATTTTTTCCTTTGAACGGAACGGCAATTATTTCGTTTCCTATATTTGCTCCAATATTATTTCAACAAATTAATTATCATATCGATATGTATATACCGGTATACATTACATAGAGAATCAGCTTTATTTAAAACAAATTAAAAATATTTTACATGCATGCTAACTCTCTACTCCTTCAGTATTGTGTATAGCTCACCTGTGCCAAAGGTTGAAATGAGTTTTTCTTATCCAAATTGTCTGGCGCCCATGTGCATGTCTTATCGACTGTTTTGAGTTCCTCTTAACCAGTTTTAACCAAACTTACCGCCCAGTATCTTTGGTCAGGGGGTAACTATAGGTGATCGAACTAAGTTATAAATAGGAGGATATAGAAAATTTTTTTTTAAATCTTCCAAGAACCAATCGGCAATCCAGTCCTCGGCTTACTCCGCTATGCTCCATTCAAAATTAGTGTGCGAGGAACGAGTCACCCGAGGAGCTCAGAGTCTGCTCAAGAACAGGAAAGCCACGATTAGTTTTATTTACTCAGAAACATCCTCAAGATTGTTCTAAACATGTCCGTGCCACAAAATATCAAACGTGTCAGGAAAAAAATTCTTAAGTCACGACTAATTAAGGAAATATGGAAGCAGTAACTTACGTTTAATTCGAATTAAACATTCCGTGCAAAAAGGGACGTTAGTTAGTGGAGATTCAATATTCCTCTCTCAAAGAGATGTTTGTAGTTTGGGATCTTTTCTAAAATCTTTTTCTTTTTACTTTTAATACTTATCTGATTTTTTTTTTTTGCTTTTTCCTAGCCAAAGTGTTAAGATGAGCGATGTGGCCAAAGGTCCTATTGCTTTTTTTATGTCCATACTGTGTATGAAAAGTTAAGTTACATGTTATGCACTTTTTGTTTCTTTCTTCTCAAACTTCTCAGCTTTTTAGCAGAAGCTTTTGTTTGAAATATGACTGCATGATGTGCAGTGGGGTATTGAAGTTTTCAGTTTTATCTGGAAAGACATAATTTCGGAACAAAAAGAAATTCTGTATAACAATCATATAGCCAGAATTTAAGGTTTCCAATACTCTGAAGCAAACCATTATCTAGAATATGATTGATCAGCTGGTATCTTGAAGAAAAGAATCTAAGATTTTTTTTTATCTCTGGCAGCGATATGGTGGCGAATATAAAAAATCAAAAGTTATCTTTCATTTCAGATTGATGATGAATTTTTCACCTCATAGCTGACATAGGTGGCCTATGGGCCACATGCTCACCTGGGCAATTTTAAAAACATATTTGCATGTTCATGTAATTTATAAAATGTTAGTAACTCTGTTGCCTCTTCACATGTTATGCAGGTATGAGAGAGAGAAAACTTATAAGCCAACGCTGAGGTAGACAGTACTTTCTTATATTACAAAATCTAGGTTTTTGCTGATAAAATCAAATCAATGTAATTACTTATATTAAGCCCGCCATTGGATCGTTTACTGTAGTCGATTGATTTCTATTACATTTGCCCATTTTGGAAATATTCTTTTCTAACATTTGAAATGCATGTATATTCAGTTTTTCTTCCAATACTTTTACCAAGCTCTAAGAAAAACGCATTGACTTTAAATTTTCTATCATCAACTTCCCTTATACTTATGCAGCAATATACCTTCATGAACTGCATATTGAGTTTATATATCTCACTTGATTCGATACGCCAGAAAATGCTCTACCTGTGAACAATTTCTAAAACGAGGAAAATACTATTAACAAACAAGTTGATGAAATGAGAATATCAACAGTCTCGTTTTAAGTCATCTTTTCGTAAGTTCTATGGTCGATACACTGACCTTATCAGCAAATACAATTTATCATTGAGTCAAATGCTGACTAACGTTTTCCATTATAATTGTTAGTCCATTATTTATACACAGAATTGAAGACGGATTTTCAGTTATTTCCCGATCCTCCGGTCGGCAGGGGATGCTTACTCCTCCATGACACATGATCCCACCTCTGATGTTTTGGAGGCCCGTATTATTTGCTCTGCTTTTGTTTTGTATTGTTTTATGGACTTTTGATCTTGATTACTGTTCATTATCTCAATATGTTTCATTTTACAAAATGGGACATATTTAGAAACGATGACTGCGACCTAATGCCTTTTAGGTTGTTGATAAAAATCATTTTACAACATTTTAATGTTTCTTTTTCCATGCGCTTAAAACCTGATGAAACCACAGAAAAAATGTTGTAGAAAGTCAGTTTGAGTTATTTATTGCAAATCTATATACAAATTATATCACAGTGTTTAATTTTTAAGGAAATTCGAAGAGACATCGTATGTTTATCACCAATTATCAGTGGTCGCCTTCTACTACAGCAAAGCGGATTTTTAAGTAATATATACCCTTTTCTATTCAAATTATATGGATGATGCTGGTAAAACAAATACAACCTCTACACCTTTACACAAAAAACTTACAGAGCCCACTGCCTCTTGGTGATGAACAAGTGTTTAGAAAAAAAGCGTAATGATATGACGTAATACGGAAATACAATGACTGAATCTTTATAGTTAAAACACGTCTTTTCTTTAAAATACCATTGTTTTATCGCTGTTTTAAGACACTAACAATTTTAAAACATAATACGGTAACATTTCTTACACACAGATTACTGCTATATAAACATGACAAAATTATACGGATAGATACGTGCTATGTAAGAAAATACTGGCACACTCTTTTTATCAATATGCATATATTGTTCACAGGAAAAACAGTAGTTCTCTAAGTAGAAAACAATTTTAAAAATCAATATCAGTAATCATAAATATTTGCATCAGGGAATGAAATTCAAATTAACAATACGAAAATATAGTCATCTTTAACACTAGTGTAAATTGAATGGAATATGTAACAACTGCAGACATAAATTATTAAAGTCAGTAAAATCTACAGAAGATTTCGGAGGTTATAGTTAACGCTTGGTATCATAGAAAGCCAGACTTATGTCCCCTGGAGTTTCCGCTCCGGATGCCCTCGAGATAGACCTACTTTGTGAGTACGGATCCAACTTATTTAGAAGAAGGCTTTCTGAGTTGGAATTCTCCATGTGTTGTTGCTGAATTAAAAAAAAATGAAAAACTGGTATTAAAACATAGATTTTTTATATTATTTAAATGCTCCCGATAAATAATCAAATTCAAAAACTTATAAAAAAAAAAATATGTTCCGTTTTTCGGTCCATATCACATCAAATTACTTACGCAAACACAGAAATGAAGGACAAAGTATGATCGATCAACGAAAGCAATGAGAGAGAATATTACAGTCGACATAAATATTTTAAAAATTTACATTGACGTAGGAAGTGAAACTTGATCAAAAGAATGTTGATCCAAAAATTTTTACATTAAGCACGTTGAAGCATTTGGCTCGACTAATTATTGTCATGCTGTGTGCAAGTCATGCATTGTTCAATGAATAGCTGTGCTGAGAGAAACGTTCATCCCTTAACTCATATACATATAGATTAAGTCATTCTTCTCGCTTACCAATTAATAATTCATGAAAAAGTATATCATTCTAATATTGAAGCTTTTTATTAATATTCCAGGAAAATTAATGCAAATATCAAAGCAAATATCAACAATAATCTTAAAAAGACATATTTATTTATAGAAGTAGAATCATACACAACAATGACATTCTCATAGCATGCTTTCTCAGAGATAAGAATGATGAAATTTTAAAAACATTTTTACCAAACAATTTGAAAACAACCATCAATTACATAAATTACGTTTACCATAATTATCGAATCTGTTTCTTCTTGAAATAATCAAACTCCTAGAATTTTAAGATGAAATTCAATAAACTGAATATTAACCGCTCTTACAGCATTCATTTGTTCCAAAAACATAACTCCCTGCATATCTTGTGTAAAATTATTTTATAGAAAGGATAGCCAATAGAGACCCTGTATTAAGATTTGACCCCGTATTTCAATCTTGTTTTGGATAATCTGCTTTCCGTATATTGTAAGTGATGCAAAATAAAGAAAAGAAATTCTGTTTGATCTCCGCTTTAATAAAAGTTTAAAAGAGCTTGTTTACTTAAGTAGACATTAAGATCGTTCAGAAGAAATTCAAATCAATTTTCTATCTACCATGCTTAGGAAGCTCAACTATCGAATGTCCTGTCTTTCAGCAAAATATTTTAAGTCGCCGAAACAGATTTATTATAAAGTTGCGATGGATGTATATGTCTGTCCCTACGTCCGTTGCACCTGGGGTACAACCACCCCTTATCCGAAACTTCTCCAATCCCTTTAAAAATTGAAACGTTTACATTTTAACCAGATATTTTGGGTCTCCCGACAGCAAAACAAGGACATTGTCATTAGGAACCCGATCTTTTCCAAAAAGAAAAAAAAAAGCAAAACCTTCTATTTTACGTGTGCCCGACTATACAGGTAATTGGGATTTTCCGCAGCAAATTGGGCACTGTTTTTCTGATATTAATGGTAACCCATTTCTTAAAAGATTAAAATCAGATGTTGTACAAAAGTGTTTCTTTGACGGAACAACTAAACAATAACTGACAAAAGTACGCCAGTGAAAGCAATCCCTTCATCCGACATGCAGGCGTGAATTATTTAAGCGTGATCCTGTTAGGACTGTACATGCGTGCTAGGTAGCTAGTGCTTAGTTCACCAGACTATTACCGTTAGCAATTCACCCTAAAATTTACATAAACACTGGTACAACTGGGTTCTCCCTCTCTTAAAATGCTTATTAAAAATATGCTGTTCCCTATTAACTCAAAAGTAAGATACAGATACAGACACGCCTTTAATAGACACGAGCTGCTTAAAACATTGAGTAATCGATTGGCAATGAAAGACTACGAAAGTTTAATTCAAAGTCATTCCAAAAATTACGTTTAACATCATTCAACCAAATTTTCTCTGAAAGTCTCTGTTGTACATCGTGTATGAATTTAATAATAAAGAATCTAACTGAAAAAAGGGTTTCAATTCAATGTGTTCTCCATCTACAGTTCACCCACCTCTCCGTCGTTGACCTCGCCTAGGGTAGTGCGTACCAGTCGCAGAATGTTAGGAGCATCAAACTTAGCGTTCATACCAATACTTTGCATGTATTCTGTAAAAGTAACGAAAAAATTCCAAAAAAGAAGATTTTATCTATCAGGTGTCAAAATTGCCGCTTTTTGTTGTTCTAAGCTCTAAAAATGTTATACATGTTACGATAAAAATAAAATAATGTGCTTTAATGCTTCAAGGCATGCAAAATACGTATGATGTGCACTAATATCGCTGAAAAATTGTTGTTCAAGAACATTTTCAAGAACACTTATTGTAAGTGCTGATATTGATGTGTAAACTATCTAAAATAATTACTAACATGAATACATTTTCTTTAGATGACAAACTTAAAATAAACTTGATAAAAATTCAACGTGGCTGTGCAGATGTCGTGTGGCATATTATATTCTAGAAATGCTCTTGTTTATAAAGTTATTAATATGTGCTTACTTTTCTTTGCCTCTGCATTTTTAGACATTGATCTGTCAGTTTTGTAAGCAATACCAATGATGTCCTTAAAAGACTTCGTTAGCATGTCAACAATACCAAATTGATCTCCTTGTGCGGCAGACTCATTTCTGACCTCGGTAATGCTCTTGTTCAGAATAGCAGCAAACATGGTAATAAGCGTGAAAAGGACACAGAAAACATATGTAAAGTAGTAAAATTGTGCAAGTTGTGGGGCTGCATTGATCATGGTATCCAAGCTGTTCTTGCCTATTAAAGCGTTAGTGAGAGTTCCCCAAGAAGTGAAAATGCTTCTGTATTCGTAAAGGGAACGCCCAAATATAAGATATCCAAAGATGACATATCCCCCAAACACCATTCCAAAGACAACGCCGAAACCAATGATTTCTTTAGCTGCACTAGTGACAACGGTTATTATTTCCGTCAGTTTTTGGTTATATCCAAGGATTCTTAATATTCTCAGTGTTGCAATAAACACGAGTATGGACATTAGGATGTTAAAGAGCATGTCCCACACGACAATATGAAAGAAATTGATGAAATTATTTTCTCCTGTAAGCTTGTCGTCGTAAAATACGTCCATTGCCTGGTTCGTGTAAGACAGTCTGAGAATAAAGATTGTGATAGCACTGTATCCCAAAATCAAGCATATCGTATCCACTACATTCCAGACCACCTTATAGTATTTACAGAGTCCATCCCTTCGAATCCCTTTTAGCGTGTTGAAAGTTAGAATAAGCTGGTACAAAACGTATACACAATAGCATATGATAGCAAACGTTCCCATAGCATTGAGAGAAACAATCGGTCTGAATGGATTTGTCTCAGTCCAGGTAAAGGAACCACCCATTTCTGTTATTTCTGTTATGTAAGTAACATATGTAAACAGATTAGCATTGGGATTGTAGATAGTAAATTCCACTATAATAGCACGTGTTCCTCTGTCAATCCAGTTGTAGTCTTGAAGTTCTTTCAATTGATTTTGGGCTGCAAGTCTACTTGATGGTAATTTAAGGATATATCCACCACCTCCGTAGGTATTGTATTCGCCTGTTAATGGAAGACCCCAGACGTCAATGGACTTTGTAAATCTCCATGCAGCAGCCGTTTGGAATTGGGCCTTATAAACTTTAGTGTCACAAGCACTGGCGTTAAACGGGTACCAACCAAGGCAGTATTCGCTTTCGTCCTCTTGATACATATTGTAGTAATCCACACAGTAGCGTGGCCATGTTAATTTATTGTAATTGCATTCCCCTAAAAACAAAATGAATACATCATTGTTTCTCACGTCGTTTTACAAAGAAAAAAAACAATAAAGTATTTTTCTCCCCTAACATATGCAGTAATTAGGTTAGGCACACAATATTTTATATAATATTTTACGAGTACATTATTCAAAAATGAAAATTGTAATAAAAAAATGAAGCATGATTTGGTTAATTTCGTTTATACAAACCACCAAAAATACTAGAATCTATTGGATACCTTTAGTCATACGGACTTGTCTGAGTCTTGCAGGGCCTACTCGGATACTTGCCAAATCCCCAAAATATTTCTGATCTTGGAGTTCCAGACTGGCACCGGAATAATAGTTCTCAGGGTATAAAGTAGGGATGAATGTCTGATTCAACCAAGAGAAGAGGTCGGCAGTTTTGTTGATCTGTTAAAAAATGATGTTTTATCAGTGAAGCCTTATTTCACAGTACGGTTTTTTAAACTTCAACCTGCAAACAGATAGATCCTATATCAAATACAAAAAATCTAACAAAATTTTAGTACACGTAATTATTTGGTATTGATGAAAACTACTATTAATGATGCAGGCATCTAGCTTTGACAAAAAAAAATTAAAAAGGAAGTGTTTTCCTCTCCTGACATAAAGGTATAATTTTAGTCATTTTTTATATGAAGTCTTTTTTTTCTATCTTCTCAAATGGGCTAAATCCAACGCGACTATGACAGGCAACTTCTATAATCCAGCATCTATTTCGTTCTATCGACTGAAACTCTTTCAAGTTTTAAGCTTTACAAAATGTTTTTACTCTATAAAAAGTTTTACTTGTTGTTTTTAAAATAAGATATTAGATTAAGAAAAACTAGTAATTATTAGTAATCCATTTAGTCAGAATAGCAAGTAAATGACTATCATGGTTAGTGGTTATATTACTTAGTAAATGAACTACTCATTTTTGTTAAATTATTATTACTTAATTTAGAGATAATATGCTTTCTATTTACTAAATTTTATGAATTATTACTAAGTAAATGTAATACTGAAATTAATTAAAATATTGAATATTATTTCTTAAAAGAATACTAAATAAATAAAATATTTATCATATTTACTAAAATCGACTTTATTTACTAGAAACACTGCAAGGTATATATTGATCCTCTGATACAAGAGATAACTTTGAAAGTTCAAAATGTGAGTATTACTCACATTTTTCTTGATCAGTTTCCTATTTGAACCCTCTAAGTTGTCCATACATATGATGGAAACAATACTTTCTATTTCTTTTGCCAATTTCTTTGTAATTGTTTTATTATATTTTACAATTAAACATTTTATTCCAACATCAAAAGCTTTATAAATTGAAAAAGTTGTATCTTTTTAAGGACCATTTTAAAAATAGGTTAATGTTTCAAGTACTTTAATACAGCATTTTTTTTAGTATGCCTTTTTTTCACATGAAGGAATATTTAGAAGAAGGATAACTCCTCCTCACAGACAATTAATATTAACATGGAAACCAAAATTATATATTACATTTCAAGAATTCAATCCCGATAATAATTAGACTACCGTATTTCAGTAATTATTTGTACTTCAACTGCTCTAAATTCTCCTTCATTCAGTAAATAAATTATTGTTTTAAGTAAATCAATTAAATACAATTTAAACAAGATGTTTTTGTGAAACACTGATGCCCCCATATGGCAACATAGCAAAGGTTAAACTTTTCTTATATGTAAATTTAATATATTGGTATTTCTTGATATCTCCAAGGTCAAGGTTATTGGTATCTAATGAAAGGTCCTGTCACAAAAAATACATATGTGAAATATGGAAGCACTAGCCCCAACCCTTTAGAAGTTATGGTCAAGGTTACCAATTTTGAAATGTAGATCATACTCCAAGGTCAAGGTCAAAGGTCAGATTTGGTTGTACCAAAAGAAAGGTCTTGTCACAAGGATGAAATATGTAAAGTATGAATGCACTAACCCTAACCCTTTTAAAGTTATGGTCAAGGTTTGCTTTTTAAAAGTGGGCCAAACTCCAAGGTCAAAGGCTCAAAGTTCTTGGTATCCAATGAATGGTCTTCTCACAGGGTTACATATATGTAAGTATGAAAGCCCCATCCCTTACCGTTCAAAAGTTATGGCCAAGGTTAAAGTTTTTTCACAAGGATGGAAATCTCCATGGTCAAGGTTAAAATGTCATGATTGTTGGTATCCAATGAAAGGTCTTTCAACAAAAAATATATATGTGAAGTATAGATGTCTTGGTATTTACTGTTCAAAAGATATGGCTAAAGAAAAAGTTAGGAATTTTTGTGTAAAAGTGGGTCAAACTCCAAGGTCAAGGTCAAATTTGGTGGTACCCAAAGAAAGGTCTTGTCACTAGGAACACAAATGTGAAATATGAAAGTCATAGCTCCGCTAAATCAAAAGTTATGGGCAAGGTTAAAGTTTTTGCGGACAAACAGACTGAGAGACAGACAGAGAGATAGCTAGACAGACAGACGGACACGACAAAAACTATATACCCCCGAAACTATGTTTATGGGGGCATAGAAGTATTAGTTATATAGTAGATAGTGGTAAAATGTAAGTAAAGACCAAGTAATGTTATTACTTATATACACAAATTTAAGTAAATATAAATTACTTAGTAAAACTTTTTAGTGTGTATAAGTAAAACAATTCTTTAAAAAACAAAAATCAAGTAAAACATTTGAGCTTAGTAATTAACATATATTTCAGTAATTGATTTAATATTTTAAGTAAATGCTTAGTAATGATCTATTACTTATCTTTGTTAATTCAAGTAAAAAAATGACTACTGAGTAAAACTTTTTTAAGAGTGTTAAAACACTCAATAATCATATTGATGGATAAATGAGAAGCATTATATGTACCCCTGAGAACCCTAGCTGTCCATTGCCATGTCCAACCAAGTAATTATCTACGTTGGATTTCATGAAAAATGCTCTATGGTCCCGCTCAACGTAGCTGATACTGTAGATGACGAACATAAAGATGGCGTAAAATATAAGGTTCATCAGCGCCTCCTGTGCTTTAAGTTCTTGTTTTCGTTTCTGTCTGAGCTTTTCGAGGTCTGATTGAGGTGGCGGTTCTGATTTATTAAATATTCCATTTACGAAAGCTACAAAATATTAATGTGTCATCTATGACTATCTTTAAATCAAATTAAGATACCGTCTTTGCATTTGCACCAGGCCATACTAAAGCCAGAACTATCCATTCATTAAACACACATTTTAAATAAACAGAATATGACAACCATTAAATACATTATAAGGAAAATGTTTAGTTAAACCAACATTTAAAGAACATGTATCCAACCTGTTTGTATAATGAACCATATGATGATAACGAACAGTATTCAGAGTCAGAAGTCCATAAAACAATATAAAATAGGAGCAGAGCAAACACGGGCCTCCAAAATAGAGGTGGGATCATGTGCCCTGGAGAAGTGAGCATCCCCTGCCGACCAGTCACATCTGCCATGTGCTCCTTGTCATGATCGTTAAATAACGGGAAAACGTCAATTCAGTGTATAAATAATGGACTGACAATTTGTGTGAAAAATGTCAGTCAGCATTTGAATGATAAATTGTATTTGCCGACAAGATCATTGTGTCAATTATTAAACCAGAAGTCTCTCTCGAGACTGTAGCTCTACTGGCTTGTACTTATAACAAAGGAAGAGAAGAGAAGCCATTACCATCAGACCAAATCTGTAGGAGGAGTAACGTTTTAAAGGAATATCACAGAATTTTCTATTTTTAGTAACCATGGCAACACCATTTATCGAAATCAAAAACTGATGCACTAAATTATGTATCATAGTGTAGTCTACTTGTATGCCAAGTTATACTGAAATCAGACCAAATCTGTAGGAGGAGTAGCGTTTTAAAGGAATTTATAGAAATTTCTATTTTTAGTAACCATGGCAACATTGTTCATCGAAATAAAAAAAACAAAGCACTAAATTATGTATCTTAGTGCAGTTCTACTTGTGTGCCAAGTTATATTGAAATCAGACCAAAACTGTAGGAAGAGTAGCGTTTTAAAGGAATTTCACAGAAATTTCAATTTTTAGTACCATGGCAACACCGTTCATCGAAATCAAAAACTGATGCACTAAATTATGTACCTTAATGATGTCTACTTGTATGACAAGTTATACTGAAATCAGACCAAAACTGTAGGAGGAGTAGCGTTTTAAAGGAATTTCACAGAAATTTCTATTTTTACTAACCATGGTAACATCTTCAACGAAATCAAAAACTGATGCATGAAATTATGTAACTTAGTGTAGTCTACTTGTATGCTAAGTTATATTGAAATCAGATCAAAAAACTGTAGGAGGAGTAGCGTTTTAAAGGAATTTCACAGAAATTTCTATTTTTAGTAACCATTGCAACACCGTTCAACGAAATCAAAAACCGATGCAGTAAATTATCTAACTAAGTGTAGTCTACTAGTGTGCTAACTTATATTGAAATCAGACCAAAACTGTAATAGCAGTAGCGTTTTAAAGGAATTTCACAGAAACTTGTATTTTTAGTAACCAACACCGTTCATCGAAATCGAAAACCGATGCACTAATTTATGTATCTTAGTGTAGTTTACTTGTGTGCCAAGTTATATTGAAATCAAACCAAAACTGTAGGAGGAGTGGCATTTTGAAAAATTGTTTACAGATAGACGGACAGACAGACAGACGGACAGCTCGACAGACAGAAAGACGGACGGACGACGGACACCTTACTGTCGCATAAGCTCTTCTGGTCTCTGACCAGTAGAGCTAAAACATGTTTGCTCGAAACACAGTGATGAAATATTATTCTTTAACATTATGCACGAATGTCTTTACCCATATAACTGCGCTCTGATCCGGCATTGTATTGGGAAGCTGTCGCTTTCAGCTTGTTTAAATCCATTTTAGGAGTTTCACCGTCTGCGGGTTGTTTGAAAAGCATTGCAAGTAGAACTGCTATTATTATAACCTGCAATATAGAGTAAAAAAGAAATTTAATTTATCTGCGTAATGCTTGAATTATTTCATGATCTTTATACAATATGTGTCAAACATATGGGTTTTTTTTTCAAATATTTGAAAGAATAAAATATAACAATACCTTCAAAGGATCAACACAAATCAAGGATTCAAAGAATGAAAGGAAAAAAGAAGAAAGCCATTCTTCCGCTTTTGATTTGCCCCATTCCATACTGTAGAGAATAAGGAAAAATGCCGATGTTATTACAGCGAGCCAAACGACTACCCAAGCAACGTAAGCCATCCAGTATGGTAACGGGAGATGGTCTTTGGTGAAAAAATCTTCGCCATTAAAGGCTCTCTTTTTCAATTCCATGTCCATGTTTTTTCTGATCTTCATGTCGAGCTCTTCGGCCTTTTTCTTGCTTTTGTGTTTTATTTCAACCTTCGGTTTACATTTTTTGAATACCATTGTAACAAACATAATGGGAGGCGTAGTTAAAACAATACCAATTATAGACACATAAACCGTTGACAGAGAAAACCGTAGAAACCCAATCTGGACTTCGTTACTACTTTGTTCCTCTGAGGATGATTTGAAGAACATTGCGTTTGCAATCATTGTCAAGAATAATAGAGCAAGCAAACAGGATAGCCGCTGAACCCTTGTGAATGGACTTCTTTCTGGACGGATCATTAGGGAAAGCCAAAGGTGGTTTTCTGTTAAATTGAACTGAGCATGCTGGGCAAATAGAGTATTGAAGGCCACCAGATTATCCCTTCCACAAACCGGGACAACTCTGTCCACCTGTCCATCGTCTTGATCCAATGCCAGCCACCGATCACAAAGGAAGACATATCTATTGAAAACATTATTTAAGAAAAAATACTTTTCTGAAACAAATATTTTATATTAAAAAAGCATACAATGTTGATACCTTTTGACATCAAAATATAAAGGGAAAATACTTTGATTTATACCTGGTGTTTGTTTGAGGATCGTCCACTACAATTTTGTTGAGATACCAGTTCTGATAGTCGCCAGACCCAGAATTATCATGCCATATACGTATGTAAGTTAATCCACCAAGTTTCTCCTTCGTACCCATAATAAACTTCTTTACACTTCCAGTGTCGAATCCCTGCAACATGGTTTAGAAGTTTAATTATTGATACACGAAAGTGTTTATGCATCGTTGAAACTTTTTATGTTACGGTTCGATATAAGCCTAAGTAGAATAAAAATGCAAAAAACATTGATAGATACACTAGTACCTCTTTTACACCGTCGCTGAGGATTCTCACGCCCGAGTCGTCTTCCTCGCCCGCCAGGACAAAATTGACCACGGACTTTGTCCCTGCCCCACGTCTGAGGCCGGTTTGTACTGTTATCATGTAGAAATACTCATCAGTAGAGTCACTGTCCACCAGGAAATGGATGGCCCACTGTCACAAGAATTATCAAAAAAAAAAAAAAAAAAAACAGTACATAACTGTGTTGTCGCAAAGAAAGAAATGGTACATGGTCAGCATACTGTAAATCACGTTTAATTCTCGTGAAATTTTCGCATTAAAAGAGGCATTGTGCTCTCGAAAGAAGATGGGTGAACAAGACGGGCAGAATGCCTATCGCGTCAGATATTAAGAAATCATATTAAATATGTGAATTGATTATTTAAACTAACTTCTAATTATTGAAATTTTTGAAATTATGAGTAAAAAAAAACTTTTCTGAGAGAGAAAAAATCTCGTAAAAAATTTTCTTTCATAAAATTATTATATGGTATTCGTGGGATTCGAACCCTAGCAATAAAAATCCGACGTATCAATAGCATACTGCTTTGAGACTAACGCGTTAACCACTATGCTACACCGCTCATGGTGATTTCAGGCATTTAAATCATGTTTGTGATATGACCTGCGACTTAATGGACGAAGTATTTCTCGGAAAGATGCTAGTGTTGTGTCATAAAATTATACTTTTAAGGTATAGTGGGTCTTCGCTCCATGTTTTTGAAAACCAAAAAATGTGTATTTTATTGTACACTTTTAGGATCATCTTTCAAAAAAATGGAGAGAAACCCACCCATATTGAAAAATTTTGTTTAAGTATGAGAAAATGATCGTTTTTGTTCTTTTTAGTGTGTGTAAGCATTTTCATAGGGGAATATTTTCTGTCTTTGTGAGATTTTTGTAAATTGTAAAGATTTTAAACACCCAATTTTATGTTAACGCCCCCAAAGTCTACCTGATTCAAGATCAATAGTTTACCGCCTGTCAATCATAAGAAAAACAATAGCTTCTGATTTGATTGACGGGTCAGCTACCAGTGCTTCATGATAATCTGAGTTTGCATGTTTTGAAAACAATTACCTGGTCACGCGTCAAACACTTTCATGTACCCGCATAGTATACACGCGGATTAGAAAACTCCAATATGTTTGAATTTTATTTCAAAAAATAATTGAAAGTAGATTATTTAAACATTGACATAATAAAATATTTCTTTTCTATCTTCACTGCTGTTTGTTACTTGTAAGTGCTATATCGTCCACGTTTATCTGTAGACCGCGTCCACAGAAACCGGCTCTATTTGCCGTAATTAGAAGTCCGACGAATTAAATTATATTTTTAAGAAATAGGATATAAGAAAAATATTCAGTACTAATAAACGGCATAGCATAGTTTTTAAAAGATGTTTTATTTTGTATTATGGCTACAAGCCGCACGATGTTGTACAGAAATTGATGTCAGAATTAATGCTCGAATTTCCTCTAGCGTCTGTATATATATATATATATATATATATATATATATATATATATATATATATATATATATATATATATATATATATATATATATATATATACGTAATGAAAATGTGAAGATAATTAATAGTGATCGATTCCGAAAAGAAATCTTTCTAACAATAAAATTTTGTTAACACACGAAGAATAAAAAATAAGGAATATTTTGGACAACACTGTTGGCCATAAAAAGAGACATTTCGATCGCGGTAAATGCTTGTTCACATGCACGACGAATAGGTGGATCAATAGTGTTTTATTTCAATAGTCAGACTTTTTTTAATCATGCGATTTCTTTTATTGAAGATTTAAAAAGATAATATTATTGATATGTAGTTTTTACTGGTTAATTTTTCTTTTATGTAAGGAAAAAATTTTCTAAAAACGATATAGTTGTATCTTATTATTTTTTTTCCCTTCAAAACATTACCATGATTTCGATGAATGCGTTTAGTTTACAAATAAATTCCATATTAGAATAATTATTTTACGTAGTTTTACTCAAAACCAGACACAAAACACGTAATATTGACCCTGATTACCAAACACAGACTTCCTGTGTAATGCTACGTAACTATACACAGATTTTTGACATCTTGGGTATTGGGGGTCTCCAGGTAAATAACACCACTGTTACTTTGACCACTCCCCCTCCTCAGGTAACCGTACGGTAAAAAAATTGGGTCTTTAAATAAAGTATACTTTAATATTAGATGAAATATCAAGTAAAATTTGGATTCAATTGAGATTAAAATTTTCACTTCTTATCTGTCGCACTATAGGCATTCTGCCCGCCTTATTCACCCATCTTCTTTCATTCTCGCATATATAAGTGTAAAGTTTGGTCATTTCAAGTCCCCATATTTTTTATTTGTCTTTAAATTACAAAGCTTGGCATATTCATTTAACACTTTCTTTGGTTCACACTTTGAGTAATTTGATCATATGTATTGCACATTTATTATGTGATGTTCTGAAATTGGATTCACGACTTGTAATGTCATCGTATGCAAAGTGAAAGTAGAATGAGTACATGTAATACATGCATATCCTTTCGTATTTAATGATGTCCTTGTTGAAATAATTGCATACATGTTGTTAAAAGAGTATGGACCACTAGATGTTTTGTTTAAATTACGTTTTTCACTAGTATTTTACCTGTATTGTGCAGACATGTGTTGTAGGCTTGCAGACAGTCTATTTTTCTATTTACATGGTGGCGTATTGCATTACTTCCGGTTTATTTTTCTCTTGATCCGCGGTATTATTAATACGCCCTTGGGGTTTTGTAAAGAAGTAAAAATGAACAGTTATGAGGTAATTGATTAATTAATTATTGTTGAATGAATGAAAGTCAAGTTATTTTATGGTGAAATACTTATTATTGTTCGAATTATCTTAATGGAACTATTTTCCGTATAAGATTTTCCGTATTTTTCGTATATTCCGTAAGAATTTATACGAATTCGTAAGAGTTTTGTATACGAATTTTCTCTAGAGTATAAAAGGGGAGATTCTTCCGTAAATCGGGGAGTCTGCTATTTTTGATGCTAGGGTTAACGTAATTATTTTGGGCTTTTAGACGAAATTGGTAATTATTTGCTAATTGTTAATTGTAATTCGGTAATTGGTTTAATTTAATTGGGGGAAAGTTTAATTTTAACAGCTTTTGGGGATTAATTTACGATCATATATCTTGATTATTCCAGGATCCGATCGTATCTGAATTTCCAGTTGTTAATAATCTTTTATTCATTGATAATTAAGTTTAATAGATAGGTTTCAGCCATATATTTCGATTATTTCGAGATCCGGCTGTTTATTAGGATTTATTTAATATTGTGAAATTTGTCAGTAAAAAGGGTGGTTAAAAGGCCTGGATATTATTATTTATCTTTGCATTAAAATTGTTCATGTTGGTTTTGCAGACTCAATAAATTTATAAAACTTAAATTTCGAGTTTAGTGTTATTGACTCAGTGTTTAAAAAAGGAGTTTACTCCCGTCTTCTAGAACCACTATAGCAATACTTAAATGAGATAGTCGTTGGACGCTATCTCGCTACAATTTTTGGTGTCAGAAGTGGGATAGCCATTGAGCGCTATCCCGTTACAATTTTTGGTGTCAGAAGTGGGATCCACAAGTTTTAGGAGCGGATCCAGAGATACGAACTCATCTTTAGAATTGGTTCTTTAATATTTAACCACTGAGTCATGTATACCAGACGTCAAGCAGCTCTTCATGGAGAGGAGAATAGAAATATGACGGAGGATGAAATGAATAAATCAGAGACAAAGGAAATCATCAATGTGGCACCAAAGCCAACAACCCATGAGATACATTACCTCACTGAAACAAGTGATGGGGAGAACTTGACAGAATCGACGGAAGATGACCAAGTAGTCAATGAGTACATATGCCCCACACATGAAAGGGTACTTTCCCCAAAGATTGTAGTACAGACTCCACACAAAGTTACAAGCTTAGGCTTGAGTGGAACTTCTACTGGTACAAACAGTAATCACACAACTTGTACTAAAACTGGTCCAGGTAATGTCCCATATCATAGTCAAATGACTTCTTTGGCTGAGGGAGATCACATAAGTCAAAAAGGTGAGTTAGGAAATATGAATGAGAGTTTAATTCACAGTCTAAGTCAGGTTATCCATGGAGCTTTCAACAGAATGACTGAATATCTAGGTAAGGTTGTAAGTAACACAAACCAAGTCAGCCAAGCCAACCAAGGAAAACATACTCAAAAGGATCAAGTCACCATCAATGAAGGTAGTATAATTGACAGTCTCAGCCAAACAATCAATGGCGCCTTCCACAGGATGACAGGTGATTTAGGTAAGATCCTTAGCAATACCAACCAAGACAGTCAAGCCAGTCAAGAAAGAGAAACCAACGGAGATGATCAAGGACTTAGAGGGAGAAGTAAAATCCGAAGGAAACCTACATCAGTCTGCAGAGTTAGCAGAAAGACATCAAGGATGAGATTACCATTAGCCACTGGTTATACTACCACTGAGCTTGATGAGGACTCGGATACTGACGATGAAAGAACAGCACGGTCAAGTGGATCCATGTCAACCCCAAAGATATTTGGTAACAGAAATTCCAGTCATTCAGTAAAACTTCCAGCCTTTAAAGGAGAGTCTGATGAGAAGTGGAAAGCTTATATAAACAGGTTTGAAGCAGTAGCTCAACACAATGGTTGGACAGACAAAGAAAAATTAGGTCAACTGTTGCCAAGGTTACAAGGTCATGCAGGTGAGTTTGTGTTTGAGGAGCTTGGACCAACAATTTTGTCCAATTATAAGAAACTCCTCAAAGAATTAGAAAGTCGTTTTGGTATTATTGAGACCAACAAGACCTATCAGACTAAATTTAGACGCAGAGACCAGAAAAATGGAGAATCTGTGCAGGATTATGCAGTAGAACTTAAGAGTCTCTACAATAAGGCATATCCAGATAGGGGTAACAAGACAAAACAAGAGGACTTAGTTTCCAGATTTTTGCTTGGTTTATCAAGTGAGAAAGCTCGCTTACATGTAGAATTAAACCGGGATCCTTTAACTATTGAAGAGGCTACGGAGTTCGTCATTGAGTATGAGGAAGCTACTAGATACCCTAGAGCAGATGACGAGCGAAAGTATGCCCCCCGCAAAGGACCTGTAAGACAAGTGTTGAGTAGTAAGGATCAATTGTCACAAGGAGAAACTTCTTACAAGGATAGCAAAAGCCATACAAAAAAATGGAATAAAAGAGAACAACACACAGAATCGAAAGGGAAGAGCCCCTCTAGTAACTTAGATAAGCAAGGCCAAAAGGGATCTGAGTCAGATTTTATAACAAAAACTGAGCTGAAACAGGTCATCCAAGAAGTTTTAACTGCAGTTCAGCCCAACAGTGGAAGTCAAGTGCAACGGCCCAGGAAACCTTTAATTTGCTTTAGATGCGGTGAGCAAGGGCACTTTGCCAGAAACTGCTCCAGTGAGAAAAAGCAAGAAGTGATGCATAATAATGCACCATTAAATCCTGGTGCAAATGTCTTCAAGCCTTCGTTAAACTAAAACGGGTCAGCTCTGTTGGCCGAGAGATGACCCAGTTGAATTTTGAAAATGGCCCAACTCTTGATTGTTCTATTAATATTGACAACAATTATTCTAATTTTAGTCAAAAGAAAACAGAGGACAACCCTGGTGCTGAAGGAAAAGGTTCTACAAATATCATGACGGTGGATAGGTGTAACACAAACTTGGACAAACTTCATACTGCTGAACAGCAGCTGAATTTAGTGCTCGGAGTGGAGCCGGATGGGGTGGTACCGGATTTTGAAAGTCATGGATTCAGTCAGGAAGACTGGGGGGTGGTACCTGGAATTGTGAGTCTTGAACACAGTCAGGTAGACTGTGGGGTGGTACCTGGAATAGCAAGTCATGGATTCAGTCAGGAAGACTGGGGGGTGGATCCAAATTCTGAATCCCTTGATAGTAGTCAGGTAGACTGCTGGGATGGTACATGTAACCTGGGAGACAGTCAGGTAGACTGCCCAGAGTTAAATGTAAATGCAGGTCAGGTAAACTGCAATTCATTTTTGTTTGATAATCCAAGTTTGAGTCATGATTTTGTTGCAGATGAAATCCACAGGTGTGGTCAGGAAGATTCCTGTAGACCAGTACAAGATGAATGTACTAATTCTGAAGATCTTCAGCACCATGGTTCCTCTCTTGAATACATCCTCAGGCAGATAAATGGGAGTCCTGGCATATATATGAGTGGTTCCGTACAGGGTGTAGAAATAGAATGGACCACTGACACAGGAGCCACAAGGTCAATCATATCTAAAAGGATTTTTGAGAGAATCCCCAGAGAATCAAGACCACAACTAAAACAGTCAAATGCATTAACTAGTGTTAATGGGGAACCCTTGAATGAGTTGGGTAAAGCCATTTTTGAAGTTCAACTGGGCCATGTAAAATTCACAGAGGAAATTATTGTGGCTGAAATTCAAGATGAAGCTCTTTTAGGATTAGATATTTTATTAAAAAAAGAAAATGGACCTGTTAAAATAGAATTACATGACAATTTCATTACTTTCAGAGGAAATAAAATCAAGGTCAGGCAACTGACAGAGAAAACTAGAAGGGTCTTAGCTGCAGAGAATTTTACAATTCCTGCATACAGTGAGTAATTAATTGATGTTTTTGTTGACAGGTTTGAAAGTGACGAGAATTTACCTTACTATGTATTTTGTATTGAACCTTCGGAAGATTTCAACAATAGATTTTCTCTTCTGATGGCGTCATGTTTGACAGACTTAGAAAATAAAGTTTGTGCAAAGATAAGGGTAATGAATCCCTTTAAGACAGATGTTATTATCAAACAAGATGAAATTTTAGGGGAAGCAGAACTTGTAGATCCTCAAAATGTAGAAGTGATATTGTCTTCAGAAAGCATCTCTGAACAAAGTCACCAGCAAACTAGAAGGATACAGTTGACTAAAAACTCCCAAAAGGAGAATAACTCTGCTCAATTGAACAATACTAAGGGAGATGGAAATTCCAATGTACCTGTTTATCTTACAGATTTATATGTCGGGAAAAATCTTTTGAAATGTGTGGTTCTTTCTTGCAGAGATCCAGCATGGAACAGGGTCCCTGTTTCCATATTCCTGGCCAGAGTTTGGAAACATGTGGCCTTGAGGGACAGGATCAATGGATAAGAGCAGTGGATACTAGTCAACAAACAGTCCAGAGTGAACCTAACGGACCTACAAGGAATGACTTTGCGCATCAATCTACAAGAAGATCCAGGTCTCCAGTAAGGCAGAGGAATGATCATTATCAAAGATACCAGGCAGAATTTAATAGGAGGAAGTAAGGAAATTATAGTTAAGATTAAATTGAATTTGTATTGTTAGTGTTTTGCATGATCTATGTACATTTGGGTAAACTATTTCAGTAGAAGTGGGCTAGGGGTGGATTTTTGTTAATACAGACATGACTGTATATGTTTATTAAAGATGTTATAACATATTAAGGTACCGTTGAGGTGAACTTGATGTGTATTATATAAACTTTTATGAGTGAATTGATGAGCAGTTTACATGTTGATAACTTGTTATGAATGCTATTTTGCTATTAATATTCACAATCTCATGAACTGTACATATTTATCATTTTTTTTACTTGTAATGGCATTGCCATAGTATTATTATTCATGAGGACATGAATCTTTAAACGGAGGGGTAGTGTAAAGTTTGGTCATTTCAAGTCCCCATATTTTTTATTTGTCTTTAAATTACAAAGCTTGGCATATTCATTTAACACTTTCTTTGGTTCACACTTTGAGTAATTTGATCATATGTATTGCACATTTATTATGTGATGTTCTGAAATTGGATTCACGACTTGTAATGTCATCGTATGCAAAGTGAAAGTAGAATGAGTACATGTAATACATGCATATCCTTTCGTATTTAATGATGTCCTTGTTGAAATAATTGCATACATGTTGTTAAAAGAGTATGGACCACTAGATGTTTTGTTTAAATTACGTTTTTCACTAGTATTTTACCTGTATTGTGCAGACATGTGTTGTAGGCTTGCAGACAGTCTATTTTTCTATTAACATGGTGGCGTATTGCATTACTTCCGGTTTATTTTTCTCTTGATCCGCGGTATTATTAATACGCCCTTGGGGTTTTGTAAAGAAGTAAAAATGAACAGTTATGAGGTAATTGATTAATTAATTATTGTTGAATGAATGAAAGTCAAGTTATTTTATGGTGAAATACTTATTATTGTTCGAATTATCTTAATGGAACTATTTTCCGTATAAGATTTTCCGTATTTTTCGTATATTCCGTAAGAATTTATACGAATTCGTAAGAGTTTTGTATACGAATTTTCTCTAGAGTATAAAAGGGGAGATTCTTCCGTAAATCGGGGAGTCTGCTATTTTTGATGCTAGGGTTAACGTAATTATTTTGGGCTTTTAGACGAAATTGGTAATTATTTGCTAATTGTTAATTGTAATTCGGTAATTGGTTTAATTTAATTGGGGGAAAGTTTAATTTTAACAGCTTTTGGGGATTAATTTACGATCATATATCTTGATTATTCCAGGATCCGATCGTATCTGAATTTCCAGTTGTTAATAATCTTTTATTCATTGATAATTAAGTTTAATAGATAGGTTTCAGCCATATATTTCGATTATTTCGAGATCCGGCTGTTTATTAGGATTTATTTAATATTGTGAAATTTGTCAGTAAAAAGGGTGGTTAAAAGGCCTGGATATTATTATTTATCTTTGCATTAAAATTGTTCATGTTGGTTTTGCAGACTCAATAAATTTATAAAACTTAAATTTCGAGTTTAGTGTTATTGACTCAGTGTTTAAAAAAGGAGTTTACTCCCGTCTTCTAGAACCACTATAGCAATACTTAAATGAGATAGTCGTTGGACGCTATCTCGCTACAATTTTTGGTGTCAGAAGTGGGATAGCCATTGAGCGCTATCCCGTTACATAAGTATTCCTTAGGGCTATATACAGAGTAATAACCACAATTCGTGAAAATTTTGCGTCGCTAAGAAAGAGTTAATGACTGTCTCACGAAAATAAGGTGTCGCAAAAATTAAGTGATCTCCAGTATAAGGTTATCATGTAGAAATACTCATCAGTAGAGTCACTTTCCACCAGGAAATGGATGGCCCACTGTCACAAGAATTATCAAAAAAAAAAAAAGTACACAACTTTGTTGTCGCAAGGAGAAAGAAATGGTACATGTTCAGCAAACTGTAAATCACGTTTAATTCTCGTGAACTTAATTTTCGCATTATAGAGGCATTGTGCTCTCGAAAGTTTCATTTTCGCGTACATAAGTATTCCTTAGGGCTATATACAGAGTAATAACCACAATTCGTGAAATTTTGCGTCGCTAAGAAAGAGTTAATGACTGTCTCGCGAAAATAAGGTGTCGCAAAAATTAAGTGATCTCCAGTATAAGGTTATCATGTAGAAATACTCATCAGTAGAGTCACTGTCCACCAGGAAATGGATGGCCCACTGTCACAAGAATTATCAAAAAAAAAAAGGTACATAACTGTGTTGTCGCAAAGAAAGAAATGGTACATGGTCAGCATACTGTAAATCACGTTTAATTCTCGTGAACTTAATTTTCGCATTACAAGAGGCATTGTGCTCTCGAAAGTTTCATTTTCGCGTATATAAGTATTCCATAGGGCTATATACAGAGTAATAACCACAATTCGTGAAATTATGCGTCGCAAAGAAAGAGATAATGACTGTCACGCGAAAATAAGGTGTCGCAAAAAATTAAGTGATCTACAGTATAAGGTTATCATGTAGAAATACTCATCAGTAGAGTCACTGTCCACCAGGAAATGGATGGTCCACTGTCACAAGAATTATCAAAAAAAAAAAAAAACGGTACATAACTGTGTTGTCGCAAAGAAAGAAATGGTACATGGTCAGCATACTGTAAATCACGTTTAATTCTCGTGAACTTAATTTTCGCATTATAGAGGCATTGTGCTCTCGAAAGTTTCATTTTCGCGTACATAAGTATTCCTTAGGGCTATATACAGAGTAATAACCACAATTCGTGAAATTTTGCGTCGCTAAGAAAGAGTTAATGACTGTCTCGCGAAATTAAGGTGTCGCAAAAAGGTACTTATTTTGCAAAACCTCTTCGTATTCAGTTTCTGTCTCTATTGTATTATATCCATGCAATGTGCTCGCGATCGTTTTCACTTTATGCCATAAATAATTAAAATCTAAAACCTACATATGCGCATTGTAAAGATATTATTTCCCTATTTTGAATTGTTAGGGAAGTGTATCAATAATAAGTATACCCTTTCAATATCCTTTTTGTCTTCCCGTCGTAAAAAGATTGCTGCTATGACGTATATTACGAGAAGAGCAATAACGGTTCCATAAACAGCTGCATTTGAAGGATCGAATTTACTCCACACAGTGTTGAAATCAATCATGTTGGGCGGTACGTAGAAAGTGGATGCAAAAATACTCCCTGTCGAAGGGTTGGGGCATCTGCATATTGTTTCGTTAAGAGTACTCATTGGTAAAACCTGCATAAATAACATAAACGTTAGACTTAGCACCATACAGTAGCAAAACTAAAAAAAAAATAATTCATGAATGAACCTTAACATTGCAGGATACATCATATTTAATATCTTTCTTTTTCAGATAGCTAACATTTGTCATATTCAAAAAAATGTCGGCCGTTAAGATACCGTGCATCCTTTGGAAACCCAAGCATTTGCTCGTGCGTCCCACGATCTGCAACCAGTGGTGACGATAATAACACTAAAATTGGCTACAACATCTTCTAAAGTGGAGTTGTTCGAACTTGCGGTTGTTAAAGGTGCCTGGCGCTTTTGCCTGCTTCTTTTAGCAAAAGAGCTGTAATCGATCTCTATTTAATAAACAAAATTTTGAATTATTTTATATAGTAAAGCTCTAATGCAATGTGATTCAAATCAATTATTTTTTTAGATCATTCAATCTCAAATCGGACCAGACTGGAGTTTGTGTGCCCTTTGATTCAGTTTCACTGTATAAAAACTTTACATGTACAGATACCTCAATTTTCCTCCACATTATTAGGGGTACCGACACTTCTATTTCTCCTGATAAGAGGGGAGGAACAACAGTTTAGATTCATTAGAACATGAATAGGGAATTAAAACGAGAAAGCTTTTATATTCTTATTTGTTTTAGATGGATTGGGGCAAACATACTAAGCTTTTAAAAGGCTATCACTTTTGTCAAGGAGGAGATAATATTAGTATCCAAATAAGTAAATCAAGCTCAATTTCTAATTTCGTTGTCAATATCTAATAAATCAAAACTTAAAATGTTTATTCTGTGGAGGCATGATGGGATTTTCACATAATTTTGAAAAAAAATCCATCTTGGCGTATAAAATATTGATACATCTTCTTGTATATCATCATCTCCCCGTTGATGTAATACTATAATGACTTATGCTGCACAAATAATATATATATTTAAAAAAACCAGTTTTTCTTATACTTACTTTCCAGTGGCTTGAGACCAATATAACATGAACCTTTGTGACATAATCCTTGTCGAATAAAAGTTTTGAATCCATAACCTGACCAATCATTCATAGTTAATGTCTTAGAAAAATCGTAAGATGATGATTTTGGATACGTCACACCCCCTAGATACAAGGTATAAAGAGAATGGGTCCTCTTATCACTAGGGTTCATATCGTGGGGTTTGATGTAAGCTATTGCTGCGTCCCCCTCGTTTTTCATTGTGAATGTGATATAAATGATTTTCTCCGGGTCATTGGGATCCATTTTTGGAATATAATCCTGATACAGTGTACTTCCTTTATTTTTGAATTTTACATCTGGTCTAATTCCACCACTGACATTGACTGATGTCACTTGAGATGTTACAGCAGAAGCTTCAGGATTTTCTCCATAAATATAGGGGTTCTTGTCATAGACAACGACCTATTTAAAGTCAAAAATATCAGTTAAAAGGTAATAAAATATTTTCAAAGTCTTCAAATCAGCACTTTTATTCTATGGTTGCATGGACCATATATTTCAGACATATTCTAATTTTGTTCAATATGTACCGGCGTTCAATATGTACTAATATTTCAGATACAAGTTAAATCAAACACAATATAAATGCTCTATTATTATTTTTCAGAAATACAAGACAGAAACATCCATATAACAACATAGAAATATGATGGAAACATCCATTATACTTCAAAATAATCACAGAGTGTTTCAATTTGAAGAATGTATTATTTGTGCTAGGATACTATAGCTAGTATCACTTCGCTAGTTTTTAGAATAATAATTCAATCTTTTTTTCTAATTTAAATATGTTAAAGTACCTGAATATCAAGTATTGTCTGATTGTCAGTGTGTGTGTCATTTCCATCTGTTCCAAAGTCCAGCTGTATTCCCTTTATATACTGTTCCGTCCTGTTCATGATACTTTCAATGGTGACCTTCTCAGTGCTAACATCCAGACCACCTTGGGACAGAAGAGAGGCATTTTCTCCTACTTCTTGCTGCATTAGTTGAATCTTTTTCATGTCTTCCAGTGCTTTTTCGATTTTATCTATGTTTTTCTCTGCCTGAAAAGTAAATTTCATTACTAGATACATTTTGAAAATATAAAGAAGTAGTGATGAAGTCCTCAAATTGTGATCCAAAAAGTATTTAACCAAAAGAACACAAAAAAACCACCCATAAAAAATTAGAGCTTCAAACGTACAAACGCTGCCTGTTTTTGTTGGTTTTTCTGTTTTTCGGTTCTGATTTGATACAATTTATCAGCTTTATCCCGTATTTCTTCAGTCGCCAGAGGTTTCTGTGTTGTCCCTAAAAGCTCTTCCTGACTTTGTTGTTGCTCTTGTTTCTCGGTCAATTCAGCAATGATGGAGTCTACGGTGATCACTGAAGTAAGATCCATCACAGTGGTGGGCAACATAGAGGTCAAAATGTTATTCAAAACCTTAATAGTGCCTGAAAATAGTCAACTCTGGAATAAAATATTGTCTATGTAAATGTTCACAAAACCATTTATTAGCAATTATATATTCTAAACGTTTCCAGAAAGTTTATCTGTCTTTTTAATATAAATCATTTTTCTTTTTTCGGGAAAGTGAACCTAATGTAACAATGTTATATTCACATCTGAAATCTCCATGCGTTTCATAAACAGAACTGGGATAAAGAACTAGGACATTACAATGTACTTACTGGATACAGCACTCTGCATGCTTTCAAGACTTTCCACGGGGAATGGCTTGATCTGAGATGTGTTCAACACACTCTCCATCATTTTCTTTGTTACTAAAGTTGAAGCTTCCTGTACAAAGAAATTAAAATGTTTCTTAAACGAAAACATTAATCCCTTTTAAAGCATTACATTTTGAAAACTTCGATAAATGAGTGGAACTTTATACCTATAAAAGGGAATCACAGAACATGCTCTTTCAAGAGTAGTATTAGTATTTAATAAATTGAACAAAAATATTTTCTCTTTTATTCTTTTAAACTCACCGCAGACTCGGTAGTAATATAGGATGGGCTTCGTGTGACACTCTCCAAAGCAGACGAGATTTGCTGTACGTCGGTTGCACTGAATTGCTTTGTAGTGCCGGGGACAGAACTGACTGTATTTAAAAGAATGCTGGTCATTTGAGCTGTTTTCTGTAAAATATAAATAAGAGGGTTTCAATCAGCATCAATTGGCTTTGTTTACTTAAAATATTACAATTATTTCTATGTGAAAGGAAAAGAGAGATGCACTTTTAAGGTACATAAACCTGAGGCGTTTACACCCTCGGATACAGTAGTATCTGCACTGTCGTTGAAGTACCTTTCGATAGAGAAGCGTGACTTCGCTCGTTGTGGAAGATGTCAGTGAGGATACACTACCAGATAAAATATCCTCCTCTGTTGTTCCCTGTGAGTCTCCCTAAAATATTGTAATACAGTTATTCATATCTTGACAGAAGCTGTTTTAAAAGTTTCTTCACATTCATTTAATTTTTAATTATGATTATGAATTGAAGCATTGCATTTTAATCTTTGTAGACTTGTTCCTAATTAAATATCAAATTTCTCATCGAACAGTCAAAAAATATCATTGATAAATATGTATGTAAGCACTCTAACACCCTTTTCATAATGTTTTCTTATTCATTTCCTTTTTATTTTTGGGTTAACAAAGAATTGAATAATTTATAAAACACAATTGAATATAACTGATTATAATATAATTGATAGGACAACTGTGAATACAGTATTCCGAGTCATTATTATGTTTGAAGGAAATGAAGATAAACTGTGTGACCCGCACCTCCGAGAAGTCCACAATATAGGAGGAGACAGAACTGACCAGTCTTACGACCCCCATATCATTACCACCCGCATTAGTAATGTTGAAGGCCTCCTCAAAGGACTCAAATAGCGAGTTGATTGCCGTAGTGTCAGAGCTGGAGTTTGGAGTGACGTTGTCCATTGGCATTACCTACACAATTAGACAAATACGTGAGTATGTTTCATTTATCTTCAAACCAGAAGTGCATGAATAGGCAGCAGCAGTTTCACAAAATAGTCTTTTTCCAGGAATTTGCACTTCGTCTCAATGACGAAGTGCAAATGATCACTGGACAACACCATAAAAGGAATTTTCCAATATTTTCAAACGAAGTAGCATAATATATGGATATACCTTAATATTTGTTTCAAAAATGGCCTTGTCTCCGATCCGATCATAAATGTGAACTCTGACAGTGACGTTATAATCATATGCTGGGTCTCCTAGCTGTAATGGGACGTCAGTAACAGTACTCTCCCCTACAAAATGTAAAAGTATTTTGTTTAAAAATATGTCTATGTATTTCAATCATTAAAACAAAATAAAATGTAAAGTCAGTCAATCAATCGTATGTTATATGAATATTGTAGACGTCTTTTTATGTCATTTCACGTGTAAATTTTCCCAAGATGGCCGGTTAATTTATGGTGGTGTTTATTTCATGATCATAGCATTTTAAATGATAATCTTTTTTGTGATTTAAACAGAAACAATTAAGGAATTTTAAAAATATGGATAAAATCATGGATTGTAAATGGTTTCATAATATTATATATTCTTATGATTTAATGTTCGCTGAAAATTCTTTGATCGCAAACACAAGGTAACAAAACCACCGTTTGGTAATGGTTAACATTTAGTATTTGATTAAATTTGCATACTCGAATGTTAAGATTTTATTGCATTACCTCCTCGGAACACTTCAGTTTTTACGTCCGTGATCCCAGTTGACAAGTTTCTTTTGGTTACTGTTTCATATAGGTAAGTTAGTGGTTCGCCATTTTTCTTGTCTCTTGTTAGATTTCGTTCCATGTTCGTGCCCTCGTCTATCCAACCAGAGCATTCAATGCTGAACTTGTCTTTCAAAGCCTTCCCTATATAAATGTTAAATATAGAAAATCTCTCATGATTTGCAGTTGAATATAATTTTTATCCAACGAGTTGTGTTTTTTTTATCATCCTTATCAGTAAGGGGATAAAAACACACAACGAGTTGGATAAAAGTCATATCCAACAAAAAATCATGGGAGATATATTTATCCAATGTTTAATACTTCACAACCAATTTTTTACACTGTTTTTATAAAGGACCCCACTTTATTTTACATCATCACACTAACGCAAAAGACAATGTGACATCATAACTGCACTTAACTATGGGATATCAAAAAATATCCAATTAATCATATTCGGATCCAAACCGGGATAAAGAGGTACACGTGGGATAAACATATATTTTTACGATATTCATATCTCCCTTAAGAATTGGTTTGTACTAGCACATGTATTTGATATAAAAATAAAATGCCTGTCTGTAACAAGACGTTTTGGGCAAGAGAGAATATATTTAATGATTTTCTTTTGTTAGATTTGTCTTCGTTAACTTTAACTAGGTTATTAAATCATCATTGCACTTAAAGAGCTTTAAATCACTATAGTGTTTGGTCGATGAAAATCATAATTAACAAAAATAAACATGTAAAAATGGGTCCATTCTCACAACATTAAGGGTTTTTGAGTCAACACATTGCGGAAATGTGATGACTTAGAACCCCGTGATGTTGTGAGGATGCAAGGTCTTTTGATTTGACAGATGGATTTCGGATATAAATAAGTTCGATCTCAAAAAGAGACACTCATTGATACCAGTAAGCACATTTGGAACTTGACAAAGAGAGAGAGAGATATATATCATCAATAATCTCGAATTTCGTTTAAATAATAAAATAGATATCTCATAATTGACAAAATATTGCTTTTCCAATAGGAAAAAAATATCTGTTAGAAAGATTATAATCAATAACCTTCCTTTCAGCAAGGCATGAAAGTAATCTATGAATTATAGAAACAAACATAAAATGCACTGATCCATAATCTCTATTACTCGATCATCATGAATGTTTCATTCAAACTTTTTCGACTCATAACGTAATTTTACCTATAAAAGCAAAGCATTTCTACAATGACGTTTCGAGTTTGGACATTTTTTTTTTTATGATTAATAAGTTTATACAGTTCAAAATGACATACACATAGGTATATATAGTTGTTAGGATCATTTTTAAATTTTGAACGTTCAAAGATGAATTAATTGTCTAAATATATTTCAAAATAAATATCAATAACCTTACTTGCGCTGTTCTTTTGAAGATTTTTAAAGATTTAAATACCCTATATATACCAATGTAAAACTCGTTCATTTTGAACTGTAAAAACTTAATAAATCACATTATATAATGAAGCTTTCAGATTTATCACTTTTTGGCCCTGTGGTTCTTGAGAGGAACGTTTGAAAATGATACCATTAAATTTTCGTTAATTATGAATTAAGCCCTTTAATCATTTGATTGAACATAAAAGCAAAGAGTACCGTAAAATGTTTTTTTTTTTGTGGTTTAAGTTGTAGTTTCAGTGAAACATTTAGGATTACGAGAGTTTTCGATCGGAAAAAACTCACGTAGGTTCTTGGGTCAGGTGAGCTAATAAGAAAGTAATAAGTAATTTATTGGATGGTATATTTTAAAAAGAAATGTTTTTTTAATATAAATATGAAACTTTACAATTTTACTTGAAATCAATTTTAGAGATGAATCCATTAAGATATCAGCTTCTTTTTTTTTTTACATTTACATGTTTTTTGTCAAAATAACTTTCGGTAATAATGGGAAAGACAATATCAAGGTTAACATGATGACTTTGAGTGCAACCCTGCCAACTATTAAAACCCTTTCTAAGGGCTGCAATCAACTGGATTACGAATTTATATTCTTAATTCTTTTTAATGCTAGGAACTTTTTCATTTTTTTGGCCATGAAGTATAATTTGTTCCTAGTACTAAATGGAGGTGATTACTTATTAGAAGAAAAATGTCACATCAAGCGCTTATCAATATGATCATTTAATACTGAAATTTGAATTACCTGTAGTCGGGGTCACGGAGCATGCTCCGTCGTATGGAGGGTAGTTGGTGGCTAGGTCCATGATGACAGTGCTAGGTCCTGTACGTGAAGCGACGCTTGTTACTAGAGTAACCGTGTATTTTTTACCAGGATCAAGTGTGTTTTCTTTTAGAACCAATGCTTGATTATCTATTCCTAGAAACAGGTAAGGTTGTATAGTGATTAAGTTGGATGATAAAAATGTGGGAAACTTCGATTTTAAATATTTTTTTTTTCGAGTCAAATTTAAAGTTCATTTTAAAATCATTTCGATATTTAGTGAGACTTCAGCTTATCAACAACTGTTGCAGATATAAACATTGAACAGACCGTTTGCTGTTTTTGAGAGCAGGTCAATAGAATTCCACGTTGAACCGTTAAATTCCTTCAAACTCCATTCGTAAGATGGATTCTCTGATTCAGTACAATCTAAACAATTCGCCAGGACATTCATTCTAGAGGTTACAGCCAGTTTTTCCTTGCAGTTGATAATACACCTGTGAATTTAACATGTAGAAGTTGACGAAACAAGAAAAAAAAAATAATCGTTAGCCATATGTTTTAGAAAATAAAAATTGCAAGGTCAACCAGATTTCTATGTACTTGGAACAATATTATAGCGGAATAAAATTGCCCAAACTTAAAGGTATAGTTTAAAAATTTCTTTTTGTTAAAATCTTACTCAAGTTTGACATTAGGTGGATCTCCCTCCAGAATGCTCAGCATCTGAGAATACTCTGTAGACTTTCTCCCATCACTGACGGACACAGTGACAATGTATCCAGGGGAGGTTGTAATATTAAGTTTTTTCTTCCCCTTTTCGGGTCCTTCTACAGTACAATTCCCAATATCTATTGTTGGACTTGTGTAGTTGTTGTTGACGATTATTTCAATCTCATTCAAGTCAGAAGTGTTTACACTGTTGAGGAAATGTTACGGATCAAATTGTATTTCTGCAATTAAGCTAAAAAGAAATCTACTCTACTATCTAGTTTGTTATATCAAAATATGTTTTATGGATAATGTATTCTCAGTGCAACTTAATCTTTAATTCTCATTTTTGGACAGTTTTAGTAGGTGACGAGTAGTAGAGGCCAATTCGATCCAATGAAAAAAAGATCAAATGTTAAGATAAGTACCCGGTATAACAAAAATTTTAAATGACCTACATGTAAGAAACATACTGAACAATTTTATGATCAATTTCTAAAAGGACAAGGTCAGCACTACAATTACCGCCTAACAATTGTTGACACCATGTAGACAAGCTGATACATAAAATGAGAAAAGCAGGCAGTGTATATAAGAATGCTAAAATAGGTAGAAGATGTGTCGACCCTAGATTTCAAAAGAAAAAAATACGGAAGGTGGCGTTTCCAATAATCAAGTGTCTGTACTGTAAATAAGCTGTTCAATGTGTTTATGTTTTTTTTATTGATTCTATACGATAGAGCATGCTCTACATGCGGTTTCAACTGCACGTAGAGCATGCTCTTGCGTATTGAATCCACTATTGGAAGTGAAGACCGGTCCTTCGGATGAGACCGTTTAAACCGGGATCCCGACTCACAGTATGTGTTAGCACGCAAAAGATCCCTCACTGCTCATTGACCATGAGTGCCTAGTATAGGACAACATCTAGAGATCTCCACTGGAAAGTGCATGTAGTGGCGTCTCCAAATGAGTGGAAAATGCTTGAGAGAGACGTTAAACAACAAAAAAAAAAAACCCAACCAAAACCGTTCAAACAGTATCTGAAACATGGCAACCTTTTCACAAACAAGTTGATGAAACAAGATGACATCAACAGTCTTTTTGAAGGTTCCCATTTCACGGGTTCTATGGTTGATAGAATGTTGTCAACAAATAAAATCTATCATTTTTGAAGGCGGACTGACGTTTTTTATACTAATCTACAAACTGAAATGCCCTATAATGACAATTAGCACATGACAGTTGTTACAGGTTGAGAGATGATACTTACTCCTCTATGAATCCCACATCTACCTTTGAAATTTCTAAGAGGTCCGTGTTTCTTTTGCTCCCTATTTGTATTGTTTGATCTTTGATGGGATTAGTTATCTCAATATTCCACATTTAATGTTAAGTATGTAACTAGACCTTTCGGTTGCATACTCCTTACAGAGATGCATTTTTACTGGAGGACAATTTTTAATGCCAGTTCCTAGCTGAAGAACAATGACTGACATTTCATTCTGTGAGCGTGTGTGTGACTTGCATAAATTATACAATCAGTTTTAAATATGCTTTTTTATCTTGCCTAGTTTTTTTCATATATCTCTGGATCATGTTATGAAAAAAAATGTTGACCCTTTCAAAACAATGAAGAAGAACTCACGTCTTGCAGTCCCACGAGAAGGTAAGGTTTTGATTCTTTCCAAATCCACCTTCGGCATCATATGACTCATCTAGAGCATTTATTTCAATCATTTCATCCATCTTTCTTGCTTCCTTCTTTGAACCACCCACTATGTAGGCATAGGGCGCTGGCTTGATGAACTGGACGAAGATTGGTTCTTTGATCCATGTTCCATCAAGAGAAACGTTCAAAGTCACTAGATATTTACCTTCTGCTATTGTGCCCCGTGGAAAAAACATTGTGCCTTTCGAAGGATTGATAGGGTTAGTGTATGGAAATTTGATCTTGCCTTCCTCACTAGTGTAATTTGAGAATATCTCCCATCCGAAGTCTGCTGTCTTTTCTACACAAATTACTCCCATTCTACTTGAAATATATACATCCTGAGATGTGTAAACTTTCATCGGATTTGAAATATCAGAATACTGTCGGTCAAAAATTCCGTTTTTTGTAAAACATGGATTCCGTGCATATACACTATTTGAAATTGGAATAGCTGTTAGATAGTTTGAACAATTTGCAGATAAACTATGGTTACCAAGGGTTTGGTAGGTATAGGGAAATACCATTGGCTCTGTCGGAGTTATATTTTGAACTTTTTCATGCAATGAATTATCGATCAAATCACCAGAGAGCAAACTGCATCTAACAAACGGAAACGACATGCTAGAAGTAATTGTAATAGTAACAGTTCCAGGTGGAAGGAGAACTGTCGTGTTACTGAATTCTATAACAAGTTTTCCAGTCATGTCATAATCTGCCGCCAAAGGTTCAGAAAGGTATACAATTTCTTTCAAACTGTCGTATGTTGCTGTGACACTCGGTAAATATGTACCATAATTGGAATATGAAACTGTACAAACACCAGCTGTACAAGATGGTACGTCACCAGAGTCAGAATCAAAGACAAAGCTAGGTGTTCCTTGACTACCGGTAGCAGTTAATGTGAACACACCAGTAGTAATGGGGGCTGCTTGTTTGTCACTTTTCAATGTAGTTAACCCAAGTACCAGAATCATTGTGATAGTATGTTGGACCCCATTATTATTCGTAAGCACAACACTAACGGTCAAATTTTCTCTTACACTGTAAATATGTTGTTTGTCAAATGTTGATTGTAATTCTGGTGATAAGATTGTACCATCCCCAAAGTTCCACTGAGCATTTATATTAGGAGGCATTCTGGAACAGTTGAATAATGTTAGCGCAAAGGCTACTTCTCTAGGAATCGGCTTGGGTTTAACTGGATGCCGATAGTCGATTGTAGGAGTAAAAACTTCTGTTGTCATGTTCATTGGAACTGGATTTTCCACTTGGAGTCCAAAGTAATTCAGAGTAAAGGTCCGTACAACTATAGTTGCTGTCTTTAGCATGCTGCTTATTAAATTTGAACAATTCGCCGTAAAAATAAATGTTCCGGCACTTGTGTATGTGTGAGACTTTATTACAGCAACGTTATAGTCAAAAACTGTGCTTTCATTTGTGTCTACCGTGGAATCTCCATAGTCAAATGTACATAGCACTGCATTGGGAGTAGGTTCATCAGCATTCATTACAATTGTAAAGTTCACGATTCCGTCTGGATAAGGAATCTCATCAGATGTTGGTGACAGAGTTGTGTTATCTGGCAACAAAGGTGCCTGGCTCGTCACTTGGTAAGAACAAACACTGACATAGAAGGGATTCCACGCAGTCATTGTAACATTGAAAGTTCCACTGTTATCATAAGTATGGTTCCAAGGCATGTGAGAATACGATGCAGATAGATTTGCATCTGTAACCTCGTACAAGTCGCCATCCCCATATGATATGGAAAAGTAAAAGTTTGAGTTTGGAGGCGATATAAAGTCAAATGAAAGGGGTTGACCTATTATACTTGCGAAAGCCGAACTTAAAGTAACCGAAAGTTGGTCCCAAATATATACATCTTTGGAAATAACGTACGAACCCAACTCGTTATAGAATGTCAGAATGACTGTATAATTGCCTTGGGAAGTATAGGGACGTTGAACCAAATAACCACTCCCTTGCAAAGTTGCTACGTCTGATAAATCCACAGTTTGATCCGTGCCGTCATCACCGTATGAAATGTTCACTTTTAATTGACCTTGAGGAAAATTTGCGGCAGTATTAGCAGTTATTGTAAAATTTACGTTTTCGTTTGTCCCAACCGCTGTGATTGGTGTCGTCACATTCATTCCGTTGACCCGGTAAATAGCCTCCACGAGCATCGAATCGAACGTTCTGGAAACGGTGTTTGCAGCTACTACAGTTACATTATGAGTTCCTGCGACGGTAAAAGTAAAATTAAGGACATAGTTGCGCGAGCCACTTCCCGTATGCTGCAGCAAACAGGTGTCATTTGTATCTAAAAACCACTCTGTTTCAACATTTGAGCCTGCAGTAAATGTGGCTGTGAATGAGGTTTGTTCTTGTAAAGGAAGGAATGTGTTTGTCCTTGAAATCTAAAATGAAATTATATCTTACGTAAATAAAAACTTGCTGGCTAAATCCAGAATCACAGTTTTAAATTAAATGATATTGATGAGTTCCTTTCATTTTAATATCAAAATAAGTTTCACAAAAAGTTTGAACAGGAAATAATTTTTGACATGATAACCTTTATCTCGCATAGGAAATAAATGATGTAACAGGGGAGTCTTACGTTTATGTCATTTTTTAAAATTTGATTCGACATTCACTTTAAATAACGATATTATATAAAAATGTTATTTTCATTCTAACATCAAAGTAAAAATTCAATTTCTTTGTGTTCTGAACGCGTCGTAAACAAGGAAACACGTAATGTATTACGAATATGGATTCTTAATACCGACCTGTTAATGAACTTATACCTGAAATCCAGAAATTGCTTCCTCGTAGAAAAGCACAACTTCCTTGTAGACATCTATGCCTGAGGTTCCGTCGTCCAACGTAAAATTTAGGAGATACGTCCCCCATCCATCGGTAACGTCTGTCGAGGTTATTGTGTATGCGATAGTTTTCTGTGTACTGTCTTTTGTGGCCCCCGTGGTGGACAGCGTAGTTCCAGTATCAAGACTGGCGGCGAAAGTGTACGTGGCTGTGTCGGAGGCTTCATACACTAAATTTACCACTACGTTCCCCCCTTCTTGCAACTCCACCAAGTTTGTCTCCCCTGCCGCCACTTCAAACGAGGTAGCAACTTCAAAAAGAAATAAAAAATCAGTGAACTCAACATTAAGCATCAAATAATTTTTTACGATTCTCTGATTTAGGATTTAATTGATAATAGAAGGAAATAAATGTTGAATTTTGTTTCTTTTACAGACATGATAGGGAACTTTACAAAATATTCCTAAAAATATAACTCATATGATGGATTTATCAGTATATATACTATTGGTAAAGAAGGTATTAATTTAAAAAAAGCTTTTTCATTGATTTTTGTTCAATGAATTTGATTAACATCAAATTAAATCAATTGGTACTCAGCAATTCAATAATCATTCTCATCAAATGAAACTGATGTGTAATTCAGTTTGATAGTTGAGCTGAACAAGTTATTGCTTATTGCTCGCAAAAATAAGAATTACTATTTATAGGGATGCATATACATAAACATATTCTGTTTGTTTATTTACTCTCAAACCATACAATGGTACATGAGGTACAAGAACATTTTTACATATATACAAAATACAAAGTCAAGTAAGGAAGAGTAGTATCAAATAAGAAAATAATTACTGAAAGCAGGCCAATATCATTTTAGCAAATAAAGACAGCTTTAAGAGCGAGTCAACATTTGTGGTGGACATAATTTTCTCAAACTTATATGTATTTACATGAGAGCAATATACTTCTTATCGATAAGTTTTACATGTCAAGACGAAAATATGGACATTCCATTACATAATGGCATAATGGTATGGCATCACCCAATGTATTATTGTTCCATTAATTACATATAGTCATATATACATTATCATAGTGTTACACAAATTAATAAACTTGAAGATAATATCATCAATGAAATTGAATCCAATTATTACTAATTGCATTTTTGCAATAATTACTCTCATTTAGTTGTTGATTATATTAATTCATAGACCCAGCAAACATAAGATTGAAGATACTACAGTGTATGGCACGTCTGCTTCACATTTGGATGTAACTGGAAAAAGACGTTAATGGTAAGCGAACAGCAAAGCTTTATGACAATCATGAACGTTAACTTTTCAAACGTCAATTTCCCACACTTTACAGCAATATATCCTTATCCCTGCATATGAGTTTTATAAATCTCTCAGTTTATTCGATAAATGAAATTGTATTTCTTAAACGGGGAATGTTATTGCAAACATGTTGAAGAATAAAAACCGTCTCGTTTAAATTCATCATTCTGCAAGTTTTATGACCGATACAATGACCATCTTTGCAAATACAATCAATCATTATCTAGGATGCTGACAGACGTTTTTCATACTTACTGTTTGGCCATTATTTATAAACTAAATTTTCGACGGATATTTCGCTTATCACTGAAGTATATTAACTATAAAAATTTTACTTATGAAATTTAAAGGAAAGCACATTTTATGAATCCCATTATGTAAACCTGATGCAAGTGTACTCTGACACAGGTAATAATGCAAGGTTGAAAATGGTCATGTATTAATCATTTACTGCACGACATACAGCTAGAATACTAGTATGTCAACATATGCATAGTGTAATTAAAAAATCAAAGCACAGTTAAGCACCTTATGTAAACAAAATCAGGTAACAATATCCACCATAAGATCTAAAGGTTACAATATTATGCATAAGGTTTACATGTACACCGGGTACAAAATTCTACAATAAATAGAATGCTTATTTCAACCCTTTATAATCTTGAAAATCGCCCAAGTCTTTCCTAGTTAAGGCATATGTCCGTACACGTGCCTTATACTTTTTTTATTGAGTTTGCCTTAATCAAAAAGTCAATAAGTTCATTACTGATATGTCAGAGATCATATACATAGAATGTATTGAATATGTGAACTGTAGACAAAATCTAAAGTTAGCTTGTTTTTTGTTTTGTTTGTTTGGTTTTTTTTTTGGTCAGGCTTCAGAACCTGAAAAATATTTTAAAATTTGATCTTATAGCTTATTTTAATTAGTTATTGCTTGAATTCAGCATTCATGTAACTTTGGGTAAACTCATCACCGACTCTGTATGTCTCTTAACACACGTCACTGATTTTGAAACAGTCTGTAAATAAGTAATTTCTACGTGAAAGTTCTTTTTTCATTTCCATTAAAGAATACAAATAACACTTACATGAGAAATTGCCGCATAACAAAAACAAAAGTAAATTAATGGTAGAAGGAAATCTATGTTTTGTGTTTTTATTGATTTGTAGAAAAATTTACTTTTCTCCAATTACATTACGAGTGACATCAATTTTGCATTGAATTTTATTTGCGGCTTTTAACTGACGATCAATAATCAACATGAAAGCTAATGATTAAGGAACTTGCCATCGAGCAAACATAATAGAAGTTGAATTTATAAAAAAAATTTGCAATAAGGATAATAATACTAATAATAAAGCCTTTATTCATCCAGAATGACATACTTTAGCAACAATGCTAGTTTTCAATATGGTCCTGCAAATATAACATACATACAGACAGGTATTAGTAAAACATAGTTAAAAGAAATAGAGTACATATAAGATTTAAAAAAAATAGAATTATAAGATAAAAAAAAAAATACTAAACAAGATTAAGACGCATGATGATATTCTCTAAGATAGTTTCTTTTAAAACATACAACACTTGTCGAATTTCTGATGTTTTCACGCAGTGTATTCCATATATTACTACCTGAAACTATGAAAGATCTCTAATGATACTCAGTTTTTGCCCTGGGTACATACAATAAATTTAAATTGGAATTTCTTGTTTGTCTTTGGCTAACATCTGATACATAATTAAAAACGTTCAAATAATCAGGCATCAATCCACGTAATACTTTATAAACTAAAATGGTTTTTCTAAAGATAAAGTAATCTGATAGAGGCATCCAGTTGAGTTTTGTAAACATGACAGAAGATGGCGTTTGAAAATTTCTGATGTTCAAAATGACTCTAGCAGCACGTTTTTGTAATATTAATAGCTTTTTCACATTTTCAACATTTTTCGGATTACTCCATATAGTACAACAGTATGTAAAATGAGGGAAAATCATGGTATTAAAAATCTTCAACAATGCATCATTTGACATAAAATATCTTATTCTTCTTAATATACCAATTTTCTCAGAGATCTTGCATAAAAGTGCTTCAATGTGACTTTTCCAGGATAAAGTTTCATCAATAATAATACCGAGTAATTTTGACTCTTGAACACATTCTATGACATGGTATTTACGATTTCGTTTTCGACATTTTGATTATCCTTGTGACGTTCCAACAAGCATACATTGAGTTTTAGACAAATTTATACTCAATTTATTTTGCTCAGTCCAAAATATACTCCGTTGCAGATCTGGGCAGAATGGGGCTTATATTTATTGGCAACGTTGTTTTAACACGCCGCTTCAATTTTTAATCTCACGATTTAGATTTCCTGCTGGTTTTCATCTTAAGTAATTAAACCACTTACCCAAAAATGATGCCAACAACTATATTATTCGAATAAGCATTGAAGAGTTTTTTTTTGCTTAATAGAAAGTCAGTACATACAAATGTACATCAATAAGCATCGATTTTGAATTTTTTATCAAATTATCCGACTTTTTTTTGGTTTACGACACAAACTTAACTTTATCTTCATCATTTTGTACCCTACCCGGATCAAAGAATGATTTTTTTTACATTGGTGTTATTAACCTGGAGAGTGCTTCTTGTCATGTTCGGGAAATAACCAACAATTTGTCGTCAAATCAGTGTGTAAATAATGGACTAACATTAAGTATGAAAAAAAGTCAGTCAACATTCAACTGAATGATAAAATTAATTTTCTGATTAGGTCATTGTATCGAACAAAGAACTTTCAAAATGATTAAACGAAATTGCTGATATTCTTGTTTCTACATATGTGGAGCATGTTCTTGCGTATCAAATCTGTTGAGAGATATAAACTTTGTTTGCAGGTGATGAAGGCACATTGCTGCATAAGTAAGGGAAGCTGACGATTGTAAATTTAAAGTCATCGCGGTTATTACAGAGCTTGATTACCATTAACGTCTTTTTCAAGTGAAAGATCCAAATATGAAAATAGATGTGCCAGACTATGTGGTATTTTTTTATTTCAAGTTCACCAGGATATATCGTATCAACATTAGAATGGAAATAACCATTGTTAATTGTCAATGCGTCATCGATATATCTAAATATATATAAAAAATATATCTTTAACAACAAATATTTTCTTCTTTTCACGTATAAGATTTTGGACATATTCTGCTTCATATGAGTACAAAAATAAGTCTGCGCTTATAACGGTCGGTATCCATGGAAATTCCAATAGGTTTTGGAAGACCTGGTCTCCAGAAACATTATAGACACGTACATATATCTACAATCAGAAACTCGATCATTTTTTATGTTAACTTCAGAGTACTTGTGTGTACAATCAGAATGTTTTTAACAAAATAATTTTGCAAATGACCAATGGCAAGGTAAGTAAATTTTCGCGTTACATTTTTTATTGAAAAAGCAGCTGACAATAATATCAAAAAGCCTTAACTTTAATTTATCGTGGGGAATGGTTGTGTGCAAAGTTGAAAAATCGAAAGTTTTTGAGCTGTTGATTTTAGTAAAATATTGTGATTTCAAATTTTAAAAAAAAATTCCTTGGAATTTTTAAGTATTCACATCTGATTTACACAACTTCTAGAACATATTGTTGCACAGCTCTCTTGAACTTTCTCCTTCACTAGTGTTAATATCTTATAATATATAATATTGTGACCTAACATTAACTTTATGCTAACCATCATGATTTTATCTTTCTTGTCTATCAAATTATTTTCAATATTGAATAAAAGATAATTTCTGGAAGTAAATGTTTGATTTATAGGGTGGTCAAAGTAATTAAGCCCCGCATTAAGAGGTAGAAAGCTTTCTATCACTCCCTTAATCTAATACTTCAGTAGACAACAAACAATGCAGAAGTTTGCAGACTGAAAAAAAGAGTTCCACTTTTCTTTAATGTCAAATTTGCTCAAATTCAATCAATATTGTGTGCACGTATGGATTGACATTTTCTCCAAAATATATTTTGAAGTAAAAGACAAATATCACATCGGTTTTTTTTTTTTTATTAATCGATACATTAATTGAACACAATGGCACTTAATGGTTCTAAACACTTCTTATTAATTTCATGGTTTACAATTCGTGTATATATCAAAGAAATTCATACATTATTCATAATCATTTGGATTTTAATGTGTTTTCAACGTTCTCTCGACACATCAATTAAATTGAAAAGGTATTTGATATTTGAAAAATAGTTAGCTTAAAATCATCATCCCACCTTTTTCTCTTTCACACATAAGCAAACAAATTCTGATTTTTAGATTTATTAGAAATCAATACAATGTACACATAATTAGTGAAAACTTTTCTATCGAATTCAAATCATTTTCGGAACTTCAAAAAACTATTATTAATTTACATTGCAACTTACATACTGGAAGAAAGATTCGCAAATTGGTCTGCGCATACATCGCAAGCAAATAGAGAGAGGGAAATTTTTTGGCCAATTTCACAGAGGTAATAATTTACAGAGATATACGTTCTGATCGAACCGATTACACTGATTAGCATACAGCATCAAAGCGTGAAAAAAAATTAAAAGCGGTAAAATTCCATTAAAAGATTTATTCTGATACGGATAATGATACAGAATGCAATTGCATCAAGCAAATCGGTTTCTTTCTTTTCAGGTATGCAAAATAAAAAAAAGTTGTTAGACATTTAAAAAACACTTGTGTATTGTTTTACCTTTGTTACAATGTTCTAGGATTTTTTACAAAGTGCGTTAATTTTGGGACCAAGTTAACGCGCTTTAAAAAATAATTTTGATTTTCAAAGTGCCTTAAAATCCCCCAAATTTATGCTTTTGAAAAAAATGTGCACATCTTTGTCATTATTCTGGCAAATTTGAGGTATGGTAAATAAACCTAATTTGAAACTGATTGGATGACCTTTGATCTGACGTCCCTACAGGATCTGAGATAGAGACGTTTCACATATGACCCTGGAGGATACGAGAAAATCGACAGAATGAGGCCAAAGTTTGTATTATCATTGAAAATAATTTTCCATAATACAACATGACGATCTTTTTCTAGTTATTTGAAAAAAAAAGTTAGAAGTACAAATAATTTTTCCAGCACAAGATGATGACCTTTCTTTTACATTCCTTCAAACTTTAAATAAATACTCAGTAAGTATTAAGATGTAAGATGGAAAAGAACATTCATTTCATATTTTTATTTTTGATTTGTGTTTGACTTTCATTCGCCAATTATAGTCAATTGGCTATTGTTGCTCAGATCAGCGATATGGACCCTGAGCATCTCTTCTATAATTGAAGAGGTTGCGCTGTTATTATTTTTTTTCCAGAAAAGCTTTCAAAATTTCATTAATTTCACGTTAATTTAAATCTAATGAGATAAATAGTAGTGCGTATATTTGGGTAGCAAAGATAAAGAAATGGGCTAATGGTTCTTCTAGCCGTCTCCTTTTTGATGACGAAAGATCAGTTCATCTGTTTGTTTTTTTTAAAGAATTTTTTGAAAAAAAGCTGTCTTTTAATAAAATCTTATCCCGAAAAAAATTATTTAATGCATATTTGTTTTAAATGTGTTAAGTAACTCCATGGTGAAAATGTATATGTACACTTTAACACACATTTTTAAAAAAAAAAAAAAAAGATCAAAAATCGTTGGTTTTGTCCCAGTTTTAACGAAGTTTGATTTTTTTTCAAACTACGTATTTTTTTCTTCAAGATTTTTTTTAGATCGATCCTCTTTCGTTATCTTAGCTCTTATCATTTTTTTCAGTTATGGTAATAATATGTTTTTTTGTTTTTTTGAACAGGAGAGGTTCTGGTGGATTATTGACTGGCCATCATCAGGAAACACATTTCTGTTGAAATTAACCCTACAAACTTAAATTAGAAAACTAATGCAAGGAATAGCTTATCAATCTTATGTTATACACTCTAAATAGAATATGCACACCAACTTTGAAAAATTTATTTTTTAAATTAAGATTTTTTCAAAAATCAAATACAGGTAACTCTCCATACCTCTAAGTCCGCGGGACCGAGGAAAAATTTTGAGAGATCAAGAGTTCGAGTTTTCTAGAGTCTGGAATTTTCCGGGTTTGTTTGGCAGATTTTAAAATTAGTCTTACCGGATGTAATGATTTTCATGCAGTGCTTACTTTTCATACGTGGTTTTTATAAAATAATTTAAAAGAATAATACTGTAACATTCATTGGATATTAATTTTAAGTTCATGCATTCCTTATATAGAGTAATACCGAGGTCACATTTAAGCCGATGGTCGAACGACAAAATTTTTCTGGTCTTGTCGGTTGAAAGAACATGATCGGCGACACGAGTATCGGGCGACACGGAGCAGTCACATTAATTCCTAGGAAAACCGATGACTTGGATAAATAACACAAAAATCTTTAGAAATCATCAATATTTTTCATAGATCTATATTCATATAAGTGACATGAGTAATGTTTGCAAGGCAAAACGGCAGAATGTTGTAAGATTGTGAGTCAATGTGGAAAATGTGCGCAAAATTGTGTATAGAATTGCATAAAAACGACAGATGGCGCATATCTAAGCAGCAGCGAATACTTATGATATCTTTATGTCTTCCGGATTTATTATTTATGTCATTTCCGTTCAAAAATATATATACATGTATATCAATCAATGCATCAAAATTTTATTTGTGTGAAGTGTCCTTAATAGGTTTATTATTCACAAGTCGGCCAATCGTCGCCCGATCATCGAGTTCTGAGCTACAGTTTGATTTTAACCGTCGGTCGAAATTTTGGACACCCTTATTGTGGAACGACGGACGACCGACTTAATAAACTGACCGCTGATGGTCGGACGATTATCGAACGTTGGTTGACGGATTGTTTCAATTGATGAAATCGGCCATCGACGCATAAAAAATTATAACTTGGACCGATGGACACAAAATTGGTCGGCCGACAAAATAGAGGTCAAAATCAGGCAAGACAATGGCCGATGAACTGCCGACTGTCATCTGAAGAATCCAATTTTTGCTTCAAAAACCGTCGGTCGTTGGTCGTTTTTGAAGTCACATTTCCAAAACACAAAATTATTGACGACCGAAGGTTTTTTTCCAGAAAAAAAATTAACTATTTGGGCGACAGTCGGAAGTTCATAGTTGTTGTCTTGTACGATTTTCACCTCTTTCTTAATTTTTGTCAGTCGACAAATTCTGTTTTTGCCTAGGTCACATTTATGTCGACTAAATTTTCTCGTATCGTCGGCTAAAAAAACATGATCAGCGACAGTAGTATCGGCGACTCAGAGTAGTCAAATAAATTCTTAAAAACACGGTTTTTTTAAAAAATCAAATAATACTAGTAGACCAACAGTTGCCCTATCTTCATTCGCTAAACCAAAGTTTGATTTTCACCGTCGGCAGACATTTATAAAAGCCCAATTCCTCAATGTCGATCGACCGACGACCGACTTAACGAACTGTCTGGGTTTTTTTTTTTCAAGTCAGTCGTCGGTCGGTCGACATTTTGAAAAATGAGTTTTCAGAAATTTTGGCTGAAGGGGAAAATTGAACTGCTGCCCAGCAAACAATAATAGGGCTGTCGTTGGCAAACTCATGAATATTTTTACTTTTAAAGGCATGAATTGATATGGAAACCCTGCGTTGATCAATCATGTTATTTTAGCTAACGATACAAAAACAAATGGTCGTCCGACCGTCCGCTTTGACCTAGGCATAAAAGAGCACAGCGGCAAATTTTCTACTTGAGAACCATGTATAATTTGTCAAAATTATTTTAATTCATTTTTTATTATTCCATAGCAATTATTTTAGTCTAAATGTTAATCAAAACATTTATTCATTTAAAAACCTTAAATCCAAACAGGACTTTTACATTTTCATCCCGTATTTATAGACTCTTTATAAATACATTGAAATAAAATCAAAACACAACTCCCTTGAACATGAAAACTTTTTGCTAGAAGTGAAAAATTTATTAAGTAGTTTTGCTGGGTAATAACAAAAGATATCATCATAGAATCAAAAGAAATATCAAAACATATATTCTCCTCTCTTATATAATTGAAATTCAAGTTCAGAAGAGGGCTTATTAAAGATTTTATTTAGTGTTACCAAAGACAAGAAGTTTTCACGTTTTATGCAATAAGAGTATGAACAAGATCAAACAAAGAGGAAACTACAGAAGAACAATTTTCATTTATAATCTATTGTTTATTCATCCATGTCTTTGAACATAGCAAAGTATTGCGTTGATTTAAAAACATACTTTATAAACAATTTTACGTGATATAAGGCAATTAAGTACAGCAGTAGCCCTACGTTTAATAGGTATGGTTTATCAAATGTGTGAACTTCAGTAAGGAGAGATAAGGAACTGTTAAAAATAATAAAGCATCCTGAACATGATTTTCCCAACTTTATTAATGTGAAAGAAGTTAAAAAATGTATGTCTACCAAGCTGTAAGTCGGATTCAGTTTTTCCTAATCTAGTGTTTAACTGTGCAGAGAAATCTGATTACATTTTTCCAACTTTTGATATAAGTAAAGGAAAATAGCCACCGAGGCGAATGTTCTACAAGTAGATTAATTTACAATTTAAAGCAGTTTATCTACATAATGCTACAATCGATTTTTAAAGGTAAAATTGCTTGTTAAAAATTAGAAAAGGATCTTTTTTTAAGTTTGCTTTATTCAGACTGAAATGCATATTTGATTTATTTTACAGCAATTTCTATAATATATAATTCAATTTTCCGTTACTTTTTTTACACTGACAGGTCAAGGCCATTTTTTATGCATTAAAAGAAATGAACACGTTTTCAGTTTAACATTATTTGAATGGTTATAAACATTAACTATTTAAAAATATGACTAACCACGTAAAAGCTACGTAAAGTATTACATATTATATACAATTTAATATTCAATTCAATGGATAGCTTAAAGATTTTCGCAACTACATTATTCATTGATGTCATGGATATTTATTTGGCATTTACGTATCTGAAAATCCAAATAAATAAAATATGACATGTTTGGTTTTTTTTTTTTTTTTTTGAACCATCTGGATATAATTGAAAGTTGTATAAATAGTTCTATCCAAAGAGAAATGAGACTAATGTTAACATATATATAATCCACAAATAAAGCAAGATCTGATTTAGGCCTTTCATAAAATTTCTTTTTTCAATTTTTGGATTTGCTAAACATTTGATGACATATGATACTAAAGCAGAATGTTTGGATTGATATATGATTTAAATTCTACCTCTCAGCCAACGCCCTGATAAATTCATGCATTTCTTTTATCATTGTATCAGACTTTATCTTTTATATGAATTAATTTAAAAAATCTACGCAGTTTAAAATATCTAGTGTACTTATATAAACTACTAAAATTGTATTTGTTTTCATACATAATTTTTAGGGAAATTTTTGTATCATATCTTCCCTTAAGTTAGAAAAACTACATTACATTAAATTTATATGTTTTAAAATCAGAGCATAAGCGATAATGCAATTAATTAATTTTTTTTTTGCTACCTTCATGTTAAATTTATGTTTTACTCAATCTTTTCGGGATGAGTACATGAACATTCCAGTCCAGATGCTGCTTTGTATTGTTTTATGGGCTTTAATATTGAATACTGTTCGTTATCTCCATATCCTTCATCGGTAACTCTCCATATTTTTTGTTATAGAAAGTTATAGAAAGTTGTTGAATAAATATTCTCATAACAATGAGCCGTTTTTCAGTAAAAGGGAGAATTTACAGGTAACTTGGTCGATTGTCCCAAGCTATAAAATGGGCAATCAAATTATCAGATGACGTCACAATCAATTGAGTTATTATTATGATATACCCTTAGTCAGATATCACTAAAATCAAAGATATTAAAAAATATCATCGATTTATTAATTTGTAAAATGTCAAAGGTAAAATAAGCCTAAACTATAAGACACGATATAATTTCAATTTTAAAGATTTGCTGATAAAGAGTCAACTCGGTTTAAGAATCAGATCGAGGGTAGTTTCAAATCAAAATAAAATAATTTGATAAAATTGTGGAGATATTACATGCATGGTACTGAATGCTCAAATGCTTTTAAATTTGCTTAATCTATTACAAAAGATCTATGCAAATGCACCTGCTTATCTCTGTCATAAACAAATATTAAATTTTATTACATTTTTAATAGCTCCTATTCTAGTGAACATATGGTATCAAGTATCTATTGATTTTTCTTAACAACTCTCTTGTTTACTGCATTTGGATTTCAAATGAGTTAATTAATTATTTACCGTGATTAAAATCGTTAAATGAAAATTTTCACAATTTCTAGGTGTACCGTGACTTCGGCGTAAGTTTTAAAATGCCAAGGACCTTTCGGTCAGAACATCGAACAAATTGAATCCAACCCTGAAGAAACAAATGGAGAAGGATATGGAGATAACGAACAGTATTCAATATCAAAGTTCATAAAACAATACAAAATAGGAGCAGAGCAAACACGGACCTCCAAAACATCAGATGCGGGATCAGGTGTCATGGAGGAGTGAGCATCCCTGTCAACCGGTCACACCCGCCGTGTGCTCCTTGTCATTATGGGCAAATTACGGGAAAATCCATAGTCAATTCAGTAAATGAATAATGGATTAACAAATAGAATGAAAATCGTCAGTCATTATTTGACTCAATGATAAATTGTATTTGCTGACAAGGTCATTGTATAGACCAAAGAACTCAAGGAATGATAAAATACTGGTTTCATCACCTTGATTGTCAATAATTTACCTCGTTTTAGAAATTATTCATACATAGAACATGCTATTGCGTATCGAATCAACTGATATATAAACTCCGTATGTAGTTGATGAAGGTATATTGCTGCATAAGTAAGGGAAGTTGAAGATAGAAAAGTTAAAGTCAATAATAAAAAAAATTGTCAACTCTAAATTCTCTAAAAAATAGACCAAATATTTAATTTTACTATTAACAAATATGTTTCCTTCAAAATGAAAGTTATTCCTAGGGAATAATTTGGAAAACATTCTAGAGGAGAGAATTAAGTCTGAAATATTTGTAGCCCTAATGACTAAAGACTAGAAAAAGCCTGTTGGGGTTATTTAAAGACTTTGTTCTATTTTAATAAACATTGAATAAGCTGGCGCCATTGATATTCAACTTGAAGAACTTTAATCCATATATACATATGAATATAAGTTATTTAAAACTGACAAAACATTGCAAAAAAAAGTTTTATGTACAAAAATAAAATTCAAAACTGTGTCAGACAGGAAAGGAAATCTGATACAACTCCATGAAGCAGGGAGAAGTTCTTATAACTACACTCTTTTCAAGACAAAAAATCACTTTGTTTTGAATATTTAACAAAGAAAAACAACAAAGAATGATAAAATGTTATTCCCCATTTAACAAACAAACGATATCATAGGTCAGGTTCAAAAGAGACGGTAAAACACGAACAAAAGTCAATAAGTTTTTAAATAAAAACTAAAAACTAAGTGATTTTCACTTCCCATGTGTCAAAACCAAAATTATTTTGAAAACTTGATGGATACACTGAAATTACGAAAATGTATCAAAAATTCTTGACTCAAGCACTTTGCTATGCCTATCTTTTACTGTAACTGGATAAGGTTTATTCTGTTTTTCAATTCTTTTTATGAAAAGATGACGGTTTTATGTATTATATATTAATTTTCAATATTCAGTTATAAAACCCATTTGTATTCAACCTTGTAAGGGATTCAAGAAAACAGGAACAAAATTGTTATCATAAATAATGAATTGGTTGTAACCATCAAAGAAAATGAATACGTAACCCATAAACTGTCACAAAATGTAATCACTATATTTTTTAAAGCTTAATATTAATGTTAAGATTATGGTTATAAGTAAATTAAAAAAATATATTTAAAAAATTGAAATAAAAAAATTAACAACAATACTATTTTTTTAAATTAGTAAAGTTTTAATTTATCTAAGGAAACATCTTTTCAAATCTATTTTTATAGCATGAAATAATGCAAAATTAAAATATTAAGGAAGTAAATTACTTATTTTGAAAATGATCAAGAAGGGAAAAACAGTCCGGACTAATGACAATGTTATTATTATTTTTTTTTGTAATTGCTTACCTGCATTTGCCTGTTGAATGATTGTTGCTATTAAAAATATCTCTAAAATTAACTTTTGCATATTAATTGTCCTTTCAATGTAATACGGTTATCAATCCATGGTGTCTCCTGTTTTGAATGAAACGTCCAACTGTACGTGTCTTATTTTTGTAAAACCTTAACTGTGTTTATGCAAAATTGAAAATAGTATTTCAATATCCCTTCCCAATTGGTTAATGATTCTAAGTGGATGAGAATAAACGGGGAATCGGCAGCTGCTTCTATATGTTGTCATCGAGCGGGTTTTCAATAGTTTGAAGGAATTCCTATTGATTATTAGTCTGGTTAAATCCACGCTTGGTGAAGTTTAGTGAGAATATACGGCTTTACATATCATTGCCACTAAACCTATCTCACTTGAAAAGTGAGAAGTTGAAGAAAAAAATCGATATCCGTTAATTATTGTTACAATAATTATTTCAGAGTTAAATCACATGTAAAGGATAGTAAATAGACTATAATTTAATTGGAAATGTTTTTTATAACAAATGTTTTACCTATCTAAAAAACGGAAAACTTTAAAGATGGTTCAATAGTGATTTTTTTTTAAAATATCAAAATAGAAAGAACTGGTGATAACAAAATTAATACTATTTTTACCAATGTTATATGAAATATATATTTATAAAAACTATGACACAGCAAATAGAAATCGATCTCATATGTTTTGTAAACAATACAAATAAGTCCATGAACCCATGGAAACATCAGACATGAGTTCTGGTGTCTTTAACCGGTCAAATTCACTAGTGGCACTTGTAATTAATTGGAAGTACGGAGTAAAAAGCGTTAAAACTTTGACTTAACAATTGGTATAAAACATATCTGTAAAAATATTGAAAAAGTGAATCAGATAAAGTTTTACAATCTACAATAAATTATTAATAAGCTTTTTATGTTTTGCTTAAACATCCAACTGCAAGCGTAATTGATTTAGCTTGTTGGGGGAAAAACCTGCAAATGAATGTGTTGATTTGTTAATACAATTTAAAGTTTTGCATTTCTGTTAATATTTTTGGAATATACAAATATGTTCCAAAAGAACATCACATCTACTTCTAAAAGTATTCACTCTTTAGTTTGTTGGGTATGCCAGGGCAAAGCCCGTTATGCATAAATTATCGCACGTTTCCCCCTATCGTTGATGTCCCTGGCATACCAAACAAACTAGACAGTGGTTCCTTGTATTTCCATTTCATTGTGAAATGAAAAATGAATGGTAAAGTCACTTTATTTTTATAAAAAATGTTTCCTAATAGACGCGGCCTCCCATGTTAGTTTCAAAAATGTTCGCCTACTGACGTCCTACGAGATCTACATGTATATTAGGCTTTTTTAGCTCCTGACCTTTCGCTTGGTGAAATTTACATTCCGGTAGAATTATTACGAAATCAATTCATCTAACTTTCAAAGAGTTACCATATAGAAAGCAATTAGAAATGGAAATATACTGATATTGCCTTGGAACAAAAGGAATTATTTTTTATATCCTGGCTTTCCGATTGGGATTGAGAGAGATACGTGATATCCTTTGTGATATTTTAATTAAATGTTGAAACTTACTGATGACTTTGTTTTCACATTAATATAATTCGTATTTGATTACCAATTTTGTCAAAACCTCAATGGTATTTAAAAATAAATTTAATAAAAAGTAAAAAAGGCATAAAGTTACTGGAAGTAATATTTTACCGTAGCTTTCGTAAGTTTAGGAGAAAATTTTGATAATCATGCAGTTAATATATACAATATCGATCGAACCAAAAAAAATATATAGAGTTAATTTGCCTATTTTTGTAAGAAATTAAGAAAATTTAAAGGATTTTCAATATGATAACATCCTCCAACTTTCTGGGTCAGATGACCTTGAGTGATGAGTATATAAATGTATTCAATAGGAACCCTTTAATGGAATATGATGACGTCTAGCATGAATGAAGTAAACGTGCAATGGACGCCAAAATAAACAAATATCAACAATATTTGATTTGTTAACAATTGAAACAAATTGACTACAGAAAAAGTTCTAATATATTTGATAATTAATGTTCAATAATGTCTACTGTATGATTTTTCCAAGTCTGGAAATAAATCAGATGAATAAAACAAGCAGTCCTGTTACAATGTAAATAATCAATCAATCTACATCCAAATATAATAAAGTGTTCATTTAATTTTCCGGTTTTATGCCCGTAAATACGGAGGATATACTCTTCTTTCAGAAATTCAATCTTGATGTTTTGAGTGGCTCTTGCAGTGAATCGAAAGAAAATAGTGTGTTAATCCAATCAAAGGCTGCTTCATTGTACACTTTAATTCAATATTTTAGTTTGTCAATTCTATATCAATTATGACTAATTAATGAGGTGGTGCTTGGAAAAGTTCATATGACAGATCTATGTAGCATCTAAACAAAAAAATACAAAATAAATAAAACTATATATAGATTAACATTTGCAAATATTTTTTTTTAAATGAGAAGCATATCTTTAAAAGAATTTGCATGGCTGATCAAAATCCAAAAGGAAATACACAGCATTTTTAATGTAGCTGAACTTCAAGTTTACATAAATAGGTTTCATATTATATAAAAAAGAATTCTGCAAGAATTCTCACGAATGTGCATTAAATTTGTTACTAGCTGTAAATGCAAAGTAAAACAATGCATATTAATAGTATTCACACAACAGTTAATGCTAATTCAAAATACGTGCTTTAAAATTTGATTGGGCTTCATTTCGATAATTAGAGATATTGACAATGTATTATGTACTAACAATAGTTGCTTTCATTTATATGTCGGTCCGATATATCCCACTGAAACTGAAATTAAATACGCCTTAGAGTCTTCATCATTTGTTTCACATTTAGATGCGTAACAGACTATAGACAATAAGCACTAACTTGCTACTACTAGTATACTCTATGAAAAACGAAATAATATAATCTTTTCCAGTCAACTTTCCTTATTTATGACGAAATATCACATAATGACCTGTATATAGTGTTAATATCTCCCAATTTATTCAATATACTAGAGCAAACTTCAAGTATGATCATTTTTAAGTTAAGACAGGTAACTGACAGATAAGTTTACGTTACTTGGATTCCAATTTCCTCGTTTAAAGACGGTATTTCGTGAACTATATTACCGTTATAATGACCTAGTTAGAAAATATAATCTAGCATTGTCTCGTATTTTGACTGATTTATTTTTTTTCCAATTGTTAGCCTTGGTTTTATACGAAATTTCGCTACGGAATGTTCTGTCTATTTGATAAAAAAATATTGTCTACAGTTGGTATGTCTGATCAACAGGGGATGTTTACTCCTTCTATGTACCCAATTTCATTACTTGTTAGCTCACCTGAGCCGAAGGCTCAAGTGAGCTTTTCTGATAAAAATTTGTCCATTGTCTGTCGTTGTTGTCGTAGTCGTTGTCGTTGTAAACTTTTCACATTTTCATCTTCTTCTCTGAACCACTGGGCCAATTTCAACCAAACTTGGCACAAAGTATCCTTGGGTGAAGGGGATTCAAGTTTCTTCAAATGAAAGGCCACGCCCTCTTCCAAGGGAAGATAATTATGAATAAGAGAAAAATTAATGGCATTTAAAAAATATTTCTCAATAACCACTGGGCCAGGAAAGATGAAACTCATGTGGAATCATCCTCAGTTAGTGTAGATTCAAGTTTGTTCAAATCATGACCCCCTGGGGTAGGCTGGGGCCAAAATCGCCGATCAAAGTCTTACATAGGTATATATAGAAAAAATCTTTATAAATCTTCTTCTCAAGGACCACTGGGCCAGGAAAGATGAAACTAATGTGGAATCATCTCAAGTAGTGAAGATTCAAGTTTGTTTAAATCATGACCCCCGGGGAAGGTAGGGCTTAAAATGGCCGATCAAAATTTTTCATAAAAAATATAAGGGAAATCTTTAAAAATCTCCTTCTCCAGTACTTCAAAGCCATGATTAGTGATATTTATATGAAATCATCCTCAGGTAGTGTAAATTCCAGTTTGTTCAAATCATGACCCCCTGGGGGTTCAGATTTAAGCCCCCCCCCCTCCAAACTCAGTAAACTTTCATTTCTGATCTGATATTTGCTTTTTCCTAGCCGATGTGCTCAGGTGAGCGCTGCGGCCCCTGGGCCTCTTGTCATTTTCCTTTGTGAACATTTGTTCTTGTAGCATCTTTTGCAAGATGACTGGAGAGTTCATTGCAGTGTGCAATAAAGCGATAAGATTTGTAGCCGGGGTGGAGGGGGGACTTCTTATACAATCGACAAAGATTTTTTTATTTAAAATACTAATATAATTAATTATAAAATAACATATCTATATCACAAGCATATGGCATGTCAAACGTTAAAATATACGAACTTTTCCATTTGTATTGTAAAATTTTCCAATTGTATTATATAATTTTCCATTCATATTGTATAATTTTTCATTTGTATTTTATAATATATATTTTCATTTTATAATTTTCATTTGTGTTCTTTGTATTGTATAATTTTTATTTGCATTATATATTTGCCATTTGCATTGTATAATTTTTCATTTGCATTGTATATTTTTCATTTACATTGAGGATTTTGGAGACCAGGTCTTCCAACAATCTATTGGAATCCCCATGGGAACCAATTGCGCTCCGTTATCAGCAGACCTATTTTTGTATTCATATGAAGCAGAATTTATGCAAAATCTTATACGTGAAAAGAAGAAAACACTTGCTGTGGCGTTCAACTCGACCTTCAGATATATCGACGACGTATTGTTAATTAACAATGGTAATTTCCATTCCTACGTGTCGCCCGAGTGGCGCAGTGGTTAGAGCGTCTGCTCTAGAGTCGCAAAGTAAGGAGTCAATCCTTACGTTGTGGGTTCGAATCCCACTGTGGGACGTGGAGACCGGTCCTTCGGATGAGACCGTGTAAACCGAGGCTCCGTGTCGCAGTAGTTGCTGGCACGAAAAAGATCCCTCCCTGCTCAATGGCCCTGAGTGCCGAGTATAGGACAAAATTTGCAGCTCTCCACCGACAAGTGGTGGCGTCTCCATATGAGTGAAAAATTCTCGAGAGGGACGTTAAACAATATACAATCAATCAATCAATCCATTCCTACGTCGATACGATATAACCAGGAGAGCTTGAGATAAAAGATACCACAGAGTCTGACACATCTGTTTCATACTTGGATATTTTACTTGAAAAAGACGCTAATGGTAACCCAACAACCAAGTTATATGATAAACGTGACGACTTTAACTATTCTATCGTCAACTTCCCATACTTACGCAGCAATATACGAGGGTTGTTCGATATGTATTGTGTATTGTACCACAGCGCGATAATGCCTTGCACGATTTCATCGATATTTATACGTTTATTCAATTCCTTGCCAACAGTATAAACACGAGCCTTCAACTACACATGGTTATAAAATAATCGTCATTTTAATAGAGCCAGTCATTGACCACTGTTATAAAAATGGTTGGGAAAAGGGTTGATAATATTGAAGAAATTAGAGCTTATATAAAAGTTCGCACAAAACTCGGTAATTCGGTAAAGCAGATTTTTACTGAATTGGGGGAAGTTTATGGGTCTGATAAGGTATCTTATGCAACAGTTCGTAGGTGGAGACAGAAATTTCTGACTGGCACAGAGTCCGTCAAAGATGCAGCAATATCGGGTCGACCTATGACTGTATCAGGCAAGACAAATGTCTCAAAAGTCAAGGAAATAATTGAAAGTGATGGCAGGTACACGATTCGTGATATTGCCAAAGCTGTTGGCATATCGCTATCGCGGGTGCATTTCATTTTGAAGCGTATTTTGAAAGTACGAAAGATTTCTGCCAGAGGATACCCCATATATTGACAGATGACCAAAAAAAGGTACGATTACAAACCGATAAGCGACTGCTTAAAATGTTTCCAAACTTCAATCAAAGACAATTTGCAAACATAGTTACTGGTGACGAAACATGGGTTCACTATTTCGAACCAGTAAGAAAAGTTGGAAACAAATTATGGCTAACCAAACACGGTAAAGGACCTGTAGTTGCCAAACGGACAATGAGTACAAAGAAGGTCCTTTACTGCATATTCTTCTCTTGTGATGGTTTAGCCGTACAAATTCCGGTGCCGAAGGGCAAAAGTGTTACATTGTACAGGTCGGTATTACCGAGATGTTGTACTGAAAAAGCTCAAGAAATATTATCAGAAACGACGTCCTGTGTCGGGATTTAGGCATGTTCGCCTTCTTCATGATAATGCTCCATCACATACATCTGAGCTTGTGAAGCAATTTTTGAAGTTTGAGAAGGTTACCGTCTTGCCACACCCACCATACTCTCCGGATCTAGCCCCATGCGACTTTTTCCTTTTTCCAAAACTTAAAAAGTTCTTATCTGGTCGTCGATACAAGTCCCGACAGGCCCTTGGCTCAGCCGTCAGTCAGTGTCTCAGAGGTATACCTAAATCAGCGTACCGTGACGCATTTCAGAAATGGATTCAGAGATTAAAATTGTGTATTTCAAATCACGGAGAATACTTTGAAGGGATGTAATGTCCATTTGACTATTTGAATCGAATGCTTTTGAGATATCGTACAATACACAATACATATCGAACAACCTTTGTACTTTCATCACCTGCATACGGATATATCTCAATTGATTCAATACGCAAGAGCATGCTTTATGTACGATCAATTTCTAAAATGAAGTAAATTATTGACAAGCAAGTTGATGAAACAAGTATATCAGCAGTCTCGTTTAAAGTCATCATTTCGGACGTTCTACTCGAGAAGGGCGTTAAACAACATACAATCAATCAATCGTACGTTCTATGGTCGAAACAATGACCTTGTCAGCAAATACAATTAATCATTGAGTCAAATACTGACTGACGTTTTTTATTCCAATTGTTAGTCCATTATTTATACACTGAATAGCCGACTGATTTTTCCGTTATTTCACGATCATGACAATGAGCACACGGCGGATGTGACCGGTCAGCAGGGGATGCTAACTCCTCCATGGCACCTGATCCCACCTCTGATGTTTCGGAGGTCCGTGTTTGCTCTGCTCCTATTTTGTGTTGTTTTATGGACTGTGATATTGAATACTGTTCGTTATCTCCATATCCTTCTTATTGTAAAAAATCATTTGTATTGTATAATTTTTTATTTGTATTCTATATTTTCCATTTGTATTGTATGATTTATCATTTGCTTGTATCCGAGGAATTGTTTATTTTGGTTCGTTACGAAGAATTTCATTGGTTTAATCTAATCATATATTAGTCTTGTCCCATGATCCCTTGCACCTCGTTATTGTCCCATAATCTCTTGCACTCTCGGGAAATCTTGTCTCATGATCACTTGCACTTTGTTTTTGTCCCATGATTCCTTGCATTTCGTTATCAGGGACCCCGATAACAAAGTGCAAGGGATCATGGGAAAAGACTATTGATAACACGTGTAAACGTCTAGTCTCGTTCAACCAGACGCTCGACAGTAGACAGCAGAGAGCTGGTCGGAGATTTACGGAGACAGCCGAGCGTCTGGTTGAACGAGACTAGTAAACTTCCCGTAACATCTCGGGTATTACCAAATCCGATATAGGATTAGATAAAACCAATGAAATCCTTCGTAACAAACCAAAATAATTAACGAAAATTTAGAATACAAATGAAAAATTATACAATACAAATGATTTTTTTAAATAAATCAAAAAAATACAATTAAACAATGCAAATGAAAAAATTATACAATAGAAATGGAAAATTATAGAATAAAAATGGAAAATTATAGAATGCAAATAAAAATTATACAATGTAAATGGAAAATTTTACAATACAAATGGAAAAGATCGAATATTACAACGTTTGACTTGCCATACAAGCAATTGATTCGGTAATAAATTATGTTTTAACCAATAGTAGAAAAAACACTATATTCAACTCCTAATTACTCTCATTCACACTCTCAGAGGAAATACATGATTGAACTGTTAATTACCATTGCCTTCCACGATAATCAATCTACACAACCATATATGGCATGCTGGTTCTTCTTTATTCAAATCGCCGTAAACAGCGTCAAAGGTCTTCTCGTTGAGTGGAATATTTATGACTGAATAAAGTTCCTATGCTCTATATTTATATGTGCATTGTATGTTTACCGGTATTTTGTTATATGTATAAAATATGGAGGTAACAAACAGTAATCAAGCCCTTACCGCCGGAATTTGGCCGATATATTGCCCTTCTCTGCGTAAAACAACAAATATCAATCAATCAAATGACTATTGAAAATCTTCATTGCTCATTATTAATGTCCCTGAGTAATGAGTATATAAAAGTTTTCATTAGAAACCCTTTAAGAGGATATGACGTCTATCATGAATGAAGTAAACTTGCAGTGAACGCCAAATTCAATAGAAATATCAATAACATTTGATTTTACCATTGAAACAAATTGACTACAGAAAAAAGTTTAAGAGAATTAATATACAATAATGTCTACTGTATAATTTTTCCATGTCTGGAAATAAATCAGATGAATAAAACAAGCAGTCCTGTCACAATGTAAATAATCAATTATTCTACATGCAAATATGAAATAGTGTTCATTTAATTTTCCGGTTTAATGCCTGTAAGTACGGAGGATATATATATATATTTTTAGAAATTCGATCTTAATTTATTGAGTGGCTCTTGCAGTGAATCGAAAGAAAATTGTGTGTTAATCCAATCAAAGGCTGGTTCATTGTACACTTCAATCCAACATTTTAGTTTTATGACTGCCAATTCAATATCAATTATGACTTATTAATGAGGTAGTGCTTGGAAAAGTTCATATGATAGATCTATGTTTCATCTCAGCTAAAAAATACAAAATAAATAAAACAATATATAGATTAACATTTGCAAATGCTTTTTTTTCAAAAATGAAAAGCATATTTTTAAAAGAATTTGCATGGCTGATCAGAATCCAAAAGGAAATACACAGCATTTTTGATATAGCTGACCTTCAAGTTTACATAAATAGGTTTCATATTATATAAAAAAAAAGAATTCTGCACGAATTCACACGAATGTGCATTAGATTTGTTACTAGCTGTAAATGCAAAGTAAAACAATGCATATTAATCGTGTTCAAACAACAGTTAATGCTAAGAGAGATATTCACAATGTATTATCTACTAACAATAGTTGCTTTCATTTATATGTCGGTTCTATATATCAAACTGAAATTAAATACACCTTAAAGTCTGCATCATTTGTTTTACATCTGGATGTGTAACAGACTACAGACTATAAGGACCAACTTGATACCTGCTACTAGTATATTCTATAGCAAACGAGATAATATCATCTTTTCCATTGTCAGCTTTCCTTATTTTTGGAGAAACATCACATAATTACCTGTATATAGTGTTTATATCTCCCAATTTATTCAATATGCTAGAGCAAACTTCAAGTATGATCATTTTTTAAGTTAAGAGAGGTAACTGACAGATAAGTTTACGTTACTTGGATTCCAATTTCCTCGTTTAAAGACAGTATTTCGTGAACTATATTACCGTTATAATGACCTCGTAAGAAAATATAATCTAGCATTGACTCGTATTTTGACTGATTTATTTTTTTTCCAATTGTTAGCCTTGGTTTTATACGAAATTTTACTACGGAATGTTCCGTCTATTTGATCAAAAAATATTGTCTACAGTTGGTGTGTCTGATCAACAAGGGATGTTTACTCCTTCTATGTACCCAATTTCATTACTTGTCATTTTCCTTTGTGAACATTTGTTCTTGTAACATCTTTTGCAAGATGATAGGAGAGTTCATTGCAGTATGCAATAAAGCGATAAGATTTGTAGTGGGGGGGGGGGGGCTCCTTCTTACTAAATCGACAAAGAATTTTTCATTTAAAATACTAATATTACTAATTCTAAAATAACATATCTATATCACAAGCATATGACATGTCAAACGTATTCTATAATTTTCCATTCATATTGTATAATTTTTCTTTTGTATTGTATTATATATATTTGCATTGTATAATTTTCCATTTGTGTTCTTTGTATTGTATAATTTTTATTTGCATTATATATTTGCCATTTGCATTGTATAATTTTTATTTGCATTGTATATTTTTCATTTATATTGTGGATTTTGGAGACCAGGTCTTCCAACAATCTACTGGAATCTACATGGGAACCAATTGCGCTCCGTTATTAGCAGACTATTTTTGTATTCATACGAAGCAGAATTTATGCGAAATCTTATGCGTGAAAAGAAAAAAACTTGCTGTGGCCTTCAACTCGACCTTCAGATATATCGACGACGTATTGTCAATTAACAATGGTAATTTCATTCCTACCTCGATACGATATAACCAGGAGAGCTTGAGATAAAAGATACCACAGAGTCTGACACATCTGTTTTATACTTGGATATTTTACTTGAAAAAGACGCTAATGGTAACCTAACAACCAAGTTATATGATAAACGTGACGACTTTAACTTTTCTATCGTCAACTTCCCATACTTACGCAGCAATATACCTTCATCACCTTCATACGGATATATCTCAATTGCTTTGATACGCAAGAGCATGCTCTACGTACGAACAATTTCTAAAATAAGGTAAATTATTGACAAGCAAGTTGATGAAACAATTATATCAGTAGTCTCGTTTAAAGTCATCATTTCGTAAGTTCTATGGTCGAAACAATGACCTTGTCAGCAAATACAATTTATCATTGATTCAAATGCTGACTGACGTTTTTCATACCAATTGTTAGTCCATTATTTATACACTGAATAGCCGACGGATTTTTCCGTTATTTCACGATCATGACAATGAGCACACGGCGGATGTGACTGGTCAGCAGGGGATGCTTACTCCTCCATGGCACCTGATCCCACCTCTGATGTTTCGGAGGTCCGTGTTTGCTCTGCTCCTATTTTGTATTGTTTTATGGACTTTGATATTGAATACTGGTCGCTATTTCCATATCCTTCTTATTGTAAAAAATCATTTGTATTTTATAATTTTTTATTTGTATTCTATATTTTCCATTTGTATTGTATGATTTTTCATTTGCAATGTATCCGAGGGATTGTTTATTTTGGTTTGTAACTAAAGATTTCATTGGTTTAATCTAATCATATATTAGTCTTGTCCCATGATCTCTTGCACTTTGTTATTGTCCCATGATCCCTTGCATTTCGTTATCGGGGACCCCGATAACAAAGTGCAAGGGATCGTGGAAAAAGGCTATAGATAACACGTGTAAACTTCTAGTCTTCCCGCAATATCGGAAAAATATTATGGGAATGGCCAAGTGGGAAGGGGGGGGGGGGGGGCAAATATCTCGGGTATTTCCAAATGCGATATATGATTAGATTAAACCAATGAACTCCTTCGTAACAAACCAAAAGAATAAAAGAAAATTTAGAATATAAATGAAAAATTATACAATACAAATGATTTTTTTTAAAATAATAAATGAAAAAAATACAATGCAAATGAAAAATTAAACAATGCAAATATATAATGCAAATGAAAAAAATTATACAATACAAATGGAAAAGTATAGAATACAAATGGAAAATTATAAATACAAATGGAAAATTATACAATACAAATGAAAAATTATACAATACAAATTGAAAATTATAGAATGCAAATGAAAATTATACAATACAAATGGAAAATGTTAAAATACAAATGGAAAAGATCAAATATTACAACGTTTGACTTGCCATACAAGCAATTGATTCTGTAATAAATTATTTTTTAACCAATAGTAGAAAAAACACTATATTCAACTCCTAATTACTCTCATTCACACTCTCAGAGGAAACGCATGATTGAACTGTTAATTACCATTGCCTTCCACGATAATCAATCTACACAACCATATATGGCATGCTGGTTCTTATTTATTCAAATCGCCGTAAACAGCGTCAAAACTCTTTTCGCTGAGTGGAAATATTTATGACAGAATCAAGTTCCTGTGCTCTATATTTATATGTGTATTGTATGTTTAATTTGTTATATGTATAAAATATAGAAGTAACAAACAGTAATAAAGTGTCTACTGAATATTGAGAGATTAAGAGCAGTACAAGAATACATCTATGAATGATGAAATTTAAAAATTACCGGTCACAACCGACCTAAACAATCAAGAAAGTGGAAAAATCCGAAGACATCCGTCTTTTTCTTTTGTTTGTTTTATAATGATGTAAAAATTTGTATTTGGACAGCATTCGACTTAGTGATAGAATGTATATGCTTACAATTAAAGTTATTTTACTGACTATAACGAAATTGTTGATATCCTTGTTTCATCAACTTGTTTGTCAATAGTTTGTCTTGTTCCAGAAATTGACCGTTCGTAGAGCATGCTCTTGTGCATCGAATCAATTTAGAAACATCAACTCCATATGCAAGTGATAAGTGTATATTGCAAAATACTTAATGAAAATTAACAAGAGAATACATGTAATTGAAATCACATTTATCAGAAAATATCCAAATAATATAATAACAGTTTTATCGAGTCTGTAGTATATCTCATTTTGAATTCAAAGTATTTTTTCGAATCAACCTAGAAATGAATATGAATATTGTTCATTTATAAAACATCGTCGATCTTAAATCGAATAATGTTTCTCATGTCACATTTCCCATATCGATTTCTGAAAATCTGCATAAATTTGCAGACAAGAGACCTCAAAATATCACATCTAACAATGTTGATGTAATAGTTTTATAATTAGAATTGATATTTATACCTGTACTGCAATTTGAGAAAAAAGCCCCCCCCCCTCACTAATTTATAAAACTGAGTAAAAAGACATGTTTATCATTAATGCGTGATTAGCCCTTATGGCATTTTAGAACAACAAAGGCCAATTCTCTACTATAAAAGAGTTGGGGCTTTGAAACAAGAAGTAAAACATTATTGTAGAAACTGTGGTCTATTTATATCTATTAGTCCTGTAACGAGTATGAATTTTAACAATGTTAATGTTTTTGCACAGCATGTCTTCAATAGCGCTCAAAATAACTTCTCCATATGTCAGGATTCCGTGCAAAGAAAACACACTTGTAAGTATTACTATTGTTATACGAGGACTGGCATACCCTTCTAGATTCGGCAATTTGACACAGTGACTGATATTCAATTTCAAAATGTTCTATTAAGAAAAGAACACATACATTTAGAGCACATTCCTTCATTTTTCCAGTAAAATATTGTGAAAATCTCTTTTATTTTATTGTCTATAAAAACAGGTATATTTGAATACATTCAACCAAATATCTCAATCTGAGCAGAAGCATTCGTCATATTTTTCTTCTTTTTTTAATTCGAATACATGTATATTCGCTTGTGACGTGTAAACCATTGCTTTTCATCGAGAATCCAGTCTTCCTATTAATGAAGCATTGTTTGTTGTCACTTATTGTTTTAAAAGACTTCTTTCAACATATAATGCAAATAAAAAAACTTGATGCGTAGTATATATGTAGCTTTTGACTGAATTCAAGTAGAAAAGACACAAACGAAATTTTCTAAATATTTTTGTATATATAAAGTAGAGCAGACTTTTACTACCTGGAGAGCAAACAATCAGTTTTTGAATAATGCATAAGTATATTTCTAACTGTTTTAAATGCTACTTTTGATTCACGTAACATTTAAAGCTTTCAAATGGAATATACTTATTTTTTTGGGGATTCTTTTTATGATTGCATAATACTGTAGTTCCTGACATTTTTTGTTCTGTTGTTCTCTTACATAAAATATCAATTTTTAGCACCAGCTGTGACCACAACTATGCAAAAACAAAGATACTAAAATTTAAAATCAAAACTCAATATATTTCAGTTATTCTATAAGTCTTTATTTCATTTATAATTTTTTGTTTTTATTTATCAGATCTTCAAGAAGGATATGGTGATAACGAACAGGACTCAATCTCAAAGTCCATAAAACAATACAAAATAGGAGCAGAGCACACACGGACCTCTGAAACGTCAGGGATGGGATCAGGTGTGTGGTAACGCACTTTGAAAAAATTACGCACTTTGAAAAAATTTTTCAAAGTGCGTTTAAATTGGGACAAAATCAACGCACTTTGAAAGAATTTTTCAAAGTGCGTTAAATTTCGGACCAACTCAACGCACTTTGAAAAATTTTTTCAAAGTGCGTTAAGAGTCTACATCAATATATTTTACCATGGAGACACTTAACGCACTTTGAAAAAAAAATTTTTAGTCAGGGAAAGATTTTATTTGTTATTTACCTTTAAAAAAAAAACTAAGCCTAACCCTAACCTCAAAAATGAATTGATTTTACTCCCGTCGAAAAGAGGAGAAGACTGGTATAAGATCCCTAAGTCCAAATCTTTATCTTTATCTTTCCAATACATAGGTGTCGGTAACAAACGGGGGAGGGGAGCAATAAACCTAAAAAGGGTACGCTGCATTTTCAATGCTTATACGATGTATATATCTTTCCAAAATAAGTGGGGGGGGGGGGGGGCTTAGCCCCCATCCCCTCTCCTGGCCCTTCGCCCGGTCCCGATGTCTATGCTATACTCAAAGCATTCATATAATTATGTATTTACCTAACTGGTACGTATGACGTTGAAAACTTTCAATAATAAAATAATGAGTTAATTAAAACAGATGAAAACTAGGAATTTTTAAGTACAGTAAAACGTATGACAGAGAAAGAATTTTCATAGTTTTGAACAATCAAATTGGCCCCTTTTTTTATGATAAATGCTAAGTTGCTTGAAGCTGTCCTCTGTTAGTGCCCCCTATACACCTTTACATCTACTTATCAAAGACTAGCATTAAAAAAAAAGGAGAAACGAATTAATGAACTTAAACAATCGTCACTCTTTTTTTTCAAGACCCTCTATTTTTCCCTTTTATTTTATCAAACCCTTAAATATAAAAAACTTCAATATCCCAGGTCCTACATTGACTTTATCATTAAAAAGTTATCAAAACAGGATCTGTTATTTATCATACCGATTAATTAAAGGAATATTGATCAATCTTTACATTTTTTTCAAAGTGCGTCAATATGGTCGATATTAACGCACTTAGAAAAAAATATAATTTTTTCAAAGTGCGTTAGCTTGGTCCCAAATTTTAACGCACTTTGAAAAATTTTTTCAAAGTGCGTAATTTTTCAAAGTGCTTTGTAACACAGGTGCCATGGAGGAGTGAGCTTCCCCTGCAGACTGGTCACACCCGCTGTGTGCTCCTTGTCATGATCAGGAAATAACGGAAAAATCAGTCGTCAATTCAGTAATGGACTAACAATAAGTATGAAAAACGTCAGTCAGCATTTGACTCAAATATAAATTGTATTTGCTGATAAGGTCATTGTATGGACCATAGAACTTACGAAATGATGACCTTAAACGAGACTGTTGATATTCTTGTTTCATCAACTTGCTTGTCAATAATTTACCTCGTTTTAGAAATTGTTCATAGAGCACGCTTTTGCGTATCGAATCAACTGAGATATATATACTCCGTATGCAGGTGATGAAGGGATATTGCTGCATAAGTAAGGGAAGTTGACGATAGAAAAGTTAAAGTCATCACGTTTATTATATAATAGGATTTTTTTTCAAATGACACATGGAAGTTGTTTGACTCCTTACATGTAAGGATCATATTTGCGTATGCCTTTTATTATGCTAGTCAAGATTTCCTTGAGATATTTGGCAGGATACTGGGCATACTTAGAATATGAAAAAAAAACTTTTCCTATAATATTTTAGGTTTAGATCGTTAATTACTTGTCAGGTTATTTTAAAAAGCGTGTACCGTATTATTGATACAAATTGTTATCATATCGACTAAAAATTTTGCAATATTGATTCTTTTTTCAACTTTGGAATACACTTAATTTTCACTTTACTTTCTTCTTAGATCATGTTTGCAGTACAATAGTCTTTTCTTTGAAGAATGTTAATCATCGGTGTATATTTCCGTTCGAAACAGTATCAAATCCATTATTAATTGTCACTGGGAATAAACATCTGCTTCGTCTGCCATCGCCGGTGAAGAGAAAATATATTAAACTCTTTTTAATCGCTTGATAGATATACTTTTGACTTAAAAACAATGCACAATAGCTGAAAATGTTATTCATATAGTAAATAAAAGATTGGAGCAAATTCATCCTTTAATAATATGAGACAGAAAGAAAAACAACGACGACGACAAAAAACAATAAAAAATTCTGCATTCTAATACGTTTAACAATGGAATGACACAGTGGCAAAAATATTATAAATTTTTTACGAGAAAAACTGCAAGAATAATTTTGATTTGCGTGATGTTCAAAAAATATTTTTGGAACTCAAAAAGGAAGAAAAATTAAGAAAATAAACACGCAACAAATGTTTACTAAAGGCCATGTGTAGCAAGAAATGTGTTGACTTACTGATCATGATGACAACAGATATCTATTTTGATTTTGATTTATAATTAAGGGACCGAATACGACAAATATCGGATCCAAAATTTGATCTTCATTATGCTGCTATGTTAGTAAATTAAAAAAAACGTTTACATGAAATCCTCCAGTAAACTAATATAAACATTACAATCAATGGATACAACAATCAGCATGATAAAAACCTAACTTGAATTCAGTCCATAAAGTAGTAAAGCGAAACAAAAAAAAGAATATGGCTTATTTTTTAGTTTGAATGGTTTTTATGTTATATCCTAATGGCATGAAAAGGAATCTCTTAATTTCGATCTTTTTTCAATACATCATTGTTTACTTTATCAATATCTAGATAAAAAGGAGGTAAATACACAACAAAAGGTGTAATAACTGTCATACGTAGCTGACAAAGGCAATCTATTAAAATTAAAAAGACTTCCGATCTATGGAAATTCAAAGTACCCTGGTCTGTTTGAACATAAGGTGAATGATCACGTGTTTGAGGACATTCTATTGATATAAACTTTACCAATTAATTGTGTTTAGTCATTAGAAAATACTTCTTTTTTATGTTACATTAATTGATTGGAATTTTGTTTACTTCATTTCAGGTGCCGTGGTACTTAACATTGTGCATATTTAGAAAACCAACTCAAACAAAATGTCCTTGGAGTACTTGTATATTTTGCTTCCAAGATAAGTAATGATAATACTGAAAATCATTTTTAAAAAATCAATATAACGACTCGGCAAACCCTATATTAAAATGCATCTTCTATTTTTTAAGGCTTCAAATAGTTCGAATTTCCCCAAATATCCGTTTGACATATTTCCAATTCACAACACAAAGATTTAAGGACAAGGGGGGCTAAGGTCCGTTTTTTCTCTGTTTGCTTAATTTTCAGTAACTTATGTGAACTTTTGTTTTTAGTTCAAGCAACATGGTTTATGCACTATGTATATCTCACATAAACATTTTTTGAGTTCAAACAAGTTCATATTCTTCTCTTGAACCAATGAAAAATTTTAAACAGTTTTGGTAACTTGCATCATTAATAACATTTTTTTTTTTTTTACATAATTGTTTCTCCTTCTGTATATAAAGAATGTACATTTTAACAAGGTACACAGTTTTGATGAGCAAAAGTGCACCTTTCGAAATTGTGAAATTTTTGGTCCCACGGTCAGGGGTTCTGGTTTATATAGGTGTAGGCTCTGTAGATTATATAGTGAAAATGCATTTGAAAATCTTTTCTGTTCCTGTTTATTTAGCATTCAAAGTGTTTAGTAATGACGAGGAAGGGTGCATTGCATTGTTTCTATGAAAGTCTCTTTTACTCCTCCGTGGAACCAAAAAACAAAGTTAAGTCCATAGTTGTGATAAACAAGGACGCCTGTTCCAAACTTTTCAATTTCATGACTGTAGAGTCAGCAGTTCTGGGATTAGGAGTTATTTACATTACATTGTAAATATACATTAGTTCTTTTAAATATCTATCAAGTCCATGGTAATGATGATCTTAAAAATATGTTTCCAGTTTGTGAATTTTTTGCACAATGGTCATGGTCAGGGGTTGTGCGGAAGGGGGATCTACTGATCATCAGAGAAAATGCATTTTTCATTGAATATCCTCTTCTTTGCTACTAGGTATTATACAAACAGTCCAAGTGCATAGTTATGATAAGCAAGGGTGTCTCTTATGAATTTCATGGCCGTGGAATTAGACGTGTTAGGGTGGGGTTCTGTTAATTACACATTGCAAATGTATTTCTTCTCTGAACATGTTTCTTGTTTCTGTGATTTTTGCAAATAAACGTATTGCATGACCATGATGAGCAAGGATTTTTTTCTCCAAAACTGTAAGTATGAAATGAGACATAATGTAGGATTCAGAAGGGGTAGGGTTCTATTCTATATATATAGTGAAAAGACATTATCTTTATTTTACTTTTTAAAAACCCTTTCTTCCCCTGGATATTTTACAGAGAACTTAATGGTATGGTTATAATAATATATATGGATATAACACCCAGTAATCGAGCTCCATTAAACATTGATAAATAGAAGCAGAGCAAACACTTGCCCATAAAATATCGCAGATGCGATCAGGTGCCTTAGAGAAGAAGGTTTCCCCTGTCGACCAATCACACTCGCCATGTGCTCCGTCCGTAAATTCGATGTGTAAATAATTGCCTAGAAATTTATTATGAAAAACGCCAGTCAGCATATTACTCAATAATAATTGTATTTTCTGACAAGGTCATTGTATCGACTATAGAACTTACGATATGATGACTTTAAACGAGAATGTTGATATTGTTGTTTCAGCAACTTGTTTGTCAATAATTTACCTCGTTTTAAAATTTGCACATAAGAAGAGCATGCTCTTGTGTGTCGAATCAACTGAGAGATATAAACACCATATGGAGATGATAAAGATTTATTACAGCATAAGTAAGAGAAGTTGACGATTGAAAAGTTAAAGTTTATCATATCATCATCGTCTTTTTCAAGTAAATTATTCAAATATGAAACAGGTGTGTCAGACTCTGTAGTTTCTTTTATTTCAATCTCAGCAGAATATATCGTACCGACATAAGAAAGGACTTAACCATTGTTAATTGAGAATATGTCGTCGTTATATCTAAATGTCGAATTGAAGGTCACAGCCAGTGTTTTCTGAAAAGGAGGGAAGCCGAGTGGTTTCGGGCTTGGACTTTATGTTCTAATTTGGAGCACCTCTAAAGGTTGAAGTGGCCAGTACCAATAGAACCAATGAAGGAGGACCCACTAAGTGGTGGGAAACCGTTATACAACTTTACTGTGTTATGTAAAGAACACTTTTTTTTTTAATTTACATTTAATTTTCGTGGTCTTCGCTATTCACTATATTGTTAATTCTAATTTTTGTTTTAAAAATAGTTAATTCTAATTTTTGTTTTAAAAAAAGACAATGCTCATATTTACAGTTCAGTGTTTTTTTTTATATCCGAAATGGGATTCTGTGTACATGTAATTTTATTAACATAATAACAATATCTGAATATGTATTTCAAAAAGGCATTCCATCAATCTAGATCGTGTTTTCAAAGAAAATCTATTCGTAGAATTATAATTTATAAGAGCCGGAATTTTTTTGGTTAAACATTTTAAACTTTTTCAAACGGGTATTTTTTTCTCAATATCCTGCGATTGATCTGAATATGATATTATTAAAACTGTGCTTTAGTGTGGATAAGCAGATATATTGCATAATTTAAAATTGCAATAAAAGATAACTCATCCCCCTACGTCGAGAACATAATAAACTCATTATTTGATTTAAGAAACATGATCCAAGCATGTGTATTGTATCCGGAAAACCTGAATGAGCTGTGGACTTATAACGCAGACGCGATGTCGTTTAGATAGTGTACAGCTATAAAGCCGCTATTTTCATCAAGATTTCACACAGTATCAAACATCTTTTATCTTTTGTCAAAGAGAAAAAATAAGTTTTATCACCCTTTATTTGTCATGTTTAAATGATTAAAAGGCCAATAAGAGGTGACGCTTGAATTTCACAATTTTACAAGCAGTAGAATGAGGGATAGGGTACAAAAATATTGGGAATAAAATTAAAAAAAAACCAAACCTCCATGTATACTATCTTTAAGTAAGATAAACTTCAAATCATTTTTCCTGTGAGTGTGCTTCCTGAGTTCAATATCCAATTTTGGTTTTGCAGGACATAAGTTTACTTAGAAATGGACCTGATTTTAGTAATGTTCACTTACCTAGAAAATGTAAGTCGTTAATGAAACAAAACCTTTTCAAACTAAAAACTTAATTAAATCAAAATAAATCAGGAGCAGAGCAAACAGCCCTCTATTAAAATTAATGATGGGATCAGATGTCATGTAGTCCTGAGTGAGAATTCCCTGTCGAGCGGTCACTTCCGCCGTGTGCTCCTTGAAATGATCGGGAAAACACTTGCCTCGTTTTAGAAATTTTACAATAAACGTTTTTTTCTTATATATTAAAACGTAGGCGTCATACTCGGTGATATCTTTTATTTCAAGCTCACTGGATATATCGAGTCAACATGTACAGGCACGTAGCAACAGAGGGGGGGGGGGGGGGGGGGACTATTTAACATTACTTATACTATAGGAAATGTTCATTTGGTTGCCCCCCCCCCCCCCCCACACACACACACTATTAGTTATATAAGAAAATGTAGAAAAAGTAGGGGGAAAAAGTTGATACTGGAAGTACTTGGCATTGAAAAAAGTTGTCCTCTTAGTATCCACATCTCAATTACACTAGACTTGTACCACTCAAAAAAGTTTAATACAGTGTATATTGCAAAAATTCTAGACAATGTAAAGAAGGCACATATACATTAAGATATAGTAAAAACCTTCCAACTTGAATGAATAATTGATCATTATTCACAATATTGGAGTCATATTATTCACAATAGAGGTATTCAATCCCTAATAGGAACAGATTCAATGAAACTGAATACATAACAGATGTGTAAGTGTTGAATACTCGGTATATTTAGATAAATCTTAATATTACTATTAGCATAAAGGGTGGGATGTGTCCTAAGAACTGTGTACATTATGTATAACAAGGCGGCCCTGTAAAATCGGCAAAAAATAAACGCACGATAACATTCTTTGAACTGTGTCAATTTATTGTTAAGGTTCCCCTTTGTGAAATTTAGTAAGAGTTATCTCCCTCTATTTTTAATAGATAAAAATAATCAATTTAAAAAACAAGAGGCCCAGGGGCCACAGCGCTCACCTGAACACATTGGGCTTAAAATTACCCCCCCCCCCTTCAGACGTTCATCATTTGAACAAATTAATTTAGAATCTACACTACCTGAGGATGATTTCATATAAATATCACTAATCATAGCTTTGAAGTACTTGAAAAGAAGATTTTAAAAGGTTTCCCTATATATCCCTATGTAAAACTTGGGTCGGCCATTTTGGCCCCACCCTAGCCCCGGGGGTCATGATTTGAACAAACTTGAATCTACACTACCTGAGGATGATTCCACATGAGTTTCATCTTTCCTGGCCTAGTGGTTCTGGACAAGAAGATTTTTGAATATTTTTCCTATATATTCCTATGTAAAACAAGGGTCGGCCATTTTGGCCCCAGCCTTGTCCCGGGGGTCATGATTTGAACAAACTTGAATCTACACTACCTGAATGATTCCACATGAGTTTCATCTTTCCTGGCCCAGTGGTTCTGGAGAAGAAGATTTTTAAAGATTTTTCCTATATATTCCTATGTAAAACAAGGGTCGGCCATTTTGGCCCCACCCTTGCCCTAGGGGTCATGACTTGAACAAACTTGAATCTACACTACCTGAGGATGATTCCACATGAGTTTCATCTCTCCTGGCCTATTGGTTCTGGAGAAGAAGATTTTTAAAGATTTTTCCTATATATTCCTATGTAAAACAAGGGTCGGCCATTTTGGCCCCAGCCTTGTCCCGGGGGTCATGATTTGAACAAACTTGAATCTACACTACCTGAGGATGATTCCACATGAGTTTCATCTTTCCGGGCCCAGTGGTTCTGGAGAGGAAGATTTTTAAAGATTTTTCCTATATATTCCTATGTAAAACAAGGGTCGGCCATTTTGGCCCCACCCTTGCCCTAGGGGTCATGACTTGAACAAACTTGAATCTACACTACCTGAGGATGATTCCACATGAGTTTCATCTTTCCTGGCCTAGTGGTTCTGGAGAAGAAGATTTTTAAAGATTTTTCCTATATATTCCTATGTAAAACAAGGGTCGGCCATTTTGGCCCCAGCCTTGTCCCGGGGGTCATGATTTGAACAAACTTGAATCTACACTACCTGAGGATGATTCCACATGAGTTTCATCTTTCCTGGCCCAGCGGTTCTGGAGAAGAAGATTTTTTAAAAATGCCATTAATTTTTAACAAATTCATGATTATCTCCCCTTGGAAAAGGGCGTGGCCCTTCATTTGAACAAACTTGAATCCCCTTCACCCAAGAATACTCTGTGTCAAGTTTGGTTGAAATTGGCCCAGTGGTTCTTGAGGAGAAGATGAAAATGTGAAAAGTTTAAAACGACGACAACAACGACAACGACAGACGACGGACAAATTTTGATCAGAAAAGCTTACTTGAGCCTTCGGCTCAGGTGAGCTAAAAACTTACTAGGTCAACAATTTATTTTCAATTGTCATTCTATTTCTAAAGTTTCAATGCATCTTTCCACAGCAGTATTTAATTACATTCTTATTATTTCAATTTTTGTTTAGAAGAGAAAACTTTTCCCCCATAGACTTCAATACGATATTTGTTAATTAACTACTGCCTAGTAAATGAAATGTTTGAAAATGTCTCGCGGGCAATCCTTTTCTACTATAAAATGCTTTGATTTAATATCAGAGTATCATGTACTTGATGGACATTTATGGGTAGAAAATTTGGTCTTATTGGGGAAGGAAATCCTTAAGTACATTTACCTTTTAGAAAATAAATTTAGATGACTATGCGGCGGACATGCTGTGTTATGTAGCAGGCATTCATTTAAAAAGTACATCTTGTATTATTGCACCATATGAGAAAAAGGCTTAATTCCGGACATTGAACTAGTATGTACAGTATACTGCTCAGAGTAAAATCAAAATTTACTTAAGACATATACTGCAGAAAAAGATAAAAGGTTCAGTGCGTGTAAATTTTATAAGATAAAGCATAATTATCATCAAGACTTATTTATCTTTGTATTTCTATAAAATATTTCCCACCGTTTGATCAAAAATCTCAAATACCGAAGGTTCATTTGATGCCAGTTAAAGTTAATATTTTCCAAATCGTTCCCTTTGTGTAAAGTAAATAACACTTTAACAAAAGAGATTTTATAATTAGTTTATATCATCGGAGACGGACTGGAAGCACTTGAGTTTTTGGTTTGAAAATGTGAGTCTCGTTCATGCGTAATTTTATAAAATGCAAAGGTCAACACTGTAGTTTTGTTGGACGTGTATTGTTCACTTTTGACGAGAAACATTTTTCTTTGATTTCATTTAGGTCCGCAGGCTAGCAGGCACCATTATTATGATGAAATATATTTTTATTTTACCTCACAGAAGCCACATGCTCGAGTGAGCTTTTCTGTCTATGAACGCACGACGTTCGTCCGTCTATTTTATGTCGTCTGTAAAAAGAAATAATATATTCGATTCCTTCTCTTAAACCACTTCACCAAATTTTAAACAAATTCATTATAAAATGATCTTAGCTAAAGAGATTCGACTTTGTACAAATGGAGTGCAATGTCCTCTTTCAAAAAGAAGCAATTTAGAAATAATGACATTTGGTGGAGTCATTTAAAAATTGTGTTCCCGCTAGTTCTGTTGAAAGAGCGCTCTCTCCGTGATCAATCGGAAGACCATTGGTTCAACTTCGATAAAATATAGGTAACAACTGCATGTTCCTTCGCCAAGCGCTCAACACATTGAAGTGAACGCTACGGGTATATGCAAGAGATCTTTAATCCGATGTCTCGTCACACGACAGGCGTTGGCACAATAAATAATTTTATTCATCTTTTTTCATAACTTTATCCTCTAGTACACATTCACATTGTATTTCATATGACAAATCAAAGAAAAAAAAAATAAAATTAACGTTTTATTTATTAAAAAAAAAATAATGCCCGGGTGTGTATTCGGGGGGGGGGGGGGGGGTTCTTGTCAACAAGTACGAGTAAAAAATACTCAATTGGAACGTATAACAACAAACACTCATACAGTATGAAGAATCGTTTGTTAGAAAAGATGAAGTTTCATCATATCACAGCTACCTGATATTATATTTTAATTCCTGCCCATGGGGTAGGATGAGTCCACAATGAGGGATCGCTATCGAAGCTTTTATTTGATTGATTGATTGATTGTATACTGTTTAACGTCCCCGCTCCAGAATATTTCACTGATATGGAGACGTCACCATTGCCGGTGAAAAATTTAGGCCTATGCTCGGCACTTACGGCCTTTGAAAAAACACCTGCTGTGACACGGGGCCTCGGTTTATACGGTCTCATCCGAAGGACCGCCCCATTTAGTCGCTTTTTACGACAAGCAAGGGGGTACTTAGGACCTATTCTAACCCGGATCCCCATGGGGCTCTTTTATTTGAAAAATCATTTAAAAATTGTTTGAAAATGCAATGAAATGTTATTTGTTATTCAAAATCCATTATTCGAATTGTGAATCATATTTATGCAGTAAGTTCACTATTGAAACACCGTTAGAAACTGAATGTTTATTTCAAGAAATTTTAATTGACAAAATGTAAACCATATTGTAGAAGTAAATTACACCTCGCTAAGAAACAGACGAAAACAAATATTGCTAGCCCGACATAAAAAAAAAAGTGGGTGTGCTTATAATACTCTTAAAAGATGAACAACTCATACAACTACAGGCTGGGTAATATCATGAATCCAATATCACCCTTTCTTTAAAAATGGTGGTTTTAAGTTAATCGTCAAAATAATTTGAATTTTCTAAGTTCTTTTATTCATTATTCAAAAAGAGAAAAGTCCATTAAACTTTACCACAGCAATAAAAAGAATAATGATCCTTGATTAAGTCTCTTTATGGTCTTAGTATGGTCTACTTGCATGCCACAGTATATTATAATCAGACTTAAACTGCAGGAGGAGTAACTTTTTTTTTTTAACAGAAATTTTAACCATGGCAAAATTTATTAAAATCAAAAACCAATACCATATTGTTGAAGGCCATTATATTGAAATCAACCAAAACTGTAGGAAGAGCATTTTGAAAGAATTTCACATAAATTTCTATTTTTAGTAACCACGGCAACACCCATCAAAATTAAAAACTTAAAAAGAATTATGTATCTTAGTGTAGTCCTTGTATGTCAAGTTATATTGAAATCATACTAAACTGTAGGAGTAGCATTTTGAAAAATTTCATAGAAATTTCTTTTTTTAACAACTGCAACACCGCATAAATCAAAAACCGATATACAAATAAACCAACTAATCCAATTTATTGAAATCAGCAAAACTGTAGGAGGAGTAGCATTTTGAAAGAATTTCACAGAAATTTCTATTTTTAGAAAAAAACACCGTTCATTGAAATCAAAAATCGATATACAGAATTATGTATCTGTAGCTGTGTGCTAAGTTATATTGAAATCCCAAAAATGTAGAAGGAGTAGTATTTTGGCACAGAAATTTCTATTTTTAGTAACCATGGCAACACTGTTTTGAAATCAAAAACCGATACACAGAATTATGTATCTTAGTGTAGTTTACTTATGTGCCAAGTTATATTGAAATCAGACAAAACTGTAATAGCATTTTGAAAGATTGTTTACAGACAGACAGACGGACAGACAGACAAAACGGACAGACAGACGGACGGATAGACCAGTTAATCGTCAAAATAATTTGAATTTTCTAGAATGGCGATTCTTTTAGCTAGTCCAGCAAAAATGGCGAAAAGCATATAATACCGTTATACGCCAACACAGTTAAAGGGGTTTGATAACATCAAGGAACCAATACTTGGACCTTTATCTTTAAACAAGAGCAAAGTTTTTGAGGGACCGTGTGAAATTTTAAAGTTAACAAGACCGGCAATTTATTTATTATCGTATGGATTTTATTCAACTTATTCAACTTCATAGAAATTGATCAGGCAATTTTAGTCAATGCAAATGGAAAATTAATTAAGAAAATTCCATTCAATCCTTTTTGACACAAGATCAATATGTTTCAAAACATTTTAGCATGAATGTGTTTTGTTTCTACTAATTGGGTTTGTTGTTCAATCACTTGTGAATAAATAATGCATGGTACGCAGTAAATTGACCCCCTCCCAGGGGACTTTTAACCTTTGATACCTGTATGTGAAAATTTGACATTTTTCAGTGCCTGAGCCCATTAATTGTATAAATGAACTCTTCAATGGTTTCTTTTTTATGCAAAAGGATCGAAGATCAATGTTCAAAGACTATGTTTATTTTCAAATAAGTTAAACTAATAACACCCAAATGACACGTACATTTGTTAAGTAAGTTATGGAGGAAGCAGACCATATCAATTTACATCGTTAATCAAACAAAATGGAATTAATAGTGACAGAAACATGAAACAATTGACTGATGATAAAAATTATGATGTATATCAAATTATGTAAAGTAAATTTTTAATGTTCATTTGATTTGTTTGATTATAAAGCCCAATACTAAATGTTGCATTGAAAAAGAAAGGGGGAAATTGAAATTGACCAAATTTGTTTTATTACTAAAATCAGACAATAACTTTTTTCATAAGATTCTTCCAATTGCAATTTTTTGCAACTGGAAACTTCTATGTTTTTTCCCCAGTTCTTAAGGTGTCCAAATCGCTGAGGACAGTACATTTTCCCTCATGTTCTACTAAAAAGCATCTACATGCATGCCTTCATAAAATTAAAATTGGGGATAAATTATTATATTTTTACTTCAAATATCGTTGAATGATATAGTTTTAGAACACAAAGTAAGGCTGAGGCAATTTCTTTTTTCTATTTTCAGTATCAAGTGAAATCAGAATATTCCCTGGAGTCTCCACGCGAGGAAAAATTTCTCTGTCGAATCTCTGAGTTTTTCTAAACAGTGTTGAAAATTCTCTCTCGTCCCCCATTGGTGTATCTGTGAATTCCTATATAAATATATGACATTTCAATAGTAATCTACAAAATAAGTTGTTCCTTGACGACATTTTATATAGTAGAAATTACACAAGTCATTTAAAGTGTTTTTTTGATAATGTTTTAGCTGAATGCAGATGTATTTCATACCATTTCATAGACCTTTTTTCCAACTGCTTATTACCGAGGGTTCATAAGCAAAGCTAACGATTGAAAAACTGACGTCATCTCGTTTATAAAAGATTTGTTTACTGGCCCTAATCATCTAAATTCAGTAAAACAACTAAATGTGAAATACATGTTCTTCCAATCTTTACCACGAAGGCAAATATGTAATATTACTAGTATTTCACCATTCTCTTTTATAGCAATATCTTTTGGGATTTCTGGTTTCCCCTTAAGCAGTTTAATTATAAACCAAAAAGTGACCTTTATGCTGTACCTTTGTTGCTGGGAAATCATCGAAAACGTCTCGGATAAGTTTCAATATGTTTGAGGCATCAATTTGCGAAAACATTCGGGCTTTCAGTCGGATTTCTGTAAGAAAAAATGTTTCAAGCAATTCTTTGAAATAGGAATTCCATTTATCAAATGAATTTTAGAAAAAACAGATTATGTAAATGAGGGACTACGTTAGAAATGTGACAGAACAAGATTTTTGTTGATACAGGGGCAAATCTGACCAATGTTTTATTATTCATACCGTTATACGTTTTTATTTCAACATAATTCTAATACATAATACCTTAAACCAATGGTCAGATACATAGCAATTCTAAAGAAGCGTACTGATTATTCTGTGTAATTGATAAGACATTAATTTAATGATTTTAATTAAGAAAATATTTATATTGAAGTGTGCGGAGTTTCATTGAAATTAAATGGAAATATGAAAAACAACTCAAGAAAATTTAAATGACTCTACTGGATTATTTTATAATTAGTTATCACCGTTCACTCGGGGATACACTTGTTATCAAGTCAAATATATTTTAAAATTGAAAATAATTTAATGATTTAGGTAGGGATTTTTGAAATATAGATTTGAGAAATTCAAAAGATATAAATTTCTTTTTACTTTTATTTATTTTAATAAAACTTTAATCATCATCACTTGCTAGCATACAAATTGGAAAACCTCATGAAATAAAATAATTATAAATGCTAAGATAAAAGCCATTAATCTTCTTACCCTCTCTATCTTGCGATTCTTTTGACTTCTTTTTTTCTTTCATGATCACGCCAAAAACGGTCCTAACTGACTTCTTTAACATGTCAAAAATTCCATATATATCCCCAAGCTGTGCAGTTTCTTGGCGAACATGGGAAATACTTGTATTCAGAATGGCGGCAAATACAGTAATAAGAGTAAATATCACAAACAAGACATAGGTAAAATAGTACACCTGTGCAAAATATGGTGCAGCAAGTGACATGCGCTGGAGAGAGTTCTTTCCTATTAGGGCATTTGTAAGCGTTGTCCAGGCCTGAAATATGCTTTGATATTCCATTAAATTTCTTCCGAACAAAAGATAACCGCTTATAACAAAACCTGAGAAGATGATCACAAACACAATTCCAAAACTGATTAACTCATTTGCTGCCCCCGTTATAACAGATACAATTTCAGTAAATTTCTTATTATATCCCATAATCCTGATAATTCTCAACGTTGCTGTAAAAACAAGCACTGCTACAACTGCGTTGTAGGTTTGGTCCCAGATGACAATATGATTAAAGTTTACAAATCGGTCTTCACCATAATTTCCTAAATCATCATAAAAGATGTCCATTGCCTTATTAGCATATGACATTCTTGTTACATATATTCCAATTGCTGAGTATCCAAGCACCAAACAAACTGAATCAACAATATTCCATGTCATCTTTAAAAAAAGCCAAATGCCTTCTTTTCGAATGACCCTCACCGTTTGAACTGTTAGCGCAATTTGATAAATAAAGAACATTATATAACAAGCAAGTGAATATGTTCCTAAACTATCTAAAGAAAGAAGCGGTCGAAAAGGTCTAATTTCAACCCAGTTAAACACTCCACCTGTTTCAGTTGTTTCACTGCTAAAGGTAATATAAGTAAACAAGTGAGTGTTTCCATTGTATAAAGTGAACTCAACAAAAATGGCTCTTGTACCCCTGTCAATCCAATTATGTTTTCTAATTTCATCAATCATCATTTTCGCTGTTTCAAGGTTTTTAGTAAACTTAAGGATGTATCCTCCACCGCCATACGTGGCATATTCTCCCATAAAAGGAGATCCCCAAATATCACTGGATTTTGTGAACTTCCATGCATCTGCAGTGATTTCACTATTTTTGTAAGCTAATGTCTCACAAACTGACGCGTTGTACGTAGTCCATCCCACACAATATTTGTCTTCATCCTCCTCATATTCGTTGTACATTTCAACACAAACGTGGGACCAAGTCAGCTTATAGTAGTCGCATTCAACTAAAGGAAAAATGATTTCAATCTAGCATAGATAATTGTATTCATTTATTCATTTTCTTTTAGTTTTAAAATCAATTTGGCGTTTGAGATAAACATTATTTATACTGTACCTTTCTTCATTCTAACTTGTCGAATCCGACCGGGACCAACTCGTATATTAGCCATATCTCCAAACCACATTTTATCAATAGAATTTAAATTCAAATTTGCATAATTCTTTGTTGGATAGTAAATAGGGATAAAAACTGTATCCATCCAATTATAAAAATCTTCCGTTTTGTTCATCTACAAAAAAAAGTTAGAATTAACTGAAAATCCCAGGCTCCGAGAATTTAAAAACCCGGAGAAGAAAGCATTCAGGTATCAGATATATATACTTTTCATGAATGCAAACTCATTGTTACTTTGCAAATCTTGAATTTTTGAATGGGGCAAAAAAAAAAAAAAAAATAAGCATCAATTACTTAAAAAAATCTAAATTCGTGAGACAATTTCATGTTTGTTAACATTACAAGATATTAGAATGACTGTTGTAGTAATTTATTAAGGAAATTAATTAACATTTACATTACCTTTGACTTTGTTTCTTGGAATAAATAATTGTGTATGTTCGTCTTTAAATGATACGACCTCTGGTCTCTTTCAATGAAACTGATGCTATACATTATGAAAATGAATAAAGCGTAAAAGAATAAGGTGAATAAGGCCTCTTTTGCGTGCATTTCCTGTTTCCTTTTTTCTTTCAACTTCTGCATGTTATTTTGGGTATTTTCTACATTTGGTTTCATCAAGTCGTGGAGAAAAACTACAGAAAATTAAAAAAAAAAGAAAATGAAAAAAGAAAGAGAAAATCAATGCGATATAATAAAGTACGTAAAATTTAGATACATAAACTAAACAGTGATCATTCTCAAAAAGTCAATTTAAAATGTAATTGTATCAGCTGTTGACTGTTATAGGTCTGGGAAATAAATGGGAAAAAAATGTATTGTGAACGGAGCAAACACGGACCTCTAATTATAAAGGTAAAATCAGTGGTGCAGATGAGTAAGCATCCTTTGCCTTCGTGTCACATATTAGCAAACAAAAAAATTTTCTATCAATATTGCCCTACATTTTTTATGGAGGACGTCCTTCAACATCCGACCCAGCCAGAGATTAAATATACAATAATGACATTGTACAAATCACAGAAAGTTCGAAATACTGACTTCAAACAAGATATTTATATATTAGTTCGACCGACTTATTTGTCAATAGCTTGCCTCGTTGTAGAAATTGTTCGGACGTAGAAAATACTCTTATGTATAGAATCAAATGGGAGATAAAATTCTCAAAGACAGTTGATTGCTACATGAATATGGTAAGATGACAAGAGAAAAGATGAAGTCATCGTGATTATCATGTTTATCATTACGTCGAGTAATATCCTTGCAATCAATGCTGCGCCGCATCAAACATAAGGCGAATACAAATAGTTCCTCGTCAAGCGCCCGGTAATAAAAAGCCACGAGTCTTTCCCACAAGTCCAAAAAACCGGGTTGTTAGTACCGTAAAGAACACTCACTGCTCCCTGGGCAAGATTATAAACACTGGTATTTTTTTTAATGAGAAAACCAAGCACTTTTATAATATCAATATCAGAGCAAATGATTTGATTTAAAGCAATAAGAGTGCATATGACCCAGGAGAATGTATGCACAAACAATTATTTACGAATTTAATGTTTATTTTTACCACAATATGTTTGTTGTCATCAAACTATTCAGTGATTTTTTTTGTCTAGCCCATATTTATTTTAATTATACGAAAATTTATCTCTTTTAAATTTATCTCTTTTAAATTTTATTGCAAGTTAAAACCAGGCATTTCAAGTAGACATTATTTTGGAAATACATGCAGATAGAGTTTTAAGTTACATACCAATGTCACTTCTTTTGACTCCTCCTTTAAATAGAGAAACTGTTTTCTTGAGTTCTTCAACAGACACTGAAGGTACCTCGCCATCTGGAGACCTTTTGAAGAGTAGAGCTAATATAACAGCAACTAACATTACCTGCAAACAAACAGAATTCATAGATAAAGCTAAGGTATAGTTAATACTAAAATTTAAATTTTTTATGCTGCAATTTTTCATACATAAAAAGTTTGTTAATTTTACTAAAATTTTAAAAGAAATCATCAATTAAAAAATTCTTTGATAGTTAAATTCTTAAAATAACTAGAAGGATTATTTTATATAAAAACATGTCTCCAGTACAAATCAAATAAAACCTTAAAATTCAAATTATTCAGATAGTTGTATTGTAATACACACCAGACGATTAATATTAATAAAAATTAGAACGTTTTGGCCTGCAAAAGTTTTCCTTTATATAAAGTATATAATATATTGCCATTTATGCTAGAGCTTGGATATAAGCTGTATATATTTAATCATTTTTTCAGCAAAATGAAATTTTTTCCGATAATTAAAAATATCACAATGCGATAAAACTTAGATCCAAAACTTTCATGTTTTCTTGTCTTTGAAATCAAGTGTTTAGCCAATAAACTTTGAAGGTACAAACAAGTGTTTTAGAAGAATAAAATAATTTTTAAAAAGGAAAATGCCACTTTGTCGTTAAAAAGGCATTGAAAATTCCATCAATCTCGTCTCATTTTAGTAATATGCTATGCTAGAGCTTTTGCTGTTTTACTTTTAAAAAATATCAATGAAAACAATCCATCTTCCAAAAATCATGAATTTGGATTTAAGTTTTTTCTCCAGTCATTAAAAAGGAAAAATGATGATTTTTCATCAAGAAACTCGACTTTACATACCCTCACCCTTCTAATTTGGAAGCTTCTAACTTGCGTATAACTTGAAACATAGATTTATCCCAAACTTAGCAAAAATACCTTTAGAGGATCAACAATGAAAAAGGATTCCAAGAAGTTTAAAACAAAGGTCGTAAGCCAGTCTGCTGATTTTGCTTTTCCCCACTGCATGCTTATCAAAAATAGGTAAAACGTAGATCCTAAAATGGCAAGTATGTTTACTGTCCACGCTATATAAACTGTCCAGTGCGGCAATGGCAGACGATTTCTTAGAAATGGATCGTCCAAAGAAGAATCTTCACTTGCAGAGTTTTTGTTCATCTCCATGGCTTTTGAAATATTTTCATTTAATTGTTCAACTTTATATTTATCTTTATGATTGATCATTTGCTTTTGACGACTCTTCCTGTAGATTAATACAACAAATATAATAGGAAAGGTAGTGATTGCAATACTTTGGATCGAGATGATTAGATTGGTCATAGAAAACCTCAGATGTCCAATTTTGATTTCACCAACATCTTGTTCCTCTTCGGAGGATTTGAAGAATATGGCATTTGTAAGCATGGCTAGGAACAAAAATGATGTAAGGCAAACAAGCCTTTGTACTCTCGTGAAGTTGCTTCGTTCTGGTCTGATGAATATTGACAACCAGAGATGGTTTTCAGTGACGCTCTTTTGTGCATGCTGGGAAAACAGATTAATAAACGAGAGAAGACTTTCTTGTTCACAAACAGGAATGGTATATTCCACCGCACTATCATCGTGATCTAGGGACAGCCATCGCTCACAAAGGAAAACGTATCTAATGATAAAAAAACATTCATTTTAAAAAGATCTTTTGCAAACATCAATAGTGTGTAAAAGATAGAAGAATATTAACCTTTGCTGTCATCATGGATATCGCAAGGCTGATTAAAAATGAATGAAAAATCTACGAGACCTAAACAGTTAAAGTCCCTGGATAATCTTTTTAATGATTTTGTAAAAACTCTCTTTAAATGAAGGAATGTTTAACTTATCATTGCTTATTTGAATGTGTCTTTTTCACATAAATTCCCATCACCCATTTCCAAAATATGCATTGTGTAAACTAAAATTAAAAATAAAATTGAGAAAAAAGTATAAAAATGTGAAAAGATTAAACTTGATGAACATATAAGGATATATAGCAAAAGATGGCGATTATATAAGATACAACGTACACGGATAAGATAAACAAAATAAGGTACCTTTTGGGGTCCTTGGTAAATTATATCGTATTTTACCTTTTGCGTGTTTGCACATCATCAATGACGACTTTGTTCAGGTACCAGCTCTGAAAATCCCCTGACCCTGCGTTGTCGTGCGATATTTGTAAGCAAGTTAAATCACCGAGTGAAAATTCTGTTCCCATGAAAAAATGTTTGATGCTTGACGTTTGGAATCCCTTGAAGATCATGAAACATATAAAAATAGGTTAATTTGAGAATTCTAAATTTTGGGCATGTTAATTGTTATATCAAATTAATATATTACTTGATAATATTATTTTACTTCTATCTGGATCTATTATTTAATATATAATTCATTTTAATCAAAATTTTCCATAATCAATATAAAAAAATTAAGCTATGACAATTATTTTAAATGTAGTTTCACCATGTAATGAAAGATACATGAGGAATACTCCCTACAAACCTCCGAAATTCCGTCTGTGAGCTGGCGAACCTCGGTGTTAAGTTCCTCACCCATCAAAACAAAGCTGACGTTAGACTTTGTACCTGCACCTCTCCTCATGCCGGTATGAACGGATATCAAATAGAAATATTTGTCTGAAGCATCACTGTCCGCCAAGAAATTGACAGTCCACTTGAATAAATCAATATGAATTTTTAAAATAAAATTAAAAAAAAATTAAAATACATGCAATTAGAATTTTTTCACGTAGAAAATGAAAGGTACGTACAATAATACAAGAGATACCTTTTCTAGATCCAGCTTATCCTTTTTTCTTAGGAACACGAATAAGATGATTGCTATGATGAAGAGACCAATCAGAGTGCCATATACTGCAGCATTCTCAGGATCCATCCTGCTCCAGACGACATCCCAGTGTATAACGTTAGGAGGCACGTAAAACGTAGTGGCAAATATGGATCCACTAGATTTTGTCTTCTGGCATCGACAGTTTGTCTCTTCCAAAGTGCTTGTATCTAGAACCTTAACATTATATACCCATTCAATAGCAATTAATTTAAAACTTTTTAAACGCAACAATTAATTTTATATTTGTTATTGGTGACAATGTATTAAAAAAACAATTTTTGTTTCAGAAATTTAATGCTTTCAAGAGGCTTTCCTTATTGTGTTTTTTTTCGCAGAAAATGTGGATGAGATTAGAAGCAGTAGATAATTATGATTCTTTTATGACTGAATTATCAATAAGATGAATTCAACCAAAATCTTATGAAAATATAGAAATCAATTGGAAAGTTTAACCAACCGTGCATCCAGTGGACACCCAAGCTTCTTCTTCTTCATCCCATGTCCGACAGGCAGTGGTCGCTATGGCTAAAGAAAAATTAGCAACGGACGGATTGAAGTCTGGTAGATCTGGTTCCTGCGTAGTAGCATCTGTTTTAGCAGATGTTAAAACCATTGTGGTTGTCTCATTTATAGTGTTGTCCACAGCCCTTCTTTTTCTTGATTTTGTTTCTGTCTTTGCTGAAAATGTAAAAGAAATGAATGAATAAAAAATGTTTAGTTATTTTGTATTCATTATCCAATTACCACCTTCCCACTCATTATTGTATAAAGTCATGATGAATACTCTTGACTAAAAGCAACTTAATATTTATTTTAATTTTTTAGACCGACATGTAATTTGTTTTACAATTTAGAATGAGAATCATATTTCAAAAGTCAAGATCACTAAGCCATGATATTTTGTATTCGTGTTCAAGACTATATATCTACTATAGAAGCTATATATATTAATACATATTGTATATACCTTCAACAGGTTGCAAACCAATAAAACAGGTCCCTTTGATACATGTATTGGGTGGAATGACAAGTCTGAACCCGTTCTCCGTCCAGTCCCGGACAGATAATAGTCTTTTCCAGTCATGCTTTTCTTCAGCTTCTCTTGGGTAATTTGTTTTGCTGACAAAAACTGTGTATAAAGTTAGGTTTTTGCTGTTGATGTCAATATTTTCTGGTTTAAAGTATAACATGATGGTATCGTCTTCATGTTTAACTTCCGTATTAAAATAGAAGAATCTTTCTGGATCTTTTGGAATTGTCTTTGGGGTGTATCGTTGCAAATAACGATATGAATTCTTATTTTTGAATTTAATAATCGGGGCTACTTTTCCATCTGTATTGACAGAAATTACTGAGGATGTTATCCCGGATGAACCATTTCCATACATGTAGGGGTTTTTCTTGATGACAGACACCTGAATACAAACAAAAAATCTTGTAAAAGACCATCTGCTTTATTTAACCCAATTAAAAAAACAACAAAATATACAAATTATATATATTGTGACTTGTGGTAATTTTGTGAATCAAATTAAGAGTTATTCTTTCTAAAGATAATGAGAAAAACATATCCACCTCACCTGCATTTTAACAACAGAATTTGCATTTGTCAATGAAGACGTTTTTGCATCGGAGGAATTCAATAAAGGTGAAACGGTGGCACTCAGTGTCTCATTCAGAAGCTCAGAGACAGTTGATAAATTTGTTGTAGTTTCAATAAATGTTGTGTTTAGCAATGGAAGCATGGTCGTGTTTGTAATTGTTGTCAGTAATGATGTTGACAACGGCTTTATTGATGATCCTGGTGTAGTTTCAGTTAATGTTGTGTTTAGCAATGGAAGCATGGTCGTGTTTGTAGTTGTTGTCAGCAATGACGTTGACAACGGCTTTATTGATGATCCTGGTGTAGTTTCAGTTAATGTTGTGTTTAGCGATGGAAGCATGGTCGTGTTTGTAGTTGTCAGTAATGATATTGATAATGGCTTTATTGATGATCCTGTTGTAGTTTCAGTTAATGTTATGTTTAACAATGAAAGTATGGTGTTGTTTGCAGTTGTCATTGATGTTGTTGATAATGGTTTTATTGATGATATTGCTGTTGGTTCCGACCCTGTAACATCCATTGGAGTCGTCATTTCGGTTGTTTCTGAGTTGTTCCAGAATGATGTTGTTTTGTTGATTGTATCTAATACATTGACATTTTCTTCAACTATTTCCAGTTGAATACCTTGATACTCGGACTGGTTCTTTAGTAAAACATCAGCTAGCGTGGTCTTTTCTGTCACCACAATAATATCTCCGCGGTGAAGTGTTTTAACTCCTTCTCCTACTTCTTGTTGCAATAATGAGATCTTTTCCATATCCCTTAAAGCTTTCTCGATTAGTTTTGCCGTCTTCTTTGCCTTAAAATGGAAAATGTGGTGTGTTTAATTTTTTTTTCCTTTAGTCAACAATAGAAATACAACATATAATTAACATATTACTAATTTCATAACATTTCACTAACAAATTTAGCCATTTCTCTTTGCTTTTCAATTCTCTTTTTTATCTTTGCAAAGCGTTTCCTGGCTTTTTCTCTCAAATCAACAGGATCCATTTTAATCGAAGGGTCTTCAAGTTGCGAATTTCTTTTATGCTCCTTTACAAGCTCTTCGTATACTGATTCCTCCGATATTTCTTCGTCAAGACTATATACTTCTTCGGGGATCAGTGAATCGATAAATTTGTCAAGGGATGTTAGAGTACCTGAAAATTTGAAGATAAGGAAGATGGTGACTACTTTGTTTACAATATTGTGCTAATTGAAATCAAAGACACTTAAAAACCCATATTAAATATAATCTATCTTTATTGTTTTTCTCCTTCAAATGCTTATCTGACAATAACCAGTAATATTACATTTTATATATATAATATATATAATTACGTTTAACTATTGAACGTATATCAAAGAATATACTGAGAAAGATAATCCTATAACATTTGCATATACCAAGTACAGCGAAAAGGAAAATGGCGTGTATACTCACTAGTGACAGCCCCCTCTATACTTTTGATACTCTCCACGGGAAACGGGACTACTTCTGCATTTTTAACTACGCTTTCCATTATTGTCTGTGCTACTTTAGTTGATTTTTCCTGTTTATTAATTATATTAGAACAATAAATGGACACAAAGACACAAACATTCTTCAAAAAAAAAAATCCCCAAGAAACATCGTTTTTTTTATAAATATAACCTTGCATCTTTTCTTAGTAACATGGTTGTGCATACTCAAATAATTAGAAATCGCGTTCTGTATATAAACTGAATGTCTAATCCTTCTAACTGATTGTATGATTCTTGGTTTATTCAATAAAAATAAAGTTACTTACTGCACTTTCTGTTGTGATGTACTTAGAATTACTGGAGACGGACATCAAAGTACCAGCTATCTGCTGGGCGTCAGTGGGATTGAATACTTTAGTGTTGTTTTCGGATGATACAGATTTTAGTAAGACTCCAGCCATTTCTTTGGCTTTCTATTTCAAATAAGGCAAAACATGTTTAAGCTTGATACTACGTTTTTGTATGAGTAGGAAATGAAGGACAGGCAATGTTCCATACCTCTTGATACAACTTAACCACAGGAGTTATAGGCTCTTCCTCGGGTTCCTCTTCGATGTCCACTAGATTTCCCTGTCCCTCTTCATTTTTATCTGAGATGTCTGGCTGCAGAATGAATATTGTATAGGATTGTAAAAGGTATTTTAAAACATAACGTTCAACCATGGGTGGTAAAATTTATCTATTAAATACAATTGAAAGAGATTTAAACACTATAAATGCAATGATGATCTTATGAATTTGAGATTTTTGATATGATTTTATAACATTACTGGCGAGATTTTTTTCTAAGAAGGTTATTTTCTTTCTCAAAAAATACCAAACGATCAATTTAAATTATAAAGAATATAATTTTAAATAGGGATATTGTTAATTTATGTATACCTCATTCGTTTCCTGTTGGAAATACGACAGGGCTGAACTTACAAGCCTAACAACTGCCATATCATTCCCTCCAGCTTCCGTTGTATTTAGAAGATTTGTGAAGGAATCAAAAAGTTTGTTTAAGCCTGCTGTGTCTTTGTCATCTTTAGGAAGTATGTTTTCTAGAGGTCTGACCTAAGTAACAGATATATACTAAATTAACTTTTTTATTCGGAAATATTCACAAGGATTTTTTGAGGAATTTAAATTTTCACGCTCAATAAACACGTAAAAAAAATTTAAATTAAATACATCCCAAAAGTATACTAAGTTTTATAATGATTTCTTTTTTTTTTAACTTAAAAAAAATAGTATAATATCCCGATATATCACTAAACATGAAATTTTAAATAAGGAAGTTCACAAAAAAAATATATGTCGATGGCAAAAATTATTAATGTCCTATTATTCTATCTCATTTTACATAAAAACCGATTTCCGTTAATTATCGGACCTAAACTAGTTATTTCCAATTTTTAAATACATCCCAAAAGTATACTAAGTTTTATAATGATTTCTTTTTTTTAACTTAAAAAAAATAGTATAATATCCCGATATATCACTAAACATGAAATTTTAAATAAGGAAGTTCACAAAAAAAATATATGTCGATCCAATCTTCTTCATCAGCAAAAATTATTAATGTCCTATGAATATTCTATCTCATTTTACATAAAAACCGATTTCCGTTAATTATCGGACCTAAACTAGTTATTTCCAATTTTTAAAAGCCAAATGTTCGGAAGGTTTGTCAAGATTTTTTTCCGAATACTTTACACAAATATTTATGAATATGATACATAAATAGTACCCCTGGAACAGCTGTACCAAAGGCGGAAGTAATTGACATAACCTGCGAGTAACCAACTCTTAATTCTTTTATTTACAAAGTACGAGAAAAAAAATAACGTAAATTCATCGAATCCCTTCTTTACTAAACCAATTTACAAAACATAGAATATTATCAACAACAACTGAACTTAGTAATGGAAAATGGTAAAGATAAAAATTAATCTACTAACAATATAAATCTGTTCAAAGGACATAAAACAGCCCCCTGGAAATTCTAGATGTTTAATCAGTTGCCTAAGTAGAATAAGCATCCTACATATATATATATGCATATGTTGGCCAGTCATATCTGCCGTTAGCCCTATGTATAAATATACGTGTAGTTGGAACATTCCGTTGTTCTCTGTATTTCAAAAATGCCACATAACTCGTATGGAAGATGTCATCGAAAATACTAACCAATGATATGTTAATGTATATTTGCTAACAAGGCCATTATATTCATCATAGAATTTTAAAAAGGCTTGTTGAAATGTTCAGTTATCAAGTTAAGATTGATATATTGCTCTGACTTCATCCTTTTTTTCCGAAGCTTTTTATACATAGACTGACAAATATGATGTATGTTGAGGTACACAGTTATCAACTTTATTCTCTGTATCATAGAGAATCTGGATGATCTGAAATGAAATTTCATTTAAAAAAACATACGAGATCTATTTGGATTAAAGCATTGTGAGTTAAAATTCTCATTTGCATTCTAGAGAAAACATACATTGATGGCAAATGACTTAGAATCCCCGAGGAACGTAATTTTGCACCATTTTATGCACCATTCAGAAAGGGAATTAATAATAAAACACACCCTGACGTAAGTAGTTGTCGTATTGGCATCCCCGAATCGATCAAATATGTATACTCTTATTTCCAGTGTATAGTTAAGTTCTTTTAGTCCGAGAGGTAGTTGCATATTGATGGCAGAACTTTCTCCTGAAAAGTGTGAAAGCATTAAAGCTGTAAATTATTAAACTTTCAAATTTATAATCGATTTATTAGATATCATTGCTAACAGTAAACAAGAGTGTCTCATCATTTTGATATGTTCGAATTATTTAAGAATAAAGAATAAGGCACATGTACAAGAAACAAGGTAACAAACAGTATTCAAGCTCAAATAATTACATTCAGTGTAATTTTCTTTATGAAATCCATTAGAAATCCACGACGTTCAAATTTCTATAACACACGCGAAACCTTGTCACCGTTAGAATACAAATTAGGAACTATGCATTTTCAATGCTCTAGGAACACCAAAATGTACATTGTTTTGACACAATTTAATAAAAAAAAAAAAAAAAAAAAAAAAAAAAAAAAAAAAAAAACCCTGTTAAATTGGTGTCTTCCCACTTAGCCAACATTTACCTCCTCTGTAAATTTCACGTATTGTTCGTGGATCGTGAAAAAATACAGGTAAAACACAGGTAAGTCGGTGTTGGCTAAGTGGGAATGGGGTGCAGGTGGAGAACAAAAGAAATAAATTACAGGTAGGCTATAGTCTGTTTTAGCTATATGCTGAATAAATAATATATAATTCTTATTAGGATAATATAAGATATTTAATTGTTTTCTCATAAATATTAAATTGTTTTTATGAAAATATATATTAAATTTTTTTTAATATATATTTTAAACTATGATTTTTTAAATATTTCATTATTTTTAAAACTATTTTAGATGTCTTCTTATTTCAAATATAAAATGAAAAAGAAATTCTCTTTCTCTAAAGAATTATATTTAATTATACCTGAACATTGATGTAAACATAAAATAATAAATGCTTACATTGAATTTTTTACATCTGAAAATATAAATATGAAAAACTAAGTTAATTTATTTTTAGAGATACATGCATATGTACTACTATACTTCAAATATTAAACTTTAAGAATTATTGTTTTCATCCTGGAAAAATAATTATGAAAACTAATTTTATTTTTTTTTTTAGAGATACATTTACCATATTTCCTACTTCTGTAAATTATTGATAATAATTATGCTGATCTAGTTTAGAAGATTCTTTAAAAAAAATCAATTATAATCATTTATAAAATAATTATATACATGTACTTAACTTGTTGGAGAAACGGTCTGTGGAGTAAACTTTTAAATTATGGAATTAAAGGCAAATGCTTTACGTATATCACAAATATGTATAAGGGAATCAAATCACTTATAAAGATGAACGGCACAACAACCGATTTTTTCTTTTGTAATGTCGGAGTCCGGCAGGGGGAAAACTTATCTCCTTTTTTATTTTCCTTGTACATGAGAATTATCTTGTTGATAGAAATATAATTGGTTTACAAAGTCTTACAACATCGATAGAAAATAATTTTATATGTGTTTATTTGAAACTCCTTATACTTTTATATGCCGATGACACTGTCATTTTAGCAGAAACTCCTGATGATCTACAAAATGCTTTGGATGAATTTGAAAGCTACTGCTCAGAGTGGAAATTATAAGTAAATATTGAGAAAACCAAAATATTAATTTTTTCAAAAGGTCCTTTGAACAAAAGAGTATTTTACTATAATAACAAGAGTCTAGAAACTGTCAAAGAATTTAAATATCTTGGTATCATTTTTTCAAGATCTGGCTCCTTTTTAAAAGCCAAGAAACATCTCTGTGACCAAGCCCAAAAAGCAATGTATGGTGTTATCAGAAAAATAAGACAATTTAACGGTTTTAACCTCCCTGTAGTATGTCAACTTGATTTATTTGATAAAATGGTTTTACCAGTGCTACTTTATGGTTGTGAAATCTGGGGTTTTGAAAACCTAGATATTATTGAACGTGTACACTTAAAATTTCTGAAACATATTCTGTATTTAAAAAGTAGTACCCCGAATTATATGGTTTATGGTGAAACAGGACTTTTCCCACAATCTGTAATTATATATTCAAGAATAGTTTCATACTGCTGTAAGTTACCGAATAGCACAAATAAGAAAATTTCATGTATATTATATCAATATTTAATTGCTAATTCACAATATGAAATTGGTAAAAACCCTTGGATTGACTGTGTTCATGGCATTTTTGATTCATGTGGACTATCTCATATTTGGAATGAACAGTTTTATTATCATCCTAATCAAGACTGGGTTACTTCTGTTGTTAAACAAAGATTGCAAGATCAATTTATACAAAAATGGTATTCTGATATTAATAATTCTTCTAAAGGTATTTTGTATAAGACTTTTAAAACAAATTTTGAGTATGAAAATTATTTAAGTATTTTACCACTAAAATTCAGAAAAATACTTGTCAAATTCCGTACTACTAATCACCGTCTACCAGTTGAGCTGGGAAGATGGACTGGTATACCATTAAATGAAAGATTATGTACACTCTGTGATGCAAAACATGTTGCCGATGAATTTCATTTTATACTTGAATGTAATGCACTGTCAAAAATCAGGAAAAAGTATATTAATGAGTACTACTCTACTAGACCTAATATTTTGAAATTTTCTCAACTGATGACAAAACAAGATGCTATGTCACTTAAAAAACTTTGTATGTTTATATCAAAAATTTACGATTTAGTCTGTCCTCCATAATTTGTTCCCCTTATTTATTTCATTATTACATTTATCAATATATATATATTTTTTTCATTTTCTTTTTCCATTTTTTCCCATCTCATTTTCTGATTTTGTATATCATATTCTTATACCTCTGACCTGATTATATATAAGCCTATACATGTTGTAAATATTTATCTTTGTCCTCATGTACCATGTATTTAAAATGGTGTTGAGTGAATAAATGAACATGAACATGTATCGGTAATGTTATGTACAAGCACTTTTACTAGTATAAACACAACCATTTTTAATGTATATACATAATTATTTCTTCAAAGTATCTTAATTGTTTTTATTTATTTTCTAATGAAAATATGTTGTGTGGTAAAAAAAAAATACAATTAATTACAAAAAATAAATTACTTAAATGATACTAATATTCTATTTATAAATTTAAATTAATTACTTTTTTGAATTAATTAATTCTCTGGTTAAATTTTGCTACTTTTTTACATTACAAAATTATTGAACTTGAATTTTTCCTTTAATTTTATATTTATTTTGACTCAAATTTCAACTGTAATTGGTATATTTTTACACTGTTTTTATTTCCCAAAGGAAATAATTCTCAGGTAATTCATATATACGCATACCAGAAAACAGACTATAGCCTATTGATCACTCAGGTGTAAAAATCAAAATGTTGGCTATGTGGGAAAAGGATTTTTCAAAATGTTGGCTAAGTGGGAATAAACCGTTAAATTAACGTAAAAGTATAACAGGTGTGCGTTTAAAATTTATTTGTTACTTTTTTCCTCGCAATGTTCGTTCGCTAACGCGCGGTATTCAATTTGTCGGCACGGCCAGGTGTGTTATGGGACCGAAGAAATCCCAAAATATGAAATTATGCTTGAAAGTACATTTAACAATACAAATTTTGGAGCAGAGCAAACAAGGACCACTAGAACATCAGGTAGAATACAGGAGGAAGCAACCCCTGCCAACCGATCACACCCGCCTATCGTTGCCAATATTATGGAGGTTTGTATACAATAAATTTCACGTACTCACGTTTTAACCACAAAGGCTACTGACATACACATATCGTTTACTTTTTCAATCAAAGCTTAGTATTTGTTTGGATTACACTTGAATCAAATACTCTTATACATTAGGATTACTTATTGAGTGTATATTTTAACAGAAGTTTTATGATGAACATTTAAAAAAAAAGATATACAAATTGTTCATGATAATCTGTTGTCAATAGACTATTATAAAAGTTTCTGACATCTTATATACTCTACATAAAGTAGATTTTTATGGCATGGAGAATCAGCCATGGTTGTCATACCATATTATACAGTTGTTGACTGGGGTAGTACGGCTGCGGAGAACAGTTTGCACTCCGGTCCAACAGATCGACTGTTTTCCTCACTCCAGTCAACAACTGTTTCGTTATACTACTTTACCGAATAAAAAGATGATTCAAGTTAGCGCCATATGGCGTTAGCGGGCAACAGTCTTTTTAATAGTCTATTTTAACAGTTCCTGGACCGACAGCTGGGGAAAACAGTCGAACTGTTGGACTTTTTAAAGTAAGAAATAATATAGGGACTGTTTAGAAGGGGTATAACAAATCAGATTACATCTTACATCTATATTTGGTCAAATAAAAGGGGTTTATCGTGCATGATGGGGAGAGCGAGCACTTCAACTTAAAATGTTCGCAACAGATTTTTTTCCAAATCTATTTGTGTGTGGGAAATATAGTTTCACTAGATTATACTCTGTTGTTATATGGAAATACTATGTACGTTGGTAAAAGTTGCAAAACTGCTTAGGTTTGAGGTAAGTCTGATCAAATAATGATTCGTTTTCATTATGAATAATAATTTTTTTAAATAAATAATATAAACGGATCAATTGAAAGACTTAAATGCAAGGATTTATTTTCATTTATATTTTAAAGAATGCTTCAGAACAAGAAATTGTAACATTGACAAAGAAGATTAGGCTATCATTCATACTTCAGATATCCAGAGGGTACGTTAATTTATTAGCTGCTGAAAAAAAAATATGAAGCCGGTTGTCCTTTCATTCCTTTGATAAATATACATCTAAAGGGTTTTCTCTTGAATATTTTAAATCATTTCTTTTAAATGAAAGCAATAGCCTAGTAAATTGTACTTGGATAAATATTCCATTTATTTTATTTGGTTTGTCAGATTTCAAAGTTACAGTACAAGTATTGAGTGGATAGATTTTATCATGAAGTACGAAAATTCCAAGTCACAGTTAACGTCAAATTGAACATTTTTTTTTTAAAATCAATAATGCCAAAGTATCTCTCAACATCTCATCAAAACATATATTCGTTTCAAAAGTAATAGTACCTCCTCTGTAAATTTCACGTTTTGTTACTGGATCGCTTGAATTAGTCAGTACTTCGTAGAGATATACCAATGGTTCCTGAGCATCTTTGTCTTTTGAAATGTCACGTGACTCACTGGATCCCTCATCGACCCAGTCCTCACAAAGCACATCAAAGGAATCGTTCATAGCCCTTCCTGTTGAAGATAAATCATATAATAAATAAAAGATTCAGATAAAATTCATTTAAAATGCAACGCACTTCATGGTTCATAGCATAATAATATGCCACTGAGTTAAAAACCAATACATGAAAAAAAAAATTTAATTAAGGTAGATCTTGGACAATTGTTTTAAATATCGTAATCACTCTGTTTATAGTATGATTACGGCCGCCGGCGGCCGATCTGTTTGTAGCCTAGTTGTGTTAGAATGTGAACATGGGATATTAAGTCGTTATTTTTCATTGCCTCGATGAAATAATTCTTTAAATTCGTAATAATAATAAACATAAAAGACGTGAATGAATCTTGTTAAAATTATCTTTATACCTTCTCCTAATGGTTGTTTTAAGTTTCAATTTGTTTTTCATTTTTCAGCAGATATTCATTAATTTATTATCTTATAAAAAGTTGCTGCATTAACTGCTCCCCAAGATGAGCGTGCATAAGAGATAAAAGCAAACAGTATTGAGTTTCCGGATAAAAAATACAGTGCCTAGAATAACAAGTATTTTCCAAGTTTTTAAGGTAGTATTCTTCTCTGGTTTCTGACTAGATGAAACATTTAAATATATTTGCTTATATGTCTTATATATTTAGGTGTAAGAGAACTCACAACTGTACAACTATAAATAGGAATTGTAAATTGCGTTTGAAAACTAGCAGGGACTATATTTTTGGTGGAATCGTGGCGTATGAAAATATATTTTCTGTCTCTCAAAATCATGAAAGAACAATAAATCTAATTATAATTTTTACACAAATAAAGCCTCGAAAAAATTTTGAAATGTAAATTAAACTTATAATAAGTAACTAAACTTTCAAAATATATTAAATAAATATTCAAACAAAGTAGAATTATGTGGGCTTTCAAACGCTTCCAATCAAAGTACAGATTTGAGCAAAAAATTCTTTAATATGGTTTTTTCTTAGTAAACGATCAAAAGTTTTTGTTTTTGTATCATTTTGTATCTTTATGTGACAACTTTACCATAGGTCCTACATGGTAATATCTTTTTATGCAAATAGAAAAACATTCATTCTTTTGAAATACAGGTAGAGATTGCATGATTGGCAACAGTATTTTGTTATTAAATGTCCAGGGAAAAGATAGTGACCTTTGACCTGACCTTCCCTTTAATATAAAATGGTCAAATAAATTCTCGCTGATACCATCATTTAGTGATATTGCCTTCTTGAATCTGTGAAAATTTCATTAATTTTTGAATACAAGAAATATGAGAAAAATCCTACCTTAAAAGGAAGTTAATTTTGTTTTGAATACATTAATAATTAGGGTTACAGATGACACTATCCATTAATTATTTCCGCATTGGAAATTTAAGTAATAAAAATCGCTCCGAAAAAGTAAAGCAAGGGAAAAGCTATTAAATGAAATGTATTATTCTTGGTAATGTAATTTTTGTTTTAATTTGATTTTTTTCTTTGAATTTATTTTTTCAAAAGTTCCATAAAATGCTAAAATGATATGTGTTTGCGACTGATCTGATGCTTTGCATCAATCAAACTTGTTTTATTATATACCAGAAGTTTATACACTTCTTAATTGACAATAAATGAAATGGGGAAAAATTAACAATTTCTCTTTAAAAATCTATAAAATTATACACCTTCATCTGGTTCGACTTTGCAGTTGCCGTTGTATGGTGGATAGTTGGTCCGAATATCCATTGCAACAATACTGAACCCCATTCGTTTTGCTGCCGTAGAGGACACATTGAGTTGCAAAATATAGCGATTCCCGGACTCAAATGAATTTTCTTTAATAACCATCGTTGCTGTGTTAAGTCCTGAAATTTATATTGTTAAAAAATGAAAGAAGCATTATAAAACAGGTTTTCTCGTGTAAAAGGCGCCAACGTGTTAGAGTTTGAAAAACGGTACTTTTTAAATAAACTAATTTTTAACCTGTTGCTGTTAAGTCCTCAAAATTATCAACTATTTCTTCTGTCCCACTCGTCACTTTCATGAGCTTCCAAGAGAATAGAAGCGTTTCATCGGGCGCACAGTCCCGGCACTGAGCGTAAACATTCATCTTCGATGTTATGGCGTATTTTTCGGCACAGTTTATACTGCAGCTATATTTAAAATAGATATTTAAATGCAAAAAGTTTTTTTCAATTTACAAAAGAAATTCTTTAAACTTCTGGTGTTTAAATATTGACATTGAACAAAAATGGACTTTTTCTTAACAACAAAAAACAAGAGGCTAATGGGCCACATCGGTCACCTGAGCACCGTGGCTAGAAAAAAAGCAAAAATCAAGCCAGTAGTAAAAATTTTAAATGCATAAGTGGTCCCGACCTACACCTAAAAAGGATGTGTGTGAATTGGAATACCTTAAATCTACACTTACTAAGAATGCTTTTTAAAAATATTTCTTTGACATACAGTGGCTTATTTCCCATAGTCTGATTTTTCATTTTGGCCTTACTCTACCTCTGGGGGTCATGATTTGAATAAACTTGAATCTATACTGAATTACCTGAGGATACTTCCATTTAAATATGACCAGTCATGGCTTTGTTATTCTTCAGAAGATTTTTAAAACTTGATTTCTATATATTCCTAAGTAAAACTTTGATCGTCCATTGTGGCCCCACCCTACCCCCGGGGGACATGATTTGAACAAATTTGATATACACTACCCGGGAATGCTAATTAAGATTTCGTACTAATTTTTTTACAATTCTTGAGTCAAATCACTTAAATATACTTACTTGTTACTTATTTTTGATATGATTTAAGCATTGATAAAAGATAGAAAACCCTACTTTGTGAAAATAAGAGGGAAAATTTGGCTCTAGTTGAAGATTTCTCCCAGGGGAGAAATCCTACTCTAGAGTACAGATTCCATGGGGAAAGCTAGCTAAGGGGAACCTTACTTTATAACACCGGTATGAAGATAAAAACTAAAACGAAACTGGAATTCAAAAATTACTCCTGTTTTGCCTTTGTTGAGTATTAATATTGTTTCCCCCCAAAAAACATCCATTTAAATACTTCCCAAAAACTTTTTAAAGTTGCTTAACTTTTAAAAAAGTAAGCTGTAATTGTTGTCTTACACCAAAATGACGTCAGGAGGATTTCCCGGAAGGATACTGAGAAACTGTGTAAAAGAGGAGAACTTTTGACCATCACTGACATTCACAGTGACTGCGTAACCATTCGCTGTCGTTATGTTTAGTATACGCTTTCCTCTTTCATTTCCAGTCAGAGTACACAAGTCCTTGCTTTTGGTTTTGTCGTTGAAAGAATCCTCTATTTCTTTGAAATCATTGGACGGAAAGCTGTCAATTAATACGTAAGGTATCACATGTAATATCATTTTTGAAAAAAATGATGTATCAGGTACGAAAAAATGTTTGTATTATGAAAAGTAATTACTTGCCGCTTATTATATTTTTTACAACTGTGGAAAAATTATCCAATCCACATTGATAAAGTTGTAAGCATAAAATCCTTTTCGTACGCATATGCGCTACCATGGAAAACAAAAGAAGTTTAGCTAAAACATTTACTAGTACTCATCAATCAGATCTATCTAAACCTATTTTAAGCGATATATAATGTACTGTACTAAAAAAGCAATCAAATATCAACTCTAGCTGAAAAAAAAAACAACTCACGCTTCACACTGGAAAGTAAATGTAAGGTCTTCATTATTTCCATATCCCTTGGCTGCATCATAGGATCCTGTTAAGGCATCAACCCCTATCGTCTCTTCGTTGATTTTCGCAGCTATCTTTGTTCCACCTATGATGAACGCATACGGTGGAGGTTTTATAAACGAAATAAACATATTTTCCTTAAGCCATGTCCCTTCAAGTGAAACATTTAATGTGATGTGATAGATGCCTGGTGGAATTTTTCCATGCTCATAAACATTTGTACCTTGTAAAGGACTCATTGGACTAACGTAATTGAAAACTGGTTTGTTAGTTTCATTTAAACATCTAAACATATCCCACTGAAACCCTGCTGTTTTTCCAATACATATAACTTGCATTCTGCTTGAAACAAAAACATCTCTGGACGTATATGCTTTCATTGGATTTTCGTAAGTAGCGTAGTTCCGATCAAATATTCCATGATTAGAGAAACAAGGATTATGAACGTATAAAGTTGCAATATCAAAAATCAATTCTTCAGCATAATTTGAACAATGGAATGTTAAATTATGCTTTCCCAAAGTTTGATACTTATACCTAATAATCATTGGTTCTGACGGAGTTATGTTTGCTGTTTTGGAATGTTCTTTTTTATCAATCAGATCTCCCGATGTAAAAGAACACGTAACAAATGGAAAAGGCTGTACTGGCGTAATTGTAATTTCTACGTCACCGGGTGGTAAAAGGACTGTTGCATTAGGAACAGAAAGTGACAATTTGTTTTGTATAACATAATCTACTTTTATTGGCACCTGTAAGCACACCTCCTCCACCATGGTATCATTTTGTACAATCACACTTGGGAGAAATGTTCCATAAGACATGTAAGTGACGTAGGCTATATTTGCATCGTTGTGCATTGTAACCTGTTTAGAGTCGGGATCGAACATATTTGTTGCACTATTCATTCCGAAAGCAGACAGCTGAAATGTTGTTTGAGAAATTATACCGGACTGTCTATCCGCCGTGAATTGGACGATTCCCATCTGAATCCAATAATGAAATGAATATTCTGTGTTATCTATAGTATTTTTAAACGTAAAAACCATGGAATGATTCTTCCTTTGAGTAAATTTGTGTGTTTTAAAAAAAGACCTTTGTGGACCTGCACCAATAACTCCGTCGTCAAAGTTCCATTCTACAATTATATTATTTGGCATTTTTGAACAATTTTTCAAAAATATGCGGAATTTGACATCCACTGGCAACGGTTTAGATATTGCTGTATGTCTGTAAGTTTCGTTTGGTGTAAATGGAACTTTCGTCATATTCATCAGTTTTAGTTTGTTTCCATAATCGATTATAAAATCGGACAATACGAATGATTGAACAGTTAAACTTGAAGACTTGTTCATAGAGCTTATATGATTAAAACAGGAAAAAAGAACACTATATACACCACTAGATGTATAAGTATGTGTTTTCACAATAGGATTATATCTCGTAATGACTGAGGAAACATTGGCCTCCAGGTAACCATCTCCAAAGTTGAAAGTACAGAATACATCTGTTGGAGGCGGTTGAGTGCTGTTGTAGCTCAGTGTGAATGTTTGCGTTCCATCTGGTATGGGTATCTCTTCCTCTACTGGGGTTAGTGTAAATTCGTTTGGTAATATTGGATGTTCTACTTTGATGACCAGTGTCACAGACTTGGTGTAGAATGGATTAAACATCCTTGCCCTCACGTTGTATATACTAGGTGAACTATAAGCTTTTTTCCATAAAGGCAAAGGCCAGGGATCCCAAAAAAGCTCACTTGCGTTGTTCTGTCTGATCGTTCCATCGTCATACTCGATTAAATACTGAAAATTTGAATTAGGAACATTGGAAAAAGATAATGTTATTTCCTCTTTTACCTTAGCATAGAATTTATTGCAGAGTAAGCTAACATTATCAAGTTTGTCCCAAATGTATATTATTGTTGTGTACAATTTTAAATCAACTTCCGTTTCAAGTGTTGCCTTGACGGTATAGTTGCCTTGTTTATTAAAGGTGTGATCAAACTGAAATCCATTCGTTTGCATTGATGTTAATGTCGATTCCCCATATACATGATATGTTTCAAAACTGGACCCATCATCATAATCTATGGTAATATTCATTTCACCTTGGGGCTGCAAGGCCAACGAATCAAGTGTTAAATTGAAGGTTACTAATTGTCTGGTTTCCAGGAGAGTTACAGGAGCCTTCATGGTCATCCCATGGATTCTGTGAAGCGCTTTTGTCATCGTGTAGTTTATTTTTCTTGATACAAAATTAGCAGCAATTACAGTGACATTGACAGGGCCTCCGACTGAAATTGTGAAATTTACTGTTATCGTTCGCTGTCCTGTGCCTTCATGCTTATAGATATATGAGGTGTTTGTGTTAATAAACCATTCAGTGACGACGTTAGATCCATCCAAAGTAGCATGAAAGAAAGAGATTTCATCCACAACCAAATGCGGAGAAACAAAAACCTTAAAAAAAAAACAGGGGAAAATTAGTCATGTTAAATTTAATTAGACCTTATCAAAGAACACTGTAAATATTAATCTGGCGGCCACCACATATATAACTAGCGGCCGCAAGAATCATATCAAAATACGTATTTATCTGGCAACCGCTAAATAATTATCTGGCAGTCGTCAATTATTTATGTGGCAGCCGCCAGATATTTTTTTTACCTGGCACCAACCGGCTTCCACATAACACAGATAGCTTAAATTTCATTGTTTTCTCTGAATAAACTTATGTACAATATGATATGATAAAACACATATCTGTATACATTTAACACTTGTACATTTCATACCTGAGTAGTTGTTATTGCCTCTTCATAACCTAATAACAATTTCTTGGAGACTGTATCAGAGAAATTGCTAATTGTCTGTTTCAGGTATAAAATCAATTCGTATTGTCCATATTGAAGAGTATTCATGGATGAAGAAGACATGATAAACGTCACTGTTTTGTTACTTTCCACAATAGAAGCCGCTGTTGTGTCCAGCATTGTCTCAGATGTAATATCCGCAGTTAATGAATAAGTAGCAGAAGCATCTTGTGTATCATAGATTAAATTTATTGTTGATTGTCCACCGTTTGGTAAATGGACAACATCAGAGCCTCCATTGGCTACATCAAACAAAGTAATACCAGCTGGAAAAAATGAAAGCATTTTAAAAATTATTTTCAGCCTTTGAATTTTCAATTTGATGCTAATAAGTATATTTAAATAAAAAAGAAGAAATTAATTTAAAAAAATAACGTAAATAACGCTAACATAGTATATTAAAACAAACAACAAAACAAAAATTACAGATATAAGAAAGATCCTTACAAAATTTATTGATGGTGTAACTGTTCGTAGTGCAAGTGCATTCGTTGCAAATGGTAGATGTAATGTTATAGACTCCAGAATCGTTGTAAGTATGGGGAAACGGCTGAATGTTGTATGGTTCATTTAGGACTGTGTCCGTGCTCTCTCTCAAAACTCCGTTTCCAAAGTCCACGGCATAGTCAAAATTAAAGCTTGGTTTGTTGGTAAAATCAAATACTACCGGGTTGTCTTTTGTATAACTGTCAAAGCTAAGTGAGGCATGTATTTTCTCACAGACGAGAATTTTGCATGTGAGATTGAAATCACCTGCTTCAGTAAAAAAGAGAGCTGAAACGGTGAAATTACCAACATCTGTATATCGCTTCGTGGATACCATTCCAGAAGTTCGCATTTGCGAACTTGACAGATCGGCTATGTCAGCATCGCTGCCGTCCCCATAGGTCAACCTTCGCTGAATAGGTTCCTGTAAGTTCGACGAAGGCAACATTTTAAATGTAATGTTTGTTTCTTCGCTAAGCCAAGCCAAAAATGGACACTCTACACTAACCCCGTGTAAAACCTCCACAACGACAAACGTGAAATAATTTGATATTCCATTATGGGCATTAAACGATACGTTGAATTCTCCCAGTTTTGTAAAGTTCAGATTAATGCTGAATGATCGAGATCCACTTCCATTCAAATCATAGATACAAGAATGATTTGAGTCCCATGTCCATTCAAGAAGTACGTTCGATCCGCTGGAAATTGAGGCCTCAATGATTCCTTCTGTATTCACTAGAAAGTTTGGAGAATTGGTCGTGATCTAAAAGAAGGATTTTAAAAAATTACCCTTATTAAAATACATTATCTGTGGAATATTTTAGAATTATGTACGCTTGAAGATTTTTTGTATGATTTCCTTTATTCTGTTTTGTTTTTCAACCTGCATAACACTATTTGGATTTTATTTTTTCTCTAAGTTCCAAACAGCAAAAGATACAGTGGTCATATGTAGTATTTAAAAAAGAAGTAATCAAAATATGTACTTGAGTTTCTGATTGACAATATCTATGTACATATGTATTTTTTGGAGAACAAGCACCGGAATTTCCATTGGCATTATTTGTGTCTCATTCATAGCAGTCCCAATTTTTTAATTTGAATCGAAATTTATTCAAACACTCCTTTGTGAAACAAATTTTTGCTGTGGACATTGATTAAACATTAAGGCATATCGGTTTGTCAATTACAAATACCCCCGGTATTAATTGTTATTCATACGTTGATTCGATATTCCTTTGAACTCAAAATAAAAGTTACCTAAGTCTGAATACATTTGTTTCATATTTGGATATTTAACCAGAAAAAGAGTTAATAGTAAATCACAATATGAAAAAATTCTAACACAAAGCAAGCTCTCGTTAAATAAGTTGATGAAACAAGAATATCAACAGTCCCGATTAATGTCAAGATTATGGAAATTCTATAGGGCGATGCAATATGATCTTGTCAGCAAATAAAATCTATCAGTGATTTGAATGTTGATAAATTGGTAGGCCATTATTTTCAGTATGATTTTCCGTATTCCTGATCAAGAAAAGGGCCACGCGGCTGACGTGACCGGGATGCCTTTTCCTTCATGGTATTGATTCCACTGGTACGTCTAAGGTACGTGTATTAAGAGGTCTGCTCCCGATTTGCATTTTAAGCTTGATTACCGTCGTTATTTCTATATTTTATCGCTTTAAAACATCCGTGAACAACATACTTTTTTAAAATATTCATTTTCATATTAAATAGACTCAACATACCATAAAACCTGATATTCTCTCTTCGTATACCAAAACCATATTTTTCATGGTAATTGAATCTTCATCGCAGGTTAATGTAAAATTGACGTTGTACTCTCCATAACTCAATCCCATCATGTAGGATGCCTGGATGACGTAGAGAATCGTCATATTTGAACTATTTATGGAAGCTGAGGAATTTTCCAGAGCTTTCCCTGTATCCAAAACAGCTGAAAACGAATACGAAGAGCCGCTGGTAGCATGAAACACCAGACGAATGGATGTTTGTTGTCCACTCTCTAAAGTTATAACATTGGATTCCCCGTTGGCTAATTCCAATGAATCCACATTACCTATAACAAATCAACTCCTTCAAGCTTGCAATAATATAGATTCCTTTATGTGTAATGCAGACATGATAAGGAATTCTCATGTGATAAACAAATTTTCTGTAGAATGGTTTAAAGCTTATATAATTTTTTTTTTTACCAATTATTTCATAAATTATACAAATTAATACGACATGAGGAATTTTACTATGCTTGCTTAATTAAATTGAAAATTTTCAATCTGTTGCTAATAAGTACTTAAATAAAAAATAATAAATAATTTTTTTAAAAATAACGTTAAAAAAATGAAATACAAAACTAGTATATCAAAACAAACAACAAAACAAAAATTACAGATAAAAAAAGGTCCTTACAAAGGATATTGATGATGTAACTGTTCGTAATGCAAGTGCATTCAGTGCAAATGGTAGATGTAATGTTGTAGACTCCAGAATCGTTGTAAGTATGGGTAAACGGCTGAATGTTGTATGGCTCATTTAAGACCGTGTCTGTGCTCTCTCTTAAAACTCCGTTTCCAAAGTCCACAGCATAGTCAAAATTAAATCTTGGTTTGTTTATAAAATGAAATACTACCGGGTTGTCATTTGTGTAACTGTCAAAACTAAGTGAAGCATTTATTTTTTCACAGACGAGAATTTTGCATGTGAGATTGAAATCGCCTGCTTCAGTAAAAAAGAGAGCTGAAACTGTGAAATTTCCAACATCTGTATATCGCTTAGTGGATACCATTCCAGAAGTTCGCATATGCGAACTTGACAGATCGGCTATGTCAGCATCGCTGCCGTCTCCATAAGTCAACCTTCGCTGAATAGGTTCCTGTAAGTTCGAGGAGGGCAACATTTTTATTGTAATGTTTGCTTCTTCGCTTACCCAGGACAAAAATGGACACTGTACACTAACGCCGTGTGAAACCTCCACAACGACAAACGTGAAATAATTTGATATTCCATTGTTGGCACTAAACGATACGTTGAATTCTCCCAGTTTTGTAAAGTTCAGATTAATGCTGAATGATCGAGATCCATTTCCATTCAAATCATAGATACAAGAATGATTTGTGTCCCATGTCCATTCAATAAGTACGTTCGATCCACTGGAAATTGAGGCCTCAATGATTCCTTCTGTATTCACTAGAAATTTTGGAGAATTGGTTGTGATCTAAAATCGATTAAAAAGAAATTTATCCCTTATTAAAAAAAACTCTGAAATATTTTAGAATTATGTACACTTGAGGATTTTTGTATAATATAATTTATTTTGTTTTGCTTTTCAACCGGCATAACACTATTTGGATTTTATCTTTTTTTCCAAGTTCCGAACAACAACAAAAAAAATACAGTGGTCAATTGTATTTCATAAGAAGTAATCAAAATATGTACTTGAGCTTCTGATTGACAATATATATGTGTACATATGTATTTTTTGGAGAACAAGCACCGGAATTTTCATTAGTACTAAATGTGTCTCATTCATAGCAGTCCCAATTTTTTAATTTGAAGCGAAATTTATTCAAAAACTCCTTTGTGAAACAAATCTTGCTCTGGACATTGATTCAACATTTAGGTATATCGACGACGGTTTGTTAATTAACAAAATTTATTGTCATTCATACGTGGATTCGATATTCCAATGCACTCAAAATCAAAGTCACCTTAGTATGAATACATTTGTTTCATATTTGGATATTTAACCAGAAAAAGAGTTAATAGTAAATCAATATATGAAAAAATTCTAACACAATGCAAGCTATCATTAAATAAGTTGATGAGACAAGAATATCAACAGTCCCGATTAAAGTAAAGATTATGAAAATTCTATTGGGCGATGTACTATGACCTTGTCAGCAAATAAAATCTATCAGTGATTCAAATGTTGATAAATTGGTAGGCCATTATTTTCAGTATGAATTTTCCGTATTCCTGATCAAGAAAAGGGCCACGCGGCTGACGTGACCGGGATGCTTTTCCCTTCATGGTTATTGATCCCACCGGTACGTCTGAAGTATTGTATAATGTAGAGGTCTGCTCCCGATTTGTATTGTAAGCTTGATTACCGTCGTTATCTTTATTATTTATCGTTTTGAAACATCCGTGAACAACATATTTTTTTAAAATATTCATTTTCATACTAAAAAGACGCAACATACCATAAAACCTGATATTCTTTCTTCGTATACCAAAACCATATTTTTTGTAACTGAATCTTCATCGCAGGTTAACGTAAAATTGACGTTGTACTCCCCATAACTCAATTCCATCATGTAGGATGCCTGGATGACGTAGAGAATCGTCATATTTGAACTATTTATGGTAGCTGAGGAGTTATCCAGAGCTTTTCCAATATCCAAAACAGCTGAAAACGAATACGAAGAGACACTGGTAGCATGAAACACCAGACGAATGGATGTTTGTTGTCCACTCTCCAAAGTAATGACATTGGATTCCCCGTTGGCTAATTCCAATGAATCCACATTACCTAAAACAAATCAACTCCTTCAAGCCTAAGTTAATATACATCCCTTTATGTGTAATGCAGACATGATGATGAATGTCTCGTGTGAAAAAAAAAATCTTCTATAGAATGATTTAATTCCTAGCTTGTACCAGTTTTTATAAACCAATAATTTCATAAATTATACAAATTAATAAAACATGAGGCATTTTACAATGCTTGCTTAATTAAATTGAAACTTTATATAAATTCAGGGATGATTGATTGATTGTATATTGTTTAACGTCCCTCTCGAGAATTTTTCACTCATATGGAGACGTCACCACTTGCATGTGGAGAGCTGCAAACTTTGTCCTATACTCGGCACTCCGGGCCTCGGTTTATACGGTCTCATCCGAAGGACCGGTCTCCACGTCCCACAGTGGAATTTACAGGAAGAAAAAACATATTTAAACCCAAAGATTTTCTAGTTGAGTCTATTTAATAACAGTTTCAATTTGAGAAAAATTTCTTATGTATAAACCAAAACCATAAAGCAATTCCTAATAGTTAACCAAGTATAATTAATATTGTTCAAATAAAAGACCAATGAACATTCTCACAAGAATGAAATCAGATTGTGTAAGTAAAACTGTAATACTAGTTATTTTTTAATGCAATGACATCCTTTCCTTGTCAATTTGACGATAAAAAGTTCTATGAATTCTTTTTACAGTATTTCTTTAACTTCACAAAAAATGTGAACAATTAATTTAAAAATATGAAATGCGAACAATTAAATAAATCACAGAGGGATAAAAAATAAACTTACCGGACATCACACAGCTTGAGCAAAAGAGAAGAAGAAAAATAATAAAGTAACCCTTCATTCTTAATTATTATCTTCAATGCTCTACCAAATAGCTATGAATCGCCTTATTCCATATCATTGCATGCATGAATGTGCGTCTCTGAAAATACAATATCACTGCAACTTTCGCCTACGTGCACTTCTAAAATGGTTAATTTTTCATTGGCTGGTTAGGTCTTTAATAAATATTAGATAGTTCATCTAGGATATATTAAAGAAAATTAATTATTTATATTCATAACTGACATTAAAAAGGCATCTAAAGTGACTGTTTATCTGAAGCACTGTGATCTGTAAACCGAAAATATCTAGGTCTCATATATCGTTTTGTGTAAGAGAAAAAAAAGGTTTGAAGAAATTTTGCAATTAATACAAGTGTACTTACAATTTATATAATTGTAACGAATAACTTTTCTGGGTTTTTTTTTTTATAAGGCAAGCACAATTTATATAGCTGCATTCAATTTAATTATTTTTTCGGTCTGATTCCTGTACAAAGACAATATTTTTTAGATGTTTTCGTATTTATAATTACATGTATTCGAATAAATCATGATAATGGTTTACTTTTGGGATATTTAGTAAATATGAAAGAATATAATTGTGTTAGTCTGAAGAGCAATAATAATAGAATAGATATATATTAAATATTTGCGTTCTTATTTCACTTTGAAACCTATGATCACTTTGATTCTTTTAAACCTCGGCGGTTTTATTAAGTACATCAAAATTTACTAAATAGACACACGCCATCAGAACGAATGTAAAAGACAAATTAGAAAACCAGAATGGAATTACATAAACACAGCAATCCTAGAAGGTATGGAACAGAATAACCCAAAACCATTCTGGAAATACTAGTATGTTAAATCACGGAAACAGGAAAATACCGGAGTCGGGGAGTAGCACCTCTTAAAGATAAAGGACATTTAATTAACGACAGCTAAGAAAAAGCAAAACTCCTTCTGAGAAAATTTTTATCGGTCTTTACAAAGAAGAAAGTAGAGGTAATGTCCTCGACAAACAAAATTTAAGCAGGAATAAAAAGAATCATCATTAGGGAAAGGTGTGGTAAAACTGCTGAAAAAAATCCACCCATCAAAAGCAGTCGAATCTGATGACAACTTAAACAGAGTCCTAAAACAATATGCAGACCACATAGCACCATCATTGTCGATTATATACCAAACCTCTCTAGATACTGGGAATCTATCAAAAGACTGGCTCAGCGCAAATATATCTTGAATTTACAAAAAAAAAAGGAGATAAAAATGCAACTGTAAACCACAGACCAGTCTCCTTCACATCAGTACCTTGCAAACTACTAGAGCGTAAATATATGTCGACAAATGATGAAACACTTGGAAAACAAATAAGTATTAACATCCCTGAAGCGTGGCTTCAGGTCTGGATATTCATGTGAAATCCAGCTCACTATAACCATACTTGACATGTTTAAATCCTACGATAATGGACATCAAGTAATCATAGCAATCCTGGATCTCTCCAAAGCATTCGACACTGTTCCCCATGATAGACTCCTTCACAAACTTGAACAATATGGGATACGAGGAGACATTCATACCTGGCTAACAAACTAAACCTTACAAAAAGGACAATAAGAGTTCAGTCAGAATTGGAATACTTAGATGATCAATGTGGAATCCGGGGTACCGCAGGGAACCGTTCTTGGACCAATACTTTTTTCTGTCACATTAATCACCAACCCGATGCTAGGATTGTATCAATATATCGTATATTCAATACGTATCGATATTATAGAATGTATCGTATCGAAAAAAATAATTTCTAATACGTATCGGACAGGCAGATTTTCTTATAATTCTGTGAAAAAGTTGGGACTTTCAATCAGCAAAGGTTACATTTTTCCCTGCTTTGAATTAAAATTAATCAATAATGATATAATCATTAAGGAGATAGCACATCTTTAATAGATAAATATTATAAAAACACACATCTTTATTTAACATGTTGTATTCACACTTATTAAAAATTTGAATTTGAAGTGTAAATCGTTATGACAGTGATACAAGAACTTCAAATTGGGTTGTAAAACAATTATTTTTTTTATTTAAAATTCATGAATTAATTGAATTGTAAGACCTTTTAAAAGACTTTTTTTAAGAATCCTGACCAATATATCGGATATCGCTTTATAAAATATCGTATTCTTCAATGATTTTAAGGCTTTCTTGATTTTCTGTTTCTTTCCATTTGTTCATTTAGTTTGATGAGGACTTTACCATCTTTGTCTTTGACCGGTTTAGACTTGCATGTTTTACGTCTACTTAATGTTTTGGTGATGTTGTAGAGAGTTTTTATATTTCCCATGTAGGCAGCTCTTTCTGCTTATGTTACAAGTTGGTTGACACACTCTCTTTTGTCATTCCTGCATGATTGTTTTAATTTCCTTATCTAAAGTTTGGCGCTTGGCATGTGCATCACTCTTTTGTGCTCTTGTTTTCGCGTTGTTAACTTTTTCTTTCATTTAACGGCTTTCTTCAACCTTCTGCCAAGTGGTATCAGACATCCATTTACTCTTCTTGTTGGTTTTCCTTCATAGGACTTCTTCACATGTATTCTTGATCATATCCCTTCCAGCAGTCCATTCACCCTCAATATCTAGTTCTTGATCCTCGCTGTATAGTGCACTGAATCTATTCCTCAGTTCTAATTGGAATATGTCCTTATCAGTCAGGTTTTTCAGTTTGTCTACATTGTACTTTAATTTCATTTTCTCAATTTTTGCATTCTTTGCCAGTTTGATTTTCACTTTGGCTAGTAACATGTGGTAGTCGGAATTAACGTCTGCTCCTCTCATGGCTCTTACATCCTGCAACGAACTTCTCCATCTTTGACTAATCATAATGTGGTCGATCTGGTTCTTTGTTTTGCCGTCTGGTAATTCCCAGGCCGTTTTGTGGATGTTTTTTTGTGAGGGAAAAGGCTTTCTCCTATCACTAGTTCGCTCGTTTCGCAAAATTCAGTTAGTCTATCTCCATTTTCATTCCTCTACAATACTGTGCTTTCACGTTACTTTTTCTCTGCTTTTGTTACTCTGGCCGACCTTAGAATTCATGTCACCGCGTACCCATCACTATTCTAATATTTCTCTTTGGGGTGTTGTTCCAAATTTGCTGTAGTTTTTCATAGAAGTTATCAATAACCTCTTCCTCAGCCTCATTGATTGGTGCATAGCACTGAATGATGGTAAAGTTTTGGCATTTAGCTTTAAATCGCACCCACATTATTCTTTCATTGACAGGTTCCCATTCCATGAGACTTTTTTTTTGTTTTTTGTTTTGCTTTCTTAATTGCATTATCGCCACTCCTTTTGTGTGATGATCCTTTTTGTTCTCATTTCCAGAATAAAGAACTTCTCCTGTAATCAGTGTTATATTTCCACTTTGATTCCATCTTGCTTCACTTATGCCTAGAACGTCGATGCTGTAGTTTCTCATTTCCTTAGCTATTCGTGCGCATCGTCCCGTCTCGTACATTGTACGTACATTCCACTTGGCAACTTTTGTGACTGATTTGGGTGAAAACAGAGGTATCGGTTTGCTTAACGTCATTCTCTGTTTTGCATGGCGGTCTTCATTTGCATTTTCAATGACAATAACATCAGCTCCAACCCTTGAAGGGCAAGCATAGTTAACGTCGATCTGTAGCAGTTTCTGTAATCATGGGTTTTTTACAGGACAAGGTGATTAACCTGGTGCCCAACCCCCTGCCTGAAGGGCCAGAGATTTGTAGTCAAGGTCTTCATTCTCTAGATTAGCTGCTATCCAAAGCTAATGACTCCAGCCTAGCCATTGATTGATTTTTATATCAAATTCCATCTCTTAGAATGGTTGTCTATCATGGCTAACGACTCCAATCTAGCCGGCTATTAACCAATAGCTGGGGCAAGGTTAATGAGTGCTAGGGCATGTCCACACGCCGGTGGGCCTACACACTGGGGTCTTTGCTATCCCGAGATCCCCTCCAATTTAGCCCAGCGTGCAAGGACCCCAGTTTACCATGCATCGCCACGAGGAGGCATTGAAGGAGTCTTGGTAGTGAAGAGTCTTTGTACTGGCGGGGAAAGATTTACGCATTCTACTCTCCTTTTCACCTATAAGTAGGCTAGCCAGCGGCAGCAATGGATCTATAGGCGTTTGATCCTGCCGCATTAGACGCATTTCACTACCCAGTGGCAAGGCACCAATACACTGTATATCTTATAATGGATAAATATTTTTTAGTTTTTGTCGTGTCCGTCCGTCTGCCTAGCTGTCTGTCTAGCTGTCTCTATGTCTGTCTGTCTGTTTGTCCGCAAAATCTTTAACCTTGCCTATAACTTTTGATTTAGTAGAGCTATGGCATTCATATTTCACATGTGTATTCCTTGTGACAAGACCTTCTTTTGGGTACCACCAAATTTGACCTTCTGACCTTGACCTTGGAGTTTGACCCACTTTTACACAAAAATTTTGAACATTTACTTTGGCCATATCTATTGAGCAGTACACAGTAGGACATTTAAACTTGAGATATATAATCTTTGTATAAAGACCTTTCATTAGATACCAACAACTTTGACATTTTGACCTTGACCTTTGACATTTCTGTAATTATGAAAAATCTTCAACCTTGGCTATAAATTTTGAACGGTAAATGCTAGGGCTTTTATACTTCAAATATGTAATCCCTGTGAAAAGATGCTTTATTGGGTACCAAGAACCAAGAACCTTGATTCTTTAAAATACAACCTTGAACATAATTTTTCAAATGTTAGGACTAGGGCTTTCATACTTCACATATTTACTCCTTCTGACAAAACCTTTCATTTGATGTCAAAAACCTTGACCCTTTGACCTTGACCTTGGAGTTTGACCCATTTTTACACAAAAATTCCGAACTTTTCTTTTGGCCCTAATTTTTTAAACGGTAGATACTAGGAATTTCATATTTCAAATATCAATTCTTTTTGGCAAGACCTCTCATTTGAAAACAAAACAATTTTTACCTTTTGACCTTGACCTTGGAGATTTCTGAACTTACGAAAAAAAACTTGAACCTTGACTATAACTTTTGAACGGTGAGGGACTTTCATGCTTTAAATATGTCATTCTTGAGAGAAGACCTTTTACTGGATATCAACAATTTTGACCCTTTGACCTTGACCTTGGAGTTTAAACTACTTTTTACAAACTTTAATCTTGACCATAACTTTTGAACAGTAGGGGCTAGAGCTTTCATGTTTCACATATGTAATTCTTGTGACAAGACCTTTCCTTGGATATCAAAAACCTTGACCCTTTGACCTTGACCTTGGAGTTTGACCTTTTTACAAACTTTAACATTGACCATAACTTTTGAACGGTAAGGGCCAGCGCTTTCATACTTCCAATATGTAATCTCTGAGATAAGGCCTTTCTTTAGAAATCAGCAATCTCGACCCATTGACCTTGACCCCGGAGTTTGTCCTACCTTTTCAAATGTTAACCTTGGTCATAACCCTTGAACTGGTGGTGCTAGGGTTTTATATTTAACATTTGTATTTCTTGTGAAAAGGCCTCACTTTAAGGTACCAATATATTTGATCCTTATTTGAGAAAGGTTAACCTTCGCTATGTTGTCATACGGGGGCATCAGTGTTTCACAAACACATCTTGTTTTAAAATGGAACAAAATGTGATTAAATATTTAATTTTTGATATATATTTTTTTTATCCGGTGGTAAATTCCGGGTGAGTGAGAGGCTTATTTTGTACATGTGTGAATACCTTGGAGCTAGCAGACTACCTGTGGTCATCTGTGTCCTAATTCCTATACACAGAAAGTGATTTTATACACAGTGAAATACCCAGATGTCAAACTTTACTTGTTTGGGGGATTTTGAGACAATTTTAAATAAGAAGTAAAAAGTTTCTCAATAATCTATATTGATTTATTTTTTTAATATTTGAAAACACCCCTACCCATTGAAAACAATTATGAAGATATCATATACTATAAATTCAAATATTACGTACAACAAAGATTATTTGAGATGTTAATGTATGTGTTAATTTAAAAAAAATTCATCCAAATTAGACTTAATAATTTCAGTCATTCCCAGAATTCCACTTTTCTTTTTTTTAAAAATATATCAAAGTTTAAACTACATGTATTCTTTGTCACCATGAAACATGTTGAACAAGATTGCTTGTAAATTCTTATCTGAATAACAAAGAAACATATGTTACCCATGAATAGAAACATTTAAAAATATTTACAAATTTAATTATACTTCACACACTGTTCCTAGGCGTCGGAACCGGGGGGCTGTTTAGCATATTCAAATCAATTAAGAAATTTCATCAGTTTCAATGTACCAATGTTCAAATTTTTAAAAATAAATTATATTATATCATAATCCTTTCAAATTCTAAAGGTGTATTTAATTCATATAATCAAGCTAAAAATTTTCATTGTACATGTAATACCCTGTTTGGTAAACATCAAAGGATCAAAAGTTAATTTGAAGGCCCCCATGAGTGTCAAAGAAGGTGTACAGGGTATACACATGGACCAGTAAGTAAATGTCAATCAAGTTCCAGCATCCAATGATGGGCCTTCATGCACTTGATTGACAGGGCTACCCAGACCAGGTATTTTTGAAGGCGGTGCTTAAAATCTCTGCCTTTAAAATAAATCATGAAATGTTTCGCACCGAAATTGGCGCGAACCATCTCAGTGTGAAACAGAATTGGCGCGAAACATGCCGGATTCAGCTTTCTATGGCCTCGCCCCAGACCCCCCCCCCCCGGACCTTGCCTTAGACCCACTGGGGGCTTCAGTACAGCCACCAGACCCCCTGCCTTCTACTGCGCCCCCCCCTACTTTCCCCCGTTACGAAATTCCTGGATCCGCCAATGAGAAGGACAGGCTTTATAAAGAGAATCCGTCCCGGATTGGCTCAGTGTGTCCCAATTTACCAACTCCTAAATTTTAATGGCGACCTCCATGAAAAAATATGTTAGGACAATTTTTGAGGTATGTGATGCTTTATACTAGGAAACTTAACAATCAAAGTTGAGTAAATTATGTTATACACGCTCATTACGCATAGTAAAGAAAACGTATGCCCCTTTACGTACATATTTAAAATATAGAGCCGAAATCTACAAAACCGTTTAGAGAAAATTCTAACTAAATATCATAATGATTGAACTTGACTCTGCACGTGGCATTAGGACATGGTACATATCATATGTAACGTGGGTTTTGTCTCTGATCTCCATATGTTTCACTTCTTATTTCAAACAAGTTTCAAAGCTCAGTTTTTATCATGGAAACTGAACAGAATAAGCCTATATATTTATTCAGTGCAATATTTTAAATCTGGAATTCAATTTTTTAAACTCATTATTTAAGTTTTGTACAGTTGTGTAGGTTAAACAACCGTTTCGTTATTTTATTTTGACTTTTATTCGGCAGGCAGATATTTTTGTTTACATAGCTAAATAAAAACCAAGACATTCATGCCATATTTGGTTGTGTAAATGAATTATCACAGGCAATGAAATTCCAGGGAAATACTTGCTAAATGCGAGTTGAAAATCAAAATCACGAGTTCAAAATCACCAGTGGTCGCAATTTTTTGCGAGTAAAAAACTCAATCTTTTTTCGGATATTCCGGGTTTATTCATTGCCTTTTGAAGTTTACTTTTGATCTTATGCTTAGAGACGCTTTATCGAATGAGTATCAAGATGCGTTGCAAAGTACATGCATAGCGTGGAAAAAAGGCCAAGGCGTCTTGATCAATCATGCATTCGAATAAAAAATATTGTAAACCTATATAAACCCAAATTTTGATCCCAGTCAGCTGTTTCAGATGTAAACAATAATGACCTTGTCTATGTTAACTCAACACAGGAAGATGTTAGCGTCACTGCTTCTGTCAAAACCGTTAGAAAATTTGGAATACATTTGATTGATATTACATTTCACTTGCGAACATTTATGTGCCACGGATCAAATTTTGTCTCAACATATATGTGTTTGCAATGTTTCAATAACAACACTAATTTGTATAGATTTTTTAGTGTAACTTGTTTACCAAATCATATTCTGAAATTTGATGCATGTTATATATTCTTACAAAAACATTGTCCGAAGAATAATATGAAAATTCAAAATGCAGGCACATACTTAATGTGCACATGATGTAAAACAAAAACAAAAGTGATTGAAGTATGATTTCTTTAATTTTAAAAAAAGAAACTTTGAAAATTTTGCTAGTAAGAATTTAATTTTGCTCCATTTTGTAGGACAAAAAATTTTCACTAGCTAAAATTTGCAAGTGGAAATAAAAAAGTTAATTTCAATCCCTTAAGATTATCATTTAGAAGATATTCATGGAAAAAATAGTGTTTTTATCAGTGCATTTAATGGTATAACAAATTGAACTTGGTTGAATAATGAAGGGATCTGGGGTGTTGCCAAAATATCGGAGTTAGATACCTTATATTATTATTATGCTATAGGTAAAAAATTTATTTCCATAACAAGTGCCTTGGGTTGGTCGGGGAACCAGAAACACACAGTTTATCTAAATTATATGAGCCTTTTTGTATTTTTCTCAGATTATCCTGTTTATACCTCTACCATATTAACTTTCAGCTTACTTGCTCCCTGTCCCCAATTTCTCATGATATTCCATAAAAACTTGTTTTATTTACCCATGACGTGATATTTATAAACTGATGAGACAGCAATTTAACAAATTTAACTATCATCTAATAACCTATTTAACTGTAATTATAATTATAAAGGAAATATACATACCTTTTCTATTTCAGGTGTTTTAGGATAAGTGTACTTGAGAATTGTCCAAGTCCTTCTGCTATATGTCTGCCACATATGAAAGCTTGCAGTATTGTTCCATCTAGATCAATAGTAAAAATTGCTGATCATGAGAAGGAAATCTCCAAAGAAAAAGGGAACATTACTGGAACCCTAAAGCTTCAGAAAGATGTACACATGAAAAAACTTACTGATGAGGATTTTACTAGAATTAAAACCAACTTTCAACTCCAAAGCCTCTTTATTTCACCCAGAAGACCTGATCAAGTGATTGTGAAGGGATACGCTGTGAATGATGTGCAGAACTCTCTCTTGTATTTAGATGAATATTTAGCAGGTCAAAAGAGAGAGAGAAGCCTTGAGGTTAATCAAACTTTGGATTTAACCACTGATGAGAGCTCAAAACATTCAGTTGTATTTCTATTAGGGTTCAAGGCTAAGATGAAAAAGTATTTGACAAAAGAATCTAAATGTACGATTCACCTGAAAATATCCCCTCCTTATTCTTTAACTGCCACTGGTAATCACTACCATGTCAGTAAAACCATTCAAAAATTAGAAACATTTATTGAAAGGATCCTGAAAGAACACAATGTTTGTGAAATGGTACCCTTTTCAGTGTTAGACATTGGTGACTTATATCAAAGGTACCTTTGTGAAGATCTCCTCCTAAACCATCCCTTATTCCAACCACAAAACCAACTAGCACAACTAGGGAAAGATCTCAGCTTTTTCTTGATACCAAATTTTAGTCAACTACCATGTGGTATAAAAGTGTTTGCAAAAAGCAGTGAAGCATTATCCAGAGCTAAAGAAATTGTGAAAAATGTCTTACTTCTTCAAAAGAACAAGTTCTTTAAAAGGGTTGCTGTCAAGGAAGATGATGTAGCTTTCCTAAAGGCATCCAAGACTTTTCCAGCCAATTTAAGAAAAAAAACTCAGTGCACATTTATAATGACTGGAAAAGGAACTGGCATAGAAAAACATAGTCCTCCTCAAGTAATTCTACTTGGGCCAACAATGGCTTCTGTCAAAAATGCAGTTATAGATGTGAAATCATTCATTGATCATAAAGATAAATTATTTTTGCATTCAGAAGCAAGAACAGTCAAAGTTCATAAGTTTGCTTATAACAAACATATTATACAAAGTCTCTTGAGATCAGATGGAGAAGTACTGTATGAGTTAGAAAAAGAAACAGGTTGTAATATTCATTTGAAAGGGATGAAAAGAGAAGGTGTGTTCAGTATTGTGTTAACAGGTGAAAATGAGGCACAAGTTTCGAAAGCTGGTGTGGTTGTGAAAAGGTTCTTTGAAGATCATAGCAAGTTGTTTAAAGTGATGAAAGTAATGAAACTCCCATGTTCTGTTGAAGATGACAATTTTTTGTTTGATTTCTTACTTGGCCGTGATAAAGCAAGTCATCGAAAGAAACTAGAGAGAGATCATAATTGTAAATTGGTGCTTGATTTTGAAAATCCTTTCTTGACAGTGTACTCCGAGACTCAGGGACAATTGAATGAAGCTGTAATTCAGATGGAAAATGTCATAAAGGAGGGAGTTGAGAACTTTGCTGCACTAAAATTTAGAAGGAAATTGTTTTTAGAAGAAGACTTGGGAGGGGATTTCATCAAGAAGATTTGCTCAGGTGTTGGTAGTTTACAAGGTGCTTTAGAGAGAGAAACTCAGTGTACTCTTATTATCAGGGGACAGAATGGGAGCGTAGGATTTTCACATACAAATGCACCTTTTCACATTTTGGTGTGTGCAAAATCTCAAGCTATTTTGGAAGATGGAATGAAGAAAGTCAAAGAAGTGATTAAAAGAGAAAGTGACATTTACAGAATGGAATTCTTCTTTCATTACAATTATGACCCAAAACTTCAACTGTTAAAGAAATGAAGCAATGTTATTAGGTCACGAGAAATTCATGCGACCTTTCACCAGTTTCGTTGTCTGTCACCTATTGGTTATAATAATTATATTTTTTATTTAGTGTGATGGATTGACATTTATTTGATAAAATTAAAATTAACTAATGCTTTTGGTCATTTTTCATATTTTATGGTAAGATTGTGTAAAGATTGCATATACACTGTATACTAATCAACAGAAGATATGAAATAGTACTGGGGTCAACATCTATTGGAGGAGTGGTCATGTCCATAGGCCAAGTCTAAAAGAGAGAGAAAACGAGATGTATTAGGATTTTTTATATTAAAAATTTCTATCAGTAAATGTTCAAATTGATAATATGGAATCAATCAAAAATTTACTCCTTAAAGAGCAAGTAAATCAATTTTGCCTTACGCCAAGTAAAGGAGCTAGGGTTCTCCGTGACGGATTTAAGCCCCCCCCCCCCCCCCCGAAATTGTCAAAGTTAGCATAAAACATAGTTTTGTCGAGAAAATTTTTAAAAAGATTACTCGGTAGACCTCATTTTTACCCTACAAAACCTCTAGAATCCATGAGCTTCGCCCCTGGGCCCCCACCAGGGCCTTGCGCCCCCCCCCCCCCTAACTTCAATTCCTGGATCCGCCCCTGGTTCTTGAGATATTAAACAGACAGTATTTTCCCTTGTCTAGAATACTATAGTGATTTGAACTTTCGACCTCAAAATGAAGAGGGAAAGTCTCTTTAGATTATCTGTACAGGGTGATACCACTGTACAATTCATGATGTTCAGCGAAAACACTTGGTCTACTGACCGACCAATAGGAATGCGTTCCAGGGGCCTGTTTTACAAAGGGACTTACGACTTAAGACCAAATTTAATTCTTAATGTAACTTTTTAATAAATATTATATTGAAAATTATTTTAATCTTTTTAAAAGAAATGTTGTAAGATATATTTTTACACAAATAATTTTGAAGAGAATAATTAATTTTACAAAATTTTACAATCATTTAAAAAAAATTTTTTTTTGGTCTTAGTCGTAAGTTCTTTTGTAAAATTGGCGCCAGGATCTTTCTTGAAATGTGGCAAAAAATGAAACCAGTTGTAATTTTCCCACTCAGTTGAAGTGGTAAATAGCTTCAGTCCAAATATCTAGCTATGCCAGACCTCAGTTGACATTGGCGTTTTAAGCAAATTGAAAGTGGGGGGGGGGGGGAGGCGAGGTGTTAAAAATTTTTTTTTATGCCTTCTCAAAAAAACCTGACAAGCAAAAAAAAAAAAAGAAATGAAAATTTCCCAAACACGAAAATCCTATTTCGTGGGGGGGGGGGGGGGGGTTAAACATTCGAACTTCAGTACCACAATATTTTTTTTCTACACCATTTTTAAACATTGGGCTAAGCCCCCCTGCCCCCCCCCCCCCCCCCGGTTCCGACGCCTATGGTTGAGATTGCATTTTCCTATGAGTGTTTCCAGCGGAATTATCAAATGATTACAGTGAGAGCCCTATTGCAAAGCGTTCAAACGCTATGGCCAAAGTTAAAGGTTTTTTTTTCCAAAATAGTCATCATCCAAGTTCAAAACTATGTCATCAAGTTCAAAGATTTGTATCCCCTGGAGGGTTTTATCATAACGAGTACTTGTAAAATATGAAAGCGTTAGTACCAACCGTTCTGAATTTTAGTTATGCCCAAGGTAAAATTGGTCAAATTAAGGTCAATGTCCAATATTTCGTATCCAAAGAAAAGTCCTGTCACAAGAAATATACTAGTAACTGTGAAAAACATACATGAACCGAACCTTACCCACTAAAAGTTATGGTCAATGTTAATATTTTTACTACGATGGTCGATATCAGCCTGTCTGAAAAAAAAATCATACGACCTATAATTTTGTCTTTTCTTAATATTTGTACATGTACAAAAATATAAAAAGTTACAATTTGACGAAAAGACAAAATGTATATGTACAATTCTTTGAAAATGTACATGTACAGACAAAAAAAAATCTATATTAGATGCAATAATTTAGGTAATACCCTGCAGCCATGCAAATTTTAAATTCAGAGGACCCGACACGGTGCTTCGATTTTTATTTCTTTTTAATTTGAAAAAGTAATTAATTATTGACTGTATTGCTATGACAACAAAGTGTTTTTGGTGGATGATATGGTACTGGTGTATTTAAATATAAATTACGGATCCGATTTTATCAGGCATCCTGATTCCAACCGTAATTGTTGGGGCAAAATAGCTTTGTCAGCAACTCACCCATACTTTCAATGTTAAGTATCTGCAATCATTGGTTTTGTTTGAAAGATTTGTTTGTTAAACAAATGGTCGGTATATTTTCATGATTTCAGACCTTTCATTTTTGGTTCATACTTTGTAATTAGAACATTTAGATATTTCCTTTCTTCTTTGAATTATGTAGCCAAAGATTCATTAATAATTGGGTCAATCTCAGCATGCTCCTGAAATTATCTTGTTTAATATTCTCTGTTTACAGGTTTATGAGGTGTGCTTTGAACTCAAGAAGTTCTTTTATTTACCACTACACTATAGATTTTTTTGTCTGTACATGTACAATTCATTACCTATTTTAAAGAAAAGTACAAGTACATTTGTCTTTTTGCGAAATTGTAACTTTTTATTTTTTTGGTACATGTACACATGCATTTCATGAATGTACATATACACAAGACAAATTGTAGGCCGTATAATATTTTACTGACTAACAAACAGACAAATGAACAAAACAAAATTTTATGCCTCGAATTTTCGAAAACAGAGCCAAAAAATGTTACATATTGTATTCTAACTTTAAATTATTATTGAACTGTTATATCAATATAACTGTTTAGTATACACGAAAGGAACACTTGACCAGAGCCCCCCCCCCCCCCCCCCCCCCCCCCCCAATTTAGACTCATAAAAACTCATTGTAATATATATAATAATTGCTATGTGTTATTTTGTGACAACTGCTGACTGCTTAATTCCAACTGTCAGCTGCTTACTGCCAACTGCCACACATATTTGAATAAATTTTATTTTTATATTGATATTCATGTGAATTTTCCAAAAAAAAAAAGGGGGGGCGCGGATCTAGGGCATTTTTTCCAAGAGGGTCACTCTGGTGAAAAAAAAATCCAACCCAGAAATTTCTTGAGAAGAAAAAAAAAACGCAAAGTCCTTCCCTAAATGTGAAAATTTATTTCGAGGGAGAGGGGTGGGAGAGGGGGAGAGGGGGTTTCTTATGCGTCATACTTCATGTCTATGACATTTTTTAATACCAACTTAACACGTATCCACGTTTTCGGGGGGGGGGGGGTGTCTAAGGTCCCTTTTAGTTGATTTATTTTATACATTAAATAACTTTTAGTTGTATAAGTTTGTGAATTAAATAACTTTACAAATTTCAGAGGTGTGTTCTGGACCCCTTTCTCTAGATCTATGCATGTAAAACATATCTTATTTGTAAAAACAAAAAGATATAAATATTATATCGACATTTTCTTGGGAGGTCCAAGATCAGTTTTAGTTTCTTTAGTTCATACATTAACCTATGACTGTACAAATTTTAAATCCAAAAAAAAAAAAAAAAAATCCATGCATGTGAAACATTATAACACACAGAGAATTATACCTTTCATTTGAGGAAATTTTTAACTATAGAATATAATGGAAAAATGGTAATTTATTTTCAAAACATCTTTCTCTGCGAAACGACAAATATTTTTTTTTTTATATATTTTTCTCTCTTCAAAGGTTTTGTTGTCCACCGGTGGGGGTGTTATTTCTTTAAAGATTAGAAGCAGAACATAGTCATTTTATTACCTATTTCAAATAAGAAAACATATATATTTAAGGAATCACGGTCTAGTTAGTATAGTATGCTAGAGCATCAACGATAGTGGGAAACATGGGATAATTTGCATAACGGGCGAAGCCCGTTATGCTAAAATTATCCTATGTTTCCCACTATTGTTGATGTCCCTGGCATACCCTCAAAACTAGACAGTGATTCCTTATATTTCCATTTTTACTTGAAATAACCATCTTAAAATAAATCGAAATACCGTCTAATTGAGTAGATTTGAAATGCACAAGGCCCCATGACGTCAAATTTTACTATAAAAAATAGTCCCAAAAACACGAAACAAATTTATTGACTATTTATATTTACCGTAGTCAAATATCAACATTTATAACATAAACAACAAAGAATTTTAAATGATGATCAAAGTAATCTTGTTGACTTTAATTATATATGTGACCTAGATTTAGGTTGTCGGAAGCACGAACATATATAGGCACTGTGTCACTTCTCCGCCGCCATATTGAATGCAATGTTGCAGTTGATGAAACGGGAGCTGGTCAGCATGGTCAGGAAACCGATTTGTATGGATGTTATAATAACAGAAGAAGTTGAGTTGCTTAAGAAGTCGGATGGTAATGACTAAGGGACGATGTCTGTATCAGATGATGGAGTACGTGCAGATCCATGTGGCAATGTCAATTTCTCCACGTGGCTGTTACGGAAGTGGAGTTCTCGGACTCGCGAGGCCTCGATGATAGTGGACAGCGTTGCGCTAGTGACTTGCTTTCGAGCCGAAGATAATTTATTATTTATTTTGTTTGTTAAAAAGATATATCAATCAAATTACTTAGTAAACAATTAAACAAAACATTTATTTTTTCTTGAGTATATTTATACGCCAGTGATATACATGCAGGTTGACACCTGACCTTTCAGTAATAGAGAAATATACATACCACAGGGTATTATCATGAAATTAACAAGATACACTTTTGTAGTGTTTATCATAGAGAAAACAATTGGAAATGGAAATATAAAAAAATCAATGTACTTTATCAATCGCATACATTCTATATAACAGAAGATAAAAAATATTGGTCATTTAATCAATTTAATTTTACCAGGGTGATCCTCTTGGAAAAAATGTCCTGGATCCGCGCCGGTTTTTCCTTCTTTTTTATGAAAATTCACATAAATATCAATATAAATATAAAATTTAATCAAATTTGTTTGGAAGTTGGCAGTAAGCAGCTGACAGTTGGCAGTGAGCAGTCAGCAGTTGGCAGTAAGCAGTTGGCTGTCGTATATGGCATTCCATAATGCCATATACGACAGCCAACTGCTAACTGCTTACTGCCAACTGTCACTGCTTTCTGCCAACTGCCACACATATTTGAATAAATTTTCCTATTGATATATTCATGTGTATTTTCAAAATACTGACGCGGATCCGGGATTTTTTTTCTAAGAGGGACGCACGGGTAGAAAAAAAAAGCCAACCCAGAAATTCTTGACAAGAAAAAAAGTAAACTCAGTTAAATTATTTTAGCAAGGGGGATGGGGGGTTCTCATGCTTTAAGTCTATGAGATTTTTCAATTAAACACGGATTCGCGTTTTTTTTTTTTTTTTTTTTTGGGGGGGGGGGGGGGCAAGGTCCCTTTTAATTTATGCATTATTTAAATTTCAGTTGGTTTAGTTTGTACATTAAATACCTTTACAAATTTCAATGGAATGATCCCTAGACACACACCCCCGCCCCCTTCTGTGCATAAAAAAACATAACTTATTTTGTAAAATCAAAGCGATATAAATCTTTGAGAAAAATGTTCAAAGGTTAAAAATTAACGGGAAATTTAAATTTATTTTTAATATAACTCCCCTGTGAATGATCAACAAATCCTTTTTTCAGTTTTTATCCTTTCCAAAGATTTTGTTGTCTCATGTGGGGGGGGGGGGGATTAAAAACAGGAAAATCATCATTTTATAAGAAAAAAAATTATACTTTATCAATCTCGTGTGTTGAATTTTACATTAATAAAAACATACGATGAGATCAAGGAGTCATTTATCCATTTTTATCAGTATTTGAAGATCTGATGATATGTTCAGTCTGATTTCAATTGATAAAATCTACCCCCTATTAAAGGAGTTATACATAAGAACAATTAACTTCTTGTCAATGGTTTCTAGAATAAGTACTTAAAACTGACCTTGGAACACCCCCCCCCCCCCCCCCCACCCACACACACACACACACATACACACGAAAACGCGGATCTGTATTAAGTTAATTTGTATGAAAAGTCATAGATATCAAGATATGGAGCATAACCCACCTACAACGCCAAAATAATTTTTCACGTTTACAAAAAGAGTACGTTATTTTTCTTGTCAAGAAATTTTTGAGTTCGATTTATTTTTACTGGGGTGGATCCCTCCTGGAAAAATCCTGGATCCATGTTTTTTTATTTGGATTTTTAATTTTATTATTATTATTATTATTATTTTGACAATTCACATAAATATCAACAAAAATATGAAAATTTATTCAAATATGTGTGGCAGTTGGCAGTAAGCATCTGACAGTTGGTAGTAAGCAGTTGGCAGTAAGCAGTTGGCTGTCGTATATGGCATTCCATAGAATGGAGACTTGATCTATTCATGTTAAAAATTCAATTTTTATGGCTCTAGTTAACCCATTTTCCACTAAATATGCTTAACTGCCAACTTTGAAATAAAGATTGTCAAATGATAAGTCGTTCAGTCAAATAAAATAATGAAATGTTTTGAAGATGATATTACTGAGAACATGATTTTAGAAAAATAAAATTTTTCCGTGAAATTTGAAAATTGAGAAACATTTTATGTTAGAGCGGGGGATTGTCCACGCATTGTACGCCCTCTTTCTTTCCTTAGCCATTAAGTTTGTACCCCAAATAAATCTTGTTTAACCGGTTTTCGTTCTAAAATACTGACACTCGCATTGAGGATTGTCTTCCGGATTGTTAAAATAAAATTAATAAAAAAAACACCAAAACCACACCTATATACATATATGTGTGGTACGTCTCTTTTAAATGTGATTTTTCTTGACTGAAAGTGTCAGAATCGTTTATTTTAACAACTTTTAAAGGTATTTGAAATAAATCCAAAATTTCATGAATTTATTTTACATATTTAAACAATCCAGAAGACAAGCCCCTATATGGAGACACAGGACCATTCCTATCAGTGCGGGAAAATTTAACTATACTCTTACCTATTCCCCATTGCCCGTTGTCACCACTTGAAAGGTAAATTTTAGTAACTTTTTTAAAAAAAAATATTTGAAATCCAAGTAATAATCAAGCTTTTATGGAATGCCATATACGACAGTCAACTGCTTACTGGCAACTGCTGACTGCTTACTGCCAACTGTCAGCTGCTTACTGCCAACTGCCACACATATTTGAATAAATTTTATTTTTATATTGATATTTATGTAAATTTTAAAAAAGGCGCGAATTCATAGGACATTTTTTCCAAGAGGGTCACTCTGGTAAAAAAAAATTCAACCCAGAAATTTCTTGACAAGAAAAAAATACGTAAAGTATGGAATGCCATATACGACAGCCAACTGCTTACTGCTACCTGCTGACTGCTTACTGCCAACTGTCAGCTGCTTACTGCCAACTGCCACACATATTTGAATAAATTTTATATTCATATAAATTTTCAAAAAGAAGAAGAAAAAAAAAACAGGCGCGGATCCAGAGCATTTTTTTCCCAAGAGATCACCCTGGTAAAATTAAATTGACTAAATGACTATTATGTTTTAATTTATGTAACATTCAATATATGCCGTTGATAAATTACATTGCTTATTTTTATATTTATTTTCTTATTTGAAATAGGTAATAAAATGACTCTTTTCTGCTTTAATCTTTAAAGAAGTAACCCCCCCCCCCCCCCCCCGAAGACAACAAAACCTTTGCAGAGAAAAAATAAAAAAAGAATTGTCGTTTCGCAGATAAAGATGTTTTGAAAATATAAATTTACGTTTTCCATTATATTCTATAGTTAAAAAATTCCTTAAATTAAAGATGTATATCTCTGTGTGTTATAATGTTTCACACGCAAATATCTTGGGGTGGGGGGGGGGGCATTTAAAATTTGTACAGTCATGGGTTAATGTATAAACTAAACGAACTAAAATTGACCTTTGACCTTCCACTTAGAAAATGCCGATCAAACATTTATATCTCTTTGTTTTTACAAATAAGATATGTTTTACATGCATGGATCTAGAGAGAGAGGTCCGGAGCACACCTCTGCAATTTGTACTAAAATAACTAAAAGTTATTCAATGTATAAAATAAATCAATTAAAAGGGACCCAAGGACCCCCCCCCCCCCCCGAAAACGCGGATTCGTGTTAAGTTGGTATAACAAATGTCATAAACATGAAGGTATGACGCATGAGAACCCCCTCTCCCCGGCCGAAATAAATTTTCACACATTATAAGGAAAGGACTTTACGGATTTTTTTTTTCATGTCAAGAAAATTCTAGGTTGGATCTTTTTTTAGCATGAGAGACCCTCTTGGAAAAAAAAATGTTCTAGATCCGCGCCTATATTTTTGTTTTGGTTTTTTTTTTGTGTTTTGTTTTGTTTAGTTTTTTTTTTGAAAATTCATATAAATATCAATATAAAAATAAAATTTATTCAAATATGTGTGGCAGTTAGCAGTAAGGAGCTGACATTCGGCAGTAAGCAGTCAGCAGTTGGCAGTAAGCAGTTGGCTGTCGTATATGGCATTCCATATTTCTTTAATGTGAAAATTTATTTCGGCCGGGGAGAGGGGCTTCATGTGTATGACATTTTTCATACCAACTTAACACGAATCCACATTTTCGGTTGGGGAGGGGGGGGGGGGGGTCTAAGGTCCCTTTTAGTTGATTTATTTTATACATTAAATAACTTTTAGTTGGTTTAGTTTGTGCATTAAATAACTTTACAAATTTCAGAGGGGTGTTCCGGACCCCTCTCTCTAGTTATATGCAGGTAAAACATATTTTATTTGTACAAACAAAGAGATATAAATGTTTGATCGGCGTTTTCTAAGTGAAGGGTCCAAGGTCAGTTATACTGGTAGTTCGTTTAGTTTATTTAACGTATGACTGTACAAATTTTAAATACCCCCCCCCCCCCCCGATCTATGCATGTGAAACATTATAACACACACAGATATACATCTTTAATTTGAGTAAATTTTTAACTATAGAATATAATGGAAAACGAAAATTTATTTTCAAAACATCTGTCTCTACGAAACGACAAATCTTTTTTATTATTATTCTCTCTTCAAAGGTTTTGTTGTCTCCGGGGGAGGGGGGTGGTCTTTATAAATTAAAAGCAGAAAATAGTCATTTTATTACCTATTTCAAATAGGAAAACAAATCAAAAAAAATAAACAATGTACTTTATGAACCGCATATATTGAATATTACAGAAGATAAAACATATTGATCATTTTATTCAATTCAATTTTACCAGGGTGACCCCTTGGAAAAAATGTCCTGGATCCGTGCCTTTTTTTTCCTTTTTTGTGAAAATTCATATAGATATCAATATAAATATAAAATTTATTCAAATATGTGTGACAGTTGGCAGTAAGCAGCTGACAGTTGGCAGTAAGCAGTCAGCTGTTGGCAGTAAGCAGTTGGCTGTCGTATATGGCATTCCATAAGCTTTAGTATTTTTCATTTTTCTGAAATAAACGTTTTTAAACTATGATAATACCGAAGTTGGGCTTAGTTCAATTAACTTTTCTTAATTTTGAAGCGAATTTAAGAAATTATTTACCTTCTATGGAATGCCATATACGACAGCCAACTGCTGACTGCCAGCTGTCAGCTGCTTACTGCCAACTGCCACACATATTTGAATAAATCTTATATTTATATTGATATTTATATGAATTTAAAAAAAAACAACAAAAAAAAAGTAGGCGCAGATCCAGGACAATTTTTCCAAGAGGTTACCCTGGTAAAATTAAATTGATTAAATGACAATTATGTTTTAATTTATATAATATTCAATATACAGTGTATGCCATTGATAAAGTACATTGTTTATTTTCATTTTCTTTTTTGAATTAGGTAATAAAAAGACTATTTTCTGCTTTTAATCTTAAAGGAAGTAACACCCCTTTCCCCCTCCCATCCCCAACCCCCACCCCCGGAGAGAACAAAACCTTTGAAAGGAGAAAATAAAAAAAAAAAAGATTTGTCGTTTCGCTATGGAATGCCATATACGACAGCCAACTGCTTACTGCCAACTGCTGACTGCTTACTGCCAACTGTCAGCTGCTTACTGCCAACTGCCACACATATTTGAATAAATTTTATTTTTATATTGATATTTATGTAAATTTAAAAAAAAGGCGCGGATCTATAGGACATTTTTTTCCGAGAGGGTCACTGGTAAAAGAAAAAAATCCAACCCAGTAATTTCTTGACAAGAAAAAAAATACGTAGAGTCCTTTCCTAAATGTGACAATTTATTTCGATCGGGGAGAGGGGGTTCTTATGCGTCATACCTTCAGGACTATGACATTTTTCATACCAACTTAACACGAATACACATTTTCGGTTGGGGAGGGGAGGGGGGGGGTCTAAGGTACCTTTTATAATTAGTTGATTTATTTTATACATTAAATAGATTTTAGTTGGTTTATTTTGTGCATAAAATAATTTTACAAATTTCAGAGGGGTGGTCCGGACCCCTCTCTCTCTACATCTATGCATGTAAAACATATTTTATTTGTAAAAATAAAGAGATATCAATGTTTGATCGGCGTTTTCTAAGTGGAGGGTCCAAGGTCAGTTATACCGGTAGTTCGTTTAGTTTATTTAACCCATGACTGAACAAATTTTATATGCCCCCCCCCCCTCCCCAGATCTATGCATGTGGAACATTATAACACTCACAGATATACATCTTTAATTTGAGGAAATTTTCAACTATAGAATATAATGGAAAACGAAAATTTATTTTCAAAACATCTTTCTCTGCGAAACGACAAATCTTTTGTATATTATTATTCTCTCTTCAAAGGGTTTGTTGTCTCCGGGGGAGGGGGGGCTTCTTTAAACATTAAAAGCAGAAAATAGTCATTGTATTACCTATTTCAAATAAGAAAACAAGAAAAAAAAAAAATAAACAATGTACTTTATTAACCGCATATATTGAACATTACATAAGATAAAACATATTGGTCATTTAATTTTACCATGGTGACCCCTTTGGAAAAAATTTCCTGGATCCGTGCCATTTTTTCATTATTTTTTTTTGAAAATTCATATAGATATCAATATAAATATAAAATTTATTCAAATATGTGTGGCAGTTGGCAGTAAGCAGTTGACAGTTGGCAGGAAGCAGTCAGCAGTTGGCAGTAAGCAGTTGGCTGTCGTATATGGCATTCCATATTTCGCAGATTAAGATGGTTTGAAAATAAATTTGTATTTTCCATTATAATTTATAGTTGAAAATTTCCTCAAATTAAAGATGTATATCTCTGTGTGTTATATAATGTTTCACATGCAAATATCTTGAGGGTGGGGTGGGGATGGGGGGTATTTAAAATTTGTACAGTCGTGGGTTAATGTATAAACTAAACAAACTAAAACTGATCTTGGACTCTCCTCATAGAAAACGCCGACCAAACATTTATATCTCTTTGTTTTTACAAATAAGATATGTTTTACATGCATAGATCTAGAGAGAGAGGTCCTTTTACAAATAAGATATGTTTTACATGCATAGGTCTAGAGAGAGAGGTCCGGACCACCCCTCTGAAATTTGTAAAGTTATTTAATGCACAAACTAAACCAACTAAAAGTTATTCAATGTATAAAATAAATCAACTAAGAGGGACCTTAGACCCCCCCCCCCCCCCGAAAACGCGGTTTCGTGTTAAGATGGTATAAAAAATGTCATAGACATGAAGGAATGCTCCCTGTCCGAAATAAATATTCACATAAAGGAAAGGACGTTACGGTTTTTTTTTTTTTCTTGTCAAGAAATTTCTGGGTTGGATTTTTTTTAACATGAGTGACCCTCTTGGAAAAAATGTTCTAGATCCGCGCCTTTTTTTTAATTCACATAAATATCAATATAAAAATAAAATTTATTAAAATATGTGTGGCAGTTAGCAGTAAGCAGCTGACAGTTGGCAGTAAGCAGTCAGCAGTTGGCTGTCGTATATGGCATTCCACATCGTCTCAAGCCACGGTCCGGAGTCCGCATATAGCTCTCTCCTACCCGTGGCTGCTTGATCACAAAAAGTATCGTAATCTTGAATATTTACGCCTCTCTATTGTGACGTCATATTCAGTCAGTGACAAGTTTTGTTTCCATCGCAATACGCCAGTTTCGAGATTGTAACTCTCCTGCGATAGAGGCGCAAAAAGTATCCATTTCAGCATGGAGGTGGGACAGTTTGCTTACAAACGTGCATAAATAAATGAACGATGTCTGTGGCTTTTGAAATTTGTTTAATTTTATAGAAAGATATAGATGTTAATCAGTGATGCATTTTATGATTTAATCAAGCTCAACTGTGTATATTTATAAATCTACTTTCAATTATAGGGTACTTGAAAACGAAATAAACGTCGTGGTCTTCATAAAAGTAAAAGATTTTCTTGATTGTACAAACATTCTCTTAGAAGTTAATGGATTTTTTGAAGTTATAATAAGGTAAAAAATCAATGTGTCATTTAGATTGCCAACATGTAATAATCAGAGTGCATGTGTATCGTATCTATTCGAGGTCCATATCTCTCCCCGCGTCTGAAAAGTCTCACATCCACTGATTTTTCTCTTTTTTACGATTTTCTTGCATTAAAAAATGAATGACGCCTTTACTTTAATTCGGTTGTTCTCGAGTTGAACAGTGCATACTTACAAATATATAGTTACAATAAACCAGTATATCGATGATGCGATATATCCAATAATAAATATCTGTCCCACCTGTTTGTTTACGCGGCAACCAAACTCCCCTCCTCAACGAAAGAGCGCACCAAGGGAGCTAATCTCGAAACTTGCGTATTGAAATCAACAACTGACATCAACAGTATACAAGAAATATTTCCTTTACTGCGATTGAATATTGAAAGGTCGTTATAAAGTTCATCTTCCGACTATGCTTTACTCGCATTGGTCAATATTTTAATGAGCTACGAAGAATTCTCGCCTCGTTCAACCACGGCCAGAATGGGAGAGGATCGTACATTTTGGCCTTGGTTTGCGACGATGGGCATTCCATAACCTTCAGAAAAAAAAACTGTTTGCAAATTCGTTATTTTTAAAGTCTGTGTATTATTATAATATTGAATTATTGTATTATTTATTTGTCTTTGTATAAATTTCAAATCTGCAATTGCGTTTCCCTTTCCTGATAAATTTATTAAACATGAGTCCCTTCTACGCTTGGTTAAAACAATGAAGATGAAACACAAGGTCGGGTCAAAAGGTCAATTTAAATTTGTTGGTATCCAAGGAAAGATCTTGTCACAAGGAATGCACCTGTGAAATATAAACGCTCCAGTATTAACTGTTCAAAAGTTATGTCCAAGTTTAAAGTTTTTTTAATTGGTCAAACTTGAAGGTCAAAATCAAAAGGTAAAAAATATTTCTATTCATGGAAAGGCCTTATGAGAAAAAATTAATATACATATTACGTAATACGTATGAATTAAGGCCATAACACCCACTTTTCATTCCTAACTGTTAAAGTTTGGTAAATATTTTTAAAAAGCTAAGTCCGTCAACGTCTAGGGTCAAAGTTAAGAGGTAAAATAGTTCATCTTTAATATTAAAGCTCGGGCACTTATGGCACGCCAAATTCACAAAAATGAGATAAACCTAGTTTCATAATTGTTGATAAACTAAGTTTTTCGACTGTAAACTATACTTAACAAACCGTAAACTATAGTTAACGATTCGTTAAGTATAGTTTTCATCTGTAAAACTATATTTAACGGTTGTTAACTATAGTTTACGAATGATAATCTAAGTTTATCTGTCTGTAATAAAACGTTTGTTATAAATTTTGTTGATAAACATAGATTCACGTTTGTAAACTATAGTTTACAATCGTAAACTATAGTTAAGAGTTGTTAATCATAGTTTCACAAATCGTGAAACGATTTTTATCAGATCAAACTATAGTTAACGGTTTGTAAACTATAGTTTACAAATCGTGAAACTATATTTATCAGATAATCTATGTTTTGCAATCGCAAATGATTGTTTTCAGTGTTAAGTATAGTTTACGGTTGTGAAACATAGATTATCGCGTTAACTATGGTTGACGGATGTAAAATATATATTAACGTTGTTAACTATAGTTTACAGTCCGTAAACTATAGTTTACAACCGATAAACCTAGTTTATCGACTGTGAAACTATGTTTATCTCATTTTTGTGAATTTGGCGTGACATAGGCACTTGTTTCGTATACGAGGTACCCCTATACTTAGTACTACTACAATCAAAATATTAAGTTATGGACGAGGTTCAAGTTTTTGTAGACAGAAATTAAATACAGTATGCATTTTGACAGGCAGACTGATAGACGTACGGACGGGGAGAACAAAATCTATGTATCCCTGAAACTCAATTATTGGGTCATAAAAATATGATAAAGCCAAGGTGTGTCGATCCCATATTTTCAAAGAAAAAATGGTAGTGATAACCCCCGCCACTAAAAAATATAGAGTTTAGAGTTCTGGGCAGGTTTCCTTTTTTATTTTACCTTCTGTAACATTTATTTTATTATTAAATATTTCATTTTATTTCAATATTGTTTAATTTTATGATTTATTTTTATCTATTTTTATTTAATTTTTTTTTATTTGTTGAACTGAGACGTTCTTAGTATTTTTTTTTTCAATGAGACAGGGGAACACTGTCACTCCTCCCTTTTTATGCTAAGTGCTTGCCATACTATGCACACCCAGGGACATGTATACTATAGTATATAGTAAATAGTATATAAAGGTCCCACAGGCACTTGTTCCTGTAATAAATTTTTGACCCATAGTATAAAAATAATATTATTATACTATGGGTCAAAAATTTATTAAAGAAAAAACAAATCGTTTATCTTTTATCTCGAGGCGAAACAGTCTAAGAAAGATAACTCTATCTTTTTAGTTGGTGTTTGGGTTTGGGTTACTGTTCTTGATTTTTTTAGGTCATAAAATTATAGGTTAGTGGGTTAACAGCCTCGCGTAACAAATAAACAAACGGAGTCCAAATTGTATTAGTTCTTTTAAGGAATGACGAGAACGGCGTGATTAGATCTTCTCCAATCAGAATATTCTCCAGAAGTGATGCTGGGTTGAGAGAGAGGTATATAGCATTACTGTTTTAAGACAACAATTATGAACTATATTTGACCGCGGAATATACACATTACACCAGGAAGCCGCCATAGTGAAATAAAGGGAAAAGGAACGGGAATGTAATCAAGGAAGAGGTAGGTCGTATTTGAGTCTTATTTTCAAGTCCAAAGAAGTGTTATGTTAACAATTGACACCTGTATTTTTTATATTTTACAGATTTCATCTTATCAGTTTATTAGTAATCAACATGTGATAAGAATTGGATAAAAAAAACTACAGAGGAAATTCTGACTATGAGAAGTTTCTCCAGTGTTTGACCATGACATAAAAATGGAGTTAAGATCATCTTCTTAATTTGATATTTTTTGAAGACTAGATGTACAAGATGGCAAACTTTATTAAAAATCTTGTCAGCAAGCACAAGAGAAGGTACACGGAGGACGGCTTCGACCTCGATCTTACATGTATCCTTTTATAATATTTCATCCGCAATGTAATAATATTGTGTTTGGACTGTTTTTGTTGTATAAGGTAACATTTCACATTTCTGAATAAATATGGGCCTAAATGCAGGAACCTATAGTCCTATAGAGTATATAGTTCCCTGCTAAAAGTTTATATTCAGATAGAAGATTGGCACCAGTTGTCAATTTTTTCAAGGCACAGGAATGTTAACTTGCTACTGAGGCAAAGCAAATGACAGATCCTTTGGATAGCCCTTTAATGATAACTGTATTACTACTATTTGCAGGGCAAACTAATAACATTTGGCAAAGTTTTTTCACTTGAAAGTCTATGCCAAAGTTGTTTGGACCACACAGGACAGTTGGTCCTGTGTAATGAATGATTTCAATGAAGAGGACCAAACCAAATTTTGTCAGACATTCCCGCCTGGTGCAAAAAATGTGCATCAGATAAGGTCCGTTAGGTCTGATGGTCCGTTGTCTTTAGCATAGACTGTATTGACAATTATGATATGCATTAAACAATTACTTTTGTCATATTTCAAAAAAATACTGTAAATGTATTACAATTGGCTGTGTATTCTTTTTAGCGCTTTTAGTTGAAAGAAACTTCAAGTACAACGAAATCACTATTTGAAGTACAATGCACATATATAAACATTAAAAAGAATATCAAGAAAATAGCTAAATCAAATCCACACTAACTTCATCAAAAATCAAAGCCAATAAATATCATACATGCTAATTATAATATATTTACAGAATATCATTTTGCCCTGCAAAAGAGTAGCATAACAGATATCCTGAAGTGGTCTACTAGAGCAGAGATAAGTCTGCTTCAAGGCTTGTATACATTTAGGCTTAATAGGGAGAAGTATTCGTATTTTTGATGGTGACTGTGAGTACTGCAAAGAGAATTATATAAAAATTTCCAAAAGTGAAACCTCACCCACTAGGTAACCTATTAGTGAAGTAAACCTTCACAGGTTTTTGGGTCCTTCAGATTTTTGCATTGTTAAACTTAACATTTTATAACTGGTATTATGTAAATCATAAATATCTTTGCAAGTGAGCCTTTATAATATCAATTTTACTTACACATGTTACATAAATTAGTGCTTTACAATTTGAAATGTGGACTTAATGATCCCAGACTGAATGTGTTGTTTTTTGATGGATCTCAAATGTGTAAATGTTTTCTATAAAGGAAAACAATATTTATTTCTAATCAAATATGTGAGCCTAACTTCAATTCATGCTTAGTGTATAAATTTGTCTACCATTTGCAAGAGAAATACAGAAATGTCCTTGATTTTGTTAAAATATATACCGGTACCTGTTTCATGTAATAAAAAATACTTTGAAAAAATGAGCAACTATCAATTTTAGAATTTTCTATCAAAGGTTGCCATATCACTAGCTGTTATTATATTTGATGAGATTTTAGAACATATTAGTTCAATCAGTTTCCTTCAAAGGTACCTCTACTAATGCTCAGTAAAAGAGGACATGCTCATAACCTGTTCCTATTAAGGAGAGCATTTTCTATCTGTCTGTTGAAAGAATTTGAAGATTTGTTTTTGTTTTGGCTGTGTTAGGGCATTGCAATAAATAAAATGTAATTGAAGAATAAGAATTAAAGCTGCTGCGTGACAGTTGAGGCATGGGATGTATCAATGTCTACCACCTATTAGTAAACTCAAGTATAAATTGAGAATGTTTTTGTTATTAAATCATGTTGATATAACTAAAACAAATTGAGTGCATGCTGACGTCTCATGATATAGAAATTGAATTTCAGTAGAAATTCCTTGAAAAGGGAATCTGTCACTTCTTGAACAAATTAAAAATTGTCCATCGATCATTACCCAATGTAGTTATTAATTAATTAAAAATCATTGCAACTTTATAAATTGCCTGTAAATTAGTCAGATACTGGTACATGTACTTAGTGTCAACCGCTTCCTTGAAAAAAAAAAGATTTTTTATGTAATCACTACTTTGTAGACTAATGTGCATAGATTGTGTTTCCTTAATACAAATTTAGATATTTATCCAAATATAATTGCCATGGGATTTCCTGCCGAAAAGCTGGAGGGTGTGTATCGCAACAAAATGGCTGATGTTGTCAAGTAAGTACGAGAGGTTCAGCACAAATGTTCACAAATAAAGATATTTTTTGTTCTTAATCACTCATATAAATACATATAAATGTATACAGATTATTGCAAGTTCCTATGAATGTGCATTCAATATTAAAACTAAAATTATTTGTGAACTTAAAGTCTGTAGACATACAGTTGAAAAATCACAATATCGTAAATATTTCAGAGTTATAACCCTTGATTTTGACCACAGGAGGCCAGAAACAAAATATATGTGATTTTACATATTCTCTATTATACAAATATGAATTCTTATTTATACAATGATTTTGTAAAATCATATATAATATGTTTCCCAAACCCATGCTTTTGACAAAATCCATGCCCAACATTGAAGCTTATATATAGGAATTATGTATTTGCATTGTTTTTACAGTTTTCTGGATGAAAGACACAAGGACCACTACAGAGTCTACAATCTGTAAGTATGACACGATGTAGAAACTCCTACAGCTACTTGATTTACCAGGTTTTTTTTTTTACTTCAAATGTATTGCAACACATTTCACAAAGATATACCATTAATCTCAGTCATTTGTATTATACAGTATATTTATGCACAAAGCATAGGAATGGTGCTTTGTAATTAGAGTTACTTCCCCTTCTTATAAGCAAGAAATTTATTTTAATGATGGTGTAAATGTAGAGTTCAGTGATGGTGTAAATTCCTAGCGTCGGTCCGTCGGTCCTGCGCCGACGTTCAAACGGAAGGACTCATGTATAGTATGACTAAATGGGTCCTTGAAATGATTTTGGGCCGATGATGATTTGTGAAGAAAGAAGGCCTAAAAATGTTTCTTTCCTATAACCCGACCGACACATTCAAATTGCTACCATATCTGTGACGGTTTCAATCAGCTGATGCAATTTTTATAAAGAATGTTAATTGTAGCTTTAGATGAAATATAAATATGTTGTCCTAGTCAACCTTCACTTAAATATGAAGGGGGAATAATCATTTTTATATCATCTAGCATTTCCTCCCCCAATTTGTTTAGCTTCGTTTTCTATCGCAAAACAGCCATGTTGGGTGTCTACTGTAAATATCCCACCTGGTTACTTCAGTCCTGGGATGTTTGGCCCCCTTTATTGAGGCATTTAGGTAAAGTGAAAATGAATGTTTTAAATGGAAACTTTATTATGCTTCAATATGTGAGATTGTACATTAGGCAAAAAACCCCTACAGACACACCCTGTTTGGGGAGGGGGGGGGGGAATGTTACATAAAACAAAAAGTATGTTTACAGTAATATTAACATATTTTTTTGTTAAATAACATAATTTTTTTATTGGTAAGGAATTGATAAACTTACCAAGATTGTCTATTAAAGTTTATTTTCCCAAAATATTTGATGGTATAATTTTTGGGCCTATGCTGCCTTGGAGGGACTTGTGTAGACCCTTTATCAGTGGGTCCTTTGGACCCACAGAAAATAATTCCGAATTTCGAACACTGGTAGAGTTGATAATTAAGATGCGATTTACACTACAGTAAATAATGTGTAATGTTTCAAATTTTCCAATATTATTCAGAATTTTCACAAGTTACCAAGAAGGGATCATTTTGAATGATACTAAGTCAGATTATGAATTATAAGACTGTATGGAGTTCCATCTTTTAAGTACCTCCTCCCCCTTTTCGCAAATTTTTGCAATGACAGATTGATTTATTTTGATACATGTACATTTAATTGGGTCAATTAATTGTATTCCATTACCATATGGTTAGCTTGTTATATCATATATTGTGTATTTATCCAAGAGTTTTGATGTCATGGTGGTATATCAATTTGTACATAGAGAAAGAATAGTATTAAAAAAAAGCCTTAATTCTAACCCAGTTAGGAATGGTGTAAATTTAGTAACAGTTTTGCAAAATGTACTTTTAACATGAGTGGTCATAAATTAGAACACTTTATTTCTGTTGTTACAGTATTTTCTGTGTATGTCACAATATTTTATATGTTACATGTAAGTGATCACTAGAACATCTTCAGCATTCTATGATAGTAACAAGTACCCTAAAAGTCCGTGCATCTTAAATAGAAACATTCATCAGTGTTCATGTATATTTGAAAAAACACTATTAAATCTCACTTGTATAGATAGGATAAGAGCCAATAAATGTCGTAAAGTTTGTTAATGTACATCCTGTACAGCCCTCCTGGCCACTGGGCAGGCTCAGGCCATTTATATAATTATTTAGCTAAGTAAAAATACCAGGTAATCATTCATTATCATATGATGGAATCACTATATGTTTGTATTTTTGCATCTCTGAATGCAAATGTTAAATTTATTTAGATTAACAACTTGAGATCATTACATTGCGTTCAAAGTCATCAAAATTATCTGAAGCCTGTCAAACAAACAAACTAATAAAGTTTATATATGGTAGATCTTAAAATTGTCAGCCTGAAGATCTCTTAGTCCCTGTACTTTATAGTGATTGCTCAACGTTCAATTGCATATAATGATAAGCACGTTAAATGTACATATATATATATAGTGTTTAATTCATCCCAAGTTTATTAGAGTTCTTATAACATGAGAAGTTTTCCTGTTCAAATGTGTCATTTTGAATATTTTTTTTAATCTCTGATTTTGCTGAAATGAAAATTCTAGAGGTTATGTATTTTTTTTAACACTTTGTTTTATTTAAAATTGAATTGAAAATATCAATATTTTCTTTGGTAACACTGATGGCAAATATGTATGGGCACTATGAGAAATATGTAGGACCACGCTTTACTCAGGGCCTATTTAAAACCTGTCCTATACTCCTATAAGTCCGATTTGCTGATATGGAGTAAATTGCAGGCACAAAAAAGAGCCGTCACTGCTCAATGGCCCCCAGTATAAGACTGAATTGACAGCTGGGCCTCCACCATTAAGTGCACATGGTGTCGTCTCCATATGTCTAGAGTGAAAAAATATCAGAGAGATGTTAAACAACAAAACAATTATTAACAAACATTTTGTTTAGAGGGTAATTAATTTAACGTCATCTTCATAATGATCACTGATTTAGGTAGGAAGTTCAAAATGACCTTTACCTTTTGGGGAGGGGGGGGGGGGTTGAAGGTTCTGGTTGAGTGGATGGGAGGGTCATCGATTTGTGTGAATCTGTACACAAGCAGATCACTGACCGGCCGACTGACAGAGTCTGTAAATCATTATTTTATTTGGACATAGAAATGTGTCTATTTAACATCCACAAAAGAGGAAGGATAATTTGTATAGCAATGTAAAGAGCACTCTTATTATACCATTTACAATAGTACTCTAGAAGGAGCCAGCGGCAGTGAACAAAAATAGGACAACATTCAGAAGGAAGTTAAAAAAAGATAATTGGGAGTTTCTTATGTAATGAAAAGGAAATAAGCTGACACAGTGATCAAGCTGATAGAAGTGGAATGCTTATACTTCACAATACACAAAATCAACTAAACAAATTACATTAAGTTTAATCATTCGCAGATTTGTTTGACTGCATATTTCAGTATATTGAACAATCAAGTGGCTAGTAAAAATATAAATTTTGATCTTTTACCCCAGGTGAAGAAAATAATTTTTTTTTTAATTGATGTCTTATTTACATTCTTATTAAACCTGACATAACTGTAAATTGAGGTCACAATTGATTGACTAACGATATGTTTTTTGCAAGTACTAAGTCTTGTTAATGTAGATATTTGACAATTAAACTCAAATGAAAAATAATAGTATTTTTATACTTCTAATAATATAATGATCCATGTTTGATCAAGTATAATTTTATAAGCATAGCTGGAATCTATGCCATCATCAACATGTGTACCGGTAATTATGACTTATGAAAGAATTTTGCTCCTTGTTATGAAATCTGTCAATTATCACCCAGTAAACATGTATAACAGGTGTATAACCTGATAATATTCGGGTTACTGCACCTCTGACCAATGACCTTGAAACTCCTTTTTTGGATCGGGCTAAACATCATATGATGTAAGAGTCCTCATCCACATCGTGTGCTAGAGAGAGAGTTAAGATACAGAGTAAAATTTTGTTAGTCCCTTACTGTTGAAACCAAAGGGAACTAAAGACTGCCTACGGCGCCTTCCCCCATAATTATGAAAATACAGCCATTTTGATTTTTAAGGAGGGGGGGGGCTTACACATTCACTAAAAACAACAGTAATCTGTCATGCAGAAATTGAGCTTATTTTGGTACTGTGTCCAGATTGATGATATATAGATCAGGTTATTTTGTTCAGCTTCAATTTAATTATTGTAGTAACAGAATTTGGGCCTTTTTAATTTTAAAGAAGAACCAAAAAGAAAAAAATATTTGCCAGCAGATGACTCTAGATACAGCTTATGCAATATGCTCAGATTGCTTGTTTTCTTTGGATCGTGTAAATTGGTTTCCAATTAGCAGACTGACCAAGGTTTCAGTACATTGAGTTTCTGCCAGTATAACCTGTACATGTAATGATTATATATGTTAGATGTAAGGATAGCAATGCAGAGTGCTTAATATTGCTACGTGCTTAATAAGTAAGTCATACGCTAACCCACAAACTATTACCTAGCCCTTAAATGATAAACTGGGAATTAACAGATGTCAAAATTTGAAATTACATGTAGTAAATAATTAAACGAAATATTTTTTATGTCTACATACTGGGTATGATGTATGAAGACAAAATTATAAACAGGTTTATATTTGAATGATTTGCAAATTTGCAAGATTTGAAATTTTTATTAATTGAATAAAAATCAAGCTATTCAAAATCTTTTTTGATCTCTGACTTTGTGTCGTTGAAGGTCTTGGAGCCTAGTTAGTTCTATCAACCCTCATGTATCTGTTACAACTATTTTAGAAATGGGTCAGATACTTAGTACAAAGATAGTTGATGACATTGAAGGTTTGTTATAACCTTCACACAAGGTCCTGACAAGTTCAAGGTCACTGGCAGGAAAAAATATAAAATTTGAAAAGGTTTATAATATTCTGATGGAGAAACATTGAATTCCATATTTTCACTGAAAGATTATGACCAGAGAGTGTTTCTCTTCTTTTATCAAAATTATATTGACTAGTTCAAGGTAACATTTACAAAATTGCAATAAACCTTTGAAAATGCTTTAGGCTACTCACAGTACCTCTATTTTTTGTTTTGCACAACCAGTGTATGATTTCTTTAATTGAAAAGATTGAGAATGTACAGTATATGACTTTAATTCACTGACAGGTGTTCAGAGCGTTCCTATGATGTGGCCAAATTCCACAACAGGGTGGTCAGTTACCCCTTTGATGACCACAACCCTCCTAGACTAGAGTTGATCAAACCTTTCTGTGAGGATCTAGACGACTGGCTAAGGCAAGATGGCCGAAACATTGCCGCCATTCACTGTAAGGCAGGCAAGGTAAGTCCAGACCAGAAAATTCCTTAAAATAAGAAGTAAAAGAAAACATAACAGGTATTTACCACCAAATCAGCTGGAACAAATATTTGTGTAATTTTGAACATGTAATTGGTTTCACTGTATAAGAGTATACCCCTCATTGAATGAAAAGTACCAATATTTTAATATGAAAACAATACAGTGAATTTAAAGTTGCAATGCAAATGTACCATATCTGTGGACATATATTTAATACAAAATCTTTTGCTCTGCTATGTATCAGCTTATTTGAATATTTTGAAACTATTTTACAGGGAAGGACGGGAGTCATGATCTGTGCTTACATGTTACACAGGAAGAAATTTACCGATTCTGAAGCAGCATTGAAATATTATGGACAAACACGAACCAGGGATGAAAAGGTAATATTACTGGGTTAAATAAAAAGTGACCAAAGATTCATTATTTTCATAACACTAAGATATGCAAGAAATGTATGCTTTTCTGCAAACATATACTTGTGTTCTTGCCATTTTTATGCCCAGGGATAAAAGATAAATTGTTTTTGTCCTGTCCTATCACCCATCATTCTGTAAATATAGTCATGATAGTTGTAAACCTTAACCTTCCAAATAAATTTTGAAATACGAAATTTAGAGACTTTTTATGGCAAAATTTTAAGCATGAATACTTTTCATCAAAATTTAAACTCAATCAATTACTGAAGAAAAAAAAAATTATGAAGTAATTTAAATTTGATTTACATTCTGACTCAGAGTGATATTCTTTAAAGAGAGGACACATACACATGCTCTGTGCATGGTGAAAGTAAATGGTTCATAATATATTTTCTAATTCAAAGCATTATTTTTCTTTGCTTTGAATAGTTTTCATTGTTTTCAAGTTTATGTTTGAATGTACATCATTTTTAGATACTCTGCCTTTGGTATTTGTGAGAAATAATCATTTCAGGTCCAGTAGTAAAAAATGTTTGTACCAATTTAAACCATAAATAACTTTTCAACATTTCTGGTTGGGTGCAACTATTTTTTGAGTGATGGTCATTTCATACTGAATTTATTACTATAGTAATACTTTATGGTTTCAATTTGCTAGAAAAAGTGCATGATTAAATGTTATAAAAACTTTTTTACAACAGACCTACTGACATATATTTCTGAAGATTTATGTAGCATGCACAAGGACACATGTTTCATTTAAACTGTTATTTAACAGAAGTATGGAGAACTACATGTATTATGTAGAACTGATTGGTTTGACATTTTACATGTTCTAAGTCTGACATTTATTTTTTATCATGAAAAACAAGTAAATTTTTTTCTGTTACTTGTTATCAGATAGAAAAACAATTTATATGGCAGCACTTTAAAGAAGACAATTTACTGAAGCAATATATGTTCCTCTGGAGCAATTTGACTGAAATTGGATTTATTTTTACATATGACCTATTATTTTTTAATGTTAAAATCAAAATGTGTTATTTCCTTATTGCAGAGATTGTGTACATACTGAACTCATCCTGGTTTTGACCTATGAGCAATGTCAATGCACTTCTTCTGATTTTTTTTAAAAAGTTTATTGCAAAATACAAAAATATACTGTAGATCACTTAATTTTCGTGACAGCTTATTTTCGTGAATCTGGAGATAGTCATTGACTCTTTATTAGAGAGACAAAATTTTCACAAATTGTAATCATTGCTCTATATAATCTTAAGGAATTCTATTATACGCGAGAATTAAATTTTCGCGAGCATAACGTCTCACGAAATATTGCAGATAAAAAGTGATTTACATTAACTTTTCCCCGAAAATAAATTGACACAAAATAAACTACCGGGTAGACCCAAAATAATTAATACTGAAATGCATATACATGTATCTCCTGCCATGATTGAGGAACAAAAAAAAGGGGGGGGGGGGGTTCTAATGAGTATAAAAATATGTACATGTACAAATAAAATAGTCTTAGTATACATTTTGGAACATAACATACACAATGTCAACGTTCAAAAATTTCATTTGAGTGATTAAGTTTGTTTTTTAGCAATGTAATAGTGAGAGTTGTTTTCTGCAGTCAGTGAATAGCACTAGAAAAAAATACTCTTTAGCTTACAGCTTCCTTGATTTAAGTGTCAATGTACTAATTTGGCATTTAGAAAATTAAGAGCTTCTGCCCTAGAAAACATGAATATTACATACACAATGATGACATGTAGGGTGATTGGGTACATTGTATTTAATTTCTTTTGAAATTATTTCAGTGCTGAATTTTAACATTTTTGATGCAATAGGGCTGTATCACTTCCTTGTTATATCATTAACATATTAAGTAAAATGGAGTGCTACTGTTTACAAGTGTTCCAATGGAATGACCTGTACTTATGTACATTGTATTTCACTTGTACTACTTTCTTTTGTATCAGAATCTTCATACTAGGTAACTAAAAATGCTAAAACAAGATTAATATTACCCCGGTAAAAGAAAATGTACATCATTTTTTTAACCAGAATAAGATAAACTCGTGAATTATGTCTAGTTAACTCAGTTAACAAAGCTATGAAATTCTAAATTTTGTAGCATTAATTAATCTTGCACATTGAATATAGGAGAAATTTATAATTGACATTATTGAACAACTGATCGAGATCCAACATTTTGTAGCCTATTCTGAATAATTTTTCCTACGGAATGACAGGACATTTTTTAACAACCTTGCCAAAAAGCATCCCTGTGTAAAGGAAATTCATGTATACATTTATCACATGTTCATGGGGAGATAGTTGAAAAATGATGGAAACAGGGTGGTATTATTACATGTACAAAGGTCTTTAAAATCACTGGGACAGGAAGAAAAGACATGATAAAGCATTGTTACAAAATGTTCATGTCAATATTGGTTCAATATAGTTCAGATTACGACCTACAGAACTAGAATATGGACACAGTAGGGGTCAAAGTTTTATATTATTTATCCTTACATTAAGAGAATTTTGAAAACATATATTAGATTAAAGCTAAATAAAATATACTTGATCATATTACATAAATAAATAAGTATCCCTATGTGCAGATCCACATTATTCAAGACATTGATTCCTTACTTGATACTGGATGAAAAAGAAGGCCTCATTGTCAGCGAGAGAGTGTGAAGTGACTAACATGTAGGTGAACATTATTACCTATGGGCCTTGTAAAAATACTTGCTATACAGTTGTGGCCTTCTTTATAGGCAGTTGTAGTTTGATGTTGACATCTTTTCATTCACCAGAAATTATCAATATTGACCTCTACAATGCCTCAGCATCTGCAAGCACTATGTGTCTGCGTTCAGTGACTAATTTTAAATGTCCACTTTACAATTTATATTTTGGCATACATAAAAGGTGAATATAGACAAAAATATAATAAATGTTACTGGGGTTGGGGGTGGTGTTATACTACTAGCTGTGTTTAATACTTAATCGTGAGCATAGGTGTATTACTGAGAGAGCGATTTAATCTGTTACAGGGTGTGACCATACCTAGCCAGGTCCGGTATGTGGAGTACTATGGGTACATGATTCGACACAATCTACAGTACAAGCCTGTGACACTTTTACTCAGAGCCATTGATTTCTTTACTATACCTATGCATAATGGAGGGACATGTTGTAAGTATATTTATACCGATGTTCAGGTAATTGTTTCCCAGTACCTTTTAAATCAGCCCTGTAAGGAGTACATTTGGTCTTACAGATGGTAACTGATAGTTAATAAACATTAACTAGTTATGGAGAGAATTATCATAGGCATTTATGCCTGCTGTTCAATCCAATTCAATGAATAAAATATATTTTAAACCAACATTAACTAGTAAATATTGAGAGATCTTTCCTCAGTATAGCTTATTCTACTTGGAAAGTTCTGTTGTACTCTATTCTTTTGGACACCATGAAGCGTGAAGATGTTGGAAGTTTTTTTGTATATTGTCAACACATGTAATTGAAAACAGGAAAACTGCCAGTCACCCACTCTTGCACATAAGCAACTGTTTCCAAAAAAAATTGTAGTCATGCTGTAGTATTTTTTTGTTTTTTAATGTGTTAAATGGGGCTTTTGTGGTATCAAATGTGAAAACAATAAATGCTCTTCTCAGTACACCATTGTTTCACTGTTTAAAATCTTTAAAACTCTTGATATTTTTTGACATATGTATGTATTGTTCATTTGTAATTGAATGCAATCAATTTAATGTTCATTGAGCAACATTGAGATATCACCCTGTATAAGTTTAGAACCATGCTTTCCCTGTGTATGGAGGAATTCATAGTTTAAGAGCTTGCCTGTGTAATAAGGAAGTAAAGTCTGTTTTGCCAGCTCATCAGTATTGTTTGGGTTTAAGGTGTCTCGAATTAAACAAATACAGGAAAATAGAAATAAAGCTATGCTCTATTATGGTGGAAGTATTAAACCCAGACCAAAGTAGAAGATGCCACTAAATGAGGACATATGTATTACTAATTTGACCTATTTATATATAAATGTGCATACATTCAATGTTTCCTAGGATTATATTTCATAAGAATTTGCAAAAAGAATATGAATGAGTAGGCAAGAAAGAGGTTTTTTTCTTTTTTATTATTATGCCCCTCTTATCAGATATTAAGGGCGTTTAGTCTTGGTTCTGTCTTGTTATTGTATGTCTGCAAAACTCTAACCTTTGTCTTTACTTCTGAATGGTTGGTGCTGTGGCTTTCACAAATACATATGTATATAATCACTTGTAAAAAGACCTATATTTTTTATATAATGACCTTGACCTTGGAATTTGACCATGTTCTAAGCTTTCATATTTCATGCATACTACTTCTGACAAAAATCTTTCATTTTGCTTCTGACTTTGACCTTGTAGTTTGATCCTCTTGCAAAACACTTAGCTATAGCTTCTAAACAGTTTGTGCTTGTGCTTTCAAATTTCTCATTTTCTTTTTGATAAGACTTTTCGATATGAACATTTTTGACCTCATGACCTTTACCTTGGAGTTTGACAAATTTTTGAAAAACTAACTTTTGCAATGAACTGTCTTTGGGGGAGTTTTTCACAAACATATCCTGATTTTATCCTTCTTTTGTTTGTTTGTTAATTAGTTAAATCTTGGTTTGATAACATGTAATTATGTCAAAAATGCTGTAACAAACTTATTTTTTATATTTAACAGGCCCGTTTTTTGAAGTATTTCAACTGAAAGTGAAAGTATATACCTCCAAGACATATGAAGATATTAGGAAAGGACAGGACAAGTTCTCAATGCCAACAGACCAGTCCGTTCCTCTTTGTGGAGATATTAAAGTCGTATTTTATAACAAACCCAGACTTACAAAGAAAAAAGTAAGACAATTCTGAATAGATTTACAAAAGAATCAATAAGTTGTGATCTGAAACATGTTTTGTTAAAAGCAATTAATAAAACTATTCATTTTTGTAAGTGAAATTGCTGCACAGCAAATGCAAATGAAACAAGTGTTAGAATTTTGCCATATTTGACTAAGAAGAAGTTTGGCTTTATTTTTATTTGATTACTGCTTACCTCTCTTTGTCCAGGAAAAGATGTTTCAGTTCTGGTTCAACACTTTTTTTGTGGGGAAAGATGACTACAACCCCCCATCCCAGTACTCAAACGGGAAAAGCCCCACCATGGAAGACCCAAGGGCGTCCAAGTATCTGACCTTGACCCTCAGCAAGATTGAGCTAGACAAGGCCAATAAAGACAAATCACACAAGTTCTTCAGTCCCAATTTTAAGGTACATGAAAAATTTGATGAAATATTTAGTGAAAAGCTGATACTTTATTTTGACTTGAAATGTTTCATTCAAATTTTGAACATGTTAAAAGGCTGAATTTTGTTAAAATGATAGCTATGATCTATCAGGATAAAAGTAATATCAGCCAATACTATTATTGTATGCTTTAATATCATTTGAAACTGTATTAATTGTTCAACTATTTTCTTTGCTAACTAATTGCCGTAGATTAGACTAAAATAATTTGATGTCAGTTCTATACACCACACAATACAATTTACAGGTGCGATTACATTTCACAATGCCAGATAATGATGTAACATCCAATATGTCCGTTACTGATGGTGGATGCCACTCCATTCCAAATACCTTACAGGTCCCCCAACTCCCACGAAGTCAGTCAATAGCTAATGAGAAACTGACCAACATGTCCAGTCCTTCTAAGGACCCTTTATACATGTCCACAGCATCTTCGATGCCTGCTTTGAATGACCACAATGCTCAAGTAGTGTTAAGCCAAAAACAAGTGTTTAGTCCAGACCGACCAAAGTTCCCCCACAGTATTAAAGGGGGTAGTTACCAAAAACCAGGAGGGAGTGTGGCGAGTATGGACACAATATGTAATGAACATAGTGATAATGAAATTGTGGAGGAGGACTTGTCCGACACAGATACTGACGATGAGTGGGAGGGACTAGAGACCACGGCAGTTTGATTGACAGCTGTCAAATTTAGTGTGGTGTAATTCTTCTAAAGTATGCGAGTGTGAATAGTGCAAATGGAGGAATGTTTAGTGGTAATCAACTTATGTGAAAGAGAGAAAAATTGAGATGTACAAGTGTTTTGAATAATTTAATATGAACTGACCCTTCTCATGCCCATCTCCACACTGGTAATCATGGTATCAAATTCCTTGTCATGTGTTTATATTTCAAAAAAGAATATTCATATGTAATGAAGTAGATTTCTGTCTGAGATATATACTCACCGTCAATGAAAACGCAACACTCTAATTTTAGGGTGAAAAGTATATACGGGTTATAACTATGTACTAAAAAAGTTAGGACATCTTTTACTTTGCCAAATCAGTTATTTAACGGTTGAATGAATATCTTTCCTCTACCGGAAGTTGCTTTTTAACCCTTTTCACAGAATTCAAATTTTTGCATTTTTAATAAAATTTTTAACAATATTTTGAGTTTTCGAAGTTTTGTAGCTGTTTATCATAAGTAATGTACTAAAATGCCGGGAAAAAAATCTTTCTTTCTTTACCGGATGTGATTCCTATATTTCCTCAAAATGACTGATTTTCATTGCTTAAGCTGGAGATTCTCAAAATAAAGAAAAAAAAGAGCTGCAGATGCAAATTTGCACTATTTAACCACTCATCAGGCTCATGTGTTTCAGTAGCATAAATAACAGTTTCTTGACCGGAAGTCCAAGAGTTACTACACTACGCCAAGTTAGAGAAAATTCGACCGCAGTATCTGAACAACAGGCAATTAAAAATGCCAAAGAATGTTAATTTCGCTCAGATAAAGGCATTGATAAACCTAATGCATGGTAGAAATCGGACTGCGTACATTTATGCTGTACATGGCGGACTAGCATGTTTTGATTAAATTGTAAGAAGGGGGAGGTGTTTTATTTAAATGTTATCTGTTCAGAGGGCTAAAAAATCAACTTTCGGTAATGGAATGAAAACCATTCAACCATTAAATAACTGATTTGGCAAAGTAAAAGATGTCCTAACTTGTTTGGTACATAGTTATATCCCGTTTATAATTTTTCACCCTAAAAGTAGAGTGTTGCGTTTTCATTGATGGGGAGTATATTTATTTACTTGAATTAAATATATGTCATTTTTGTCAGCAAGAAATTTATTTTTTATGGTATAGATTTGAATGTCAATCTGTTAACATATACTTCTCTAAATTTTGTTATTTTTTAAAGCTCTGACTTTAACAGAGTATAGCATAATTATGATAAGTTATAACAAAAAATATGATTGGTTGGTGTATACCTTCTTTTATGAAAATAGGCCTTTTGGTATTAGTTATTTTCTAGTTTTTTTAAAATGATATCCACTTATAATTTTCAAGATATTCTTTGTTTAATTTCTAAATTTTTCTGCAACAACTATAAATTTGAGTTTGTTAATAAAAATATGGCTGCTAGGACTAAAATTTAGAAATTAATGATTTGTTAAGAGTGAAAAAAGGCATATTATGATGTTGACAAGATTTCTTTGTCTTACCATTTGTTATGCTTTAAAAAAGAGAGATAAAAATAGATAGTATTAAAGAGGTTAAAAAAAAACTGCATGGCTAAAAATATGTTGAATTTCATATTAAATGTAGAGAGAACTTTTGAAATGAATATTGATAAGAAATTAAAGACCCAAGTTAAAAACGTCAATGTCAAATATTTTAAGTTTTTGATTACTTACAATAAGCCAGTACCAAAAGCCAAAATGGGTAAAAGAATAATGAATCCGAGTGTAAATGAGATATTCTAAATCTAGAGTAAAAGAGAATTGTAACCATTCCTCTCATATTTATCATTTGTGTAGATAATCACATTTTTTGTGTTTGTGTTTTCTGTGTTTTGGGCATCACTTTATACTTAATTATGTAAATGACTTCAGCACTGTTTTGTTTTTATAAAGACTGTATTTTAAATGATCAGTTGATCACTGAGTCTGTCCTCTTAAGAAAGAAATGATGAGCAATAAGGAAAATTAAACTTTATTTTGGCAAATGTTTCCAATATTGTATGGCAAGTAAAGAATAATTTTAAGTACCTTATCTTTGACCAACTATTAATTCCTTGAAATCTCTTTGAAACAAGATAAAAGAAAAGCAATTGATATTAACATTCTTTAGCTCACCTCGGTGAAGCTGGGAGCTCCCAGGTATCAGAATCTCTGTTTAAAGGATTTATGCAAATATCTCCAAGTACCTCTATGACATATATTGAGCAGAAGTTCATGCTTATGCTCAAATTGTTACATTGTCCCAGTAAGATTTCAAATGCTGCATTTTCAGCAACAAGAATGACAAGATTAATGTTTTTTTGAAGCAGGTTCAGATTTTGGAGCAGGGCTCATTTCCAAGTAACTATATGTATAAGGCTTATATTCACCCATCTTGCAGGGATGATGCACCTTAGGATTCACTATCATATTCACTATCTATTAGGATACTCTATCATAATTTCTTAAGACTCTGAATCTGATTTGCATTTTGAATATGATTATTCAGGTAAAAATTTTGAAGCAAGTTCTTATAAAACTAACTAAAGCCCTATGCTTTGAAATTTTGAATGTTAGATGTGATCTATGTAGCATGAAGAAAAACAGAATTGTTTTTGGACACTAATTCTGACCTGTATTTTGTGGATGAATAACATGGATAACATTTCCATAGTATTTTCTGGCAAGTTCATTCCCAAGTAATTTCAAGCCCTACCTGGACTAAACTTGCAAGTATGGTACATTTAGGGATATACGTTAAGCATGGAAAGCCTTACTGTAAGATAACATCATTGAGGTGAGCTTAGTAATCTGATTTCTATTTCAAAGACATGGACATGCTAAAGCATTGGAAAATAAAACATTCTAGAATATTCACAGTTTCAAGTATAAATTACTCTACAATTGACAATATGCTGATCAGCTTTTAATGTACATTGTCCAGAAATATTTAATTTCCGCTGGTAACATGTTTCATATTGTTTACTGTGTCTTATTTCTTTCTTTTTTTTTAATTATGGGCTCAGACTTTTTTTTTGTTTAAGTATCAAAGTTAACGCTAAGAAATTAATGGTTCTTTTTCTCTTGGCGATGTTGTTTTGTTTTCTTTTTTGAATGATTGGAAAAATAAATGGCAACCATTGTTGATTTGTTAGATTTTATAAACTCTTGTTAAATGTTATAGTTTATGCATTATTAAGTATTTACAGATTTGAAAATTTATATATCAATTTATCTTTTTTAGAATTTTTGTCATTTTTCTACCATTTCCAATGTTTAGAAAGGTTAGGGGTTCAAACATGATATTTACTCTCGAAAACTATAATGAGGGATCATAAAACTTTAAGATAAGTTTTATTACAACACTAATTTAGTGGAAAAACTTTTTTCTTTTATGATACTAAATTTTTTTTTTAATTTTAGTATTAAATGCCTCAGGACATGTATGTTGAAAGTTCAAATTCTTTATAATGAATACCAAATTGATTGTAAAGGGAAGAAATGACTGTTGTGCTTGATGCAGTGTTAATGCCCTTTGTCCTGTTATTTTTGTAGTGTGTCAGAAATAGTAATTCTTAACACTTATCTTATTTTCTACAAGCATTCATTAAATCAAATGGTGCTAAAACTATCCACGGTACTAATGTAAAAAATTGTAACAATGACGAAAAAAGTACTTAACAAGTTACATTCCACTTTAATATAATTCAATATATCTAGAAAAATCAAGTTTAATATACACAATTTTTAAATTTTATCTTTTGAAGCAGAATGGAAAAAAAATCTTTTCCCCATTAAATATGCTGAGTTTCTACTTTTGGTAAGATATTTTTCAAACTGGTGTTATATGCTAACGAATGTAGAAATTGTAGTATAGGTTAAACTTAAGAAATTTTGAGTTTTTCAGATTTAAACTTGCATGCAAAAAGCATTTCTAAAATTTTGAATGGTAATAAGCCACTGACACCCACCTTTTGAAAAGACCTTGATTCTTTTCTTTTACATTTACAAATGTTCATAAATGCCTTTAATTATGAGCAATGTTACAGGGTACTTGTAGGTGATTTGTTGTTTATAACGGACATGTACATAATATTTAGTTCTAAATTGTCAATTCTTCAAACCTAATCACACAAATTGTTTAATACCGCTACCAGAACACACTTGAGAAGATACTGTAAGTTACCAATAAAATCAAGAAATAATATCTGTAATTTCCAAAGGATAGTTTTTTTCTAATAATATCTTAATGTTTCTTGAATGAATTTTACAATTATTGAAATAGACTATTAGAGTATATGTCAGTGTATGAGATTTAACAAAGATAAAAGCATTTAAAAATGCTTGCATGTCAGAAGTTTGATCTCGTTAGCAATAAGAACAAAATTACAGTCAACATCCATGTAAATAGTTAATGAAATACTAAGTACTGAAATGTTAAGTGTGAAGTGTATTTTACAAGTAAGTATTTTTATTAGATTGAAAAAAAAATATTTTGAAGATAAATGATATCGGCACAGCCTTACAATGGGTCTCATTTGATGTACATTATTTGCAATCGAAATATTTAAAAAAATATATACATATAGTTTAAATTAAGGACAGATGATACAAACAAATTTTATCTTTGGAGGAGACTTAATATCATGTGACAAGTTTAGAAAAGTGGATAATTCTTAGAATTTTTTCTCCTAAGAATTGGAAAATGAAATAGACTTGGAAAATATCAGTAATATTTCAATGAAATTATAAAAATGAATAAAACACACTCAGTAAATAAGGTTTACATGAAAATAAATTTCAGATGTAAAAGTGTAATATAAACTGTAGAAAAATATACATTATTTGCATATGATATAGGGTGATTTATACCATTTTGTTTTTCCTCATAAAATACCTGGCTTGGTATATTTTTTTAAATATTACATATTTAGAAAATATACATTGATACAAGTGTTTTTTTTAATTGAAATATTAGTAATATTTTACAAGTCTATTTCATTTTCCAGTTCTTAGGAGAAAAAATTCCAAGACTTATCCACTTTTCTTAACTTGTTACATGATACTTAGTCTCCTCCAAACAAAAAAATTGTTTGTATCATCTGCCCTTAAAATGAACATTTTAAGATTGCAGATTGTGAAACGTAGGTTATGAATAAATAATGGATGACTTCTTTTTTCAATAAAAATGCCGTTTTTTAATACATTTTATGTGTCAGCATGATAGTTTTGATAGCATTGTTACATGTTCTATGTCTTGTTGAGTGACTGTGTGTTAAGCAGCAGCTGTATATTTTTGTACATCAGGTCTGATGCTTTCAAAAGTTTTAAGTATCAGTCAATTATTACTATGTGATAAAAGATCAAACAATAAAATGAGTGCAGGTCAATTTATGTTTGTATATTTTTAGTGCAAATCAGCTTTTCTGATCAAACATTTTCCAGCATTCGGTGTTTGTAAAGTTTGAGGAAAGATGGGATTCTAAATACTCAAAATTGTCTTCGAGTTTGAAACATTTTTACACACTAACTTATAGATTGAGTCTTAAAGTTTGATGACAATGTATATTGATTGATTGATTGATTGATTGATTCTTTGTTGTTTTACGTCCCATTCAAGAACTTTTCACTTATGTAGAGACGTCACCATATACTCTTGAAGGGCTTCAAATTTTGAAGAAACTCAAATAAAGATGCATCTGCATCAGGAAATTTTACTGGGCTAAAACCCTATGCACCATATTTGAATATTTAAAAAATGTTTATTATTTTAAAAAAAAAGTCATATATATAACAGGCAAAATGGTAGTAAATAGGAAAGTGTAATTTGTTCACTGAATGTCTATAAAATCTTTTTACATATCGTGTCTCTAAAAAGTAAAAGTGATATATAGCATTGTGATAAACATTTTTCTATTTGACTTGCAGCTTGGATTTTCTTTTAAACGTGCAGGTATAGATCTTCATCATTAATCAACTGTAGCTTGATATCGGGACTCAGTGTATTATGTTTTGAAATACATTTTCTAAAGAAAGCGAAATCAGTTCCATACAGCTCTTTCCATCCGTTCATGACATGGCGCTCCACATTACCATTGGTACTCACATGGTCAATGTCCGAGTTCCCATCATACTGCCAATTAGAACTGATGGTAGCAAATGGGTATTTGAACGGGTCTCTTGTCATCTGGAAATCCTTTACAAGTACATTTGTTTGATCTAGGTCTGGTTTTACCAGAAGAGTGGCCTTTGAGCCGTCTTTGTATGATACGTACATCTCGAGAGGTTCTGGAACAACGGTAACTTCTTCTATTGGAACATTGGGAGGTATAATTGTGGTATCATGGGCACCGATAAAAATGGAAGTTCCAAATGGCATTTTCCCTTGGAACCCATGGGGTGGCATCGGAAGCAGTTGTAATTGTCCGTTTTGATGAAGGCGTAGAACCTCGTTTTGAGAATTGGACCACTGTGTGTTCGCGTAGATGCTGATGAAGGAAACGGTAGAGATGTTTGCCATCATGTCACTACTTCTAACGGTCATCTTTTCGAGGTCTGTCTTGTCCCCGACATAAACATCGACAGCCACTACACGGACATCCAGGTTGTTGTAAAGCACGTACTCCCTTCGTCGTTCCTCCCTTAGCTTTGTCAACTTCAGATCGAGATTCAGACCTGTCAGAGTTTCTGGATCTGCTAGAAGTGTAATCTCGACCTCATTCTGTGTTTTATCTGACCATGTCTGTCTAGGAATGGTCACCAAGAAATCCATGTTTTGTGGAGTTATATATTGTCCCTCGGGATCTGACCAAGATCCATCAAGTGTTTTATACTTCATTTCCACGTAGATGTTCGCTTTAGGTTCGTGGAATGTTATTTTCAAATTGCTACCCTTTTCAAAGTCATCCTTTGCAAATGGTTGAAAAGTTACAGAAATAATAGAGTTTTTGCTCATGTTTGAAGCACGATACTTAACCGTTGTAAATCCGGATAAGCCGTCTGTAAATGTCTCCATTGGAATTTTCAGGTTTGGAAAGTTCCATAAAATACCAGCCTTATCGTCATCGCAGACAACGTCTTTCCTATCGTAATGATTTTCAAAAGATCTGTATTTTGGAAGTGTTGCAGTAATTAAGAAATGTTTGATTTCTTCGTGGAAAACGGGTATTAGGACTAAATTATCATCTGCTGGACAAGTTTTAGGCACTGTTATTCGCCGTGCGACAGCTGAGGGCATGTCGTCACGCGCAGGGCCATTTTTATATCCAATTTCAGGAATACAGTAAATTAAACATTCAAAAAGGTCTTTGCGAAGTTTATTATCGTCAACTCTGATTTCAATAAAATCAATATCTACCCCAAACCTGTCAGTTTCTTTGAAGTCGAGGGTAATTGTATGTCTCCCTGACTCGAGCGTCATATTCGGACCAACTTGTCCACTGAATAGGAATTCGTTCCAATATTCACCTTCGTTTGACTGCTCAGGTGTTTTTAGGTTTCCCAGAACAATCTTTCCATCAAGTCGTATTTCAAATGTATCACTCCCTCCATCGTTTGAATACACTACTTGGCTTAAGGAAACTTCTGCAGCGTCTCTTAGGCAGAAATAGAAATTCAAACTTTGACCTTTATTAAAATTTACTGCTTTTGCGCCACTGGCCTTTTCTCGATGATTATGGAATCTGTGTGCTGCGTACCTTTCAGCCTCCAATTTGAATACAACTGCTTGCACAAATCCTATACATGACAATATTATAACGAGAAACTTCACTAAGCTGATCATTTTCTCACCTCTGTTTTGATCATAAAAGTCTGCAGAGTTTCAAGTACAATACGTAACGACGTCATTTATGTAATTGATTTAATCAATCTATTAAAGCTTTTACGATTGATTTACATTTCGACAGATCGTCGAGAACGCCTAGAGAAGGTTAATGCATGACGACTTTGATTAATTTATTTACACATTGCCAAATGATGTTTTCCGTCGTTAGATTTAATCGAGCAATAACTTTCGGAGGTATCTTATCTTTAGTTTTATTTACTTATTTTTATTTCTAAATTTTCTTTTTAAACAAATAAAGAGACATCAAAGTACAATATTAAAGTTTGATTACCATCTTTCATCAATGTTTTTGCAATATACATGTAGCCATAACAATGATAAAATGTTTCTAGAGATTAAAGATTCTTGATTACACTTCACTGCAATTACTGTTCATGGCTGCAACACGTATTTTATTACAATCATTTTCAGATGAAAGACGTATTTTAAAAAGTATGAATTTGTAATTTTTTCCTTGAAAAATGGACAATTTTTAACTTTGAGAATACCTGTAATAAGAAAATTAGAGAATGAAATGTTATTTATCCATTGGTACTTTAAAGAAAAAATCTATTGTTTGATGTTTTTTATATATTAATATGATTTTAAATAATTTACAAGGATATGCATGTTAATTTGACATACAGACAAGACAGTACTTAAAAACAATCCTTTACACCTGAAAATTTAAAGCATTTCTTTGTTTTTTGTTGTTTTCTTTTTAATTTAGAACATTAATGGAAAAGTGTATATACCTACCTAATGTAAGTTGTAATTACTAAAAATTTGGTTTATCTCCATTAACAAAGTTTGATTATTTCTCATCTTTATATTTTGTGCCTGCTTTAAATTATATGTCATTGTTAATAATACTTTTGAGAATTTTAATCAAATTATTAAATGTCATAAAGGTGGAAACACATGACAAACTGTTTTACAGACTTTTTACTCATGATTCAGTATTTCGTTACTAAAACAAGATCTACCAAAATAATGATTTTTTTCCCTATTCATGTCATTTAATAACACACAAATAAATACATGTAAGTGAAATGCCTCTTCTCCCAATACAGCCTTGGAGGAAGAGATTTGTTTTTTACCCTTATACACAGTACTTTATAAAAAATGTACACTACATTTCATTACTAAAACAAGATCTACCAAAATTATGTTTTTCCCTTATACTCAGTACACTGTTCCATTTATGTAAGAAGATACTTTGTATCCTACAGTATTGCAACAATTGCTATATATCTGATCAGTTTAATGTCAAGAGCTTTAGTTCTCTTTTTACAATGGCACCAAAATTCTATACCTTTTCCCGCTTTGGCGAGTATTACAAAATATCACAGGCAATACAAATGGGGGACCTTCAAGTTATTCAAACCATAATTTCATCAGTTTCCTGAACAAAATGCCCATCTAAAGCTTCTATTTGATGACGGTTTTCTCCTGTGACACTTAGTTGTGTGGTTTCTTCTTCTCCCTCCATCTGATCCTCGGTATTTTCTAACTGATTTTGTTGTCTTTCTTCTCCCATCTTTTTCAGATAATCTTTCTTTTTCTTTTTCTTCTTCCTTTTCTTTTGAGATTCTCTTGGGTCTATAGGATCAAGTAAATTGTTTCTTTGAGATGGTGTAGGTATATTGTTTATAGCATCACTATTCGATATATGGTCTGTAACATTTGTGTCCTCTTCGGTATCCTTTTCTTTCTTCTCGATGTCAATATCCTCCTGAATATCATTATTCCTTGGAATTGGTTTCACTTCGTTTACTTCTGTTGTTTTCGAAACAGTCTGTTCCAAGGGTTTTGCTACCATGTCATTACCATCAAAAGGCACCACTTGTTTCTTTAACTTTCGGTGTAGAATTATCAGGACTGCCACTACAGATATCAATGCGGACGCTGCAATGGCCAAAACTATAATACCAATCAGGAGCCCGCCACTATTATCTTGGGCTGTGCTCTGTTCTGGTGAGTTAACAAAAGTGTTTGGAACCTCTACCAATACTACTGCTGTTGCTGAGTGTTTATTGATGGAAATTTCCTCTGCCTAATAACACAAGTACGTGACATAACAACAGTTTTTGAAACAAAACTTCATATATTTTAATAATAAGAGGATTTTAGTTCAGAAATGAAAAGTCAATAAATTAAATGTAGCAAATGTATGACATGGATTGAAAGATCTAAAAGTATATTTATTATGAAAAAAAAAATCAAATCAATAAACATTTTCCAAAACTTGCCCTGTTTTAAAACAACATGAAAAAAGTCATTTTATACGCATATGGTATAACTTAAACTTCATGTGTGTGTTTTACCTTCACTGAAATGATTCCAGAGTGACTAACATCTCCTACTTGTGAAATTAAACCAGTTGCATTATCTATTTCAAACGATGCGTGGAAGTTCTCCTGGTCTGTTTTTTTTAAAGCGCACAATTTTAAAATATCAATTTAAAAAATATATAAAACTGTATTTGTATTATCGAAAGACTCTTAGAAAGAAAATAAAAAAGGATTTAATATCTAAACTTTTGTACCTTCCAGTATAGAATAAGTGATGCTGTAATTCAACGTATCCTGGTCAACTGCTTTTAAGGCAATAGGTAGAACTGTCAATGGTCCCTGGTAAAGGGCAAAAACATAGTAAGGTTATGAAAAGTTAAATTCAAAAGATTTAAAATACATGTAGACCTTCAGAATTAAAATACATGTAGACCTTCAGTATAAAATATATATGAAAATAATTAACAATTCGATGCAGAGTATATTTTATTTTTACAAAATACATGTGTTTTTATAAACTCAGAAGTGTATTGTTCATGTTAGTACATCATATCAATTAAAAAATAATGAAATGTACAGATGCTCAAAAATCCAAATAATCAGTACAAATTTCTTGCACATTCCATTGTAAAAATAATAGTCTGACAATTTGTATGAAAGTCATGTCAACAATTTTCTTTATGATAACAAGGCCATTTAATCGACCATAGAATTTGCCACATTTTGATTTTGAACAAGATATTTGATATCCTTGTATCAACAACTTATTTGTCAGTAGCCTACCTCGTTCTAGAAATTGATTTTGTTTAGCGAGGCATACTACTCACCGATTAGTGGATGTTACAGGGATTTCAGCAACTCGTTTAAAGTCGGATTTCATAAATTCTATTGTCGTAATAATGACCTTGTTAGCAAATATACCTTTCATGGATACGTTTTCTGCTGACTTATTTCATACGAATTGTTAGGCCCTTGTTTCTTTACTGAATTTGACAACAGAATATACCGTCTTCTTGATCAATACATAGGATATGACCGGTCAACAGGGGATGCTTCCTTCTCCTTAGTCACCTGTTCCCATCTCTAGAATTTGCGGAGGTCCGTGATAGATCTTTTAAATTATTTTTTTTTTCGATCACTGTTCGTTTTCTTCACATTTTACATTTCATATCTCTCTTTCATTTGATTGTAGAATAACATACTCTATAGGTTTTGTCCGTTATGTTTATTCGGAACTGAGTCGTAGCACATTGCTTTCCACAGGTAGGATACAGAAATACGGGTGGTAGATCGTCTACATCCTCAATGATAACGGTAATGTCTGTCTGGTTGCTTAGACCATAACCATTGTTGTCCTAAATAGATAAGAAAGAAAATGAATTTTATTAATTAACTTTTTTTTCAATATGTACGTCAAAACGACGCATAAAGACCTTGTCAAAAAGAATAAATAAAATTAATTTAGTGTAAATATCAAGGATTAAAATATATAATGAGAAATTGACAACTCTTGAATCATTAATTGCTTTTCAAATAAGCTGTTGTAATATGCAAAGAAGGAAAAACGGTAAGTTTCTTAAAAATTTCATTCGATACAAAATGTTTCCGTTTCTTACCGTGACATTTAAAAGAAACTGAAATTTGGGCATTATGCCATCAGCCACAAGTTTGTCATAGTCGACCATTTCTAGAAGCTTCAAGTCTGGTAAACTAGGTTGAGGAAATCCAAGGTATTTAGAACCTAAAGTCTGTACAACATGTGTTAAGTTAATAATAAAAATTTTTACAAGAGGCCCAGGGGCCACAGCGCTCACCTGAGCACATCAGACTTAAATTTACTCCCACCCCCCTCCAGGTGTTCATCATTTTAACAAACTAGAATCTACACTACCTGAGAATGATTCCATATAAATATCACTAATCATAGCTTTAAATTACTTGTAAAGAAGATTTGAAAAGGTTTCCCTATATATCCCTAAGAAAAACTTGTTTTTGGCCCCACCCTAGCCCCAGGGGTCATGATTTGAACAAACTTGAATCTACAATACCTGAGGATGAATCCACAAGAGTATCATCATTCATGGCCCAGTGGTTCTGGAGAAGAAGATTTTTAAGGATTTTTCCTATATATTCCCATGTAAAACTTGGGTTTTTGGCCCCACCCTTGCCCCAGGGGTCATGATTTGAACAAACTTGAATCTACACTACCTGAGGATGATTCCTCATGAGTTTCATCTTTCCTGGCCCAGTGGTTCTGGAGAAGAAGATTTTTAAAGATTTTTCCTATATATTGCTATGTTAAACTTGGGTCGGCCATTTTGGCCCCACCCTTGCCCCGGGGGTCATGATTTGAACAAACTTGAATTTGCACTACGTGAGGATGATTCCACATGATTTTTTTCTTTCATGGTTCTGGAAGAAGATTTTTAAAAATTTTCCCTATATATTCCTATGTAAAAATTGGCAAATTTGTCCCACCCTTGCCCCGGGGGTCATGATTTGACAAACTAGAATTTACACTACCTCTTGATTCCACATGAGTTTCATCTTTCCGGGCCCAGTGGTTCTTGTGATGAAGATTTTTAAATATTTTTCCTATATATTCCTATGTAAAACTTGGGTCTGCCATTTTGGCCCCACCCTTGCCCCGGGGGTCATGATTTAAACAAACTTGAATCTACACTACCTGAGGATGATTCCACATGAGTTTCATTTTTTGGCCCAGTGGTTATAAAAGAAGATTTTTAAAGATTTTTCCTATATATTCCTATGTAAAACTTGGGTCTTTTGGCCCCACCCTTGCCTGGGGGTCATGATTTGAACAAACTTGAATCCACACTACCTGAGGATGATTCCACATGAGTTTCATCTTTCCTGGCCCAGCGGTTCTGGAGAAGAAGATTTTTAAAAAATGCCATTAATTTTTAACAAATTCATGATTATCTCCCCTTAAAAGACCATGGCCCTTCATTTGAAAAACTTGAATCCCCTTTACCACACATACAAGTTTGGTTATTTTGGCCCATTTTTAAAAGAAGATGAAAATGTGAAAAGTTTACGACGACAACGACAACGACAACAACAACGACAACGACAACGACGACAGACAACGGACAAATTTTGATCAGAAAAGCTCACTTGAGCCTTCGGCTCAGGTGAGCTAAAAAACTTATTCTTTTTTTATCAATAACAAGGAGATCGTTACTCACAGAATTATCAGTGCTTTTTAAAAGGTAGATTAAAGAAGTTTTAGGAACATCCGGGTCAGTGGTGTTGACCTTCAAAATTGTTGTTCCACTGAGTGTATCCTGGCATAAAAATAAAATTTAGTTTATATATTTCATGTATTTATTTTTCACTCCGTATTGTTGAAACTGCTTATGGTTAATTTAGATTTTTAGCTTACCTGAGCCGAAGGCTAAAGTGAGCTTTTCTGATCACATTTTGTCCGCCGTTTGTCCATCTACCTGACCGTCTGTAAGCTTTTCACATTTTTGACTTCTTCTCAAGAACCTCTTGGGCAATTTTAACCAAACTTAGTACAAAGTATCCTTGGGTGAAGGGGATTCAAGTTTGTTCAAATGAAGGGCCACGCTCTCAATCAAGGGGAGATAATTGGGAATTAATGAAAATTTGGTGGCATATTTTAAAAATCTTCTTCTCAAGAACCACTGTGCCAGGAAAGATGAAACTTATGGGGAAACATCCTCAAGTAGTGTAGATTCAAATTTGTTCAAATCACCCCCAGGGGTAGGGCGGGGCCAAAATGGCCGACCAAAGTTTTACATTAAATATATAGGAAAATTCTTTAAAAATCTTCTTCTCAAGAATGACAAAGCCATAATTCATCATATTTATATGGGAGCATGCTCAGGTAGTGTAATTCAAGTTTGTTAAAATCATGTCCCCCGGGGGTAGGGCGGGGCCAAAATGGCCGTACCAAAGTTTTACATAGAAATATATAGGAAAATTCTTTAAAAATCTTCTTCTCAAGAATGACAAAGTCATAATTCATCATATTTACATGGAAGCATGTTCAGGTAGTGTAGATTCAAGTTTGTTCAAATATATGTAGGGAGCTAGGGCCAAAATGGCACAAAGTTTTACATAGAAATATATAGAAAATTCTTTAAAAATCTTCTTCTCAAGAATGACAAAGCCATAATTCATCATATTTATATGGGAGCATGCTCAGGTAGTGTAGATTCAAGTTTGTTAAAATCATGTCCCACGGGGGTAGGGCGGGGCCAAAATGGCTGACCAAAGTTTAACATAGAAAGAGAAAATATCTTTAAACATCTTCTTCTCAAGAATGACAAAGCCATAATTCATCATATTTTTATGAAAGCATGCTCAAGTAGTGTAGATTCAAATTTGTTCAAATCATGACCCCATGGGGTAGGGCGGGGTCAAAATGGCTGGCCAAAGTTTTTAAAGATATATATAGGAAAATTCTTTAAAAATCATAAAAATAGCAAATCCATGATTTGTCATGGGACTACTTTTGGATTTAAACTTTACAATAGAAAGCCATTTTCTACTTTTTCCTACCCTTAGTGCTCAGGTGAGCGATGTGGCCCATGGGCCTCTTGTTTTATCATTATGATTAATTAAGAGTTTCTTTCTTCTCGAAATATTGTTCATTGTACATGTATACAAAAAATACATTCTCAGCTACCCGTACCGTTTTGAAGAAGAACAAGTTGCAACAATTCATGAAGCTTACTAGTATCTAAACCTATGGTTGATGTATGCAAATTTGTCACACCTAGTACATATGGATCCTGTAGTACTCACCTCTTTCACAGTAACGTTGTATGGACCCCCGTAAATCTCTGGAGGAAATTCATTAATCTCCTCGATAACCAAGGTCAAATTCTAAAATAAAAACACAGACTTGTCTTCAAGACGCAAATTATCAAAAAAGTAATCAAAAGATCATATTTTGTAACAAGTCAACGTTTTTTTTACTGTTCGTATTTCTTGATTCCCTGGTGTTGAACAAGACATTTGAAGAATGATAATTTTTATATCAACCTAAAGAAGAAAGAGAAAACAAAGATACATCATAAGTTTAAACTAAAGAATTTTGATTGTTTTATCAACAGAAAAAAAAAACACACATGTTGATACATTCATCAATTTGATTTTAGCTCACCTGAGCCGAAGGCTCAAGTGAGCTTTTCTGATCACATTTTGTCCGGCGTCCGTATGTAAATGTCTGTAAACTTTTCACATTTTCGACTTCTTCTTAAGAACCACTGGGCCAATTTCAACCAAACTTATTACAAAGCATCCTTGGGTAAAGGGGATTCACGTTTGTTCAAATGAAGGGCCACGCCCTCATTCAAGGGGAGATAATTGGGAATCAATAAAAATTTGGTGGCATGTTTTAAAAATCTTCTTCTCAAGAACCACTGTGCCAGGAAAAATGAAACTTAATGGGAAACATCCTCAGGTACTGTAGATCAAGATTGTTCAAATCATATTTATATGGAAGCATCCTCTTGAAGTGTAGATTCAAGTTTGTTCAAATCATGACCCCCTGAGGTAGAGCAGGGCCACGATGGCCGACCAAAGTTTTACATAGAAATATATAGGAAAATTCTTTAAAAATCTTCTTTTCAAGAATAGCAAAGCCATAATTCATATCTATATGGAAGCATCTTCAAGCATTGTAGATTCAAGTTTCTTCAAATCATGACCCACGGGGGTAGGGTGGGGTCAAAATAGCCGACCAGGGTTTTACATTGAAACATACAGGAAAATTCTTTAAAAATCTTCTTCTCAAGAATAACATAGCCATAATTGTTCATATTTATATGGAAGCATCCTCAGGTAGTGTAGATTTAAATTTGTTCATATCATGACCCCCGGGGGTAGGGCGGTACCACAATGGCATCCTTTACATAGAAATATATAGGAAATTCTTTAAAAATCATCTTCTCAAGAATACCAAAGCCATGATTGGTCATGGGACTACTTTTGGATTTAAACTTTTCAATAATAAACCAATTTCTACTTTTTCTTAGCCACAGTGCTCAGGTGAGCGATGTGGCCCATGGGCCTCTTGTTTAAATTAAAATAGCCAGCATTAAAGAAGCGGTATATTGCTTAAAAAGAAAAAAAGGAAGACTGATTTCTAAAAATGATTTGCAAGATACATATGTATATCCATATCTATTATTAATTAGAAATTGTTTAAGGATCTTTATAATAATTTATACGAGTCATTTGCTAACTTCAAGGAATCATTTCTATTATAGTTATTTTTTTTTTTAATATACAGTTAACGAATATAAATGACTTCAAATGCCTTCCTGTTACTTTAAATTTTTCGAAGAGGTCCTCCTTGTCCAGTGCTTTGACGACCGTGAGCTCCAAGTCAGTGTTGGTGTAATTCAGCGTAATATAGTCATTCAACTGAGTAGCATCCACTTGATTGACACCAGCAGCGGACAACTTCATACTCCATGTGATGTTGGTAAGTGAATAGTTCGCATACTTAATTACTACACCTATAATAAATAAAAAGGATATTTCGTATAATTTAATGTCAATTAAATTCTATTAATTTATGATTTTTTTTTAAATTTCCTAGTGTATTTCATACATATCCTTAAAATAATTAAGATAGAGAAGTACAGAGAACTGTGCCAGTTTTAATTTGCAATTGAAATTAAAATTTATAAAATAAGGTAAAATGGTGCGTTAGGCATAATCCCTAGCAACGGTGTAAGCACTGGGTGTCCTACAAACTTGCACGACAGACCGTTATGTCAATACAGGTGTAAAGATAACACCCATTGTAGTCCACATCTCAGTAATAGAACAATGAATAATAGATATAAAACAGATAATGGCATAGGAGATTAAGCCATTTTTAACAAACAAATTCATTGTTTATCATAAGCCATATTAAACAAATTCATTGTTTTATATATCGAGAGTTTAACAAATAGATTGCCCATGTCAGAATCACCAATGAACAGATCAGCACCCTAATGCATTGCAAATGTTATACTCCGGTATTAGAAGATCAAAGCAAGGATTGCCATTGTAATTTTGTGCAATAAATACTTCGAATCAAATTACTTGTAATTAATTTTTGATAATTTTTAAGATTCCTAAATTTTAATGCTGTGTTTGTTTGACTGTTTTGCAATCATTGTCATTTATTACTTTTTTATGTTAATTAATAAAGTTTTAAAATAAACATCTGGAATTTTGAACGAACAACTTAACAACATTTCATGTATACAAGAACTTTTATTTTTTTCTTTTGGTACATGAATATAAAAGCTTTATGATTTTACTTTTTTTTTTGGCAATATTATTTTGAATAAAAAAAAATTTTTTTATTTCAAGTCCACACCTGATTTATTGCAATGATACCTGCGTTTAACGAATTTTACTTATAGTCATACTATAACAAACTTCCTGTAAGAGCAAACATCAATAAATCATTTACTTTCGGCTGTTTCGTTGATATGCATAAGGTTGGTAGACAAATCGCAACTGCAAAACACTAAAAAAAGTAAAAAGAAAAAATAATTTTGATATACGTTCGTTTTTGAAACTTAAACTTATTGCATTGATTTTAGTAAAAACTTACACCCGTAGCATAAATTGAAATGAAATATTTGTCACTCTTTATAATGGGATAATGTTGACATTTTTTTTTGATTAGCATCCTGAAATAAAGTTTTGAAATATAGTATTGGTGAACAAACCTTTTGCAGGAAGTAGTACAATGATAAGAAATATGCGGGCCAAATGTTTCCCCTTCACGTTCAAATCAAATGCAACCATTTTCAGAGATGAAGAAATAATTTGTTAATATGTGGTCTTGATAAAGTCGGACTCATTCTATGGCATGTTCAACGTTGTAAATTTGTGAATACCTTAAATAGAAATATCATAACTGCCAAGATGTCGTAAAAGCAAATGCAAAGTAAACAATTTCTAGGTTACAAAACCTCTTAACAGACGTTGAAAACAGAACATAAGATTAACATTAAAAGATAAAATTAATGTAATGATGTTTAAGATCACTTACCTCTACCTAGTATCACATGTTTAAGGCATCAACTGGGTTATGGCCATTATGTTATTTGATTCTTTGTTAACTTCCTGGTTCCAGTCATAAATAAAATCAAAATAAAAATATTCGGGTCTGTCTTTTTTCCTTTAAAAATAACTCATCCTAGGCGGTTTATATGGACACAAGATCATTTTGAGGAACTATGGCGAAGTTTGATCATTTGTAACGATTTTGCGATCATTTCCTTCTGTTACAGAACTTAAGTCCCAGCGTGAATTTCAAGCTTTTTTTTCTACTTTATCAGGTAAGCGGACTTATCAGTTATGTCAATGCCGAACTGATAACAAAATTTCTATGGGGATCGATGGGTATGAATTGTCTAAAATCGATACTCTAAAAGAAAATACCTGTCAAACGTGATTAGGCATAGTAAAGTTTAAATTCAGTTTTCAAATTTCTGATAAAGAGACCGAAGTTTAATCTTAAAATTGAGTTTCACACAAATAATTATGACCCCCCCCCCCTTTCCCTGAAGAATTCTGTGCGATCTGATGATCATTCGGCTTAAGACAATGCATTATTTTACGTCCTTACACCAGTCGAACATAAAAAAATATATAATTCTTGTTACTGGTGTATGATTGTAATAGACGATATTGCTCTCCCTACTAAAATCTTTTTTTTTCAGTGATTAGAATGTTCTTACGGCGACTGATGATAATTATGAAATAAAGTTACATTGCTTATAAAGTATATTACATGTATACAGCAAATCTTCAAATCTTAAACAGACTGTACGAACAATGTATTAAGATTGATTTAAAAAAAACTGTCAAGTCGTTTTTATTTTTAATAATGAATGGTAGTTTTGTTGATACTGAAAAAAGTTAAGTCTGATTTTGTCAAAAACTGCAATTTTTCATGCATCTATCAAAAGACAAAATATACATATGGTTCCGACCGACTTTCGTCCCTGATTTGAATTAAAAATAAAAACAAAATAAAAAAAAAAACTGTTGAAAGTATTGAACGTATTAAAAAATATTGAAAGTAAAGAAATGTAAAAATATCAATATACATCTATTTAAGTTATATAGATAATAAATTTCATCTGCTTTCTAGTTCTTCCCCACGAGGAGTAACCATCCCCTGTTGCCAGTTAGAGTAAGCTCTAAAAACAAATAGGTTTGAAGACAACAACACAATAAGCAGAAAGTGATTGGATATTAGAGTACATAAATAAAGGAAAGTTGACGATGAAAAAGCTTAAATAAGTCATCTTGATTGTCAAACAGTTTAGTGGTTAGTTGGCCGTTTTCGTCAACTTAACACTAAACTGAATGACAATCAAGATGATTTAAGCTTTTTTCATCGCCACTTCCTTATTTTTGTACACATATCCAACTACCATCTGCTTATTGTGTTTTTGTCAAACATCCAAATATGAAACAGATGTGTCAGACTCTGTAGTGTACACTGGGATATAACCAGTCAGCATATGAATGAAAAAAATCTTTGTTATTTAAATCAATATTGATATATCTTAATGTCGAATAACGGCCACACCAAGTCTTTCCTTCTCGTGAATTTTTTTTAATAAATTCTGCTTCATAGGAGTATAAAACAGGTCAGATAGAGAGTTCATTTGGTGTTAATTGGAAATTCAGTAATTTTTGTGAGAAAATATTTGGTTTCCGAAGAATACTTAATGTTATCAATTGGGAATACCAGCAGATAAAACTTTTAAATCTAATAAACTTACAAGGAAACGTATGTACAAATGTATGCTTTTAGCTCTACTGGTCAGAGATCAGAAGAGCTTATATGCGATAGTAATGCGTCCATCGTCCATCCATCCGTCTTTCTGTAATTTTTTTTTTCAAAATGCTATTCCTCCTACAGTTTTGGTCTGATTGCAATATAACTTGACACACAAGTATACTACACTAAAATATAATTCCATATATATCGGTTTTTGATTTCAATGAACGGTGTTGCCGTGGTTACTAAAATTATAAATTTCTGTAAAATACTTTTAAAATGCTACTCCTCCTAGAATTTTGGTCTGATTTCAATAAACTAGTAACTTGACACACAAGTAGAATACACTAAAATACATAATTCTATAAATCGGTTTTTGATTTCGATGAACGACGTTGTCTTGGTTATAAAAATAAAAATATCTGTGAAATACATGTACTTTCAAAATGTTTCAAATGAAATTTTAGTCTGATTATAATATAATTTGGCATGCAAGTAGACTACACTGAGATACATTATTATCAGTTTTGTGTTTTTGATTTTAATGAACGATACTGCCATGATAACTAAAATTAAAAATGCTGTAAAATTTTATTTAAAGGTACTCCTGCAGTTGTAGTCTTATTGCAATCTTGCCACAAAAAGAGACTTAATCAAGGGGCTCAATTGGTGTTAATTGGAAATTAAGCAATTTTTGTTAGAAAATATTTGGTTTCCGAGGAATACATAAATGTTGTCACGGAGGAACACAAGCAGATTAAACTTTTACATCTAATAAATTTACAAGTACACGTATGTTTTTTTTTTTTTTGATATTGTTAAATTGTTAAATTTCTCTCTTGAGAATTTTTCTAGATGGAGACTCCAACACTTTGCAGTGGAGAGCTACAAATTTTTACCTATACTGGGCATTCACGGTCATTGAGCAGTGCCAGCATCTACTGAGTCACGCGACCTCGGTTTATACGGTCTCATCCGAAGGACAGGTCTCCACGTCCAACAGAGGGATTCGAAGCCGAAACGTGAGAATTAACTCCTTATTCCGCTACTCTACAGCAGACGTGCTACTACTGAGCCACACACAAACAATTAGTTTTTAAACCTCTATAACATTTAACTGAAAAGTAATATTACAAGTTGAAATGTTAGTTTTCTTCATCATTTTAGCATTACATAGAATATCCAAATGACGCCTGAATGTACCTTTAATTTTTATTATACTTATTACCTTTTAGGCATGCATTTATGGTACAATTTGAAAACGAAAAAAGTGAAGATAAAGACAATGATTAGTCTCACAAATCCAGTAATCACAAAGAATCATGAAAAGGACAAAAACACGGACCCTTCGAAACAATAGAGGTTTATAGGAAGAGTAAGCATCCCCTGTTGACCAGTGACATTCACCACGAGTCCTATATTGTTCAGCTAGATGGAATATTCCGTAGTCTAATTTAGTATAACGCAAACGACATAACAAATAGTATGGAGCATACTCAGTACAATAGGTTTTATTTATTAAAACGTTGATGATTGAAAGTCTTGAAATCAAATTACAAATTATAAGTCATGTTGCATTCTTTAATTTTTAGGTCCTTACAAAGGATAGAGAGAGAGAAAAAAAGATTAATGGTTTTATACTGCTGCTGACAAAACAGGTAACAATGTTTACCATACAGAACTTTGATCAATAATTAACTAAGATATTTTGCAAGTAAAGACATTCTCAAATAGAAATTACCTCACACGATGCAACACACCTTATTTCATGAAGAAAAAATTCTATAACCTATTTCAAATCAATTTGAGTCTTATAACGTTGAAACATCAGTTACTACAGGAGGAACACATATTTCAAGGTTTTCTTCTCCTGCAAAGAAATGGGAAACTGTCACGATCATAAAGTCTTTTATGCGCGATAAGTGTTTAATGACTTACCTAGTCAATTAATAGGTGGGCTATAAAGAAGTTAATGAAAAAATCAATTTTTATCATTAAAAACTGTTGTTTAATCAAAATCGAGCAATTTACCACCCATGGACTACTTATGATGATTCATATACAGTACTAGCGCAATCCTTCGGGAGAAGAAATATAGTGGTCGGCTCAGTCACAGAGGACTTGTGTAATGTGTCAATCTGTTTTGGAGACCAAACATATCCCCCTGTCACAGTGATCTACATCAGCAGTCCATTCAGCGACCCTAATCGATAACTTGACAGAGTGCATTTCAATCATTGCTTTATTCCTGAAGCTCCCAACGCAATAAAATGATGCCATAATGAAGATATAAAAAAAAAGATTCTGCCAGTCTCCATTTCCTCTTTTAAATAGCTCACAGACAGCCACCGAGAAACAGCTTTACAAATTATTGTTTTGTCTTTTTCATTGAGAGGACAATCGATGAAGGTTCTTCAGTTAATTCATGTTGAAGAAAATGGTGAAATGACAGCTTAACGTGGGGGAAACCCTCTGTAAAATTCAAAATACTGTTGTTACAGAAATCTGAGATTGAAAAATGAATGATTTATAGCGACTATCTATTCAAATGGAAAACTATTTTTGAAGCCATATATCGACGTTCGATGTGAACCTGTGGTACACTTTTTAAACCTTTGTTTGGCTTCAGACTTTATAATGAACAGAAAGACCGTAATCAATATGATATATTTTAACAGAGAGGTAATTTATTAACAACACGGTTTACACTGCTTTTGATGAAATGTACACATCTCCTCTGAGTTTTTGCGTGAATAGGAATTCTCATCGTCCACTGCAGATGCTCTCTCTATCCCTGTGCACTCATGTCATCAAAAATGAAACATGAAATATTATTCAAATTGTGGATTAGTAATGATTCTATGGCAATTTGGTAAGTATAAAAGTTTTAAGGTAAAATATTTTACTGCACAGACATTATATTATTTGAATTATTTTTTTGTTTAGAATTAAAACTTTAACAAGTGTAAAGAATCTTCATAAAATTGTTAAACGTGATGTTTTCTTGACCTGTTTATTAAAATCTTATTAAAACGGAATTCATTTAAGACACATAGAAATATTATCAAATAGTTTATTTAGATAACATTATATCATGTTTGGTATTTTTACGTCACGTCTAATAAGAATACTAATTGTTAAAAAATTTAAATCTCTTGGAATTTACAATGGAATATATAAAAAATATCCGACATATTAAAGGGCCTCTGATTTTTACTGTATACGTTATAGTCTGCATGTGTGACCGGTTCGTTTTGGGATGCCAGTGTCTAAGCCTCAACTATTCTTATACCACTGAATTTGATAAGACTATCAAAGAATCTTTGTTACATACTGCCATCGTGCACCTTCAAAATGACCTTTTCATTGGAAATATAATAATTTTCTACACCAATACGTAGACTCTCCAAAATCTTTTCAATTTTATTGAGGTACCAATCTCTTATCCACAACTACTCCTTTACCACTGAATAAAACTTTAATTCACAGAAAGTTTGTTCCAATGTGCTTTTGTGCACCTCATTTGAACTTCTCAATAGCAAGAAATGGAATTTACCATTACATTGTATATTAATATGGGAATAGGAGGATTTTAGTGAGTTCAGCGCTCACAGTATCTCTTGTTTTCATTGTTACTGAAAACTCTCCAAAAATATTAGTTTTATTCTTGAGCATTGAAAAACATTCAATATACTAGAAATCTTATTCAAAATGCTTCACAAAATTATAGCATCAAATCTTAATTTTTTAAAATATAACATTAGGTAGTTTTTTAACTTTTAAAGTATTTTAAAAAGTAAAACCAAAAATCTACAAATTATAACGTCAAATCTTGAGGGATTTTATAAAAAAAAAATTTAGAAAGTTTTAAATAAATGAAAAGGGCTAAAACAATCAGCCCAAAACATATCTATCAAACCTTTTACAAAATACTACTATATACGAATTGTTTATTATAGTGTAATAAAGCCGAAAAGCTTGGACTTTGTTGGTATCAGTGGCCCTTATTTTACCTCCACCCTCAATGTGCACTTTTCTATGCTTGCAATATTTCTGTTGTTATTGCTATCACAAATAAGAGGTAGAATATATGAGATGACAGATTAGCCTACTATTAGATACGGTAATTTATTAAATGATTTCCTACAATACCTTTTAAAACATTCTCGAATAAATACAAAGAATTTTTCAGATACTGTCATTCTTCATTCATGATACTTTTCAGTTATATTTCCTGACGTCACAGTTAAGCATACTGACGGACCTAAAAACAAAGAGGCTGAAAAAGTACTTGATTTATATTGATTACCAGACAAATATATTTCGCTTAAACATCTAAAAGGATCATTATATTGTACACTATTAAAATTTAATTATCTTTTGTAATGTTTGCCGTTCATAAAAAAAGAAGCAGTGCAATGCAAACATTTATTAAAGAAATCGATTCGGACGTCAATGGCTGTGGTATTGATGTACCGTTAGTATCCAAGAAACATGATGGTGCAATATATGAAGAGAACCAACAGCATTAAAGCTTAAAAGTTCATTACACAAAACAAACAGGAGCAGAGCAAACATAGACATCCAAAACATCAGGGGTGGGATCAGGTATCATGGAGAAGTGAGCATCCCCTGCCGACAGGTCACATCCGCGGTGTGCTCCTTGTAAAGCAAGAATGGGAAATAACAGAAAAATCCTCAACAATTTAGTGTGTAATGAATGGCCTGACAATAAGTCTGAAAAATGTCATAAATCAACATGCGAGTCAGCGGTGATTTCAAATTCATTAAATCGTTTTAGGTTTAATATTTAATATCAAGCAAACTATGTTTATGTTTTGTTTTCTGATGTTATGAGTAAATTCGGAAAAAATAACAACAATATCGAAGTTTACATAGGTGTAGATGCAATTCCTGACAATGAACTTCATGATTCAACATCCGTTTCTCGAAATTGTATCAATATATTTTATTCAACTCATACGATTAAGGTAGAATTCCTACACATACTTTTAATGACATGAATGGAAAAATACATATTCTAATTAGTCCTTTAATTGTGTGCTGTGTTTACTTTAAAAAAAAATTCCAAATAGGTTAAGAAATTTGACCTTATTATATAACACAAGTATTTTGACATTATTAAATTACAAAAGGAAACATGAGAAAAAGATTTTAGAGAGAGAATCAAAGTAAAAAGAGAGCCGGGCTCATCAATTTAAAAGCAGATTATATTTTAAAACTATCAATATAAATGAGAAGAAAAATTACCTCTTTGATATAACCACATTCACTGTTTGTTATCTCCATATTTCATTGTTTTAGAGTGTGCATTGCTATTAACAAGGAAAAAAAAACTTCCATCAAAAAGATAATTATAAGAAAACCTCTTTCATTAACTTTTTGATGGATTTCTTCTACAAAATTTATCGAGTTAGAGAAGACGTACATATAATACATTATTTGATGGACGACATTTAGAAGTTACTTATAGCTTTTTTACTGGAATAAGTTAAAAAAAACTGTCACTGTATAAACATAAATATATAATGTGTACAATTAAGCTCTTTTTCACACAAAATCAAAACTATAGTCACACAGTTTATCACAGTCAACTTATGGCACTTATATCTAATATCTACCAAATAAAAATACAGGAAAAAAAAATCCCTATTCCAAGTAGCCATTTTGTACTGTAATCCAATATTTCGGATCCAGTTTTTGTTCTTTGATACTACGTGTCGATCGTTTGATTTTAGACTTCGATCCTTGCTTGAAGAAGTTGACGTCTGCCTCCATATCATATTCCCTCGTCCCATCAAACACCTCCAATTCTTTCTTCTTTCGTCTTCTTGACCTTTTCTTGAATTCATCGGTTCCTATCATCATGTCTACCTTACTGATAGGCGGAAGTTGATTATTCTTCCCATCCTGTGACGTCATAAACATGCCGTACGACTGTAAGAGTTCTTGTTTACTGCTGCTTAGTTCTTTATCGGCATTTAGGGCGTCCTGAGAACCCGAAGGAGTAGAGCAGACATCTCCGGGTTTCACTGTCTTTTTTCTCTGTCTTTTGCAATATACAACGAGTGCTATAATCAGAGCAACGATGACAATGAGAGAGATGATTGCGACGACGATGACTATTATCATCATATTATCATCTTCTTCCTTTGAGACCGATTGTCCTACTCTCGGTGGCTCTACCCCCGTCGTATTAGTTGATATCTTGACAAGCATCGTTGTTAATGCTGACCTTTGCAAGGCAGAATTTTCTGTTGCCTAAAATATGAAATAATTTTGTTCCATAATTTTTATAAACTTCCAAACTTTAGAATCTTGTTCGTTTTAAAATATTGTAAAAAAAAATTAAATTTTATTACTTGAATATTCTTCAAATATTTTAAGCACGTCTGAAAACAATAATCATTTAAACAAACACATTAAAAAAATTTTTATTCATTATTTCAAAGCGCAAATGAAAATACTTTGATCTGTAAAACGGATGTCCGTGTAACAGCCGAGACTGCAGTCAAGACACCAGTGTTTGCGTCTATTCTGAAGCCTCTGTGATACCCCTCGGAGTCTGAAAATTAATGTTAGCGTTTATAAAAACGTAGAGCACTTATATACCTTTAGATATATAAACATTTTAAAGTATGTTGTGATTATAGAACCAACTAAATATTTTTTTTAAAATGTGTAATATTACCTTGAAGAAGACTATATCTCACGGCATGCTGCCTATCCAGGTCAGCTGCCTGTACTGCTGCAGGTGTTACATTGGTCAGTGGTCCCTGGTTTCAAAATATAGTCTAATTTTTTTAATTAGTTTTAATTTTGTTGTTAAACAATAGGTGCTAATTTGTTAAATAACATAAAACGTTACTCACACTATGTCCGAAAGAGACAATGGCAGTATAACTTGGCGTACAGCTGATACCACAGCTCGGGAAGAAAGCAGGAGGCTGGTCATCTTCATTGATGATTGTAAAGTTAAAACGGGCACTGCCTGTCTTTCCACCATTGTCCTTAAACAAAAGAAAAATATCATCATAATACAAAATGCCATATAAACCTGTCATTATTCGAACTATTAAAATACACCAAATATTTATATTTAATGCAGTCAATTAATTCAGCGCATCAAATTACAGTATGTTAAAAGAAAACTGAAATGTAGGGAAAAAACATGTATTAGAAAATTATATTTTAGCCATTAATAAATGAAGAAAGTTACCGCAACAGTCACTTGGATAAGATATGACGGGACCTTCCCGGCACTAACAATTGCATCAAAGTCAATAGATTGTAGAAGGACAATATTTGGGCTACTGCCTGTTTTCATTCCGAAATACGGGGTTCCATCAAACTTTAAACAAACGTGAAGGAATATCAACACATATACAAAATTCATTTGTGTAAAGTAATATTTACTGAGGTAGATTCACAATTGCATCGTATCTAATGCATACAAATATGGTACGTTTGCCACAGAAAGAGCGCTCCAATGCTACCTTTAAAAAAGACTAGTTGTCCAAAGCAGCAGACTGTTTGAGAAATTGACATACCTCTGGAAGATCTCTAGAAACTGTATATCTTCGATCACTGGGTTCATCTACATCCCGGTCAGTGACGTCATTGATAGTATATACTGTTGTTCTTGGGAGGATGCTCTACAGTTTTAACATGTGTCAAATTAAGCAGAAAGACTTTTGTTTACTGGGGTTTTTTTGTAAAATGATTGGGAAAAAGTGTTACAGCATTTGTACTTTATTGAAATTCATGAAATTAAGTCCATGGCACCTGACCAACCTCTGATGTTTCTGAGATCCGTGTTTGCTCTGCTACTATTTAGTATTGTTTAATGGATTTTTTCAGTTTGAATGCTGTTTGTTATCTCCATATATTTAATTGAAACGCATTTCATTTAATGAGCCTGAGTGCAGAGTAAAGGACAACATTTGCATTTCTCCACCGGCTAGTGGTGGAATATCCATATGATTGACGAATTCTCGAGAGGGGCGTTAAACAACAAACATTTTATACTAGAATGTGCAGTTGAGTAAACTAATGGATGATAATTTGAATGGATGTTTGATAAAAATTGAATAATTGAATAAAAAAAACTTTTTGATCTAAGATGCAATTTTTTTCTCTCGAAAATACTTACGGAAAATACACGTTCTGAATATTATATTTTGTTCATTTTCATTCATTTCCATTATAAGACATTATTTGTCTTAGACAAAAAAAGTTACAACAGAAAAATGAATGTTTTTCTTTCATGAAAACATTAAAATACAATGTCTGATAAACAAAAAAGTCAAACTAGGCTTGTGATAGATTAATATAAAATGATTTTTTCCACAGTTTGACTGATCAGATTAATGGATTATTCAGTCATTTTAAGGATAAAATGAATTTAAGGACAATATGAATAAAGTGTTTCTGCTCTCTTCACATAATTGTATTATTTATAGATTTTATGAGATCGGTGGCTGATCGCTATTTTCACCTCTTACATCATAAAAACAAGATATTTTTGTGAAACATTAATGCCCCGTTTAACACTCATGGCAAGCGTTGAAATTTCTTTAATGTAAGTTAAACTCCAAGGTCAAGATCAAAAGGTCAAAATTGTTGATACCCAAAGGGTCTTTAACAAGAAATATACCTGTGAAATATGAAAACCCTAGTACTAGCAGTTAAAAAGTTATGGTCAAGGATAAAGTTGTTTAAATGGGTCAAACTCTAACGTCAAGAGGTAAAAACTGTTGCTATTCAAAGGTAGGTTTTGTCGCAAGGAAAACAACTGTGAAATATTATAGTACCCAATTACTAACGGTTAAAAAAAGTTATGGTCAAGGTTTAAGGGTTTTTTTAAGTGGGCCAAACTCTAAGGTCAATGTCAAAAGGCCAAATATATTACACCCAATGAAAAGTCTTGTCACAGTAAATAAGCGTGTGACGTTAAAACTATTCAAAAGTTTTGGCGATGATTAAAGTTTGGAATTTTTTGGTTAAAGAAGGTCAAACTCCAAGGTCAAGGTGGCGAAGTCAAATTTAGTGTTACGAAAGAAAGGTGACAAGGAATACACCTGTAAAATATGTCAGCCACAGTCCCAACCACTCAAAAGTTAAGGCAAGGCTTTAGTTTTTTTTTTTTTTTTGGATAAACAGACAAATATATATTAAACATACAGATAGACGGACGGACATGACAAAAACTATATACCTCCAAATCTTCGCTTACAGGAACATAAAAACTTTTTTTTTGGTTTAATCATCACTTTTTTATATATTGTACAAACTATTTCAATACATCTAGTATGGAGATCCCTCAGGCCATCTTTTAAAAAAAATGTTTGATTTTCCTCCCCCTAAAGACTGTTTAAAAATACCCCTTTTTCAAATCCAGGAAACCATTTTTTTCCCTGGATTTTCTTATCCTTTCAATAAGTATGTTGACATTTTCGAGGAAAAATACCCCACCTACCTAACAATCGAATTTTATTACACTGAGTTGGGAGAAGGTAAACAAATATTATTCTTAAGATAGAATAATGAATTTTATTTTTAAAACACCCTTTTTCTGACCCATGAGTATGTTTTGAATAAACTTGAATCTACGACGAACTTGCATAAAAATTGAACTGAATAAATTGAAATAGGGAAAAGCATATTATTTCTCTGATTTTCTGAAGAAAAATTACCAATAATTTAAGCAAGTAAAGGATAAGATAATATCTTTAAATATTCTCGTTTTTACAAATTGAAGTGTATAATAAAATGATTACTCACCTCTGAGACATTGATGTAGTAAACATTTGATCCAAACTCTGGTGGAAATTCATTTACTGACGCAATTACAACTGTCATATCCTGTGAGAACATTTTATATTTGTAAATCAATTTTTATATATCATATAAGATTTTTTGAAAACTGCAAATATTCTTAATAATAGTTGAATATGAAAACAATAAAATATATAACCATCAACATACTGTCATAATATTGGCACACGTTACTCGTAATTGGATGTTACCCACAATCATCTGTAAAAGGAAATATCATTTGTTTTCATAGGGAGGAATATTTACGATATAGGGTAAGACAAAAGACAGATTGTTATCTTGCTTTCTGTGTGCATGTAACTTACCTCAATCACGAGAAGGAGACTTTCTTTATCAATCGCCTTAACAACGTTAATCCATACTGAATCATTATTCCTGCCCGATGAAAAGTATTCCTTAATTTTTTGTTGGTTTTCAAAGCTTAGGCTTCCTATAGGACGACCTGACACTTCGGTAATGTCCCAAGTAAACGGTACAGCAGTTGTTATTGAATTATTTAATATGTTTCCTGTTGATAAAAAGTATTTCTTATTAATTTCAAGTCAATAGTTGGGAATAAACTAGCAGATAATGACAACATACCCGTTGCATCTTCTTTTATTTCAATAAAATTTGGGACGTCACAAACTCCTGAAACAAAACATTCAAGAAAATAGTAACAAATAATGAATATTAAGTAAGATTTTTTTTTTTTATCAAATTAGCTAAAATGTAAAAGTGTCACTTCTTGTGTATAATTTCCGTGGCACATTAACTAATAAAAAGCAATATTTTCTGTTTTATTTATCATATTTATCCACATGGAAAATCCACTAATCTGCTTTACTTGTGCATGTAGTTATGAACAATTTTACCTTCTGTGTGTGTTATAGATAGCACCCAAACTGCCAATATGACGTAAAAATAACCAAACGCCATGATATTTGGAGTTCCTTCTAGAAAATAAAAAACATAACTTCAAAACCTTGATATGAAATTTATTGACAAACAAGTTGATGAAACAAGAATATCATCAGTGTTGTTTAAAGTCACTGTTTTGTCATTTCATAGATCGACACAATGACCTTGTCAGCAAATACAAATTATCTTTAATTAAGTCAAATGTTTTCACACTTATTTTCCGTTATTTCCCAATTATGCAAAGAGCACAAGCTAAGGTGGGTGTGCTGATTACTCCTCCGTGGCACTTAGTCCCACCTCTGATATTTTAGAGGCCCGTTATTGTATTGCTACAAAATTAGTATTGTTTAATTGACTCTTGAGCTTGAAAATTGTTCGTTATCTCTATATATTTCAATTATACAAGAAAAGAGATATGTTAATTACATGTAATTTTATTTAGCAATATTTAGAAAATGATTTTATACAAATATAATCACAAAAGCAAGAGAAACCTTATTATTGAGTAACTCAAATGTAGATGAATTTCATTTATGAGAACAGGATTCTTATTGCGCAAGGATTCCTGTTTTTACCCATTGCCATTATGGCCAGAAAGATGAACAGAATTGCTCTTTCATATTTTAGCATTAATCATAAGTAATAGTCATCACACTTAAACAAAGATAAAGGATATAGTAAATATGTGTGTGCATGCTCTTGCAAATTTTATTTCTTTGCTAGAATATCAGGTGTGAAAATAAAAGTGAAGAGAAATGGGGATAAAAAGCTCATCTTTATTTATAAATGTTGCTTTAAATGGCCGTACGTAGGATGTCTGAAATAAAGAGGGAATGACATATAAATCATACCCTATGAAGAGGCATAATGAACTAGATCAGACATGTTTCTAGCAGTGGGTGTGGGGTTATATAAGATTTTTTTTTAATTACATTAGATATCTTCAAGGTTATAAATTGTCAAATGTTTTTTTAAAAAAGTAAACTTACCATTTATTTCCAATATGCATACTTCTGTAATCCATTGATCTACTGATATTCAAGATGGCTGAATGATTTATGGCTTTCCAAGTGGCATTCTGTCCTTTTTTTTGAAGCACTGGTAAATAATCTCAGAGGTAATAAAAGATGTAATTTTTATAAAATATAAAAAATTTCACAACAAATTGTTGTCCTTAGTAACAGGTGTCCGTTTAGGTTTGGATTTTATCCATGTTAGTCGTTATAATGCGAATATTGGATAGTGTTCTTTACCTGGTAGCCTGATAAGCCGCCACTTCGGGTAGGAGCAGCTGATAAGGAAAGGGTTACCTACGTGTAGGCAGATAAGGCCCTCTCAAAACCCATAATGACTCCCATTTGATTTCAATAGAAATGTAAGGTATACATTATCTCAAATACAAGAAAGTGTTTGTATACAATAGTAGAATTTATTCAAATAGAACGTTATTGATTAACTTTCCGATTTTGATATGCCCACCTTAGTTTTATTGCAATTTAGATTTACTTTATTATTTGTTAAATAATGATGCAATGCTACTTTGAATAAAATTACAAAAAAAAATGATGTCTAATTTTATGGTTTAAAAAACATTTAATTTTTTTAATCTTTAATTAGTGTATCATCCTGTGAAATGTGTATTTAATTTCAAATGCCACTTCTTTTTTAAAATTCTAATCGATCACAAAAAAATGACAACGTAGTCAATTTACGATAAACTTTTTTTTCATGGAATCCTTTGATCAATAGCGATCTCATTATTTTTTAATTAATTTTGAAAAGGAAAGATAACATTATCGACAAAAGTTTTGGCAGTAAAAAAATTAGAAGTAAGATTTAGAAACCTAAAACTTGATTGATTCAATCATGGTAATAAATTGAACATGGGATATAAAACTCGGGGTCCGATAGCATTTTATGTTGACATTGTTGATCAAATAACAACAAAACTCGACTGAGAGACCATATCAGTTAATACAAGTAAGGTTATGGAATGCTTAAGAACTGGCAATAAATGAGCTATAAACGCTGCACGAAAATGGATTTTTGCTGTAATTTGTAAAACACAGAAGGTGCATATCTGTGTAAACACAGACATGTCAAGTTGTCTTTTTCTATTTAAAATTTTTATTGATACACCTGTCTTTGGTATTTATGTCTTAACGTTAATGTTGTAGGTCTTATCAATGTTTATTGCAATTAAAATCAGTGCCTGGTACCTGGTACCTGTATCATATAATTTTTTTTATTTAGTATGGTATACACGTACTTTTACATTGCATTTGGCATATTTTTCAAGATGGTTTATTTTAAAGTACGACATGAAAAAATGTGAAAATTTAAGAGGTACTTGTCCTTATATCCCTAGCTACAAAAATCATATCTTAATTCAGTTATAAACCTAAGGTGTAATTACTGCATATTTGAAACTATTCCATTTAGTTTTCAATTAAATGACGATCTAAAATGCAAAGTAAATCCAGTTTTAATATGTTAAATTGAATTGGTTATTTTTATGCGTTTTTTACATTTAATCTAATGATTAGCATGGTACATGTAATTTGTTGTTTTAACATTATTATTATTATTGACAACATCCAATATTACAACATTGCAAAGTATATTTTAATATGTTGCAATTGGTAATCATTTTTATGGTCTGTACATGACTGTTTACATTTAATCATAATGAATACCACGGTATACAGTTTTGGGTTGTTTTATTATTATTATTATTGACAAAACGCATGCAGTTCATAGTAGAATATACAGTCAGAAATGATGTAATATACTCATTTAATAAGTACATACAATGGCTTAATATAATTGAATTCTGCATAAAGAATTTATATATGAAGTGATGTTTCAATAGTTTAATTATGAATTGTGTATGTAATCTGTTTACAGTATGTTGTATTGATTTCACATTTGTACGTCACGCATTTCAGCATGTTTTCTCTCTATGTTTATTCATTGCTCCTATCAACTTTGCTTTCAGATTTCATTTTGAAGGTATAAATTACCTTGTTTAGGGCGTCATCACACATAGTTTTAAACTGACTTCATCGTAAAACTACAAAAAATGTGATAAGCATCAATTATAATCTTTGATACATCTATGAAGCTGAAACTACTTTCTTGTTCAATCCGTGATTTCATGTCCAAAATCAACTCTTTCCCATCACTTTCTCCGAGTTTTATATAAATATAATACTTGAATTTTATATATGTTTTAAACACTAGCAGCTATATATATTGCTTTTTTAAATGCTCAACAAATAATGATAGTGCATATTTATTGCACTTAAGTTGGAAAGTTTACATTACATGGAAAAGTATATTAACCTATCATATTTATATAGTTTAAACTTTAAAAGTATAATTATTCTTCAACAACCCTTTAAAAGAAAGAACAAATAAAATCAATATAGTTTCTTATATGTTTAATGAATATACGGTTATAACGAATTACCAAATTAACTGTGTAAAACCGATGGGCAAATTGTATATGCTTCAAAATTAACTTGTAGATGGGCATATTGTTCACACAGTTCTCAATTCCTCAAGCTCGCTGGACCACTTAACGTTTGTGTGCTTAATGGCTGAGATTAAACAAAGAAATTGATTCTTTTTTAATAATAAATATCTTACGTCCTTCAGCCTCGGTCCCACCGAGTGCTGGACGAGCGATAGATTCATTGATTATTTTTACCATTTCCTGTGTCATCATCATGGAGTGGGTTTCATAACCAAAGACTTCACTCAAACTTTACAGGAATATAGATTGGATGATATCAAATGTGGTTTCTGTTTATCTTAATGCCAAGTAAGACATAAGAAACTTCTAAATTATTTTTCTTTAAAGTTAGAGGCTTAATACTGATTAAGTTCAGTGTCAATAAGAACATTGTAAATTGGTTCTGGTGTTAACAGCTATGTGCAATGATTTAAAGTTTTAACAACAACTAAATAACAAAATAAATTTGATATAAATTCATTGGGCTTAGAGAGATTGCTTTATCATTACCTGAAAAAAGACATTAAAAAGTTGTAAATTTCAAGTAGAGTTATTGTTTTACAGTTCCGGCTGAATCCCACAACCATTTAGAGTATTGTATTTACATTGTGATTTATTGATGACTCTATGGATTATCTATGTACGGGTTTGGATTCAGTACAGGACTGATCTCCTTTCCTTTAATAATTTGTTTGGTGCATTTCCATGAAATTCTAAATAATCCTTGTGAACTTGACATCAAACAAGTACACTACTAAGTTTGACATATCTATTTCATAATTGACTGTTATACCTTATAAACACCGACTTAAGACGATAATAAATAACAACTAAATTGCATGGCAAACGAGAAAACTTCAGCTTTAAATTGTCAACTTTCCCTATTTATGTTATAATATTCTGCTGTCACACGAGTATGGTGTTCATATCCCTCACTTTGTCTATACATAAAAGCTTACTCTGTGTACAATCAAGGTTTTAGATTACGACAAACAACCTCGTTGAAAGTCAGCATTTTGTAAATTCTATGTTTGTTATAATTATTTTCTTATCGTCAACATCCCTTACTTATGCAGCAGTATACTTTCATCACCTGCATACGGAGTTTATATATCTTGATTCGATACGCAAGAGCGTGTTCTACGTATGAACAATTTTTTAAAACGATGTAAATTACTGACAAAAAGTTGATGAAACAAGAATATCAACAGTCTCGTTTAAAGTCATCATTTCGAAAGTTCTATGGTCGATACAATGACCTAGTCAGCAAATACAATTTATCATCGAGTCAAATGCAAGAACACTTTTCATTCTCATTGTTAGTCCATTATTTATACACTGAATTTACGACGGATTTTCACGTTATTTCCCAATCATGACAACGAGCACACGGCAGGTGTGACCAATTGGCAGGGGATGTTCACTCCTCCATATCACCTGATCCCAACTCCGAAGTTTTGGAGGTGAGGTCCGTGTTTGCTCTGCTCCTATTTTGTATGTTTTATGGACTTTTTTTACTATATTTGACTAGTTTGCTACATTTACCGAAATTTACAGTAATCATCGAGTATCATCAAGACCAATGGAATGTTGAAATACATAGAGTTAGATTTCAGAGAAATGTTTTGTATGACTTTCTTATGAAATATGTCTTGTAGTCATTTAAAAACATCTATCTCGATATTCTTGTCATCACTTATATGTGAACCTGCTCTAAGGAATAACGAGGACCCAAGGGCAAGAAAAAGATATTCAAGAAAAATGAAATTCTCTTCGTAACATAAAAATTTGAAACAGCTGCATGTACATGCACATTCTTTATACATAATACTTTAAACATTTAATTTAGCATGTTATCCTAGGATATGTAAATATTATGGAATTCCTGTAAGTAATAGTGAATTTATTGATTTTAAAGTGTTAGAATATGTTTTGGGATGAGGAAATGCAGTTATGACACATCATGACATGCCTTAGTCATTAAGTATAATCAGAAATCAGGACTGAAATAATTTAATTTTAACAATGGCATCAAAAGTTATTACAAGATAATTTCAATTTATTATAGCCACATATTATTTAAAAATGTAATTCCATTTTAAGTAGGTGCTAAATTAAAGTTATATCTCATTATAAACTTGTTATCAGCACTTTTATAATATAATAATTTTAATTATATCAACAATTAACGAAATGTTATAATTTATTCCAATGAAGAGATGTAGAATTAAGTAACTTTGTTTTCAAATGCTGTTCTTTTTTCCTTGTATATGATAAAAACTATTTGAATGGGCATAAACTCTAGCGCCCGTACAGTATCAGCGAATTTTATCATAAATACGATAAGACATTCAGAAAGAACAGTATTATCTCCAGCTTTAGTATGTTTCAATACTTTAAACAAGATTTCAGTGGTCATGTATTGGTAGAAATGTTTAGAAAGAAAGGTTTTGCATCAAAGAACGTGTGAATACTAGTATGTGGAAGCAAGTCGCATTTGGATTTTGTTTCATCATCTATCAATGGCTGGGTACATGTTCTTATGTTTTGTTTATTCTGATTAACTCACAAAATGAAATTAGTTTTGTGTTTGAAATATATTTATTTCAAATGCAAATATTCTTAATTCAAGCACCGTGATCTTAAATGACAAAAAACAAAGAGTCCATTATTTTATTATCGATTTAATTAATAGATCTATCGTTGATGCAAAAGCTTTATCTTAGAGTGTAAATTTTATAGTGAATCTATAACAAATGTTAATTGTGTTTGTTTATTTATATAGTACTCACGCAATCCACAGCTGAACCTTGGGACTGCAGTTCATTCTTCAGCCATCTTCCACAGAATATCACCATTACAGAATCTGAGAAACCAAGTAAAATTTAATATAAAACTGATAAACTATTGAATATTTATATCTACTTATCATATACTAAGGAACTACTGATTACCAATTACTATTTCATTTGTTTTGTTTTTTGTCTTTTTGTTTATTTATTTGTTTTGTTTTGTAGATACATATCTGGTGAATTTGACATTAACAGCTGCCTTCAACCACAGTATATATTTTAATATTATCTACCCCCCAGAATTGAAAGTCTTCCTTGCAGATTACATAAAAGCTCAACATGACCAAAACATGTGGTCTTTGATTCTACAAAAATCCATTGATGTTGAATACATTTACCTTGAGAACGTATGTTATTCTTGCTGAAAATCAATTTGAAGGTCAAGTTTAACATGGCATATATTTAAACATCTATAAGTTTAGGCTAAATATTCGTTCTTCGATCTTTATTTTACAAAAAAAAATGACAAGTTTCGCCAGACTTATACATTTTGATTTTTATTTTCAGGATAAATTTGCATTAACTTACTTCCAAATAAAATTTTGCTGTGAAAATCTTGTAAGTATTTTTAAAAGAAGTCAACACTGCATGCAGCAAGCTTTTGTGATTTTTCTCTTTGCTATAACAAGATACTTTGTAATTTTACCTAATAATACAAATATAAAGTTTACAGATATTCCTAAATAAAAAAGACCTACAAAACGGATACCTTTTAAATATGATTTCTTTATGAAATTATTGGTTTAATTTCATTAGTAAGAATGTTTTGACGTCCTTTCTATAACATTTTTGAGGAATTGTACATTTTTCTTGATAAAGTGAAAACAAGTAAATAATTGCAATGAAAGAAAACTGATATTGGACATGAGATGGGAAGGTAAACACAATATCTATAAATTTCATTGTCTTCTAATTATTCATCCTTAATACCTCTTTAACCTTGCCTTGCAGACGCAAGTAATGACCATTACGGTTACTGATGAAGATGATAATGGTCCTGTCTTCTCTAATACAGAATCTACAAACTGTACCTTGTCTGGATACACAGCCAGCTCTGTAAGAGAATATACGGTAAGAAGTTAATGTAATTTGAAACACTGACCATTCAACTGTGTACTTTTAAGATATACTGCCACCAGCATTTGCAAGTTTTCTTAAACATACAACTAGGCATGTCAGATATGTTCTACACGGTAAAGCAGTCAACAAATTAATGTTTTGGGGTTGGTTTTTCCAACACTGAACTCAACCAATTCGAGTCCTCAAAGTAGTATCTGTACTTCGCTAGCTTCCTTAAACAAAAATCATCATACATACATGTACGTACATGTCGTAAGAAATCAGCATTTATAGTTCTACTCAGTGATTTGTTAGCAAGGAATATCTTAGAACTCTCAAACAAAAATGTCAGAATACGCAGATATATTTCGTATTCACTGATACATATAAACTGTTTGCATACATTTCATATTTCTTTTGATATACCCCAGTAAACTTGAAACTAAAGATGCCACAGAGTTTGACACATATGTTTTCATATTCGGATATTTTAATTGAAATAGACGTCAATGGTAGCCTAACAACTAAAACTTTGTGATAAACATGATGACTTCAACTTTTCTTTAGTCTCCTTTCCTTATATATATATGTAGCATTATATATACCCTTTTCATCTGTACGTGGAGATTATGTCTCCAATTAATTCGATACCCTAGAACAAACTTTACGTACCTACCTACAATTTCTAAAATGAGGCAAACTGTTTAAAAATAAGTTAATGAAACAAGGATATCAAACGTTTCGTATAAAGTCAACGTTTTGCAAGATTTATGGACGATACAATGACCTTGTCAGCAAATTCTGACAGTAAGTCGAATGCCGACTGATGTTTTTCATACAAACTTTTAAAGGTACTTGGACACAGATTTGAAGCTAATATTTTCTCTATAATATTACAAAATAACAATATATATAATATAACAAAAATAAATTAAAAATCTTATTTCATTTAAAAGTTATTAAAACTTCAAATTTTTTTGCGGGTTTGATTGACACATCCTTGCACTTTCACAGATTTTAACTTTATTCTTAATCCTTAGGAAAAGTGGCAATCTTGTTGTGTATTAATGAGAAATATTCAAACTTTAATCCAGAAAAATAATTTTATTCAGAGTAGAAATGTTAGAAAGCAAAACTCCTTCACAATTATCGTCAGTCCGAGTTAAGTGTTGTGTTCAGAGTTTAGCAAATCGATCACACTCGTGTTATGTACACAGTTTTTGTAAACAGGGCACAAGCTCTGTTATTGTTGATGTTTACGATTCACCGGGTGCGTTCAATCGTCAAAGAGTGCTCTCTACAACTGCACGGACTGACAATGTATTGTGTGTTTGTTTTGCTTTCGAACATGTCTACTTTAAATTTTCTAGATTATAGTATTAATATTTTTCATTTATACACAATAAGGTTGCCACTTTTCCTAAGGATTAAGAATAAAGTTAAAATTTATGAAAGTGCAAGGATGTGTCAATCAAACCCGCAAAAAAATTTGAAGTTTTAATAACTTTTAAATGAAATAAGATTTTTAATTTATTTTTGTGTGAAATGCCATTAAAATATATAAGTCGTAATATTAAAGAGAAAATATGAGCTTCAAATCTGTGTCCCAGTACCTTTAAGCCATGAATTTCACACAATGAATTTTCCGTTTGCCTGATCATGAAAAGGAGCACACGACGGATGTGGCCGGTTGACAGGTGTTGTTTTCTCCTCCATTCCCCCTGATCCCTCCGCTGATGTTTCTGGAGGTCCTTGTTTGTTCTGTTCTAATTTTTACTCACAGTCAATAGGAACGCAACACCCTAATTTTAGGGTGAAAATTATATACGGGTTATAACTATGTACCAAAAATGCTAGGACATCTTTTACTTTGCCAAATCAGTTATTTAACGGTTGAATGAATTTCTTTCCATTACCAGAAGTTGCTTTTTAGCCCTCTTAACAGAATTCAAAATTTTGCATTTTTAATAAAATTTTAACAATATTTTGGGTTTTCAAGGTTTTGAAGCTGTTAATCATAAGTATTGTACTAAAATCAAATCTCGGGGAAAAAATCCTTCTTTCTTTACCGGATGTGATGCCTATATTTCCTCAATATGACTAATAGCAAGAAGGGGGGATGTTTTAAGAGTTATGTGTTACCTTCTAAAGTTTAATGATAACATTAAAAATGAATATATTTAGGTAAAAAGTAAATCTACAAAAAATTAATGCTTCATTTAAACATTAAATGTTATTTTTAGACCTTAGAAAGAAACAAATACCCGGTAACTCTTAAAAAATCCCCCCTTCCGACCATTTAATTAAAACGTGCTAGTCCGCCATATACAACAAATGCAGCCCGATTTCTACTATGAATTAGGTTTATCAATGTATTAATCTGAGCGAAATTAATATTCTTGGGCATTTTTAAATGCATGTTTTTCAGATACTGCGGTCGAATTTTCTCTAATTTGGCGTAGTGTAGCAACTCTTGGACTTCCGGTCAAGAAACTGCCATTTATGCTATTGAAATACATGAGCCTGATGAGTCGTTATATAGTGTACATTTGCATATGGAGCTCTTTTTTTTCTTTATTTTGAGAATTTCCAGCATTAGCAATGAAAGTCAGTCATTTTGAGGAAATACAGGCATCACATCCGGTAAAGAAAGAAGGATTTTCCCCCGGGATTTTAGTACAATACTTATGATTAACAGCTTCAAAACCTTGAAAACCCAAAATATTGTTAAAATTTTATTAAAAATGCAAAATTTTGAATTCTGTTAAGAGGGCTAAAAAGCAACTTCCGGTAATGGAAAGAAATTCATTCAACCGTTAAATAACTGATCTGGAAAAGTAAAAGATGTCCTAGCTTTTTTGGTGCATAGTTATAACCCGTATATAATTTTCACCCTAAAATTAGGGTGTTGCGTTTCTATTGACTGTGAGTATACATGTATATAGCAAGAAATTAAAGCCAATATCTCCAATACTGGACTCTTCCAATTTACACTACGTTCACTGCTAGCTCCCTCAAAAAATAGAAAAACTAGGCAGCAAAACAAATGTATTTATGGCTGTTCTCCAAGACTAAAACTTACTAGCTTTTTCAAACTGTCACGTGTAGTGTACATTCTCAGTTACTTCAGATATGTTCCTCAACCGTGAACATATCCAGTACACACTAGCCCCCCACCATGTTCATAGAATACACAGTCGGAATTTAGTATTGATAGGTTGTTTTTAAAACTCAGAACTAACCACTTAACAAAATTTTGGCTACAGATACACTGTGAGCTTTTACAGGAAGTAGAGGAAAGAATTTATTTTCTCTTTTTATTTTACTATTAAATATAGAATATTGTTAAAAATTGCTCCTTCATATATTCTCTAGGGGAAGTTAGAAACAAGTCCTGGTGGAATAGGGGCAGCTGACGGAGATATAACCGGAAATAACGTCACATACTCTTTTCTTTATGGTAAGTTTGTAAATATTTTACCTCTTGAAATAAAGTAAAAGAAAAACAATAATTCAACTTTGTTACATGAAAACGATCGTTTACAGGTGAGCCATTTGGTTTTGAAGAATACTTCACCATAAACTCACAATATGGTCATGTCAACAAAACAAGGGAAGTAACCGAGGACGACCCACATAGCTTCATGATGATTATTCAGGTAAAAAAGGGGTTATCCAGGTACCCTCGTCACATATATTTGATTATTTCTTTTTTTTTTAATTTTGAAATTGATGCTTTCAAGAAAAATGTCTGATCTTGTTTTTTTTTTTTTTTTTTTTTTTTTTACAAATGCATATGAAACGAAAATTGAAAAAAAAATCCCTTATTTCAGGCCACAGAGGTGTCAAACCTCAGTCGGACTAAGATCGCTGTGTTAGAAGTTGGCGTTGTGCAAAGTACCCCCGCCTACTCTTCAGAAGTGAAGGCTAATCAGGGAGTCCTGATATTCCTACAAATTCTCAGTGCTGTGTTGATTCTTGCTTTCACTGCGGGATTTATTTTTATTGTGCATCATCGAATCAAAAAACGCAGTGTAAGTCCGAAATTACCCGGTAGTGCTAGCACAAGTAAGTTTGACAGCATGGAAGCAGTGACAGAGGACTCGTTCATTCTAGAGAATACCATTGTTTTGACAGAAACAAATCAAATGAATGGTGGATCAAAATAGCGCTCGAAAAAACTCTTCCACAGAGATCCAATTCATTCATTTGTTTTGAAGCCTAAAATGGGTTAATTTTCCTAAGGATTTCTACTGTTCACTTCTTGTACATTTTGTGTAATTCCCATATCTGTTTCTTTTCAATGATGATTTGTTAGAAGTTAGTCAAGATCTTCAATATCTAGCGCTTTTTAATCATAATGACTATTTGGCTAAAAAAGTTTTAACAATAATTGTGAAATTTTCTTAAATATGTGCATCTGCCTTGTAACATTTATTAATTACTGTCCAGTTGTTTGTGTTAGGTTTAAATATGAAAAGTTATTCGAATCATTATCCCTGGATCGAGGTTTTTATAGCGTCAATTCATTTGGTCTTGAAGCTTCGATCGACATGCTAAAGTATAATCAAATATGTACATTTGTAATGAAAAGTTGGTTGTTATTAAATTATTTTTTTTAATTGAATTCATTTTAATATTTTTATAAGGAGACTAACTATGAAAAACTATTATGCATGTATACCTAAAGATAGGTGATTTTTTTAAATAACTTTAAAAAAAATCAAATGTTGTAAGATTTTATTTTCATATAATTATTAACGTTTATTCTTTTTTTATGGTTATGTTTGTTACATTGTAATACTTTGTACACATACTTGTCAGCAATTAGAATACAGTAAATTCGACTTAAATATGCACTTGCGTAATCAAATCATGTGATATATACCACAGAAATTCCAAAATACTAATTAATTTCAAATATAATAAAAACTGAAAATCCAGGTAAACAGAAGTGGGCGCAGTGTTTTTAACACGTTGCAGGTTTCTGCCAAGTAATACTTATTTTATAATTAACCCTGGACGAGTGACGTTAAGACATATAGCAGGAAACGGGCGCACGGCACGACCTTTACTTTGGGTTGATTTGCATTACTTAGATTCTCTTCATTAGGTAAAATCAATCAATTCAGGCGTTTTCTTATTCATTATTCCCTTTGACCTTCCTAAACGTTGTGTTAGGGCACATGCCTTCAGTAGTGATGTATATACTTCTTTGTAAATCATCGCCTCCAGAGAAACCACGCGCAAATGATAAAATCTGCCTTATAATGCAAAACAGTTTGTTTGTCCACAAGGTATTGACTTAATCATTTTACATCAACAATACAGAAAATATTTCTTAATCAATTTCGTGTTAATAACAAAATTTCGACATGGACTCTGGAATTGTGATCTTTCTTGCATTAATATTTTCTTCGGTTGTATATGGAGAACAAACATTTGAACTAGAAGCGGAGGACTTTCAATCCGGGAATACATCTACAATAACAGAAAGAAAACCAGCATCAAATAACCGTGCTCTCTGGATGTTAATGTCACAAGGAGGATTGTTGAAATTTGAATTCTGTTTGGCAAAAGAGACAGACGTGCGAGTCGACAATATTCTATATTCAAATGATGGTAAAGAAGATAGTTTCACCGTTCTCCTAAACTGGGAAGAAATAGGAACTTTTCAGACTCACTCAAAAAGTCAAGGCGGTAAAGGATGGAACGAATACGTCCAAACAGGACGAATTGGACATACTCATCGGCTTCCGGCCGGGAGACATACGCTCGTTCTCCAGCTTACACAGAGTGACCAGTACGGTGTGGAAATCGACAAAGTATCGATAACAGTCAGTGATGACAGCATACAGAAACAAGTCTTCCGGTGCAATGTTTTCTGCTTCGAGGATATCAGCTACGAGCATGTGAAAGGCCGAGATTTTGTTCCCAGTGCTAGAATCGAGCAGAAGAGTACAAGTACTGAATGTGCAGAAATAGACAACATTAAAATACCATTTTACCATAATTCTGCGAAGTTGATAGAAATCCGTGCCATGCATCCCAAGTATAAGGCCTTTGCAAACGTTCGCGATCCAGACTGGGAAAACTGCGACATGGCAGTAGAAAAACTATGGCGTTTTGATAATATTACTTACGAAGAAAACAAGGAAAAAAAGTTACGCAAAGGTTGGGCTGTTTTAACGTTTTCGGAAGAAGTCAGTTCGAATGTCATAGTTGTCTTTTTCGCTCTTAAAGGACCAAGACAAGGACTTCCAGATTCAGAAATTGGATCAATATTAACAATAGAGTTGGGGGATTCACTGAAAGAACCGATAAAGCTAGGGTTTAGCTACCTAGACCGCGAAGAACAGTATACAGAACCCGTATCCTATACATTTGAGCCAGGGGCATTAAATTATTCACTCCAAATTCCTGATTTCTCATGGACAGCAGGGCCAAGTAATGCAATCAAAATACTAATCCCAAAAAATCTCAATAGAACTATAGACTTCAAGACAATCAATCTTCGAAAACGCCCCCAAAAAGAAGAAAAGGCATTTGATTATCACGATAATGGTGACATAATTATCCAAGGGGTCGATGTGGATTTCTGGTGGCAATACAATAAGAAAATGACCGTAAAAATTGGTGACCGAGAATACAAAAATGCCGATTATATTCGATTTTATCAAAAGATTCCTTGGACAAATGGTGGATATGGGCAGACCATGGTGATCTACCAGGACGGAATGGTTCGTCTGCTACCCATCACACCCCCGGGGGTGGACTGGATCCCGTTTGGATCGTCCATACTGCTTGGAGAATCGAACCCAGTCAAAACTCGGCCGTCCGCAAACATAAAATTCATTGACATTGATGTTAAAAAGATGACGATTAAAATCTTATATGAAAATGGAAACAGTGCCATGTTGCATTTGAGGTCATCATTTGCGGAGACGATCCTACAGGTCTCCGACATGACCTTCAAGAATCGCAAGAAATATCCATTCTTGACTTTTATGTCGATGTGGGTAGCTGACGGAAACTCGGATGTAGATCACATGAGTGTAAACGGGAACATGGCACATAGCATCACAAACTGGACCAAGTTATACGGAACGTCTGTTGTCTTCTACAGGAAGTGTCTATCCAAACACAATACTCTCAGTCCCGACATCAGAGTGGAAATACTCAAATAGAAAATTAATTTATGTACTGTACGCTACAAATTACATTTAATTAAATCTGTCATTTAATATTGTTCCTTTACTATTTATTATTCTCATATACACAGTATACAAAATATTTGGAAGTTGGGTACATGAATTTCTTCAGATTTGTACTAACCTTGTCAAAGGACAATAAGCACAGATGACAAAATATTGCAGCCACATTCAACCAAAATCCTATGTTCCAGTTCAAGAAAAGGATCAATGAAAATATGCTGCATGTTTTTTTTTTCTTTAAGAGACTTGGCTTCCATTACCACGCTCTTGTTTCTTGTCAAACTCCACAGCGTCATATATTTGCTCTTTGTGGTTTAATATATAAATATTGCATGTAGTTGAGTGTAACATTGAAAATTTTCACCCCAAGAAAACCATTGTCAACCGAGGCTGCACATGCAATATTTATTATATTATACTGAATGTTTTGTACAAAAACAGTGAAGCGTGCGCGCATAAATTCTGCACAGTCGCTATTTTTTGGAATATCACCCGTCGTCAAGCACTGGTGACTGTTGCTACTCTGAAGGGCGTGGCTTCAGCGGGTAATAGTGTTTTTTAACAAATGTATCTCGACCAATAAGATTGAAGTTATTTACATGAAAGTATAATAATTTAATTTTGTTTGTATTCTAGTCTCTCATTGGTTGATTACCAAAAAGGAACGCAAATTATTTCTTAATAACCTGGTTTGGTATGGGGACACACCCCCTTGACAACCAGCTGAATCATATGTATCTATATCATCCCCTCATTTCCAGTCCTTGGAATTCATGGGAAATTCCAGATTTAATGAATGTAACTTTAACTTCAAACAGTAGCTCGATCTTACCTCGTGTACACAAACATCATGGCTGCTAGTTCTGTATATCAGTTATTACCTCCCCTTGTTTCATATCACTTCCGTTACTAGGGATGTATTATTGAGCAGCAAATTTGAACTCATAAAAAGCAACACAATTTTACACCCACAGTTGTTTAATTATTTTAAAATTAAATCATAAGGAATGACTCTAATTCTTGGCCAAATTATTCGATGATAACCTAGTTTGGGTCAATTTACGCTTTTTGCGGATTATAAAGCGTAAATGACCCAAACCAGGTTATCATCGAATAATTTGGCCAAGAATCAGTCATTCCTTCAAATATTATAAAATATCCATGGTACCGTTTCGAATTTGGAAGCCCGCTGAGAATTAAAACAGCTTAACATAACCTTGTCTTAAACGTGCACGACATTTTTTTAGAAACGTAAGAAAAATCAAATATTTCATTAAAATAAGATGCCTATTGTTTTTCGTCAAAGATTCTTTAAAAAACTGGATCCACATAAACTTGTTAACTAATGAACTTATTGTCTCATTTACCCTAAATATCGGGTAACCGTTGAGATTCTTGGTTTTTTGAATGGAGTCGATATTTACTATGTGCAAAATTTTAACAGTGACCTGGATTTTTAATGTTGGGTTACTTTTAAAACTCTGGTAACAACAAAGTGAACCAAGAACAATAACTCCAACAAAAATGCAACTATTTTCTGTATCAAGGTTCACAGAGATGAATCATATTGTTCTGGTCAGCTAAACATTCTACAGGTATTCTTTACTAAAAATATATCTCCCCTTGCATGCATCCTAACAACACATGATTTGCTGGATACATATTTTGCAACTGGAATAATAATACTTTATAATTTCATATTATTTTATTGGAAAATCAAAAGTTTTAATTTTTGTACATTATAAACAATAACTGACAAACTGTAGTGTATCTCTAAAGCAGAATTCCCTTTGTGAAGTTAATTCCGTTCTTTTGGTTTCATTTCTTCAAGATATTGATCATAAGTTATAGAGGGTCCATGTTCAGCTTCGTTATAAAAGCCCTTGTATATAAACTTTCTCCCAGAATATCCACATGTTGATACCTGTGGTTTATCCTGAAATAAGAATTCCAAATTGAAAGGCAAAACAAAACTTGTACATGAACACCCAAACAAACTGAAAAAAGAAAATGTTCTATAGATTCATGAGATTTATATTGGATTGTGCAGAATGTTTTTGATGCAGTGTGTCAACTAATTGCACATTTAAGAGATTTTTTGATCATCAAACAAAGAAAGTGGACCAATTAATCATAATCACATTTGCTATTAGCATGTTTCTCTTTGATTGTATTTGAAGCTTTCTAACAAGAGAAAATTTTAAAACTGTGACTTTATTTCTTGACCTCTTTAATTTGTTTTCTGTCTTTTCTTGAAGTAGGGATGAGTTGGGATTAGATGTAAACATTTAAATTAGTTTTTTTCTCTGAAATTATTTATTAAAATAAATATTTTTTACACATTCATAAATATCACAGAAAGTCGTAATAAAAATGCTGTCCACATTTTGAAATACAGAATTTTAAATTTTAAATTTTCAACAGTATTAAGGTCTTTATGCTTTTTTTAAAAATATCAATTGAAATAGCACATGGAAACATGTACTTGTTTCTACAATTCAATAATATAATTTTGGTTGTAACAAGTCATTTGATTGGATAAAAAATTAATCTAAATTGTATAACCTGGATAGCCTAGATCACAATGACTTACGTCAAAAACACATCAATCCGCTTGATGTTATGTTTTAAATATGAACAAATAATGATTGAAAATTAATTATAAGGAATGTGTTAAATAACAACCCAAGTTATACTGGTATAACCTGGGTTGGAGCTGTTTATGTTTTTTTATAAACCGCTTCGCAATTTATAAACATGTAAACTGCCACAACCCAGGTTATACAGTATAACTTGGTTTGCTATTAATTCATTCCTTAAATAAATTTTAAAAAAAAAATATGGATTGTTATTTCAATTATCATGGGAAAAGTAAGATGATGTATTATATTTACATATTTTACATTTATATATAGGTGACTGTGGTAGACTAAGACTTTGTGGCTTACGAGGTTAATGTAGACTTTGGGGTGGCCCAGGGCACCACCGCTATTACTCCACACTGTCTTCTCTGGACAAACAACAACAGGGTCCTCCGCTATCAGATTAATGGCAAAATTCTTGTTCACCTGCAATTTAAACATCACTGAATTCAAACGAGTTCTACTTTTCTTCATTTTTTTCCATATAAAATGACAATTCCGAAAAAAATATTTTGATCTCAATGAAGCTTGTAATTTCCATAGCCTACTGATACTGAAAAAAAAAATACCAATGTCATGCCTGTTTTTTTTTAACAATACCACAATAAATTTTATGCACTTTGGTCTTAATAACAGAACAATTAACTACACTTAAAAGGGATAAACAATAAAAATCATTTCTATCATCTAAAGCTTTTTAAAACTAACTTTTTGTACATACAACAGATGGGGAAAAGTGTCCGCAAGACGGGGACTTGAGACTTACGATGTGCAGGTGCTCTAGCTACCATACAGCTACTAGGCAGATGTACCAATCCCTACATAACCCTTTCCACCTTTTTCTTCAGATTTTCCGTCCTAAAAACCTCACTGAGACTCCTAGCCTACATACTGATTTCGTTGTTGGGTACTAAATGTTATAGATGATGAGAAAGCGTAAGCCAAGACCCAACTCAAACAGGGGACTGCTCAGTGACCATGCCAGTCCTCTACCATTGAGCTACTTTGAGAATGTACATTTATACAATCCCCATAATGTATCTAATATGTATGGCAAGGAAAACTAACATTCTGTTGAATGCTACCATTTTAACATGTATATACTTCTGCTTTATATATAACTGATCTTCCACTTACCAGCTTCTTTTTGTCTACAAATCTAATTCTTCTATAGTCATCTTTGTCCCACACCTGTTATAACAAGATTAAAACTTTATGTAATATTTGAAAAACCACAGAATCTAAAATTGTGCATGTTATAAAAGTATTTAGATCTACTACATATATTTTAATACATATGTAATGGCTTTCTTTTAAGATTACTTTGTTAACAAATTAGAAATTCATTCCCTCTTGAACTACCCCAGCTGAGCAGAAACACAGCTTTTCCTTCAACTTAATTATGGTGTCACAATCAATGAAATACATGAAAAACTGTAATAAAAATATTACAACTGCAGTAACTTAAAAACAGCATTTCAAACAATTACATGCTGACTGAGTACAAATAATCCTTCCGCAGATTTCATTTATGTGTAAATGTGTACTTGAATGCTAAAATACAATGTAATGTCCTCCAATTTTCTTAGAAGTTCAAGGAGGATATGAAGTACACTTTTCACAATCATATTTTCATTTAATGGTAACACACTTCACAATATATGTCAGTGCACATGCAGAGTTCAAATTCATTTTTCATTTGGAGTATTTGTGAAAACAGAGGCAACATCCACGTCATGAATCATATAAATGTATTCTATACAGTGTACGTGGTTGTAAAGTACAGTCAAACATAATCTTAAACACTGTTGGATAGAGAATTTCCCAGATATCCAAGGAGTCGAGATATTCAGGGTAAAGTACTTAAAAATGGGGTTGGAACATCCAAATCACTTCAACATTTAATAGTATTCAATATTGTTGTAGTATGTATTTGTATAGCAAAGGTATCTAAAACATGGCTATAAATTTATCATTAAGCTGTTCATTTAATTGTGTATAGAAAAATAACACTTATGACAGTTGAGGTATAATAATATAATTGTATTTATTAATTATAAGCTCTTTTAAAAATTGATCACTTGATCAGTACTGATCTGACAAAATTCGGAACTGGTCAAAGACTGTACAATGAGCAAGCATGTGAATGAAATTTAATTACAAGTTTTGCAATGGCATAACACTTTAACTAACCTGTCCTGTATGTGTTACTTCATATATTCCACAAATCTTCCTTCATCAGGTTTTGTGGCTAACAAACGAACAGACGTACGTAAAACACGCACTCTCGCCAGTGCCCTTGTCAAAGCCATAGAAGTTTGTTTAGTTTCGTTTCAACGACCTTCACCTCTATGCAAAAAAATGTTTTTCGATCCCGAGCTCTTTCACACGGTTTGATTAAAACAGATTAGGCTTGAGCAAGCCTGAATTGCAGATCTAGTTACTAGGTATGTTATATTTAGGCATGTTTATGTGTGTGTGGTTTACGATAATGACAAATCAAAAACAACAATGATTTTCCACGGAGCGCTAAAAATACAGTCATGTAATTGGCAAGTTGCAGATATTTTATTATTATTAATTTAAATTGTTTAATTTGCTTACCAGGGGCCTATCTACTAACTAACGTATGGTATGTTAATTTAGGCATGTTTATGTGTGTGTGGTTTACGATATAGGTCCCTGTACTTAACGTTAAATATAGGTCCCTGTACTTACTGAGTATTATAATTTGATGCGCACAAGATTGAAGATGGCCCGTAGATTATCGAGGGGGGGGGGCACATTTTTCTCAATAATACTTTTACCCAATAGCTATTTGCTGTCATATGATGATAGATGTGCACAAAAGAGAAGTAATTGAATACTTTTAGAATGATTCATCTTTGTTATATTTCAGGTATTTATATATACATGTGTGTATACGTCAATAGTTGAAATATATATCATTTTTAAGAAAGAATATCTATGCCATCGAACTTAACGATATCTTCTTTACGATAGCTTTTCAAGATAACCCGCTTTTCGCTCCAGAGACAGAATTTTGATATAGTAATCTCCTGCTAGATGCCACAAATCAAATTCACGACCTACGCGATATGATAAGCTTACCATCTACTAATTCAACGAGATTTAAACTCTTCAAATATCTTATACTTTTAAAATTATAACTCTTATAAATTCTAAACTATACTTTTATATTTCACATTAAGGAGACGTATTATGAGATTAACAGTTTGATGACATATCTATAAATCTTTTTTTTATACATTGGGATAATACGCAATTACCGCAGTGGGATATTAAGTGAAAGCAAGTACTAGTACTTTCAATTATGAATCAACAAATTGAAAATGTTCAAGTTCATCTACATGTAGCTTCATTCACTGTTTTTTATGCCTGTAAAGCAACGGAATCGTAAAAAAAAAAAAAAAAACTCGAAAGGATCATCTTCTTATATATAACTCCGCGATCCACAAGATAATAGTGCTTTAGCATTATATAAATATTGCATGTAGTTGAGTGTAACATTGCTCTGTTTACACTGCGCGACCCTTTCATGGCGATTTGATAAAAACTAAAGATATAAAAAAATAGGAAAAATAAGTAGTCTACACTAATCTCAGCAGCAACTATGCAAAAATATAATACAGAAACTTGCCTGTATTGGTCAGTGTTATCTTATATATACCACCCCCATGATCCACAAGATAACAGTGCTTTTGCATTATACATTTATTGACTGGGTTCGAGCGCAACATGCTTTTTGTCGGACCCAAGAATGAAACCGTTTGCCGAAAGCAGACAGTTTGGTTCGAGGGTCGACAAAAAGCATCATTTTTGCCTGAGAATACAGTCAATAAATGTTTTGTTATACCTGATATTGTGATATTTTTTTGACATACATGTATCTTGTACTGTCTTCCTTGATGTAACCTCAGGTTCCGTCACTGTTGAGCAGAAGCATTTGAGAAACGAATGCTGAGATTAGTCTACGTCCATGGTGTGACGTAAGCAGTCCAACATCTCATCGACAGTTCCAACATCTCACTCAGCGATCAAACATCGATTTTTTATGCCCGTTCAGTAAAGCATTAAAAATGTTAGACTTTTTTCGTATAGATTTGTAAAGGAACAAATTTTGAAGATATAACAATAAACATGTATTCACAGAGTGCTCGCAGTAGGATCCAAACACATGGGTTTCTCTTATACTAGTATTTGATGTACTTACCCGTCTAACGCAATTTTGTCGTATTTCTATTCACCTTATATATATTTATCTATCTATTTATTCTATTTTTTTTCAATTACATTATTTACCGGGTAATTAAATATGTACAAGAATTAATTATCGGAAGTGATTAACAAATGGGAACAACTCTTTTTCTGAAACGTGATAATAAATAATAAGAGCCCATTTCCAACTCCGGGCTCAATATTGATGCCTATTAGAATCATGCCAACAGTTAAACTGTTTGATGTGGAGGAGTAGTAAAGAAGATTGTATGAGTTTTTGTGGCTTTAACCCCAACACACACGCCTAATTCACGACGCAATATCCAGTCATAAGTTTTATTCTCCTATACTGTATGCCAAAATTTGTTGAAAGATTTTCAGTTGTTCCAGAGAAAGAACTGAAAATGTTTTTAAAATGTTTTAAAAATGTTAACGCACGACGACGGATGAGGCGTACACGAGAGCTTCCGGGCAATTAATAGCCTAGGGACGCATTCATTATATGCAAGTTATACATGTAGTATGCATTTCATGAAATGAAACAGCATCAATGAAACAATTTTTTGTACTTTCCGAGCGTGGGTGGAGAATTATATATGACCGAAATAGAAAATTATCAGAAAGAAAAACAGACAGCATAATTGTGTCGTGCATATTTTATCATCGTGTCATTGCACTCTCCACATGTTATTGTCAAAATGAAGAATTTAGTTCGATAACGTAGTTCATTCTTTTTGAATATATATATTATTTTAATTGCATCGTGAAAATTCGGCGATAAGTGGTTTCAATTTTAGGCAATTCAGCTGAGGTTTCTCATGGCTATGTGAGATGATACAAATATGACAAAAGATAGCTTGACAAGGCAATGAATTTCGAAACGTTAACTCTCAGTTTGAAAGACGGGGGCAAGTGCGTCCTCCTTTTGTTTGGTTCTTAGCGAATTCATCAGTTCGTTAAATATATAACATAAATAATTAATATATGCATTAATGCATAGATTTTGCGTCATTTCTTTTATCCTAGGTAATGCTGTAATAATAAGCAGTTTGACGTCAGAGTATGCATCCTGTCTGGCCTTTTGACTTTGAGCCATAGAAAAAATATTCCTTATTTATGCGTGTCCTACACTTTATTTAAGGCTTTATATAGAAGATATACAGGTAACTGGGATCTCAAATATTCAGAATTTGTCCTTTAATAGAAGACATCCATAATAGAAATTTATGCATGTAAGCATGACAAGTGGCCCATGGCTACACCGCTCATCTGTTTACCTTGTTCTTTTTAAATGTCTTTTTCACTCTTTTCCCAGGGACATCTTTAACTCGATATTTGTACATTACCTCATCCTAGCCCCGACGGAATATAATTTAATCGAAGTTGAATCAAAACAAAATATAGGGTGCTCAACTTTCAATATCTCTAACATGGCATATCTCTTGTTTTCAAAGTATTTTATATTTTTATTTCATCTCCGATTTAAATCGACCAATATACAATCCAATGTTTTTTTTCTATTCTAAAAGTTATTATAATAATCATAAAAAATTTCACATGCCGACTTTTAGCGAGATTGTTGTAATTCCTGTATCATCAACTTATTTGTGAGAAGCCAGTTACTGTTAAAAAGTTAAACTGATCGTTCTCGTAGGATGCTCAAAAGTATCTAATAATTTGGGAGATGTAAACACCATGTGCAGGTGAAAGCGGAATATTACTAAATAAATTACATAAATAAGGAAAGTTGGTGATTAAAAAAAGGTGAAGCCTACTCGGTTGTCATACAATTTAGCTGTCAGTTGGTCGGTATCGAACATACTAGTACTCATTAAAATATCCAAATGTGAAAAAGATGTGCTAGACTCTTTGGTGACTTTTATTTCAATTGACACCTCGTATATCGAGTCTACATAACTATTGTTAACAGATAAAACCTTGAAATTCGATATCCCTGGGTTACTAATATGAATAAGTTACACTGTACTATATGAGAAATTTAACAACTATCCCCTAGATATTCCAGTATAAACGCTTATTCCTACTGTGTTCCCACCTACCCCTGGGGCCATAATTTGAGCACAAATGAAACTGCGTTCCGTTAGGATGTTTCAGTATTATTATTATAAACCAATGCTTCGCCGCTCTGAAAGGAATAAAAGATTATTCTGCATATTCTTTGAAAAATTTGATTTTCTAGACATTACAATGTATACCATTGCTTCCAAAAAACCACCAAACTCAATAATTTGAACAAATTTGAATTTGCAACGCCAGAGAATGTTTTCACATAAAAATGGCAAACTACTAGTATGTACCTAATCTTTATGTCAAGAATATTTTGAAAGATTATTTTTGCTATATTCACAGCTATGATACCTTATAATAACTCCATCTTATCCACATTTAACAAGTTTCAACATTAAAGAGCTAAAGCCATAGACCATATTTGGCCTCATATTTTACACAAAATCAAAATTTCGATTCCATTTAGGTAAGTGCATGATATACCACTATGAACAGTCTACGTCCTCCAGAATTGTGTTACCATCGGGGGCATAGTGTTTCACAAACATATCTTGTTTTTATAAAGATAATTTTGTCTGTTTTTGTGGCGAGGGCGATTTTGGTACATTAATTGCGGTTTTAGTAGTATCGTTGATCTAATATCCAGTTAAATTATATAAAACAATACTTAACAACCGAAAAATTCCCTGTCTGTTTAGTGTATCCTAGTGTAACACTAGGAGTAAGGAGTAATTCTGATGAATAATATATGAAGGCCGAAGTTGACCTAGTTGTGTATAAACTTAGTCTGATTATAGTAAAAATGAGTGGTTTCTTCTTTTCAAATTTAATGAATTGAAATTATGCCGAAGCATGACCATACCCAACGGAATAACCGTTATGAGTAATCAAAGAAATGGGTTATGCGTTACATAATTTAGGAATATCTCATTAGTGCTCATAATAACTGAAAGAATCTATACATTGGTTTACCCTAGGTCCTTCATTTGCATTGACCTACAGAAAAAATAACTTCAAAAAAAAAATCTAGAAATCATTCAAATCAATCCTCGATTATATTTCCGATACTGTTTTACAGATTTCGAATTCAAATGAATATACAAGATGCAATGATGAAATTGATAGCGTCGATACCAGGGAATCAAACATGTCTCGTGCACTTAATTGCATGCATCATAAATGTTCAGTTACAAATAACACATTTTTAAGGACACCAACGTGCAGGAATACACTGACAGAATTATTGCTGCACAAGCAATGTTATGTAATTTGTACCATGAATTACATAGAATAATCAGCTTGTAAACTTTTTGAGATAACCTTGTTTTTTGCATCTCTTTAAATGAGTCGTGAGGATAATCGTATATACAGTGATAAGGAGTTTAACTTAAATAAATTCTTTAGTCTATTTACGTGAGACGGTGCAAAATTTACTTGCTTCGCTTGAAAACACATCTAACTCAGCTTGTTTCCATTGGATCAAAAGGTACACCATTCCACTATTCTATGAATATGGCAGTTACTTTAAATCATTATTGGAATAGTTATTTACAAACAAGTCCATGAAACAATAAAATCAACAGTCTCGTTTAAAGTCATCATTTCGTAAGTTCTATGGTCGATACAATGGCCTTCTTCTCACCAAACGCATTCTATCAAATGCTGACCTACTTTTTTAATTCATTCTACTGTAATTGTATACTAGCCTTTTATAACACACTGAATTGTCGACGGATTTTTCCGTTAATCCCCAATCATGACAAGGAGCACACGGCAGATGTGACCGATCGGCAGCGGATGCCCACTTCTCCGTTCCACCTCTGATGCATTAAAGCCCGTGTTTGTCCTGCTTCAAAACTTGAATACTGTGCGTTATCACCATATTATTTCATTTATAACGAAAAAAAATTTGATTTATAGTTTTTTTTAAATGTCAACCTTAAAGGACAAAGTCTTCTAATAAAGAGTATTGGTCAAATGACGTAGCGCATCTTCTTGTATTGCCGTCGCCCGCATGGCACAGTGGTTAGAGCGTCTGCTCTAGAGTTGCGAAGTAAGGAGTCAATCCTTACGTCGCGGGTTCGAATCCCACTGTGGGACGTGGAGACTGGTCCTTCGGATGAGACCGTATATACCGAGGTCCCATATAGCGGTAGGTGCTGGCAAAAAAGATCCCTCCCATCTCAATGGCCCTGAGTGCCGAGTATGGGACAAAATTTGCAGCTCTCCACCGGCAAGTGGTGGGGTCTCCATATGAGTGAAGAAGGATATGGAGATAACGAACAGTATTCAATCTCAAAGTCCATAAACAATACAAAATAGGAGCAGAACAAACACGGACCTCCGAAACCTCAGAGGTGGGATCAGGTGTCATGGAGGAGTGAGCATCCCCTGATGACCGGTCACACCCGCCATGTGCTCCTTGTCATGATCAAGAAATAACGGAAAAATCCGTCGTCTATTCAGTGTATTAATAATGGACTAACAATTAGTATGAAAAACGTCAGTCAGCATTTGACTCAAAGATAAATTGTATTTGCTGACAAGGTCATTGTATAGAACTTACGAAATGATGACTTTAAACGATACTGCTGATATGCTTGTTTCATCAACTTGCTTGTCAATAATTTACCTCGTTTTAGAAAATGTTCATGCGTAGAGCATGCTCTTGCGTATCGAATCAACTGAGATATATATACTCCGTATGCAGGTTATGAAGGTCTATTGCTGCATAGGTAAGGGAAGTTGACTATAGAAAAGTTAAAGTCATCACGTTTATCATATAGCTTGGTTGTTAGATTACCATTAACGTCTTTTAAAGTAAAATATCCAAGTATGAAACAGATGTGTCAGACTCTGTGGTTTCTCGAGAGGGACGTTAAAAACATACAATCAATCAATCTTATATTCCCATGAAATAGTTGCCTTGTTTAAAGAGACTCTATTCCTTTCATGAAATATACAGAGGGATAGGAGAGAACTAGTCATGTACACGTGGATATTCAAAGGAACAAGGCGTCTCCACATGAGTGAAAAATTCTCGAAAAGAACGTTAAACAACATATACAATCAATCAAAGGGACAAGACCGTTCACGGTAGCTCAGGACGGTAGAGCGCTCACTTTGTGATTAGGAGGTTGTGCATGAGATCGAATCTTGGCCGCGACTGGCCTAAATCGATAAAAAAAATATGTAACACCTGTTTCTTCGCCATGTGCTCGGCTCTTTAAAGTAAAGTTGCGTCATATTGCACAGAAAAAGATTCCTATGCTCAATGGCCCTGGGTGCCGAGAAAAGGTCTTTGAAACTTTCAAAATGTTCTAATGGGAGGTAAAACAACATATCCAAAGGCCAAGAAAATTGACTATTTCAAAGATTCTGAAATTAATAAATGCTTTTCTTCAAAATAACTATACTCTGAGATTCCAGGGCTATATGAAAAAAGTATAAAGATTTTCATACCAACTATTGTTGTTAATCAATTTATAAAGTGTTTACTTGCCGTAATTCTGAATAATTCATCAGGAAATTAAGCAACAGAATAATAACTTTTATCTTCATATTCGAGTTATGAATTTAAAAGAGAAAGTTTATTTTCAATCGATGTCAATAACTTCTTTACAAAACAGCTGATCATATAAACATGAAGTGCATTTTTTATATTGACTTTTTTTTAAGTGAGAATGTACACCTGGCAATTCATTCTCATTCCATCGAAAACAAGATCATTCATCCTATGTATCACTTGCGTTATGTTGTAAATAGTAGCTTAATTCCAACATTCCACCACCAGACATTATGGGCTACTCTGTTTGTAACCTAGTTTATCGTGTATGTTTTAGGGGACATTAATTACGTTTTAGCGTGCTATTCACAATATTTCTGAATGTTTTTTGACACCTGATATCGTTTATGATAAAAAGAAACACAAGTTTAAAAAAACAACCCTTTTATTTATTTTAAAATACGTTTGTCTATTACCAAGATATATGTACATTATAGTGAAAAATTCTCAACATTTTATCGTCTCTTACTACATTGTTAACCAAATGCAAGTAGTTGAATATTTTCTCTCATTTCGGTAAAAAAGTTAAAACTATCACTTTTATAATCTAGATTTCTGAAGACAGTAAAGATTTCAGTCGTCGAAGGGGAAGTGTAGCAATATTTTAAAAATGCCTGCGTATGCTTGCAGTCAGTAGGTATGAGTTTACTAGCATAAATTTCATCGACACATCCCTAATTTTAGAGGCGTAAGAGCTCCCTGCCACACTATCCCACTATAAGGCTTAATGACATTTAATCATTTTGAAAATGTCAAGTTTAAAGAAGATTTCTAATACAAATATGCTCATCCATCTGCAATTAATCTCATTCCCATTTTAAATACCACTGAAAATATCCGGTATTATAATAAGGATAGATAGAGTAAAAATGAGTGTTTATTATTTATGAAATTTTTACTGTTTTTTTTTTTACTGTTTTTCAACAAGAGGTAATCCAACTTGTATGAAAAGTTTCCTTTCTAAAAAGGACTGAATAATTCATCAATACAATTTATCATTGAGTCAAATGCTGAAGGACGTTTTTCATACTAATTGTTAGCCCATTATTTATACACTGAATTTATCGTTTTTTTCCCGTTATTTCCTGTCGCCCGCGTGGCGCAGTGGTTTGAGCGTCTGCTCTAGAGTCGCGAAGTAAGGAGTTGATCCTTACGTCACGGGTTCGATCCCACTGTGGGACGTGGAGACCGGTCCTTTGGATGAGACCGAGGTCCTGTGTCGCAGTAGGTGCTGGCACGAAAAGGATCCCTCCCTGCTCAATGGCCCTAAGTGCCGAGTAAAGGACAAAATTTGCAGCTCTCCACTGGCAAATGGTGGCGTCTCCATATGAGTGAAAAATTCTCGAGAGGGACGTTAAACAATATACAATCAATCAATCAATCCGTTATTTCCCGATCATGACAAGGAGCACACGGCGGATGTGACCGATCAGCAGCGGATGCCCACTCTTGCCCTGCTCCTATTTTGTATTGTTTTATGGACTTTGATATTGGATGCTGTTCTTATCTCCATATCCTTCATTTGATATTCCCAACGATCAAATTGAATTTAAATACTAGTATACAATACCTGAAATGGATTCATGAATGAATTACGTAAAAATCTTTACAAATAAAGGTTCTAGTCCTCTATTTTTTACTCCTCATTAAAATATTGACAAAAGTGAGGGAGAAACATCAGTAGCATTGTACGACAATATATTTGAAAAGCTGTGTAAATTTCAATGAACTTTTATAAAATTTGAAATAACAAAATTTTACCAAAATCATTTATATCAAAATATCAAAAAGACTTTTCATTATTTTATATACCCATTCCTCATCATAAATGTAATCCCAGTCTTTTTGACATTAGAGAAGCTACTTTTCCAATAATAATTTAAAAAAATAAGAAACAAGTAAATTTGTTTTCTTTGTCATTTGAAAAATTATTTTGATTAAAAAAAAGCATTCTGATTGTACATACAAGTACCCCAAAGTTTATTTTTAAAATGTTCCCAAGTCTCCGATTGACAATGTCTTCTTCGATTTTAGGAATCCAAGATTTCCAACATTTAGTCGAAATTCACAACGGTGCTTTTTACGCCCCATTTTAAGGAATCATTTTATTTTCATTTCTAAATTCATTGATACATATCACGGAATAAGCATACCACAGAGTCCGGCCCATCTGTTTCATATTTGTTTAGTTTACTTTAAAAAGTCGGCAATGGTACAACAACAGAAATAAATGTGATGACTTCAACTTCCAACCATCACTATTTTTCCATATATTTATGTAGCGAAATACCACTGACACCTGCCTATGGAGTATATGTCTCATAGTTCATTGGTATGCCAAATCATGCTATAGTTATGAAAGCTTTCTTAAAAGAGGCAAACTATTGACAAAAAAATTGATGAAACAAGGATATCAACAGTCCCATTTAAAGTCAACATTACGCAAATTCTAGGGTCGAAACAGTGATTTTGTTAGCAAATTCAATCTATTATAAAGTTGAATGTTGATTGATGTTTTTCAAACGATCTTCCTTCACACTAAATGCTATAGGGATTTTGCCGTTTGTCCCGTTTGCCCGATCATGACAAGGAGCACACGGCAGGTATGACCGGTGATCAACAGTTTCTTTCCTTCATACGTTTACATGTACATGTACATAAGTGCATTATTTTTCAATGTGTAGAATGTTATTATGATTTAATTTCATCGTGAAAATTTTTATTAAAAACGCATTACTGCATTTTTAATATGTCAATAAAATGTTTTGGGTTTTATTCATTCGAGTTATACTCAGCTAGAAAATACAATGTATGAAGAAAATTAGCACGAGAAAACTGGCTTTTTAACTGTTATTTTGATATACTTTTTTATTTTTCACATTGTGAAATGAAATGTTAAGTTTATAAATGTAGACATAGACTTAAATTACAGATTTATGCCAATTTCAATTTCATTCATTATAAACACCTAGACAGCCGCACGAGATTTACATGCACATTTTGCCTCCTTAGCGTCAGATACAGAGACAAATGCGCACGAGATTTGCTTGCATTTTAGGCCTCTTTAGCTCCTGACCTATCGACCTGTCTAATTTACATTAAAAATTGCATAAAAATTGATTTCAAAGAGTTATCGCAGAGATAAAAAATTTGGAAATATTTGTAATTTATATGTTTTCTTATGAATAAGATATGCGCTTTTAAATGTCAATAAAATGTCTTGGTATTCAAACAGTTGTTTGATTGTTTTATTCATTCGAGTTATACTCAGCTAGAAAATACAATGTTTGAAGAAAATTAGCACGAGCAAACTGATTTTTTAACTGTTATTTTGATTTATTTTTTTATTACGTTGTTGAATGTGAAGTTTTACGCAGATAATAAGTGCAGACCTTGATCTACAATTTATAAATCATTTTCTCCTCTATAATGGTTTAATGAATAGGAAATATGTAACCTTCTTCTTTCTGAATGCCGTTAATAGGGGATGGTATGAACCGATATACAAATAAAAATTGCATAAAAATTGATTTACACATTCACTATAAAAAGTTTTGAGTAATTTTTTTCTTTTCATTAAATAGAATGTAAATAATGAGGATTTCTTTGTTTATTTTTCTCTTTCCGAAACTTAATCTTGTTAAAAGTAAACATTGTGAATATGACGCTGAAATCACATCATTTCGTTGCCACTATATCTTTTCCAAATTGGGTTGTGAATATTTTGCAGGGTTAATGAACACTAATTAGCCGGTGATGATATTTTAATCGTCAAGTCTGTATGACGTTTTATTTTCGTAATTATGCAGGTACAGGTGTTCAAATCGAAAGCGGAAGTTAAATATATACCTAGAATGAAAATCACGCAGGTAAGGTTTAATTATTTATATGAAATGTTCTTACTAATTTAATTGACCAATTTTAGATAATTCTGGTTAGACACATTGGTTTTCGGTTGATCAAGTTAATTCCTTTGAAAAAACAAATCCACTCTGACTTTTGAAAGTGTAACCTGCACAATCACCGTAAATATTGATAAAATTATGAAAATGGATAGTAAACTGTTTTGATTACCTTAGAAAAGACTAGCATGTATGTAGAACATTGTCAAGTATTTTATGAAATGATAAAAGAAGCTAATAATTAAGCTTATAATTTAATCAAATTGAATATGCAGTCATTATCTATTGCATAATTCGTCTACGTCTTTTTCAAAGGATCCGGGAGTCAACATATTTACAACACAGATATTTACGCTTGTAATCAAACATTACCGCATTTGACTTGGATTTATTATCTTTGCTACAACCTCTGCTTTTGCATAGTAATATATATAGGGAGCATATAAGAAGTGCGTTAATAAGAACTCTTTTGAAGTTTGTGGCAAACAATGATCGATATATATCCATTGAAATCCACATTGCATTATCCAGTCAAAAGCTTTTTTAAAAAAATGGAGCAAGTATCATGAATATTTACAATACACAGATACTGAACAGTAGGGGATCTAAAGTTATCTTAGTAGGGCCAATATAAAGTACAGGCATTTTAACACTGAAATGTGGTCTGGTTTTTTGTCTGTTTCTATGGCACAAAACATATCGATATTTAAGATGATATACAATATATAACGGTATATCAACGATGAGATGATACACAAATTATCGATATTTGGAATGTTACTTGATATATTGGCACTGTTTGTTGCTTCACCCTGTCTTTCCTGTTTTCATGTTATTAGTAAATATTACGAGACAACTATTTCTGTGAATGTGTAAAAACATTTCAACAGTTAAATGTTCTTATCGGAAAACGTTTATTTATAATTTCGAAGCATTATGAGATTTGATAAAAGAAGCCTTTGTTTTAGCCTCAGCGTGAGAAACTGATAACGTCAAAAAATCTGTAATCAAAATTATCAGAGGATAGGGCAATGATGTTATAATCACTGATTAGCTACATTAAATTGATAAAATTATACTCACATGAAATGTTTAATTGTAAAAACAGTGTTCAACTAAAATCATTCTTTTTTTTTTTTGAAAATAGAATTTCTATAAATAGAAATTGAATTTTTATTTATCAATAGAAATAACTTTTCTTGAAAAAAAAATTAAAGAAAAAAATCTTTTGAGAAAGGATATTAACCTTTCAAATATGTTTTTGAATGCCTGTATCGAATTTGTAAACAAACAATATAAGAATGACTTAACTAAATGTTACCAATAAGATAATACTTTGGTAACATGTAAATTACTGTCAGCTGTTATACTCCGAACCCTATCTACCCTTATCAAAAAATCTTCATAGTGTCCTGGGTTCAATTTCATGCACTGATCCCAAGATAAACTCAAGTAGTTTTAAAGTGAGGATATCTGATTCTTGTGCTTTCTGGGTGGTAAATCTCTTTTTTTTGTTAAGACAAACAGTATTGCAACTACTTTGAAATCAGAAAATTTTTGGAAATTGAAAACAAAATTATATGCCAATCAAATAAAACAAAAAGTAAAATATAAAGTATTTAATTCATATAATATCATAATAAGTAAATTTCAATAGACTTAAGGAATATCTGAGATAACGAACAGTATTCGAGCTCAAAGTCCTTTAAACATTATATAAATATTGCATGTAGTTGAGTGTAACATTGAAAATGTCCACCCCAAGAAAACCATTGTCAACCGAAGCGCAGTCGAGGTTGACAATCTTATGGTTTTCGAGGGGTGAAAATTTTCAATGTTACACTCAACTACATGCATTATTTATTATATTATACTGAATGTTTTATACAAATACATATAACAGTACACGGCTCATAAATTCTGCGCAGTCGCTATTTTTTGGAATATCACCCGTCGTCAAGCAATGTTGACTGTTGCTAGGCTTTAGGCGTAGCTTCATTTTTCAGCGGGTAATACTACATGCAATAACCGACGCGTTTATTATATTATGTTACTGAATTTTTTATACAAATACATATAACACACTCACGGGTACTCCTTGTTTGTTTGACGAATTAGAGTCATTTATCATATAATTTCTTTCTGCGCAGTGTTTCTTACGCATATTTTTTTGTTGTTTTCAATATATATCACCCTTTCATTGACGTCAAGTTAATTCCGGTTCTTTCAAACGCAATGTTGACTGTTGCTAATTTCCACGCTTTAGGTGTTACCCGTTGTCAGTGTTGCTAAGGCTTCATTTGTTAACTGCGGATTTTAGTATTTAACATGAAAGTATAATAATGTTTTTTAACAAATGTTTCTCGACCAATCAGATTCAACTAATTTACATGAAAGTATAATATTACAAAATAGAGGCGGGGCAAACAAAACATCCAGAGGTGGGATCAGAAGCGATGGAGGAGTGAGCATCCCCTGTCGACCAGTCACCCCCGCTGTGTGCTCCTTGTTATGTTTAGGGGAATCAAAGGAAAAATCCGTTGACAATCCAGTGTATAAATAATGACTTAACAATCAATATGAAAAAGTCAGTCAGCATTTGACTTAATGATAAATTGTATTTACTGACAAGGTCATTGTATCGACCATAGAACTTACCAAATGATGACTTTGAACGAGACTGTTGATATTCTTGCTTCACTAACTTGCTTGTCAATAACTTACCTCGCTTTAGAAATTGTACATACGGAGAACATGCTCTTCCGATTAGAATCAACAAGGTAACAAAGGTGTTTTGCTGCAGAAGTAAGGGAAGTTGACGATTGAAAAGTTAAAGACATCACATTTATCATAAAGCTTTGTTGTAAGATAACCATTAATGCAAAATTAGCATTCGCGAAAATTCAGCTGAAGTGAGTTTGTCTGTTGCTGGAACATGACTTTACTAGTCATTAATTTGATCACAACGTCTAAAAGAAGTCATCTATACTGCAGTATATTAAATTACCTGTACAGTCCGTTTGGCCTATTGTCTACTTTTCGAGAGTATTCCGAACCCATTTATTCGGATCTTCTGACAAAAAGTGCACATGATCTGGCGAACTTGTTTCATTTTTAAAAATATTTTATTTGATGGCAACTACCAATTTAACTTTATGATAAAAAGTCGGTTTCATTTTCTACCGCCAACTTCCCTTATTTACATATACGGCTACTATCAATATCTCCTGCATAAAAAGTTTATATCTCCCACTTGATATACGAGCATATTTTGAGCACGAATAAATTTTAAAACGAGACAAGCTATTAACAAATATTTCGATGATACAAGGGTAATCGACAGGCTTGTCTAATCTCAAAGTTTCGCAAAGTCTTCGCTCTAAATAATGTCCTTGTTAGCAAATTTAATTTAGCGTTAAGTTGAATGTTGACTGACATTTTACATAAAATTTCCTAGGCCATTATTTCCACTATAAATTATCAAAGATTTTTTTTTCTTAAATCTAATTTTGACAATGAGAATACGACTGTAACACCTTTTGACAGGGGATGCTTACACCATAGTGGCACCTGATCCCATCTTTGAAGGTCCGAGTTTGCTGTCCTCGAGTAGATTCGATTTTAAGGTTTTTGATCATTATTCCTTATCTTCATACTTCATGTTAAATATTATGGTGTTTTACAAATTAAAAATTTTGTGCCAATCAAAATTTAAAAGACATAAAATGAAACATATCCAAAATCCCTCAGTTGGTAGTTTTAAGTTGTTTTTTTTAAAGAGCGATACCTGTTCATACCTTTGCCTATTTCAGTATAACAAACAAACAGCTGAACGGACAGACAGACGCCAAGTAAGGTGATCCTAAATTGTTTCCCTGCTTTGCAGGAGATGAGGGAATGATTTTAAGAAGTGGCCTTTTTCTTTGTATAGCCACTCATTGAGATCTGTCACAAGAGACGAATTGTGCAGAGACGAATGCGTTGACCCAGTTTTCAAGCATATGCATATATTTATTGACAATTAGCACTATGTTTATATCAATGAAATGCATGAATATATTTTTAACAATCTACGTCGTTAAATGTAATCTAATTTTTGTTGCGTGCAGAACAGATCGACACTCGATCACTTTATTCTTGTCGCTTTGTCTGTCATTCTTTCCGTTTGTCCATCTGTCACACCCAATATCTCGACAACTGTGAGAGAATTTGATATTTGGCACATATATATTGAACATAACCCTTTATTTTGTTTTCAAAATATTTCATTGTTCCAATGTACAACATATCTTTGACATCCTCAGACACTTATATCTTTAATATTTTTTAACCCATAGTATACCTCGGTCATATTTTGCCAATATTTCTAGTCATATTTATGTTTTCATTATATATTAAAATATTCTCATACGTAGTATATTCATAAATGGGCATTTTGTAACTTTTGTACATATTTGATTGATTTACTAGTATTTGGTATTCTAACAAATGCCCATTTACGACAAGTAATTTATTTTTTATATTTTGCAAAAAACAGAACAAGGTTGATTAAAGGTTGGAGAAAATAAATTGAATTTGAGGAAAAATAAAGAAGATGGAATAATGATAACACAAGGTTTCCAACTCCAGTATTACATGAAGTACCTCCCTCCCTCCCAATAATCGCTCTCATTTACACTTTTAGAGGAAATGCACTGTCAAACTGTTTATTACCACTGTCTTTTACGTTAATTTATCTACACAACCATATATAACATGCTTTGCATAAATTTTCTATTATCTCCAAAAAAAAAGCATCTGAAATTATTATCGCCGAGTGGAAAAAAAACTGTATTTAACTTTCACTTTTCTATCGCATGTCAGCTTTTCATATCAATGCATTAGGATTTCATTTCTCCTAGATGATTCAAAAGAACGTTCTATGTAAAAATAATTTCTAAAACGAGTCAGGTTATTAACAACTAATAATTCGATGATGACAGGATATAAAAATCTCTTTCAAAAACAAATTCTATGGCCGATACAACGAGTAAGTTTGCAAATGCCACTGATTGTCACAGATTGTAAGGCGATAATTCACACTTTCAGTTGTCTAAGATTTTTTTCTGTTTACCTGATAAAGACAAGGAGTTAACTGCAGGTGTGACTGGTTGAAAGTATACCCAGGTGCCACCTGATCTCACGTCAGTTTTCAGGGGTCCGTGGTCCTCTTTTGTAGTGTGTATTGTTTAAATTGACTTTCGAAAATATTCACTGTTCACTGTCCGTAATAGAACACAGTAACCATGTACTTGGGGCAAAATCATACATTAACATGCAATTTTATGGGGAAACTTAACAATCCAGTGGGCTAAGTAAAACATATAAGTGAATGAAAATGTGATGAGAAGAAAGTTTTTGAGTCCAATTTAAAATATTGGCGAAAAACTAAAGATTAGGCAGCAATCTTATAAAGTGATTTTATGTTCTTATTCGTTTCCACTCAAACGAACATAAATGATTTATAAAATAAATAACAACACGTATATAGGTATGTATAGAAGCTCTCTCGTAAGTGCAGTTTAATATTATACACTGTATACAGAGTATACATTTCCATTTTTCCCTCTTGACAACTCATCCAATCTACAAAACATAGCACATAAAGCATATAATTAATAAAAACAAATATGATACTTGTAAGGGTGGGCGGGGAACGTCTGACCGCACTGAGAAAGAGCCTTCGAATGGCATTTAACTTTTACATACTCTAAAGCGGGCGTGCTTTAACAGAATACCTGTAGAACAGGTATTAATAAATACATGTACATTAACCAACCAGACTGACACTCTTCCTATACACTAGATAAACACGTGTTCGATTGATACACGTGTTTTGATAACTTCAATAAATACATAAACAAAACTTAAAAAGAGTAATATTTTGAATTCTCAGAAATTCTAAAGGAGTAGTTGTTTGTATTTGTTAGTTCAGGACAGTCGTGTGAGCTTTTTTGATGGAACTGTGTTAATTATCTGGTTACCCGATTACCATAGAATCTCGTGTTGGTTGTTATAAGTAAGAGTTTTCAAATTTCGACTTATTCTCAAGAGCAACTGGGTGTATCAAATTATCCCAGATAAATGGATAAAGAGATGTACAACTAATTTTCAAATGAAGGTCTACATTTTTTCAATTGGACATACTATTGAGAAAAAAAAACATTTCATGCGAAATTATCGCTAGCTCTTTTAAACATTTCGGGCATGATCCTAAATTATATCATTGTCTGTTTCTTTTTATTTGGATGAACACTTTTTGTAAGTAGTAATTCATAAGTGAATATCACATCAAAAATGTCCGTTATATGTATGCATGTCCTTCTTAATTTAAGAAAGTAACATTGCTATCATCATAATCCGGTAAAGTATTATATAGACTGTAGTTATGAAAATCGATTTTTATTTTCCAGTGGTTCAAGTAGACGGGATAGAGACACCGTTCTTTGGACACTTTTAGTGACCGTCCTCTAAAGTACAAATATAAACATTCTGTCCTTTGTAAAAGACCTTAATCGTTTTCGTATAAAGCTAGGCCATTGACTTTTATTGTAACGTGGTGATTTAGCAGTTGTTATTGCTAACAAACGCAGTTTATGTCAAATGGCCTTGTTTCTCTAGATGACTCTATAATAATTGAACTATAGTCAGAATTTCGTCATTGAGGTTGCTTTCTTTAGCAATATCAATAGGACATTCCTCATGCAAAGCCCCTTTTTTGCTGCCGACATTTAATTTGAATAAATTAAATTTAAGATTCTAAAGTTTTCTTTTCGTGGGTTCTGGTTAAATCATACTCTAAAGTCAATACCTTATCTACTTTCTCCTTACTTGGAGCTTTTTTGGTGGATTGGTTTTTACATCTACTGTTCAGAGACCAGAAGATCTTATGCGATAGTAACGTGTCCGTCGTCCCAAAATGCTGCTCGGCCTACAGTTTTGTCTGATTTCAATTTAACTTAGCACACAAGTAGACTAAAGTAAGATACATAGTTCTGAGTATCAGGGTTTTTTTTTTTCATTTTGAACGGTGTTGCCTTGATTACTAATGATAGAAATTTCTGTGAAATACTTTCAAAATGTTACTCCTCCTACAGTTTATGTCTGATTTCAATAAAACTTGGCAAAAAGTAGACTACACTAAGATACATAATTCTAATTATCGGTTTTTGTTTTTGATGAACGGTGTTACCATGATTTTTAAAAATAGAAATCAATAAGAGCCAATAAGATGTTGTTAATAAAAATTCGATTGTGCGGCTTCTTGATCTTTTTTATCTTTATTACAAATCAAAATAATTTAATTCTGGTTGTAAAGCATTCTAAAATATTATTTTTAAATTTGCTTCACGGGTTTCAAAGTGTAAACTACCCCAAACTAAGTTATACCGTATAGCTTGGGTAGCTATCAAATTAAAACAATACACAGTACACTTACTTTTTAAAAGTTTGATGCACATATAAAAATTATTTTCATATGAATATACAATGCGTATGGACTGTTTTCTAAACAAGATATAAACATTGTCAACTATAGGTAGAAAAAATACACGAGCAAATAGTAATTCTACACAGTTGCAAAGATTTAGCGAAATTGCTACGGAATTTGAAAATGTCAATAAGGAGTATAAAATGCACAGTTATTGCAATGTTTATACAAAATATACGGGACAGGTAAATGTTATGTGTTTGAATGAAATAAGGAGATAACAAACAATATTCAAGCTCAAAGTCCATTCAAGAATGTAAACTGGGAGCAGAGCAAACACGTGCCTCCAAAAACATCAGAGGTGGGATCAGGTGTCACGGAGGATTGAGCATCCCCTGTTTACCGGTCACACACGCAGTGTACTTACTTTTTAGAATTTATAAAAGGCACAATTAATATTTATGCCTTTGGGATTAAAACTATTTTTTATATATAAAATCCCCATTCACACAAACAGTACAAACAATTCTCTATTGTTCTATAGAGCATCAAAAACTGAATTACATTTATCACGAATTAAGAATACTGAATCTGGATCTTCCAGAGGATCGTGTCCATGCCTTGTTCTCCTGCAGATGCACTTAACTTTTTTTCTTTCAAACCAAAAGCCAAGTTGTATTTTCTTCATGATTTATGTCTTGAAAAGTGCAATATTACACTACCTCATCCCAAATCTCTTATAACTCAACAAACAAGAAGTGCAAGTTATGTGATCTACTAAATAAATAATGCCTCAACTGTCCAATATGTCACTGCATACTCATCGTAGGGATTTGACAAGATTATTTGCCATTTATAACATTTCCTTCTTCGGATAACTGAAACATTTTTTAATGAATGAAATAATATAAGGAAAATTGTGATCAAGTAACACGACCAGAGTCATAAAATGTGGATTTAGTATTTTTCACAGAATACAACCTTTTTTTTTTCTTTTCAAAATTAGCTTTTTCTGCCAAAAAAAAAACATTCTACATATCGTGGAATTTGTAAAAACTTGAAAATTCTATCCAGCCATTTTACTAAATATTTAAACTTGTCAATTTTCTTTGTTGGAAGATTTTTAAATGCTACATTTTGAAATATGAAGCTTATATTGATGAACAATTCGATCATTAACAAAGTTTGATCAAAAGTCAAATTCAGTCACAGTTATATAATGTTGCCTTGGAGAAACATGGGGAAGTTAATTTTCCACAGAGAAGTTGCTGTATACATAAAACTCAGAGCCTTTTTCCATTCTTTGTTAAAAATGCATTTGGATTATTTTTAGAAAAAAAATATTTTCCTGGTTTTTAGTTGTCAAGGTCAAAATATCAACAGTCTGAAATTACATTATGAAAATCCTTACTGATGATTTTCTTGATTTTGCTGAATTCTGTAAAAAGAAATAGGTAAATCATAAAATATTTAATGCAGTCCTTAAGAATCATGAATGTAATAGTTCTACATTTACATTGTATTTTGTATATATGACAAAAAGACAGGATGATTAAGATTAAAATATTTTACATGCATTAATTTTGATTCCTTTTGGAAATAAAGGTATCGTTTGGCAAGAGTAACAGGATTGATTTATAAAATGGTTAGGGTTAAAGACATAACTACAAAATAGCAGTTTCTCAAACTAATATGTTATAAACAGATTGAATATCAGATATTTTTCAGCGAATTCCATTTAAATTTTTAATTGTGATGGACACTTGGTCGAAAAATTCAAGAGACATAAGTTGTTAATTTCATACATGTCGCAACATTTTGATTAAAGAACATACAGTTATAACTTGTTCTATTCAGATCTAAAAAAATTTTTAATACGTGTTTTTTACCGGAAGTAGCTGGAATTTTATTCTATTAACAATTCATTTTATATCTCTGTGTTGAACTACAAATGATCGAGTTACTATCAGCGCATTGTTTGAGATGGTCATTTTAAAAATCTAAAATAAATAAATTCTTAATTCAATTCCAATCGAATACCGGTATTATCGTCTTTGAATCTATTAATGTCGAATCTAATTGCGAGAAGAATAGGCTGAGGTCACCAAGGTGAAGATATACTTGCAAGATACTGAAGCCCAGCATGGCAGGTTTAGGCAAATAAGTTTTTTTTTTAAAGTAAGCCAAACTTCAAAGCAAGAAAATATAAGAATAGAGCACCTAACGAAAGGTTTTGTCACCAGAAACACATATGTGAAATATGAAAGCCTTTGCACCAACCAATCAAAGTTTCTGATCAAATAAAAGTATTCTGATTTTTATACGGGAGCATATTGTCAAGAGTAAAGTTTTTCAAAAGTAGGTTGAGGTCAAAGAATACTGGTATAAAAGGAATTGTCTTTTCACAAGGAAGACATAATAGAAATAGGAAAGCCATAACAAAGTATTTAGAGGTTATATGTATGGTTATAGTTTCTCACAACTACAACGAAACTCAGTATCAAGACCAAGAAGTCAAAAAATGTTTGTAGCCAAATAAAGTCATATATGCATACAAATCTTTTGCAGACATACAGATTAACAAATAGATAAAAGAGACCAAAAATTATATGCCCAAAAAATGACATCAAATATACTCAAAATGTCAATTAATTTTGCCATCATTTTATTTTGGGGGAGGGGGTTTTATTTGGAGGTTTTGAATTTTGATTTTATATGGTTTTATTAAAAAATGGGGGGAGGTCATAATTATTCTTACATGTTTACTTTAATGCATTTAACCAATACTGTATTTCACTACCCGCAGGTCTCCAGTTTTGTCACCAAGCTTAAGTCTCATATTCGGTGTAATTGTGATCATGATTTCCTTCAATTAAGGTAAGGTGTCTTTACATTGTACGATTAATTGTATAGTTTCCAAAATTTAGCTTTGATATCTATCTGAAAGCAAGCATACATGAATTCAAAAGTTGGTTTGCTTTAATTTGTAAAAGTGGAGTTTTAGCGAGGTGCCATTTTTGTGAATTGTCCTTAAAAAACCCATTAAATTTCAGACAGTAGTAATTTTAGCAATTTTAAGGTGCATAAAAAGATGACGGTAACTTTTAATATTGAATATTTTTAAACGATATTTAAATCAAGCGATCACAAAAACCCTTTTTAAGAATGCCAAAATGGATTGCAATATCTGCTTATACGGTATTTATGATTGTTTGAAATTTTAACGAACTTTTTTAAAGATTTAAAGCTAGATTTATTTCATATCGGAAGTAATACTGGAATATCAAGTAATATTTCCTGTTCGTTTTTATTGTTCTTTCCGTGTATTATAGAAATGTTAGTTTCTCTGCTCCCTATCGATTCTGAGTGGAAAGTTTCCAAATGTTTCACTGTTTTGGAAATTCCTGCACTGAGAAATACAGACAGAAATTGCATAATATAAAGTTCTAATAATGCTGTGCGTTCGTTGCATAATCAAAAATGAAATTCTACAGAAAGTTTACGCTCCCTAAGATATGGGAGACAGAAAACAGCACCAGGACTGCTGTTTATGAAATACTTTCATAAAGTAAATGGAAACTTTCAGTAATATTTAATTGTCATGAGCAGTAAATAAAGAACATTTTCGCTACAGCATTACAAATAATTAAGGGTAAAGTAACAAATTTTATTTTTATCCAAATTAAGAGAATATAATTACTGGTATAGAGTATAAAACGTGTGTATGGCTTTGAGATGTAGTACTACAATTGTTAATATTAATTTTTATTTGAGTAAATAATTACACGACTATATTCGTTTTCAGACTAGGTTGTTAAAATTCCTTTAACATCAATTTTTCTGGTAGTAGTCTACCTTGGTTTAAATTAATCCTGTCATATATTTTCTTTGATACAGATGGTATCAAGTGTGTCTTGGTGTTCCATGATAATTAATAAATCCTGCAGGTGCTTGTTGCATCCAATGGACGTGGAAATTTGATAATTATAACATAAGGCTTTACATGTTTTGCGATCAAGTAAATTGAGCATTTTGCTTTGTCTGGAATAGCGCCCTTGAAAGAATTACCGGTAGATAAATCACAGTGTGGACGTAAAAAATTAATCGATGTTATATCTACTTTCGGTTTTCGAGTTTTGTTTCTTGTTTATAATGCATATGTTTTCGAAGTAGAATGCGTAGGACATACAGTTTTCATAGTCTATCACTACTTTTGCAAGATTTAATTTTTAGGGATTTTTTTTCTATCTATTATTACATTTCGGCGAAACGAGTTAAATTTAGGACCCTTTATATTTGCAACAGAAATACGACAAGAAAAGGTATGTCTTTGAATTACATGTACATATTGATACTTTTGCTTGATATTAATCAAACTGTACTGACATTTTGTTTAATTCTTGCATATGGAGAGTGTTTAATTGCTGTGCAAATTTAAAAGAGTTTGCAGGGTGCATTTATTTGGCCTAGATATTTATTTATTGCACCCTGTTTACCGAATTCGGTTAGTCAGTTGTAATACACACCTTGTCGATTCTACACTTCTTGACGATGAAAAGAAACCTCTACAGAGCATTATTGAAATTATATTTTCAAGATTATGAATTTTCAGCATGTCACAATGCTAAAATCCGCCTTGGAAAACACTACCAAATTTCAGTATGATCGATTTTTTTAGCCATGGATAAGATTATTTTCGACAAGAAATAATACACCATAAATATTACCCTGGCAATTGAGACTAGCAATTTATGCACTCTGTAGATATAATCTGAGAACAGATTTTTTAATGTATTTCTGCAAAAACAATAAAATTTGAAGAAAAAAATTATCTGATGTACATGCAGGTTTTACATATTGGTGTATTATCATTATTTGGCAATCATTTAACATTTCATGTATTTTCGGGTCTGCTATTGTAACTGTTTACATGGTCCTTTGTAAAACATGCTGGTGCTTTTTTCACTAAGGCATTTAAAGTCTTTTTTCGGTTCGATGGAACGATTGGCTAATTCGGGTAAATCGGCTGGGATCTATAGTGCGACACATTCTTCTAAATCCCACAATGAAGCTGCATGGTTTTACGCATTCTACACTTTTTGAAAAGAGAAATATATATACAAAATGTATATATACACCTCATGTATGCAGTAAATAAGTTTGTCGTCAAACTTTGCTTTGTTGACATCGCTTATTTCCTCGAAATTTGATGCATCACAGGTTTAGCTATAATCCCTACTTTGACAAGAGCATACATGTAGATAAAAAGACATCGAAAATATAAAAGCAATTTTAATAATATAAGAACACAAAGTATTCTGAACAATTATAAAAGATTTTTTTCCTGATCTGGTTTTTAATTTGTTTTATAAGTTACAGTATTTATGAAACTTGATTGAATTTGTATATGTGTAGCGATTGCTCACGATAAGCTGACCAGTTCTGTAGATGTGTAAATGTACTCGGTTATTATAGATTTCTTGCGTTTAAAAGTTTCAAATAACTTGTGAGTAAAAAGTGCAGGACACTGTGAAAATAATCTTAAGGTTCAGTGGTTGTTGCAAAATAAAAATAGGTTCCTATTGCGAAATAATGTTCAACATCTTTTAATTAAAATTGAAATTTCATAAGAAGACATACGCACTGTGGTATAAGTGATTTAGAGTGGTTTAATCGATGTTTTTTTTTTTATTTGATCTACCATGTTTAATCTTTAGGTCTGATATTATGTAACATGTTTAAAAAACAAATCTTGTATTAAACAAGAAGATACGTTGCCTCGATTTACCAGGGAGAAAATCGATCTTATCAGTACATAAAACTATTCAAAGATTTTAATCATGTTTTATATTCTATAATAATAATTTTACAAAAAAGTAATGGAATTTAGTGAAGTCTTCTGATCGAAAGGTGAATGCGTAAGGATGTTTTCGTAGCATAAGTGTTTAAGAAGAAATATCATATTGACTAACAATTTTTAATATCATGTACGTTTTGTAAAGCAAAGCCCGTTTTGTCTTTGAGGTCAGGGTGAAACGGTTTTCGATAGAGGCCGTCACGTCACACTTAAGTTTTGTATGTAGTGTATCTGTTTGAATGAAACTCCATTTACACTATACACCTAAAAGTAAAATTGCTCTATGTCATTGTTGTAAAATAGCACACACTCTCTACACCAAAGTTTTGTGTGTAAAGTGTCAAATAAAATTCTATGTAAATTGAAAGATGGTATATATGTTTCTGTGACGTCCCACAAGATGCCTCGAGTGCACGAAGCTTTACTAAATATAGAGAAATACCGACAAGATTCATTTATGAACTACATGTATAACAATACACTGATCTTTTTAAAAAATAATCTTTTCATTTTAAACTTGATGAAAAGTTGTATATGCAGGCAGTGAACCTTATGGTAGTTTTGCTAAGAAAAAAGAATTCCAATTTAATATTTCAAACAGTTCTTCTTGGCATGGACATTCTATCAAGGAGAATACGATATAAAATTTATGTACAATTAGTTAAAGCAGTGTGTAATACAATCTACGAATAAAACAAAAAATAGTCTATATGAAACGTTAAATAAGGTAATCACTTGTAATGAAAAATATGAAGATAACGAACAGTATTCAAGATCAGAAGTCCATAAAACAATACAAAATAGGAGCAAAGCAAAAACGGAACTCCCAAACATCAGAGGTGGGATCAGGTGCATGCCATGGAGGGGTGAGCATCCACTGCCGACCGGGCGGTCATACCCGCCGTGAACTCCATGTCATGATCGGGAAATAATGAAACAATCCGTCGTCAATTCCGTGTATAAATAATGGAGTAACAATTAGTTGAAAAACGTCAGCATTTGATTCAATGAAAAATTGTATTTGCTGACAATGTCACTGTATCGACCATAGAACATACGAAATGATAACTTTAAACGAGACTGCTATATTCTTGTTTCATCAACTTGCATATGTCAATAATTTACTTCTTTTTAGAAATTGTTCATACGAAGAGCATGCTCTTGCGTATCGAATCAACTGAGATATATAACTCCGTACGCAGGTGATGAAGGCACATTGCTGCATAAGTAAGGAAAATTACATTACCTTTAATGTCTTTCTCAAGTAAAATATCCAAATATGAAACAGATGTCTCAGCCTCTGTGGTATCTTTTATCTCAAGCTCACCGGGATAAATCGTATCTGTATTCTGTGAAACATTATACCACATTACATGTACACAGAGCATGAAACGTTTCTGACACCATCAAAAAACGTTGGTATAAGTTGATGAAGAGTTTTCGTGGAATTTGTAACAAAACTGGAAACTTTTACTCATTGATATAAAGTGTCAATGAGAAACTAGTACAGACTACACAACATTAGTGAAAAGGAACGGCTGCTATCATTAGCTAAGATTACAGCATGAATTCAGTTATGTCTATAAGTCCTTGTTTTTGAAAAACGTTTTGATATGAAAGACAGAAACGAGGGGAATCTACTGAAAATGAATTTACTCAAATCGCATTAATCATGTATTGCATGTTTAAAATGTATTAACAAATCCATCTACATTGAGGCATTAGTATTGGAACGTATATGATTTTGTCGAACTTGTTTTCCCGTTCTTGTTCTTGTTTTAGTTCTTTTATTGTGAAAAATGTTCTAAACGTTTGTAGATATAGCTTGATTTTTCGTAGAACTTTAAGATATTGCGACCTAGTAAAAAAAAGAAAAAAAATTAAAATCAATAATTACATGTCTATGCAATAAACTCATATTTTGGCTTCAAGGCAGTTTATTTTTCATACCACAATAGACATGCAACTCCTTTTCACGAATCCACAACTTTCGTATCTCAAATTGTTCCATTCTAAAATCCCACATTTCAGGTTTCAGTACAATTGACAAAGAAGGCCATGGGGGATATTTGATTTCATTTCCTTTTGAGCAACAAATACACACAAATGTATTGAGCGTAAATAAAATTTATCTCTGTAACATGAATAGGCCTAATGTATGAAAAAATTAACCTGAAAATAGTTAAAATACGTTAAACAGAAAAAAACAAAACGTGTTTTGTGTAACATTGATGCCCATGTATGGCAGCTCACGTCGAAGGTTAAAGTTTCTGTAATACAACCCAAACTCCATCGTCAACAGATAAAAAATAAAGTTCCATGAGAAAGGTTTTGTTACTAGAAAAGCACCTGTGAAAGCCATGCACCATCTGTTCAAAACTGATTTTTGAAATGAGATAAAAACTATTGGTGCCAAAGGTATCAAAGATACATGTGAAATATAGATGCCCTATCACAAATTGTTCAAAAGATTTAGACATATCATATTGTATAATGCATGAGAAGGATTTGATTTATAGATTCAGAATACCGGTAATATATCCAAGGTAAAATTCTTCAAAAATAGGTTAAACTCCAAGGTCAAGGCCAAAAGGGACAAACTGGTTAGAAGTAAACCCCAAAATGTCCTTTTTTATTCAAAAGAACGGTCTGAGTACAAAAATTATTCCTGTGGAAAAAATTTATTGATTGAAATCAAGTTTGGAATTTCCATTTCAAGAGAATTAAATAATATTCCGATAACATGGATAATATTACATTTTTAACTCTAAATATTGCTTATAATTGACTCGTCCTGCTGTTTATTCATGTAGTCCTTCATTCATGAGCCTTTCGTAATGTTAACAGGGACATGAAATAATCTGCACAATAAAACGTACCTTTATTATCATATAGATTGTGAGCGCAAATATCACTTTTAATTTGTATCATCAACAGCATTTAAGGCTATTAGAAGGCGGGGTGCAATTGCACCCCTTTTAGTTACAATAAAGTTGGAGAAATAAGAGGATTTATTTTATTTTAACTAGAAATAAATTTATTCATCGTTTAGATTTTAATGATCTAATTTGTGAGAGTCGAATTCAAGGATGCACGAGAACTAAATAAAATACATCCATTTATACCCAAAGCCCAAAAAATGGTGCGATGCCTCGCATCCTCTATCAAGAAATCTGAATCCGTTCGTTATTTTTAATATATTCGATCAATGCATACTATTTATGCAAGATATATTACTGTATTCAGCGGCAGCTCACACAAATTGGTCCGACCAAAATAGTTCCATCATGATAAGTAGATACAACATTATTGTCCATGATAAGAGTAAAGTTGTGTATGTCATACGTTAAAGAAATCAAAAATAACGTCAAAATATTATTAGAAAGTCACTTTCCCCCCGAAATGCAAATAAAAAATATCAATATTCCTACGCTCGCTCCCTCCTCAGCCTTTTTTTTTTTTTTACATGTTTGATAACAGAGAATAATTAGGTCATTCTTCGATTCATATCTTTTCACCGATGAATTGATAATACTACATGTATATCAACAATTGTATTAAGTACATGTTTATAGTCCGTTAATTATCATACAATTTTTTCTTAAAGAAAAAAATTAATCATTCTGTGTGTGTGTATTATTAAATGACGGAATTTTCAATCCCTGGCCTGCTCGTGTGTACACTTTGTAAACTGTAGGGTATGTGTGGCAAAACGAGAACTGGGTTGGAGATTCGGGTTCGTGTTGAAGTTCAGCATACCATTTTATATAGAACTTGAATTATGTAAGTAATTTCTGCGACAAATACATTAGTATATTTCAGTTATTTTCAAAACAAAAAAGGTTTTCCATGTTTTCAGTGTAGAATTTTCCGACCCGGTCCTGATTTTCCCAACCCGGGCATTTTAAACACTTGTTGTTGCAGATGCAAATGTTAGAACAAACTATATATAGTTCAACAGGGATTGTATAACTTTTATTAATCAGAATTCGTATTTATATGATCTAATTAAGAAAAGAAAAGTTTTGTCTGCCATCGTAACTTCTCGACAAAACAAAAAGTGTTTCTCCGAGCTCGCTGGATGCGTTTGACAGCTCCATCGCACGTGTGTAGACCAAGGCTAATGTTGGTCTTGCAGACACAGGTACATGTAGGCCTATGTGTACTGTTTGTTAGGAGACTGGGTGACCGTAATGCTATGGATCACGAAATTTACAACAGTTCCATAATTAGACAATGCAGTTTTTTTTATTAACGTCATTATAAACACTGTTAAACATATTAAATCTAACAGTCGAATATCTTTGGATATGGGGTAACCCATATCTATTCTTGTCACCTCTATCATTTTCATCTTGATTATATTAATCTAACTTTGCCTGAGTACAGGAGCAAACACATATCCTAGGGTCGTTTATTCACTGTAAATGGTGGGAAAAAATCGTATTTTTATTCTATGTCGTTCATTGACTGGTTCTGCCTGTCGTACAGTGCATAGCAGACAGACAAGGCCAGTCTACATCGGTCATTCGAATTTCTATTCAATGTCTCATAATAACAGGTTGCTGACAAAAGAATGATAATAACTTGAAATATTGTAAATTGTATAATTAAACAGGAATAGAGTCAAACACATCTTTCATTATTTAATGCAGAGAATTATGACTTTCTTTAGAAGTTCAGTAGGACAACACTTACAGAGGTCTGCTTTTGATATACTTCAACCACTTCATCTTCATGGTCCCGAGAGCGTTAGAAATTTCTGTGTTTGATAAAAAATGCTTCTGGAATTCTGAATGAATGATGCTGGGGATTCCCTTTGGCAAACAGACACGTGATAGAAATTCGCAGCCGGCGATGCCATCAGTTATATTTTTGGTGTATTTATTTTGCATTTGGATGTATTTTGCTCCCATTGACTAGACACATTCGGATAAAATGCAACCAATGTAAGTGACTTTCAATACGTCTTCGTGGCAGTTTAAAATTTGTATATCTTTTTTCAATCCTCTAGTTTATAAGTTTGTTTCAGTGTAGATTGGTATCAGATTTGAACAGGGTCGTATTGTAGAGTTGTCCTATTTTTCGATTATCGACTTTAGTTAGATATCGGAGACTCTTGTAAAGCAGTTATTATCACACCGACGAATTGTTTTGTTAATTTTCTCTAAAAAAGAGCAAACTTTTCATACCGGTTCTTTTACTCAAAGTTTTAGAAATTTGGAGAATGCATTCTGTCCAACTCAATTAGCGCCGGGTTCGACGTTAATTTCTTTCAGACATGAAGATCAATATCATCTCGTTCAAGGATAAAAAGCTGTTGGTGTCTGGAAGTAGCGCAGAATGCCCTCTTTATATGTTGTTTACATTTTGCATTTTTTGCTTATCTTTATATCTGTTGTTTTTATCTTTTAATATAGCTGATTTTTTTTTCGTTTAAAGATTTCGAGCTTCAGTCTGAGCCATGTAAATTCGCATATTTTGTCTTGATATGGCGTTATAGAAACATACGAATTGCTTAAAATCTCTTTTATATAGCTAGCGTATAGGTTCAGAAAAAAACAGATATTTAAAACAGTATGCAGATAATACAAATACCGCACTGTTGACATTTTATGAGAAATATGTAGACAGATGTACTGAGTCGAAAACAAGGTAATCACGTAGAATGCGGCAGCAACGATTATATAATCATGATAAGGTCTATGTTTTACTAATTAATCCGTATAAACAGAACACACTGTTCGCTCTTTAAAGCACCAAAAGTTGACCGAAAAACAATGTGCGCATGAATTTCAATTTAATTTCAAGAGGTCAAGAGCTGTATTAGGTATGGGAAGATGAATATCTACATGCTGGTGCTTTCATTATATGGTGTTACACAGTAACAGTTGCATAATCTTTGAAATGCTAAACAGTGAACAGTAGTAAATTGTCATTTCCTGTATGAATGTAATTTCGTCGTAGTTTTCTTTTAATTTTTCCATATTTTGGGAACAAAATATAGCAAAACATTGTCTTTTGTTTTATTAATATGCTTTTAATCGATATAAATAACATTTTAACTCAACACTTGGAAACAAATCCTTTTTAAAATAGTTTTTAAAAAGGATTAATATCTCCACATATTCATTCCGAATGGACCATTTCAGTACAATTTTCAGGGGAAGAAATAAATCCAAAAACCTTTACAAATTCAGAAAACTTCGTGCACGATTTTTTGAAATTTGCAATTCTAATTCTGTTGAAATAACACGTGAGTGAAATACGCCAAAAATTACAAAAAATAAGGTTATCTTCCTTAATTAGGAGTAAACAATTAACAATGTAATCTTGTGTAAGCACTCGTCTGATATCTTTTCATTTATCGATAAAAATCTCAATCAAATTTAATCTCATTAAACAAAAGCCATTTCAACAACAGATGCACCCACTATGAATAAGACAGAATCCTTTTCGTTGTACTTTAAAATATACAACCATCTGCATCACGCAGTATTGATTTATGAGCAACTAGTTGTAATGTTGAAATTCAAATTAAGAGTGCATGAACAATTGAATTTAAGGGGGCCGACTATAGTTTTATTGTGTGAAAACTACAATAGCGAAACTCTTCTTTTTTATACCATATATAACTTACATTAACTTCAGTGTACATACAAAGTTCGGAGGAAATCTACCGTCCAAGTATTTATGAGGGACCGTCTCAAAATACAGGTACATTTACTATAGGTATATATAGGAAATGCCAATTTTTAGCACTTTCAAGCAAATTATACAAATACTACAATAGACATTTTGTTCAAACTATAATATTCGATGAGTATTACTATATTATACAATATATGTAAGAAACACAAAATTCTACCGTCTTGTTACCAGAGGCGGCATCTCAAACTGCCAAAAATTAGCAAATTTTACTATTTTTATAGAGTATTACAAAATATGACGTACACAATGGATTCACATGAAAACATAATAAAAATATTGGAGATATTCTCAAATTTCTATGTTTTAAATTTCAAGAGCGTATGTTTATTACTTTTTCTTAAATAATATTATTTCCCCTTTTTTTAAGAGCTACAGATTATCATAACGTCAAAAACACACTGCAACGACGTCAACCTACCTATCAATTGCAAAATCGGTTTAAAAATCAGTTATATCAAATTGTAATTACATTTTTATATCTATAATTTCTTAATTTTGTTTAATTTTAATAATTAAGCGAAAAAAATTGCATTAAAACAGTAAATACGCTTCATTTTACTATGATGCGCGAAATATTGCGCAATGGAAACTATAGTCGGCCCCCTTAAGATGAATTATATACGGAGATAACGAATAGTATTCAAGATCACAGGTCAATTAAATAATACAAAATTGGAGCAGAGCAAACATGAACCCTCAAAACATCAGAGGTGGAGTTAGGTGCTATGAAGGATTGAGCATCCCCTTCTGACCGGTAAACCCATCATGATCGGGCAAAAAATGGGAAAAATCGGTCGACACTATTATGTTTGTGAATAATGGACGAACAATAAGTATGAAAAACGTCAGTGAACATTTGACTCAATGATAAATTGTTTTTGATAACAAGGTCATTGTATCGACCATAGAATTACAAAATGATAACTTTTAACGAGACTGCTGATATGTTTGTTTCATCAACTTGTTTTTCGATAATTTACGTCGTTTTAGAAATTGTACATACATTGGGCACGCTCTTGTATATCAAAACAACTGAGAAATATTTAAACCCCGTATGCAGGTGAAGGAATATTGCTGCATAAGTATGAGAAGTGAACGATTATATTCGTAATCAACTGTGATTATCGCAAAGATTTATGATATGCCGCAGCCATTATTCTTGAAAAAATTTTTTACAGATGTTTGGACTGGCTTTATTATTGCCAAAAAATTATTAACATTCATTACGATGCTTTGCATTTAAGTCATCATTATCCTACATAATGAGAGAGAGAGAGAGAGAGAATTCTAGATGCCAAAAAATTAGCTTAACCAGTGAATCGATGAAATCAGAAAACAATACAATTTTATTTCTAATTTATCAACATGAAAATTTCCACAAACATTTTTCGATAATATATTTACAAACTGATCCATATTTTATATACACGGTGTATTTATGTGTCTATGTACATTGCATATTATGTGTTTAATGATTGTGCTTTGTAATCCGTTTCTCTGTTTAAATATCGATTTGTTAAAATATAATGTTATTTGACAAATATTCAGAGTTGGTTTAGAGGGTCTTCAGAAATTATGCTCTTTGATATATAAATACATGTATGTCGAATTGAAAATAAAGCATATTTAAATTTATTTTCTAAGCAAGTCATTATTTAACAAAATACTATGTTTTTTTATTAGAGCATCGCATGTCCTTGAGTCTCGTTTCACAGACTAAATCGGGATTATCCGGTGTCATTTCACTTTTCAACACAGAATTTCAAAAATTTACTTTACACTTAATTTGATGATGAAACAGAGATGCGTTCTCTAATTTATGTATTTATTCATACATGTAAGTACATACAGACACTTTACAGAGGTATCTTATAGCATGTGAATCATTTAAACGTGACAGGGAAAAGAAAAAAACACCTCTGCATGCCTATGCTCAATGTAAAATAGGGACATTCTAATTTTAATATGTTTTTTCGAGAATTAAAGCTACAATATTTCACTTTCACGACTGGTAAACCCCATTTGATGAGCAAGGGTGTCTTTTCGAAAATTGTGAATTTCATGGCCAAAGAGTCAGGGGTTCTTGTGTTAGGGCGGGTACCATAGAAGCTGAGTAAAAAAGCAAGGCAGAATCTAGATAGACACAGGGTAATGCCAGGGAGTGGATTGTGACGATAAATTTTGTAAAAATGGCACGAGAAGGGGAATATAGCACACTAATTGAAAATATAAACGTAATGTGAAAATAAATGTAGGGATTTATTTGTGGTATTCTTTTGTGTCGTCAAGTCTTTTAAATATTATTTTTATCTTTTAGAAATTTGTTTCGTGAAATAATTTATGTTGTCATGTCGTTTTTCTATATAAAGTACAAAATTTACACTTTTTTAGTATATCGATGAACGATGAACTGATTACTGAAAGTGAAACAGACGTAGGGCTAAAATGGAATAACCTCCTCCCACCCCCGTTCAAAGTAGACTACTCTGAAGGGTATTAAATAACCGCTTTGAGAGTTTCAGGGACTTCTTATTCTGAACGGCTGTTGGAAAGGCGGCTGTAAGCAATAAGAAGTTTAAAGGAGAAAAAAGGGTAGAGGAAGGGTAAATACGTTAGCACCAGTGACAAGAATCCCGGGGAATTGATGTGAGATACTGGGAGCTGTAGATCTGAATAAGTCGAAACTCCTTGTATCCGCTATCAATAGGAACCTGGAGCAGGGTGCACGGTGCCATGTCAAAGATTTATACCTGTAAATTACGACAATAGAAATCAAAAAAAGGTGTAAGATTATTATACTTTTCATGGATTTAAAGCAATTGATCAAAAACTCAGGAATGATATGGTTGCTTTATTTGTCAGATATTTCTTTTTTTTATTTGCTGGCTACATGTAACTGATATAACCTTTAGATAGGAGCAACTTTTTATGTTATCAGAGTTAAGGAGAGAAGTTCATACATTAGAATAAAGCATTGTGCGACATCAAATAAGTGGAGATAAATAATGATTCTAAACAATGTACATAATTACAGAGTAGCATTGAATTCATGTATGAAACATATGGAGATAACGAACAGTCTTTAAGATTAAAAGTCCATAAAACAATACAAAACAGGAGCGGAGCAAACACGGACCTCCAAAACATCTGAGATGGGAAGAATTTAAATGATACACAAAATTAATGCGTAGTCAATCAGCAATTGTACCAGGCATGTATATTAGTATTTTTTCTAAAACAGGGAGAGGGGGGCAAAAAAGGTTATCGAAAAAAATGTCAATAAAAAAATTTACCTACTTTGAAAAACTTTTTTAAGTAGGGGGACTGGAAAGCATCAAGATAGCATCCAATCTTCTTTTATTAATGCATACCCGATTAATTACAATGATTTAACTAAACTTAATTTTTTTGTTTTGACGAAGAAGAGGGTTTGAGGCAACTAGATTATCAACGAACAATTTCAATAGTACTAATGATTCGAAGAGAACCCCCTCCCAACTTCCCCGACTCCATCTGAAACAATGTGCTTGGTTAGTAAAATTTATTCAAAGGCGTGTGACACGTTGTCATTGAAGTTTGTATATGACCATAGTGAAAAAATCATAAAATCTTGGCTTATAATATTTTTGTACAATGTAAGCATAAAATTATTGGGAATTTTCTTCAGAGAAAATTATAATCTGACATAAAGCACGGATATTCAGTAAACATTTTCGTGCAGATTTAGAACCATTTATATATATAGCGTAGGTTAATTATTTATGTACCTCGTGTCCACACAAGGGAATTTCAGAATTCTATAAATACATATATTCATGTATATCTAAATTGGTTTTTCCCTTCCTAGAATAAAAGTATTATGTCAAACCTTATTTCCATTATTTCACAAGAGATCTAACTCTCAATCATGGTGGTATGTACTTTTTTCTTTTACTTTCGTTACCAGTATTTTTTTATTATTACATATCAAATGAATGCATGTAAATATTTTGTTTATCTAAATTTACCTGTATACAGTACACAGTTGTCCATTAACGTGGTAAGTGGGGCATATAGTCGTATCATTCAGGCAAGGAGAATATTTTTTCTGAGTTAAAACTGATTGTGATAGCATTATCTGGCTAAGATCACGTGCCACGATTCTGACACTAAACATGAACCAATGTTTACAGTGTGTGTCAGGGATCAGATTGGATCTACAAGGTCTAAAATCATTTGACCACATGCCTGATTCTTGGACAAATCGAACAATTACGAATTCATTTTGTATTTTGAACATTTAAAATCGGAGTTAAGTTTGATTTCAAGTATACAGACAAACTCTTTGCGCTGTCAAATTCATTTCAAAATGAAATTGTACAAAGTTGCTATTGAAAGGATCGTGTAGTAGAAAATAAAAAAAGAAGCGGGAAATAAATCTGGACAATTTTTCCCCTGGTTTAACATTTTGAGAATATAAAAAAGTCTGAAATATGAGGATGTTATTTTTGTCATGGTACATTTTTGTCATAATTGGAACTTTTAAAATATGCATATTTTGAAAAGAATTTGAATCAAATTCAAAAGCAAAATTTACCTGAAAACTTTCAAGAGCAAGTCTAAAAGAAAAAGTAAAATGTTTTATGCAAGATACATATGTAGGGAGAGAGAGAGAGAGAGAGAGAGAGAGAGAGAGAGAGAGAGAGAGAGAGAGAGAGAGAGAGAGAGAGAGAGAGAGAGAGAGAGAGAGAGAGAGAGAGAGAGAGAGAGAGAGAGAGAGAGAGAGAGAGAGAGAGAGAGAGAGAGAGAGAGAGAGAGAGAGAGAGAGAGAGAGAGAGAGAGAGAGAGAGAGAGAGAGAGAGAGAGAGAGAGAGAGAGAGAGAGAGAGAGAGAGAGAGAGAGAGAGAGAGAGAGAGAGAGAGAGAGAGAGAGAGAGAGAGAGAGAGAGAGAGAGAGAGAGAGAGAGAGAGAGAGAGAGAGAGAGAGAGAGAGAGAGAGAGAGAGAGAGAGAGAGAGAGAGAGAGAGAGAGAGAGAGAGAGAGAGAGAGAGAGAGAGAGAGAGAGAGAGAGAGAGAGAGAGAGAGAGAGAGAGAGAGAGAGAGAGAGAGAGAGAGAGAGAGAGAGAGAGAGAGAGAGAGAGAGAGAGAGAGAGAGAGAGAGAGAGAGAGAGAGAGAGAGAGAGAGAGAGAGAGAGAGAGAGAGAGAGAGAGAGAGAGAGAGAGAGAGAGAGAGAGAGAGAGAGAGAGAGAGAGAGAGAGAGAGAGAGAGAGAGAGAGAGAGAGAGAGAGAGAGAGAGAGAGAGAGAGAGAGAGAGAGAGAGAGAGAGAGAGAGAGAGAGAGAGAGAGAGAGAGAGAGAGAGAGAGAGAGAGAGAGAGAGAGAGAGAGAGAGGCAAAGCGTTATATGGATATTGGCGATGTATCACAATTATCAGACGTTTTCAAATAGCTATATTTTCTAATATTTTATATTTCTTTTTAATATTCTAAAGATGGTGTATAAATACAAAAATGAAATATAATACGATTTTCTTTACGACAAATTACTTTGATATAATTTTCTTTAACCTCTTCTAAATTAAATAATACCGGTCACGGTAGCCTAGTGGTAGAGCGTTCGCTTCGTGATCGGGAGGCCCGGGTTCGATTCTCGATCGCGGCGCCGCGTCATACCTAAGACGTAAACAAAGGTAGTGACTGTTCCTTCGCCAAGCGCTCGGCACAAGAAGTGAAAGTCACGGGTCTTTCGGATATGACCTTAAAAACGTAGGTCCCGTGTCACGGTAGGCGTTGGCACGATAAAGAACCCTCACTGCTCAATGGCCCTGAGTGCCGAGTATAGGTCTAAATTTGAAGCCCTTCACCGGCATCGGTGACGTCTCCATATGAGTGAAAAATTCTCAAGAGGGACGTTAAACAATATACAATCAATCAATCAATCTAAATTAAATAGAAACTCATTCAACACTTAACAAAATTAACACATCAAGATAAAAGCAATTGTCGTGTGCAAGGAATCCATGTGCACTAGGTTCAAAAATCTTTACCTGTATGGCCAACACAGTTTTCCGGTCTTGTTATGAGAAAAAAAAAGTCGTGTTAACTAGTGTGAGGCAGAATTCCAGTGGTTGTTTCTATGCTTCTGTCACAGATTACATAAATAAGATTTCATACTAATATATCATATTGCATAGAATTTGATGAAACGATGAAAATAGAACAAGCAGTGAGTTTTTTAAAAATGTTCTCTCGTTGTAAGATAGGACGTATTATATAGTCCAGATCCACTGATTGGCAATGTAAACTCATTTGTTAGCATGCGTCCTTGTCATGGTCAGTATTTAGAGGCTATATATTGGTTCAATGTTATTTTCTAGACAATGAATAGAATAGATAAAATACGTCAACAATTTAGAAAAGTAAGACCCAAAACATAAGAAGACAAAATATTAGTGGGTAATACACTCAATTGAATGGCCTTAATGAAAGTGAGATAAGAGACAGTGATCATGCTAAATTGTTTTTTTTAAACAATACACATGCACAAAGGAAGTTGATATCAGGTGCCTTGAAGAAGTAAGCTTCTCTTTAACAATAAAAGGCTTGAGTGGGAAAGGCTTGAGTGGGAAAATTCATAGTTAATAAGGATATAAATTTGTATAATTAAGAAACTACAATTCCTCTTTATTTCAAAAATTTGATATTTGCATCACTTACACTTTAATTTTGATATTTGGAATCTGGAGAAAAAGTTGCAACAAGTGAATGAAGAGTTATATCTTATTATTATATTTGAGGACTAAGTGTGAAGTTGCTTGTAGTTCCAAAGTAATTCCGGAAATGAACTTTTCATAATTGGGTAACTATTGTACGAGATACACTCTTCCACTTACATGTATATATTTTGCATCATTTCAGTAAGCAAGCTATTTTAAGCTTCTCTGATATAGATTTAGTGTCTTCCTCAAAATGTACGTGGTTCATATCTTCATTTGCATCGTATCTTTTCATAATAAGTTAAATTAATCCACTCAGTTGTTTAGATTACTATAATACATATACTTCACTTTAGCTTTCTTTTTTTTTTTTTACTCCACAGAATAGCAACGGTTTATTATGAAACGTTCTTTCAACCGCTCAAAGTCTTACACTGAACAAGGTTACGTTCCTGTAGCGACTGAAGAATCTGAAGCAGAGGACGTTTTTACATCTGATAGTCCAGTGTTAAAAAAGTCCAGTCCACGAAGAAGTTTGTCTGACTCTGGTGCAGATAAAGTCAAACGTTCAATTGACGTGGCTTCGAACACATCAAACACCGAGTCCAACATGTCGAATGCTCAGCAAAATCCAGAAGAGGTAGACATAATATTTATCCATAAGTTCTCTATGAATGTGCAAACCTGTTTTATATTGTAAATCTGTGTGTATTTAACACAATTTGTTGTCAATGTAGAGGACAGAAATTCTTCAGGGGGAAGAGGAAGACACACAGGTACAATGCTTTACTTGTAGATAAGTTTCTTTAAAGTTATCCTTCGTTAATAATGTAGATTTTTTAAATTTACAAAGTACAATATTATACATATATCACATGGCTTCGAGGGTGACATCCCAGAATATTTGCTCCGAGGTGACAGGAAAAACCCTGGAGTGCTATGTCACCCGATGCCGAAGTGGATCATGAGTAATGAGTACATATACTATAGTAATTCAAACTGTCACATTTGATTTTTTCGTCATTTAGAATATTGGAATTCAAGTACATTTTACACTGCTTTCTGCAAGTGTTATATATATTACAGTGGAGTAATATACGTATATTACAGTGGCAAAATTTACTAGTAATAGTATTTAAAATTATTTATATAAAGAGAAACCTGTTTGAATATATGCACAAAATGCTGAAAAAAAGCATTGTGCATGCTTATATGCAATTTGATTTATTTTGAACTTGAATTATATTTTATACTTGAATTGAAACGAATATCTGCATATACAATCTGTTCTTCATAGCTACCTTTCTAAGTCTGGGTTTATTCTATAGTGCTGATCCTCTGAAAAATCTTTCAACTGAAGTGAGAGATAGTCCATTCCATCTCACATGAGACTGTATATTTTAGTTTAAGTATTTTAAGATTTATACATCCGATTAAATGGGAAATTTATATATTACAGATAATTTAGGAGGACTGGTTTTTACTTTCAAAAAAATTTAACTAAATCAGTCCATTATTTAACATTTCAGTATTAACTTCCTAGCAAAACCTGAAATATTTAAAACTTGCTAATAATAGAGAAGTTGTGTAAAAATATTGATTAAATTTCAGGAGAATACCGTGGAAAATAACATACAATGGCCTACAGGAAATAAAAAAATCATTTTAGCCATTGTAAGTATCTGTTACCGATCAGTCAAAATTCAAACAAAATATGTTGATAATTCGAATTAAATTTTCAAGGTTACTTTTGAAATGATTTTTTTCTTTCTACAGGGCCTATTTACAGTTTCTTTGGTAAGTTTTTATGTATATGCCTACATGTATGTGTCGTAAGTAGTGGATTAATTTTATTTATTTTTAATTATTCTGTACTACTGAATTTTTAATTGACCAGCTCTCTTCAATATATAGGTACTCCATTTATATTCTTTGGTGAATTTCCTTCAAGAAAATAAATCTGAAGAGAATTTTAATTTACCATCACAAATGTACAGATTGAATGGGAGCAAAATAAATAGATCAGGTAAAATTAATTGTTATACCCCCGCTCCGAAGGAGAGGGTGGTATACTGTTTTACCCTTGTGTGTCTGTCCGTCCGTGTAGCTGTGTGTCCGTGTGTCCGTGTAGCTGTGTGTCCGTCCGAAACAAATTTTCGTCACAGTTTTCTCAACAACTACTCATCGTAGATGCTTGAAATTTTAACACAATCTTCTCTGAGGCATGCCATATGGTGGGATACATTTTCGCCCAAATCGGATATCAACTTCCTGTTTGTCTGTGCGTCTGTCCGTTTCATACATCACAAATTTTCGTGGCAGTTTTCTCAGCAACTACTCATCGTAGATGCTTGAAATTCTAACACAATCTTCTCTGAGGCATGCCATATGGTGGGATACATTTTCTCTCAAATCGGATATCAACTTCCTGTTTGTCTGTGCGTCTGTCCGTTTCATACATCACAAATTTTCGTTGCAGTTTTCTCAGCAACTACTCATCGTAGATGCTTGAAATTTTAATACAATCTTCTCTGAGGCATGCCATATGGTGGGATACATTTTCTTTTAAATCGGATATGAACTTCCTGTTTGTCTGTGGGTCTGTCCGTTTCATACGTAACAAATTTTCATCACAGTTTTCTCAGCAACTACTCTATGTAGATGCTTGAAATTTTAACACAATCTTTTCTAAGGCATGCCATTTGGTGGGGTACATTTTCCTTCAAATCTGATGTCAACTTCCTGTTTGTCTGTGTGTCTGTCTGTTTTAACATCACAAAATTTTCGTCACAGTTTTCTCAGCATCTACTTATCATAGATGCTTGAAATTTTAACAAAATCTTCTCTTAGGTATGCCATATCTTGGGATACATTTTTTTTCAAATCGAATATCAACTTCCTGTTTGTCTATGTGTCTGTCTGTTTCACATATAACAAATTTTCGTCGCAGTTTTCTCATTAGCTATTCATAGCGGATGCTTGAAATTTTATTACACCCTTTATTGAGGCATGCCATATGGTGGGATTAATTTTGATATGAATCTGATGTCAACTTGTCATATTTTTCTGTGCATCTGCCTGTAATTGAACTTGTGTATATATATAAACATGATAGTGCTTATTTACATCAGAGCGGGGGTATTACTAGTGAGCATTGACTCACAGATTTCTTGTTGGATATGAATACTGCATTCAGAAATACTTCACTTTGGGTATAATTTGTTTAAACTGCTTGAGGGAAGGAAAATGAGATTAATTAAGCCTGCCATTTTCTCTTTCAGAAACTACCAATTCTTGTCTTCTAACCATTGATTATACAGATCAAATCAAAGGTACCTTACTGATTTACTCTTTTTTCAATTTATTTATACGCTAATGATGTTTATGTATATTTTACATGTAAACACTTAAATTTAAAATACTCTGAAAATATATTGTAGAATATGTTGATATCAATCAAGATTGTACACCAATAGAGAACCTAACAGGGAAAGGTAAGACGTTACAAGTAATTAATTGAATTTATATTAAAAAGTTCAAAAGTTCTGAAATTTCCACTGTCTGTTTTTCCATTTTTAGTGTATAATATGCAATGTTAAAACACACAGTCCGTAATTTTGCGAACATTTCTATAGGAAAGAATGCCCCAGGGGTAGGGTATAGCTACAATGAGCTGTCAAAGATTTAACAGTTTCTTCTCAAGAACAATAAATTGCCATGATCAGTCATTTTAATAACGATGTGTATCTTCAATTATTGTGGATTCAAGTTTGTTCAAATGATAACCATCAGGGGTAGGATAAGGGCAAAATGGAGAAACGAAGTTTCAATTTGGATTTATGGGGGGAAATCATTTAAACATTTCCATCTCAAGATCAACAAAGCCTTGATCAGTAATAGATAACGAAGCATACTCAAGAAGTTTTGATTTAAGTTTGTGCAAATCATTACCCCCAGGGATAGGGTAGGTTAATATTGGGGTATCATAGCTTTACATAGGAAAAAAGAGGAATAAATCTTTAAACATGTTCTTCTCAAAAACAACAAAGCCATGATTATTCATATTAAGAAGATTAGTGATTAATGTAGATTCAAGTTCATAATAAGACACACAGAAGCAGGAAGAACCAAATGGGAGATTAAATATATATTTTACTGACAATCATAAAGTTTAGGAAAGTTCAGTTAAAACTCAATGTTGTTCTTGTTGGGTAAAAATGGTGTGTATTTTTCCTTTTATAGATATTAAATATGAATTTTGCAATCCATCACATTATACGTATCGTCCGACGAAATGCGTTTGTGCGAAAATACCGAGTAATTGTACCAAAACTGATACGAATATCAATTGTAAGTAGAATGCATATAATTTTGTGTGTAGACAATATTAATCTTATTCACTTAAGATTGAAGTTTTTTTTAATTAAACCTGTAAATTTGTAAAACTATACATGTATTTACTATATATTTTTGTTTATTTCAATCATAGAATTCCATTAAGCGCTGCTTTTATTCAAATATTTAGGCTCAGACTGCACTGGGTTTTTTCCCAAATGTCGTCATAATACCTCTCGAGTGATATGTGGGGAAATCCGAAGGTGTCTTCTCTCGGATGAAGACTGTGGAAAGTGTAACTGCAAAGGAACAGGTACCATTGCAAATTTCTGTCCATGCATTTTTTTTTGTTCTAATTATTACATTGGTTTTATTTTTGAGAAAAAACATCGATTATAAATTCAAAGCTTTAATTATAGTACTTATCAATTTATTCACAGGGGTCGGTAACATACTGTATTTAATTTTACTAATCACTTTATATACAAAAATTCCTTTTGTATATATAGTGTCTACGTAAATTTAAATATAATATATTACAAGTGTAAATTTATTTATTCTGTCAAATTTTCTACGTGATTTTATTTATTGCGCAGTTTGAGGGTAAAAAATTTATTGTAGATTTTACTGGAAAATATTGCCACTTACCAAAAGTGAGTATTCGCATTTCTACATGTATTCATACGCCAATTCATTGCACATACATTTATTAAGGGTTAATCTAAAAGTAATGATCACCATATTTGATTTTTCAAATTAAATTTAACAGACATGAAGTATTTTATACTTGTATAATCATACTCTATCTTAAGCATTCAAGTTGAAATTTCAATTCCTGACAATAGAATAAACAATTGCCTGAAAGATTTTCACTGATTTTTAAGAAAATTTCGACCTTTTTGATTTTTAAAAAGTTTTCTACATTTATTTCTGAATGCTTAAAATATTGAGCTGATTTCTGGTTTATGATTTTATATATAATGGAGTTATAGATAAAGACTGCACTCTGGGGTTTTTCGACGAAATAAAAGCATTTAAAATTTCAATAGAACTAGATTACATTCACCAGTAGGAGGCAATATCTCTGCTCGTTTAAATTAGATAAAGTATTAATATATTTCAAAATAAACAATTGTCTGTGTAAAAGAATATATGTAAACTGAGTGGAATGAGCAAATTTACATGGCGAAAGTTTTTTTTCTTTTAAAAAGCAAACAATTGTAATAAGATCAAAGGGTCAAATGGAGTTAAAACAAACACAAGAAGCACATACACCATAAGTAAATGTCTACAACTATATGCTTTTTTGCCTAAAAAATGTATCAATATCATAAAGAAGGAATTCAAAGGTCAATGCAATAACAATACTGGACAAATGTGATGATGCAAAAAATGAAAAACAGAGATAGTGTGTGAAATCAGAAAATTTGTGAGAAACGTGTTTCAGACAGCTATTTTCATGTTTCTTTTGGTTGAATTCCTTGAAAATAAGTTTTGAAGAATTCATTTCTTTTTCTTCTGTTTTTTTTTTATTTTTATACAAATATTGGTGTGCTGAAAACCAAAAAGTCTTAACTTTCATTAATATGATGATGGTAAGACAACTGTAATATGAAAAATGCCAGCTACGTGAATAATTTCTATCTGTTATTGTAGAAACTGGAATGTAGAAGGTGCTTGCCAAAGGATTGCACTTCATTGCCTCCATGTAATAACAGTACTAAAAACCCTTGTCAAGATACCTTCAATTCGACTGTAATGAATTGTACCGAAAAAGGTAAAATAGTTTTCTGTATTTCACATGTATTCATAATTTAATTCTTTTCTTGTTATTTTATAGATTAAGATGAATCTAGCGGGTTTTTTAAAAATATAATTGTATAAAATCATTTTGTCATAATAGGAAGAATTTTATGTAAGCATTATTTCAGTAAAGTTGTTGGATTGTGATTGCTATCATGATCACGATAATGTCATGATTCTTTTTAAAATGGGAACGTCAAAAAATTCTTGATTTAAACACATTTTATTGAAACATAATCAATGGGATTGGACACAAGTTATGGCAACTTAGAATGTCCTCTCCAACACAAACAAATAAAAGCAAATTTATAAACACAATACAATAATTCTTGCCCTGCAAATTTGATATCGTGTACTAATGCATCAATTTTGATATATTGTATGGCGTTAGAAATGCCATTGCAACTAGTTGCCTTGAGATTCCTGACAAATTTCATTCGATATCTTGGGCCTGATAGCAGTGGTGTATTTCAGGCAAAATTTACAATTATCTTGATTGTTTTTCATAACTCTGAAACAATCATATCAAGCCATTCGGTTATGTATAATGTAAATCAGGTTACAATGATTTCTTATTGTTCGTTTTAATTATTATTCTACTTCAATTTAATTGATGCTTCCCAAGGAGAGAAGCAAGCTTTGGAAAAGCTACAGGGCTCCCTCGGCAACGAGTTGATACAGGATCCTTGACGTCGTGAGGATGCTCCATATCTTGCGCTTCAAATTGCCTTGTGATTGGCAATATTTTGACTTTGTGTACACTTTTCTTATACCCCGGTAATATATTGACTTGAAGCCAGTTGAAGGTGATTTAAAGCAATTTGTTCATGTGGAAGTATTTACGTGTACTTATCCAAAAAAAATTAGAAAATATTTAGATAAAAAAAACGTACCTGGCTGATGCATTTTTAAAAAAAATATTATTTGTTATATATACATATATATATTTTTTTTTTTAGAAAATGAAAAGGCAAAGGACTGCTCTCTGGAACAGGATAACACAGAAAAAACACCAAATGATTATAAAAGAATTGAAAAAACGGAAAATGGAAGTGCAACTTCCCAAAAAAACACATTCTCAAACGCCACGCAGAGTGATCGTAAGACATGTTCACGGACGTCGAAGATTGGTTTCTTTGTGCTTGACTGGGTTGTTTTTGTTGCAGTAATATTTCACATTATGTATGCAATCTGTCAAAATAAATGCACTACAAGGGACTGCATACCTGACTTTTTGAAAGGCAGAGGAACCACATTTTATTATGTAGCAGGTAATGATCTTTATGTGACATTGAACATAGTTCTTATTTATGACACAACAATATACAGAATATACTTGAACATTTATTTATTGTATGAAAGAAATCGAAAGTAACGAAATTTTTCAATAATTATTACCACATGTTTGCAAATTCAACAATCTACTACTGAGACTGCGAAATAGAAATTATTCCAAGTAGAAAAATTGACATAAATTGGAATACCTTTGAAGAGTGAGACATTGTTCCGTTGTAAAGAAATTACAAAAGGCACTAAAAAATCGTTTTAAATTTGCAAAATGTTGGCTCGAAAACCCTTTGTCAAGATTTAATTTGCTTTCTTAAATTTTCATTTAAAAAAACAATTTCTCTATATACTATTTGTAAGCTACATGTGGTAATTTTGTTTCATATATGAATAAACATTAATGGTTTACGTGATGAAGTTATCTGCAAGATTTAATTGAGGAGAGTGTTTGAAACACATAGTGAGTTTTGATTCTTTTTTTTTTTTACTTTGTAATTTAGTTTAGATAGGAATAACCTATTTTCCAATGAAAGTAAAGTATGTGTTGTCATGAACCTATTTACCGTAATGAAACATATAAGAATAAAGATGACGAATACTAATATGTGTGTATTCCAATTTTTTTATTACAATTTTTACTTTACTACAATTAAGTGCTTCATCACAAAAAGCTTACCACTCATGTATATACATGATAAACATGACTAGGATCATCTTCTTCAAATTATAATGAACGATAATGATTTATTATTATTATTATTTCATATTTTATGGTGCAAAATAAATAAGGGTATAATTATTTAAGAAACACATTATAAATCGTGTTTCTATGTAATTAATTTTTGGCCATTCTCTTCGGGCGATCTTTCAAAAGAAGCTCCGGATAGTTATTTTGCCATATTTTTTCGTGATTATTCATACTGAAGGAATCTCTTAAATTTTCATAAAATTTTGTGGTCATTAGAAAATTATCATTTGCAGAAGGTGAAAATATTGCTTCCAATTCTCCTTAGGAAAGTGGAAAGCTATTTTATGTAGTAGATGTGGCTAGTTTATACTTAACCAATTTTCTGAGGAGAATGTATCCTTCTATAAGTGAAATTATTCAAATCTTAATAGATAATAAACAAACTTTCTATTTCAGTATTTTTATTGGTCGTTATTCCACCCATCGTAAATTGCGTTACGTGTTGTTCAACCGCTTGTGACGTTATTGGAAAAACAATTCCATTTGTAAAGGCGGGATTTCTAGTGGTGGTACTTTTTCTATTACGATATGATGACAAAGACAGGAGAAGAAATGTGGAGACAATGAGATTAAGACGAATGGAAACTACCAACAATTCATGATCTGTTGCAAAATTTAAAAAGACAAATTGATGAACCAGTACAAATTTTCTGGCAGATGTAGCTGTCAAAGTGAGACAGTAGAAATGTACATGTTTTAAGAAAACAAGACAGACTCAACTGAACAAAAAAAATCTTAATAATTAGTCTCTGATTTATTAACACACATTTTTAAAATCATATATGTCTTTGTTATTTTTTTTTTCAAACAATTTAAATAAGAATGAAGTTCAAAATTATGAGCTTATATGTTAACATTATTTTATCTTGTTAAATATTACACTATTATTATGTTGATTTCTTTAAAATCCTAAATGTATGAAAACATACATATTATGTTCTACTTTTTTAAATTAAAAAGTTTTATTTAAAATCGTGATGATGATTTTTTTTTAATAATGAATGCTTAATTACACTGTTATGAAGTACTTTTATTGATGTCATTTTACAAATAAAATAATCAGGTTTGTTGAACAAAATAAATGAACAAGTTATTTCGATTAGAAAAAAAAAATACCTGGTCAATTTATATATTTTATAAAATGTATTCTTTTCGTTATTATATGATTCATATTCTCGTATCATTAATATTTATCTACTTTTCTCAATTGAACCACTTTTATGGTACATGTGCAATGAAATGTTTTCTTTCTTAAATAACTCGGATAGAATTTTTCAATCTTTTTTTTTTATCATTCATAGTCAGGCTATAGTAAGAGAACTCATACTTTTACAGTAATTTATTAGTAAGTTAGTAAACGTTTGTTCAATTATTTACATCACACTTTACCAGAGTAACATAAGTTGTGTTTCATAGAATTCCTTATTACTTCAGTTCAATTGATTTTCTAATTTCAAATTAAAATTGTGAAAATGTAAAAATTGTCATTTTGCGAGTGTATTAATATTGTAAATAGAAAGTGTGTTGACAAAATCCCTGTATCTGATTTTTAAAGCTATATATTTTTGTACAAAATATATTTCATTTGTTTTTTTTTTTTTTTCATTTTTGTCAAAACTTGACATTTCATAAAAGCAGTACTGTTATTCTTCACAGTTAATTATGTTTTACTGTAACCTATGCATATTAAATCAAAAATACAAGTATTACTGTCTTTTAATCAAAAGCCATGTATTAATGAATTCTGTCATAGCTGTTTATTATATACGAAATTGTTGAATTTATTTGTTAAAAATTGTGTTATATTAAATAAAGTTCATAATATGACATTAAATCTATTTTTTCTCAATTTATAACAGTTGCCCACGTCTAATTTTCAATCTTATTATAATTTGTGTTAATAAAATTTTTAGAAGTTCCTTTCTTTGAAACTCAGTTTCGCGGCAAAATTGGTCGTTAATGAAAGTGTTTGACATTGTGTGAAACATTGTGTTTATTTTCCTAATTTCCAATGAACGCCTTTTTGGTGTCTGGAACATACGTTTCATAAAAATGTTATACTGAACAATTGAAATTTCAACATTTAAAAAAAAGAATCAAAACATTAAAAACTACAATGTTCTCAATCATTCAACAAGCTTAAAAAAAAATTTACACAAAAACAAATCTATCGTACATGTATAGAGTGTACATCTTCGTGATCTTGTTTTAAACAACATATCTTTAGCTTTCTCGGGGGCTTCTCACGTATAAAGGAAAAAAGACCCCCTGGTTTGACACCAAAAGGAAATTATGACTACACTGTAACCATAAAAACCTGAGTTGACACCATCAGGAATTAGGACATGTATCCTCGGATTGACACCATCGATCAGAATATGTAACACTCCAGGCTCCGGGGCCATATGATAAAACGGAGATAAGTTCACTTTAATCTCAGTCTCACTTTCACCAAAAGAATTAGTAGAAAAGTAAGACTACGTCGACCATTGCTTCCAAACTTTTCAATTACGAAAAAACTTGACATGATCTGGATACCGAGTGTCTGAAACATAATCCTCCATCGTGTTCATGTTCATTGCTCTACAATTATAGTCCTGCTGGACACGTTATTACAGATGACGTAAATATAGTTAATAATGAGGACATTAGATCACTTATTTTAAAAGGTCCTAAATATAGGGAACCCCGATCCTTCAACTGGCGTCGGAATTTTATATATATTATGGATTCTGTTGAAAATTACGTCAGACGATGGGCCAGATATGAAAAAGAAGACGTTGACACCTTGTCAGAATGGATAAAATGTAGTAGATCTATGTTAAAGTCGCGTATTAGAGTACTGAGGGGCAAAATGAAAACCATCTTTCCTTCTGTGTTCAATAAACCAGAAGTGAAAAAAGAATTAGATAGATTACATGATCATTACGTACTGGTCCCTGCCGACAAAGCAGGTAACAACATTGTCTTCGTTTGTAAGGCTAATTATATAAATTGTATTCTAGAATAACTTGTATTTAATTCTACAATAGTAATCCTTCGTAAACTCATACTTCCCTTTCTAAGGAAGAAATTCTTCAAAATCATATGTCAGTTTTGAATATTTTTAATATTCCACAGAGCCAAAATGAATTTGAATAACCTTATATATATTGGATTCCGAAACTTCATAAGAATCCTTACAAACAAAGATACATTGCGGGTTCCAGTAAATCAAAACCTCTTTCTACACTCCTCACTAAGATATTGACAGTAGTAAAAAAAACTTAACACACTGTGCAACCATATATTCAAGAATTGGTGTGAATCAGATGTGGATGCTAAAAAATTCAAAAGAACTTTTGGATAATTTGAAATCACAAGATTTTACCCAAATCAACAGTTAAAAACTTATGACTTTTCAACTTTATACACAACCATTCCCCGCGATAAATTAAAATCCAGGCTTTTTGATATAATTGACAGCTGCTTTTTCAATAAAAATGGAACTCGTAAATTTACTTACCTGGTCATTAGTCATTTGCAAAATTATTTTGTTAAAAAAGATTCTGATTGCACACGAAAGTACTCTGAAGTTGACATCAAGAAGATGCTTTCTGATTGACAATATCTATGTGGTTTTTGGAAACAAAGTATTCCAAGAATTTATTGGCATTCCCATGGGTATAAATTGCGCCCCATTATTAGCAGACCTATTTTTTTCATATGAAGTAGAATTTGTTCGAAATCTTATATTTGAAAAGAGGAAAAACACTTGTTGTGGCCTTCAACTCGACCTTCAGATATATCGACGACGTATTGTCAATTAACAATGGTAATTTCCATTCCTACGTCGATATGATATATCCAGAAGAGCTTGAGATAGATACAGTAGAGTCTGACACATCTGTTTAATACTTGGATATTTTACTTGAAAAAGACGTTAATGGTAACCTTACAACCAAGTTACGAGGGTTGATCCAAAAGTAATGTCACTGTGTCAATATCTTTAATATTTGGCGTCATATTATCAAATATTTTATACCAAAAGATCCATAAAAATAAATCTAATCAAACTTGAAATTTTCACTGAATTATGTTTAATTAAATTAATTTTATAGACGTTTGAAATATTAAACATAAGATTTACACCACCTCTAACACAGTAAACGTCACATTTTATAGTGTAACATTCTTAGTACATGAGACGACAAACGCATTAAAAAGCATCCTATAAAAGCATTGAATCATCCGTATTTTTAACAAAATTTTTCGGCATTTTCTAGAAAGTTGATAATAAAATGCTCTTAATTATTTTATATGATTTTTTTGTATTTTTTCAAAGAAAATAAAAAAAAATATTTACATCAAAATAATATCCTTTCTTGTAAAATTTTGCTGTAAAACAGTTACGATGATTAATAGACATAATAAAATATATAAAGAAAAGCCGTATAGATATTAAAAATTTTTAAATAATTTTTTTTTTATGAAAATAAAACACATTTATGAATATTTTTAAACCTATGGTTAAAAACACTATAAAATTAAACGAAATTGAAAAATGTTAGAGAAATTAATTTTTTTAATACTGATTCAAGAATTTTGACCTAATACTAAATTTAAATAGAGTGATCAAAATTAGCACAAAATGAATAAAGTACTAATTTATTGCCTTTTCATGTATTTACAATGAAGAAATCTATTCTTCTTCTTGACGGCGCGTTCTTCTTGACGTAATGTGCCTGGCACCAAATTGCACTTTGTATATAATCGCACATGTTTAAAAAGTTAAAATCATGCTAAGGAAGGCCTCGTTAAAATCTGGATAAAAATTTCTTCATTAATTAAAATGGGTAGGATCTGTGGCTGATTACTTTTTGAAGGCCTCGTATATGGTAAGCTGACACTTTGGCTTTTGTAAGTCAACTTCCAGATTTATGCAGCTGGAATATACCTGATCATCATTTTAGGTGGCAAAATAGTTGTAAGAACCTCATATTATGTCCCCTAGTGTTACAGCTGTTGACAGGATGTAAATGACTAGATGGTACATGTATGTCAATGTAGCCATTTACAATCCTGTACATCATGGTGGCTCGTGATGTCATCCGGCTGGACTGCAGGGTATCAAGATGGAGTTGATTGAGATTGGATGTTACGCTGCTCTCACTGCTGTAGTCGTCCATGATGTAACGTGTTGCACCACCTCTATCCTAATAATGTGGGTCTTGTTGATATGATCCCATACCCGGTACTGTAGAGGCATATTCCACCTGAGGTCTCACTAGTGTCTTATAGCTGGTTGCCTTGATGGACCGTGGGCAACAAGAAAGGTTACGACTGAGGAAAGCAGTGGTGTATGTCTTGTCGCGTTCCCTTGAGTTTTATATGGTCCTGGTAATGTTGTTACCAAAGTAAATGAGAAGATTATTCAATTGAGCTTGTTGTTATTTCATTACGACTTTTATACTTTGTTTTGGTTCGGTGAAATGCAAAGTTTGGCCATGGATGTACAAACGTTAGTCAAAAGATATGCCTTTTATTGGTGATGCGTATAATTGAGGCCAATTTCTCTGGGTTGAAGCTCATCAGCCACTCAGACTCCTATATTTTTAGATGGATCAAGTCTTACTGGAGAGTGATTGTGTCCTCCTCATTAGCTATCCTACGGTAAAGTAGACAATCATCAGCAAAGAGCCTTGCTGTTGGTTTGACTCGGGATGGTAGGTCATTGATGTCAACCAAGCACTGTGCCCTGGGTACTCCAGATGTTACAGGAGCAGCTGATGACATCTCTCCATCAACAACTACTTGTTGGCTTCTGTCGGCTAGGAAGCTTCTGATCCATTCCAGGGTTCATCCTCTCACACCATAGTGCTCCAGTTTGAGGGCTAATTTAATCGATGGTGGGGAACTTTATCAAAGGCTTTGCTGAAGTCAAGTAGGATTGCACCTACCTATTGGCGTTGGTCGAGGCTACTTCCTAGATCATGGATAGTTATTATCAGTTGACTTTCGCATGATCGCCTCTTCCTAAAACCATGTTGCTGGTCTGATAGGATGTTATTTCTCTCAAGGTGATTAATGACACGGTTATGGACTATATGCTCCAAGGTCTTACAGCATACAGATGTGAGAGACACTGGACGGTATTAGATGCTTTGGATTTGTCTCCTTTCTTGAATAATGGAGTGACATATGCTGTCTTCCAATCATCTGGGACTTTCCCTTGGTCTAAAGATGATTGGAATATCATGGTTAGTATAGGAGATACTGACGTTGCCATTGCTTTCAAAAATCTGGCTGATATGTTGTCTGGTCCACTAGCCTTGTTTGGGTTCAGGTTCTGCAATAGTTTGAGGACACCTTTTTCTGTGACTTTGATGTTATTTACCCCTTGGTAGGTTGATTGACCAAGGTCCGGTAGATTACTAAGTGACTCAGTATGGAAGACAGATGAAAACTGCTGATTCAAGATCTCTGCCTTATTCTTTGGACTGGAGTGAAGCAAACCCTCGTTCTGCCAAGGGGAGACACCTGAACTATCACAGCGCTTACTGTTGATGTACAAGTATAGCTTCTTGCTGGAATGGCCCTCCTCTCCTAACATTTTGTTAATATATTTGAGGTATAATTTCTACAGTCTTTCCTGTTGGTACTCTGGGCCTCACGATATTTTCTCCAATCATTCAGGGTGTTTGTTATGCGGACCCTCCTATGTGCACGTCGTTTCCTTCTACTGAGTCTCCGGATGTTTCTAACACACCATGGTTGAATGAAACGACTTGAAGTGAACTTTGATGGTACGTGTGCATTAATGGAATGAGTGCAGATGTTCTTAGTCATTCCACGTCACATCTAGTGGTGCAGTGTTGATGGAATGTTGCTGAAATTTGACCAGATTCTCCGTAAAATCAGAACTAATAGACTCGGTGTCTGCTTTGGACCAAAGATATACGAGTCTCCTCACTGGACGGCGTCGATGTGGCGTAGTGTTGATGTCAATCAATACTATGTCATGATCACTAAGTCCTGGAATTGGACTTCCTTTATTAAGATTGATTGATTGATTGAATATTTTTAACGCCGAGTCGGCGATTTTTCAGCCATGTTTCGGCGGTCTTTATTAAGAAGGGATGGTCTATTTGTTGCAAAGATGCCAAGGATGTTATTACCACATGTTGGGAAGTCGATGACTTGCTGACATCTAAGATCCCTAAAGTTGTCTATAAACTGTTGACTGATGGTAGTTGGATAGTTATATCCCTCAACTGAATCACATGCCCAGTTGATATCAGGAAGATTTGCGTACCCGCCAATCCATAGTGTGTGATCCAGATGTTTACGATGTAACTCCTTTAGGGTGGAACACATTTTTTTGTAGTCCACATCATTGTTTGTGGGTCTATAAATGCTGCACACAATGAAGGGTTTGTTGTTATCCTTAGAAGGGATTGATGCAGCAACCATTTCTGTGGGTGTATCTAACACGATCTCTGAGGCATCTATATTAGCCTTAGTAATGATGGCTACTCCACCATGAGAGCTGTTTGGACCGTCTTTCCTAGCAGCAAAAACATAGTTATCAGGAAGGACCTCTCTCTCGTAGATGGTTGAGCCATGTCTCATTGGCCAAGATGATGTCAGGGTCAGTGTCCTCCAGCATGCTCCAGAACGCCTCACGATTGGGTCTACTACTCTGGAAGTTTATAGATAATATTCTTGCCTTGTTATTGTCTAGTGGCTTTTTGAATTGCTCTTGTATTGGAGAAGATGCGAGAATAGGATGACAAAAAAATGAAGTGTTTGGTAGTACGTGATGGTGTCGATGATGTACAGTATCAATTCTTAAAGATGAATTGAAATCTTCAAAAAGACTGGTGTGGAAATTAGGAAGGCCACATTGACAGTAGTACCAGCTTATTGTCAAGTTCAGTAATGGTTTAACCCTTTAATCGTGAGATCACTTAACTGTACAGCATAATTCTCGTACACATATAAAATCTTAATGAAGACTTTATTTCATATCTAATGATAATAACATACAAAGAATGATTTTATGATATTTTACTGCAGTAACATAAATCTAGTACATGCCTTGTATATATTCTGGTTCATATTATGCAACAGAAAGTACTAGTAACATAAAATAAGATTTTTGACAAAATGTGCAATATTTGGTAAAGACTTTTGTAGGACATTTCCTGTTGACAATCAAGTGCACCAAAAAGAAATGCATGTACACTCAACTTACAATCACTGTAATTTTTCAAAACTTGTATCTGAGAAGATCACTTAACTGTTCAACATTTATTTCACTAGAAATGTAATTAAAAAAAATTAGAATGGTTGGGGTACAATATAAAAGTTCTAATCATCTGCAAGTGTACAGATTAAATCTCCATATGTTTCATGCAATTTTACAAAAAGACATATTCAACCCTTACATGAGAAATTCAATTTCTTTCAGCTTATGATGTTTCTCCTCCAGAACCTCAGGCATTAAATATCATATTTAAAGTTGGGCAATGGACAGAAAAAAATCTTAAAACTTATCTAACATCTTTAACAAGCCAAAAAAAGAGGGAGATTGTCCAAATCTGAAAATCAAAGTTTGTGGGGATGGGGGTGTTTGGTTGTATCATTTACAATGAATTTTATTAATACTTTACAATTACTAAACTATGCTACAGCAAAAAGTTGTGGGGGGTTGTAACCAGTCTCTCAATGAACATTATCAAAAGTAAAAGGCTATGTTAAGGGGAAAGAAGGGAGAGGATTCACCCCCTCCCTAATACTACATGTCTGTACCCTATGTAAAATATTACTCACTAAACAATCACAAGTCTATAGTCTCTTTAACTACTACAGGTGATAACTCACATAAAAGCCAAAATGATAAAAATACACGTGACAAATAGAAAATGCATTTCGTTTCCAAAAATTTTCAAATTACCAAACATTAGCTACTGAACACAACACTTAATATTGTTAAATTAAATTTATGACTGGTTTTCTCTCGGGGACAGAAATCAATATTGTTCCTCTTTCTCATATTCAAGCACAGTTATTTTCAACAGATATTCTGAACTTTTAATATGAAGGGAAGTAACTCTTCAACAGAATTAAAATGTTTATCAATATTACCGCAAGTTTTAAATGTATTACAATAAGTTATGCATTTTGGATTTCACTATGTCAATAAACGCCTCTTAAATTGAGGTTAAAATATACAGTCAAACACATTTTGTATTAGGTACTTTATTCTACCAATAGATAACTATTGCATATATTCTAAAATAAATTAAATCTTACTTTTATATCTATAATTTTATATAATATTCATATGAGCAAATTTAATCTTCCACACAAAATTTTCCATAGTACCTTTTGTTATTAATAAAATGATCACATTCTATTCATATTCTTATAATATGTTCATATTTATTCTAACGATTTGTATTTTAATTTCCTCTTTTGCATGAAATTTGGTTTTAAGCTTTAGATAAAAAGAAAATACTAGTAGATGTATCAAAAGTAGTTTCCTTTCTTGAATTATTCCCACACAAATGTATAGAGACATAATGTATCATCAAATTTCCTCCCGTTTCATACAAAAAAAAAACAAAAACAAAAAATAAGCACTGCAGCATCCTGGATTGAAATACATACATATACATGTATCAAATTTTAAATATTAGAAACCACAACCAATGCAGTAAAAAGGAATGAAAGTGTATATGAATTAACTACAATGAAGAGAAAAACTGTAAAGAAATACACCCCTCAACTATTATACAAAAAAAAATTATATTCACGCTTATAAACCCTTTCACACCATCTAAACATCTCAAGTAATACACATAAACAAAAGTATAAACAAAGTATACAGAACAAAGTCGAGAATGCTTTTTCATTATTCCAGCATCAGAGAACTAATGTTTATTATACTACCTATACAGTGAAATCTTTCTCCAAAATCTGTATCAATGCATTGTTCAAGTCAGAAAACCACCAATTCTGTAAATACTCAACATTCTCCTTTTTTCCTCCAAAGGAAGGCCACGGTTCCAAATTTAAATCGAATCATTGTTAACACAGTAACACAGACAGAAGAGAATTCTAAAGATTACTAGACTTGATAGTAATTCTGTAGTATTGCAACAGAGTTGATAGTCATATATTGCAAATATGATATACATTGTGCAATGACTTTTATTAATGAGGAAAAAAGCAGTAAACAATAAAAAGATACATGATATAGTAATATTCATATAAATTTTAAATTGAAAATATTTTTGCCTTACATGAATTGATTATGCTATATTCTTGACCAATATACATGTATGAATGTTTTCCATTCCTTATTTAAGCATTTGATTTATTAAAGTCTTACATTGAGACATTAAATTTCAAATGATCAGGATTGAGCACTGCATGGTAAAATGTTACATCTCTCCCATTTTTTTTTTCCAAAAATCAAATAATTTTGATAAAATGGGTACCTCTTTCATCAAAAAAGCCAGTTACTGTAAATGCTTAATCAACTGTTTACATAAACAACTATTTGTTTGGATTCTGTTTCATTTTTGTTTTCAGTCATTCCTAACATGTAATATATGGAAATTTATGCAAGGAAATGAAAGCACAGAATGGAATGTAAAGTATATCTAATCTACACAACATAACATACATATATAAAACAGCACCTACGCTGTTTACGGATTTCTATAAATTAAACCATATTGGTATACATCATAATAAACATTTTAAATACACAATATCAAACATTTTCACAGAAAAATGAATGCTCAGGACTTCCAAAATTATTCCAAATAACATTATCTGTTCATGAGCACGGTGTGCCACTTATTTTATATTCCCCATATCAAAGTTACTGTGACCCCCTTTTGATTCGATGGTCTGTCTTGTGATACATTGCTTAATGAGGAAGAAATTATTGTCCATGCATGCCAAAGAAACTACAGTGATAAGGCCTATATGACCCCAACTGGAATTTAACTTCAATATACTCTCAAAGGGTTCAATCCACTTTGATGCAAATTCAATTTTTTGTCCAGCAAAATGATAAATTTACAACAACATATTTCTGCTGTAAAGAACTTAATTTAGTTATAAAAGCAGATTTCTGCCCAAATTCAATTCGTATTTGGAAAATCCATTGAAATGTGCATATATATACATGTATACTTTATTTATAAAAAAATCTTAAATAAAACAGTTTTCTTTCAAATTCTTTCAAGTGGTGAGTTAGATTTTTTCCTATCAAACTTTGATTTGAGGATCACATATTGGCGAATACGGATTATAGTCCTTTGCTACACCCAAGTCACTGTTAAATTTTCTTCAATATATAATGGTCATTCCCCTTCCCAAATACATGTATCTTCAGGGGTAGAAAAGGGAATATTATTTTGTAGTACTGGCCTATGAATTACAACAATTACACAGATATTAAAGAATATTTCATCCTTGAATGTTATATTGTAATGCAAAGACACTGCATGTTCTGTTCTACATTTCTTATACTCTATTCACCAATAAAATGTAAAGAATTGAAAATGCTTTATTTTTTTTTGGCATTTCAATAATTAATACAATTAGAGCTTACATCATATTATATAATTTACCACAATCAACAATAATAAAATTTGTCTTCTCTCACAGTTTTTTTTTTGGGGGGGGGGGGGCATTAACCCATATTGTATACATGTAACATAAATGTCCCTTGAAAGTGCCTTATTAATCAAAGATATGTTGATAAAAAATGCTTACTTTAACAATAAATAAGTGAGCTTCTAGTGAGATCCAGAAAACAAAATTACACACCCATTAATTATCCAAAGTGCTAAAACATGAAATGACATCAGATATGCCAAAAACATCTTTTTCCAACTCATCTCAATTACACAGCATAATCCTAACATACTTATGCTCCACACATCTAAAACATACAAGAAGACTGTAAAATGAAAAATTCTCACATAAAAAGCAGTAATAACTTATCTACTCCTATCAACATGTAACTCCTCTACACTAACTTATACATCAGACTTATAGGTACACATTTGTCCTTTGAAGATTTTGTTGGATAATCTCTAAATTAATATGTAGGGGTCTGTTGGAAGTTTGGAGCCTCTTTCTGGGAGGTGAAGGGAGGCTGTTGATAGGGGTCGCCCGTCTCACTACCAGGGAAGGAGGAGTAAGGAGAAGACTGGGTCTGATCATCGTAACCACTTCTCGGGGCAAAGGCGTCCTCAAATCCCTCACGATAACGACGAACAGCAAAGAAAGTTATACCTCCCTGTATTTAAGAAAAAATAATTTACATTCCAGATGGCATTTTCTTTAATTTAGTAAACAAAGTGCTTAAATAAATTAGCGATTTTAAATATACAACAAATCATAAATTTAACTTTATAACCTAAAATTGTTCTATAACTAAGAAATATCATTATTCACAAAATTCAGGAAGGAAAGACTTGCCACTGAAGAAAGAGATAAAAAATAATCATTGTTTTTATATTTTAATCAATGGAAACTGTTTCATCCACAAATTATTTCCTTATTCAGCAAACACTAGATTATGAATGAAAACAGACTAAAAGACTGGATAAAAGGAAAGCTCACAGTATAATGTTTCTTCCTGCTTTTTAAATTAACTGACTGAAAATGACTCAGTACTCATACCCAAGTTATAATAGAGAAGAAGGAAAAAGCTATTGCCGCCTGGATATTGTTTTTGCCATGGTCATGAGGAGCTACATATGAATGGTTGTTTCCATCTGATTTTCTCCAGGCATCTGTCATGTAGCAGAATCCAACAAACCACAGGAAAGTCCACAGTCCTAAAAATCATCATCAATATTAAACATTCCTTTTCAAGAAATTGAAATGTAAAATTCATAGCTCAGAAATGATTTTTTTTTTAACTAAAGAAACTCAGCTATTACTAGGACAAAATAAACATCTCATCACATTCAAGATCAAATATGTGCAATAAGTATAAATGAGCAGGCTATCTGAAAATGATCAAAATCCATTTCTGTTTATTCAGTCATTGGCTTTCCCACATCAAAACATTTTCCTATACAAAGTAAAACCTAATCCATAACTTGCTCTCTATTAACTGGACTTTGGGTGTTAATGCAAAGAGTATCAACATTGATCTGAAGACCATGCCAGAGGCTATTGATTTTTCTCTTCAGTATAAGGAGGATCCTTGGAGCTTCTGGAAAATGTTTTTGCTGCCCTGCATCCTTGTCAATAAGTGTTACACCACAGAGAAGTCCTTATAGGAGAAGTGAAGGCAAATTTCTAAGCTCTGACCCCAATCAATGATTCTATGGGTGTATCTGACAGTGATGTATTCATAGAAAAGTCTGTTGATGCATTGGTTTCCTTGTTGGCATGTTGGTTCCCATATATGTACATTTCATTTAATGCAACATGTATATTCATTGTTTTTTTTAATTCAGCACAAAGCTAAAACATAATTACAAACTTGCTGTACAGTAGAACTCACAATGAGCCACTGAAATTCAGATAAGTGGAGTTAAGAGAATCATCTACAGTTCAGTGTATCTTGAAATAATCTTGATAAGGTACAATGAATGAGCACATCGAATATATGTGAGTTAAATAATATCTTGTAAAATAGTAAATAAATCAATTTTATTGAAAAATAATGTAAATATGAACATGATGAAGCTGAATTTCCAGCAAATGTTTATTCATCAGGTTTGAGTACGTAGTATTTCTTTTTCAAAAATAGACAAACAAGATGTGTTTGTGAAACATTGATGCCCCTGTATGGCATTTTATGACGAAGGTTAAAATTTCTCAAACATAAGTCAAACTCCAACATCAAAGATGTCACCCAGAGAAACCCAGAGAAAGGACTAAATTGTGTAAATAGATATACCTGGTAATATTGATAAACATGAAAGCCCAAGCACCAACTATTCAAAAGTTATGGTCAAGGTTAATGTTTTCAAAAGGTGGGTCAAACTCCAAGCTCAAGGTCATAGGGTTCAAAATTAAAGGTACACAAGGGAAGAACTTGTCAAAAGAAATACATACATGTACAGGCAAAATATAACAGCCCTAGCACAAACTGTTCAAATGTTATGACAAAGATTATTGTGTTTCAAAAGTAGGTCAAACTCTGAGGTCAAAATGTCAAGATTGTTGGTTCTACACGAAGGTCTTGTCATAATTAAGAAATACATCAATCTGTGAAATTTGAAAGCTTTAATACCAACTGTTCAAATGTTAGGGCTACAGGTTGAAGTTTTTTAAAAGTGGATCAAAAGCTAAGGTCAAGGTCAAAAATATTCATACCCATGGAATTGTCTTGTCACAATGTATAAATATGTGAAATATGAAAGCCCTAGCTGGCACCAACTGTTCAAAAGTTATGGCCGAGGTTAAAAAGTAATTTCTGCAATAGTGGGTAAAACTCCAAGGCCAAGGTCAAGAGGTTAAATATATTTGTACCCAACAAAAGGTCTTCTCACAAGGAATACACATGTAAAATAAAACCATAGCTCCATCCACTCCAAAGTTATGGGGAAGGTTAATGTTTTTGCAGGCAAACAAACAGACAGGGCAAAATCTATATACTCCCCACTCTTCAATTACGGGAGCATAAATATATTAAATATCATTTCATCTTTGATATTGAAGTGGAATGGAATTATTTAAGCTGTTTTTATAAATGAAAGCCTTTTATTGATAGAGCTAGACTGTATCATATGATAATGACCTGGGAGATAACGGATTATGATTAAAAAGCTGATCAAAACCTTTCAAAATTGTAGGTAAGTCATGGTTAGAGTTAGATGCTTCAAAGTAAAGCACAGTCAGTCAGTCAAGCAGTATAGAAAAATAAATAATATTGATAAACAAAATTATGCATCTAAAACAATTGTTTGCATTATAAATTTCAAATTATACAGAAATGTTATTTTTAATGAGTGCACTGATATTGGCCATAGTGTGAAATGCATATGGACAGTATTTTTTGAGAATCTCAAGATGCTACAAAATGTTTTTGACGTTAACGTTACAATGCTGTTGAGTTTGCTATTTTTATACATCATAATACCGTATAGCTGGTTATTTCAGTGGGGTGCTAATTTTGGCATTTGGATGATAATCCGCTAAAATTTTCATCTCTAAAATAGTCAGTACTCTTTTTAGTGTCCATCTGGAAAGAGCTGAAAGCCTGTGTCCACTTAAATAAATTACGCTAAAATTATTGGCATACCTTTGAGCAGACAAAACACTAAATTTTTTTTACAACCGTCAAGTATACGGTATATTCATTTCAAATCTCTTGAATATTGTATAATTAACATTGACATGGTCCACGAACTTTCCAATCAACCTTCATATATACAACAAGAGGCCCAGGGGCCACAGCGCTCACCTGAGCACATTGGCTAGGAAAAAGCACATATCAGATCAGAACTGAAAGTTTACTGAAGGGGGGGGGGGGGGGGGCTTGAATTTTAACCCCCATGGGGTCATGATTTGAACAAACTAGAATCTACACTACCTGAGGATGATTCCATATAAATATCACTAACCATGGCTTTGAAGTACTTGAAAAGAAGATTTTAAAAGGTTTCCCTATACATCCCTATGTAAAACTTTGGTCGGCCATTTTGGCCCCAACCTAGCCCAGGGGGTCATGATTTGAACAAACTTGAATCTACACTACCTGAGGATGATTCCACATGAGTTTCATCTTTCCTGACCCTGTGGTTCTTGAGAAGAAGATTTTTAAAGATTTTTGCTATATATTCCAATGTAAAACTTTGGTCTGCCATTTTGGCCCCACCCTACCCCCGGGGGTCATAATTTGAACAAACTTGAATCTACACTACCTGAGGATGATTCCACTTGAGTTTCATCTTTCCTAGCCCAGTGGTTCTTAAGAAGAAGATTTTTAAAGATTTTTCCTATATATTCCTATGTAAAATTTTGGTCGTCCATTTTGGCCCCACCCTTGCCCCAAGGGTCATGATTTGTAAAAATTTGAATCTACACTACCTGAGGATGATTCCATATGAGTTTCATCTTTCCTGGCTCAGTGGTTCTTGAGAAGAAGATTTTTTTTAAATGCCATTATTTTTTTTCTCTAATTCATAATTATCTCCCCTTGGAAAAGGGTGTGGCCCTTCATTTGAACAAAGTTGAATCCCCTTCACCTAAGGATACTTTGTGGCAAGTTTGGTTGATATTGGCCCAATGGTTCTTGAGGAGAAGATGAAAATGTGAAAAGTTTACGACGATGATGACAACAACGACTACAACGACGACAGACAACGGACAAATTTTGATCAGAAAAGCTCACTTGAGCCTTCGGCTCAGGTGAGCTAAAAATTAATATGGACATTTTAATACCTTGCATTATGTATATTAAAATGATAATTTTTCTGATGACATGTTTGTACAAGCATAAAATATATTGGTACACCTTACAATAATACTGTGTGATTGCAATGAGATACATTTATCTTAAAAGATAACCTACTGAAAAAAAACATGCCATTCAAATTGCTGTCAAAATTCTACTCTCTGACCTAGATATAATTATATCTGATAATTTCTTTCCTGGTTATAAAGTTACTTACCAGAGATAGCCATATCAGCGAGGACAACATATTTTCGATACTGCACACTGCTGATGTTTTCAAATACAGCATCAAGAACTAAAAATCCTAAACAGAGTAGAAAAGCAATGATTCCAATTCCTGTTCCATAACCACATGCATTAGGGTCATCATTCATTTGACAGTGGCCTGCATACCACCCCTCAGCTAATATACACCCAAACACGATGATTGAAAACAGCTGAAATAGAAACCATAAAATATTGTAAATATTAACAAAAAATAGTTTCTTTAATTTTCCTTGTGTTTTCAATTGCTTGTTTAAAAAATAGTATAGTTAGGTATAAACATGATAAAAAAAAGACTAGCTATCACTAGTTTTACTTGCACAGCTAGACTGTAACATGCATTTGTTGTGCAAAAAAAAATCTAGATGACAGTCATGACACTCAAGGGAATTTCCCCACCTATATAAAACTTAAAAGATGTGATCTCCCGGTTATTTTGGTACTCATCCTAAACTCCCAATTAGGAGAGGAACCCCAGATCCCCTTTGACTTTCCAAAATGTCCCCTTCTATTTCAATTCTTCTATAGGGACAATCCTGTTATACTAATGATATAAATTTAATTCACTTAATGACTTATTAAACCTCAGTGAAAACCAATGTTTTTGCATGTTGTACAGGTCAAGTTTGAACCCACCACTGAAGAGACTAGAAGTTCCAATGGTTCAAATATTTATGCATTGCAAGTTTTGCAGCTCTCCGTGTGTATATGCTGTATTAATTTAAATTAACCGCTTGTAGTTGTACTGTGAAACATCTTACCATCTGACTTTAACCACAGAGCTTTCTACCATAAGGATGTACATTGACCTTGCCAATGTCAATGTCTACAACCAGTGTGTTAATAATTTAGTTATGATGACATGATAATCTTACATTATTTATCCAATCATGCAAGACCAAATCATGTGAGAGCATGTATTTTGCAATAGATTTTTTTTAATATAAAGTTTCCATGAAGAACACAATAGCACTTGTCTATTTATGTAACAAACATACTGGTGTCATTGTGTGGAATAATCAGAGAAGAAAAGATCACATGATTTTAATACTTTTTATCTAAAAATAGATTAAAAATCCTTGCAGAAAAAAAAAAACAGATCTAGTCCATGATAAAAATATTACTAACATCAATAATCTACAATTTATCACCTCGTTATTATAACTTTAAAATAATTTCTCTGTTAACATGGTTAAAACATTACTGACTAAAATTCATAACTCGCTCTTAGTCTAAATGGTAATTCTATCATCTGTTGACTGATTTTCGTTGATCGTAGAATGAAAAGGGAGATAATTTCATTTGATATTGACAATCTCTAAGAAGGTAACAATCGTCATTCGTTCATACCGTGCTTCCAAGCCTAAGTATAACTTGTGGTTTCTTTATAAACTGCACGGGATCAAAAGGAGCACCGGCCATTCCTGCCCCAAAGGCACCACTGGTACCACCTCCTGCAGACATGGTTTTATTTGTAGCAGAACATACACACACTCACGAGGAAATGACGTCAGGGTAATGTATTCATTGTACAGAGTTATCGTTCGTTCTGGAAACGAATATTTTTATAATTTTTTTTAAGGGGGGATATTCGTTTGATCCCTTTTTTTTAATTTAAAAAAATGACAAAAGTATCGGTCAAATGCATTGCATTAAAAAAGATAGAATATAAAATCACTACCTAGTCTAATCACTACCCACCTAAATTGGTGACGTAGAACGCATATTGCACCATCGGGCGGAAAGAGAGACTACTGAGTACTGTTACGTTACTGAAGCTATTTTTGTCTACTTTTGGTTATAAAATGCCATACACGTCACCAACAGGCACTACTTCAGTTTTAAGTTTGACAAAATCATAACAATTTTTATTACGTAACAACAAAACACAGATTAATGCCGAGCAGAGTGATGGATCCCATTTCAACTGACCACGATTTATGCCCTGTTTGCCACGAGGTAGTGCAGGTTTTTGCGATCGGTCATTGCGATCATCCGATATGTTACCGATGTTCAACCAGAATGCGTGTACTCTGTAACCACATGTATTGTCCTATTTGCAGGACTGATTTGAATCAGGTAAATTTTAAAGTCCATATAGATCACAATAATTATCAGTGTAAAACATAAAAGGAAAATTATATTTCTTCATTATTTTAGTTTCAGTTATATGAGACAAAAGTCAACTGGTCAAATATATATTGTTCAATATTATATATATTTTTAAAATTTACATAAAGCATAAAATAAATAAAAAAATAAAAATAACTCAGACTACATAGTCTATTAAATAGAGAAATATGTGCTTAATTTTTTTGGCATATATGATGATTATATATGTGCAAGACGTAATGTAGGCCAATCAGTATGTTGAATACTGCTTCAACTTTTGCTTTCACTTTTAATTCTTTTTCATCAGAGTTCAATACTTTTATCTATGTCGTAGACAAAATATTGAACTCTTTTCAAAGAAAATCAAAGTGGAAGCAAAAGGTAAAACAGTTTTCGGAAAACCTGCGTCATTTCATAACTTTGATAACTGACACGAAAAAGGAAGATGATATTTGCAAATTTCAACTTTAAGGGTTGGAATGCAAGATGGAGGATTAAACATTTGAATGAAAAATTAATGGCAAATGACAATTTTCTTTTAAAACTTGTTACCTAGGGTTAACCGTTTCCCCTTTTTATTTCTATAAATATATAAACTGTTTGAAAAACAATTAAGTCTTCTGTATATGTTAATAAGTCAGAGGCATAAACAGGTTATTTTCAAAAATAACTCATGACAAATGATTTCCTGGGAGGGGTTGGGGGTGGCAGAGGTCAAAATGAGAAATTTTTTGTTTGTCAAAAATTTTAAAGTAACTGTCAGGCATCACAAGTTACATGCTAAATTAAAGTGCCCCATACATTACTGTTACCGACAATTATTTAAATTCCAAAAGCAATATTGTTATTTTGTTTATATATTGAAATTAGTGGAAAGTGAAAAAAATAAGGGTTGTATAGCTAGAGCATGTAGAGTGAATACTAGTTATAAAAGAGATACAAATTCTTTCAATTCAATTTCTAGGTTTCTGAACAAAAAAATCAGAATATAAGAATATATTGAACAACTGAAAATCACTTGTGCAGTACAATGTGTATAACCAAGATGAACAAAATAAGATGTAATTATATTTATTTCTTTTTAAACAGGTTTACATGGTCCACAACAAAGTTAAATGTTCGGAAATTCCCCGACATGGCTACATCCCAAACAGAAAGTACAAAATATTTTTTGAAGACGGGCAGATTCAGAAAAAGTTTGAAAAGCTTAATGAATTCAGGTGTCCAAAATGCAAGATGTTAGAGAGAAATTTGAAAGCATTACAGCAGCATCTCTCAAAGAATCACACACTCTTTTTCTGTAGTTTGTGTGTGGACCATTTGAAGGTAAGATATTTTGGTTTCTAAAAAAGGTTTTATGAGACAGAAAATCATGTGTTATCAAATAAACAAATGTTGTGAATATTAAACAAACAGCAATCTTCAAATCTGTTCTGTAGTAAACATATGTTTTGAGTATTAGTTGTCACAAAATGACCAGTGCCTTCATGCAATATTTTCTGTAACATTTATACAGATTTTCCCATCTGAACGGAAGGTTTACAACCGTCAGGATCTGGCACAGCACCGTCGTCAAGGTGATAAAGACGACACCTCGTATAAGGGACATCCGCTCTGTCAATTCTGTGACGAACGCTACATGGATAATGATGAGCTCTTCAAACATCTGAGAAAAGACCATTATTATTGTCACTTTTGTGAAACAGATGGCAGCCATGATTACTACAGGTTTGATTGTTAATGAAAAAAAATATATTGTTGTAGATATCACACAGGTATTTACTTATTTAAAAAAGGCTAGACATAGATAGAGTGTATGATTAGTAAATCTGTTTGACGATATATGAAATCCACATATACATGTATTATATAGATACATGTATCACTTTGCTACATGATAGTGCTTCTTTTATGTAAGGATACTTTTTAAAATGTTGATATATGTGTGAGAATTAGGGATTAGACTTATACACTAAATATTTCTAAACTTGATACACTAAATATGTCTAAACTTCATACACTAATTGTGTCTAAACTTATGTGAAAAACAAATATGATAAAATGAATTAATCCTATCCTTCTAAATTTCCAGTGATTATGCAGACCTTAAAGACCATTTCCGAGCAAAGCACTTTCTGTGTGAGGAAGGGGATTGTGCCAATACCCAGTTCACTCACGCCTTCAGATCCAAAATAGACTTCCAAGCTCACCAGTCAAATAACCACTCAAGGACGTTGTCCAAGTCACAAGCAAAGCAAGCCAGGACGATAGAAGTGGATATCCAGCTGGCTCCCAGGAACAGGAGGAGAGATAAAGGTTGTAGTATTATAAAATCTAGGAACACCAAAATGTATATTATTTTGACTCAATTTAATTTAAATAAAACAGCTACCCTGTTAGATAAACCTTAAACACAACAAATGTGCATAAAAAAATTAATTTGCCATTTTTTCCTTGCATTGTTCATTTGCGTTATTTAACTTTTGAATGTCACAAATGGCTGTTATGACTGTTAAGCACACCAGTACAGAAGGGTGCTAAATTCACATTAAACGTGAACAAAATAAACAATTAAGAAGATGGAAAATTAGAGAATGTAAATATAAGCATTGAATTCATATTTTTGGATGTCGTCGGTTCTATAACACACCTGGCCGTGCCGACAAATTTATCATACCACACTAATACTCGGTATTCAGTTTCTCGGCACTGCCAGGTGTGTTATAGGACCGACAACATCCAAAAATATGAATTCAATGCTTAAATTTTTGCTGGAATTTTATCATATGGTTTAAATGAGAATATAATGGCATAAATTAAAATTGTCAATTTAAATTTAAAGTCTATAAAATCTGTAATTTTAAGTTGGAAGACCCATGTATTTTGACTTATTTAAAAAAAATTGTTTGTTTGCCCTTTTGTGTTCAACTGACTAAAAATGCTCAAACTCAAATTTTTTTAATTTTCAGGAAATGACAATTTTTTTTTATTTTTTCATTCCATCAACAACTATTTCGAGTGTTATAATACCTTTTATTTTTATGCTTCCCTTTGAAGAAGGGAGAAAATGTATTGCTTTTCTGCTGTGTGGGGGTCCACCAACAGTTTTCATTACAGAGGTTGCACATATACTGAACTGAAATTTGGTAAACAGATATCTTGGTAAGGTTCTGTTTTGGGTATGATTGAGCAATTTTTGACAGAGTTATGCCCCTTGGACTTAGAAAATTCTAATTATTTGCAGTGTCTGTTCAATTTCTTTGCATGTATGATGAGGGGAGAGGGCTAGTGTGTCGTAAACATCCAATTCTCTTGGTATATTTGGAACACTCAGCCATTGATATTGAAAATTTCGGGGAGGGGGGATTTTTTCCACTTACTTACTGACCCAACTTTTTTTTTTATCCAGAGATGGGAGGGGGCAAGCAAACATTACTTACAAGGTGGCGTTACAACAGTCTTACTATTCTAAAACATGTGCAGGCATATCCTACAGATAGAAAAAAGAAATATTTGATGATTATTATAATGTTTTCATTCACTAGGAGTCATAACTGCCAATGACTATGAAGATGCACCTGTACAAAGGGGTGGAGCCCAAGGGAGAGGACAAGGGAGATCAGTGAAGGATAGATTTAGGTAAGGAAAAAAGTTCTGATTTGTTTCTCTTATCTGCAGATAAAAAGATACAAGAAATACCAAGGTTAATAAATGTTACTGAACATATTTGCTTGAAATATTTATAATGAAATGAATATATGTGTTAAAAAATGAATGTGGATATGGAGAGAAACATATTTATTCTTAAGTGCAAATTTTCAACCTCTGGACCTTCTGCTTATCTGTTCTTTTTGTTTAATAGACAAGTCAATTCCTTTAAGAAATCCACCGGTTGAAAAAAAATATCATCGAATATTGATATTTTATAAAAAGACGTTACAGATTTCTAGGTATAGATTTTTGTTGACAGGGATGAGGACATGAATAGAGCAATCCAGGCTTCCTTGAGTGTCATGACAGAAGAGAAAATGAAGCAGTCTAAGGCAGTAGAGGAGGAGAGAAAGACACCCTCACCAGAACTGCTGCACGACACTGAACAGTTCCCCAGTCTAGGTAAAATAAAAGAAGAAGCGAAACCTCTGCGGTCTGATTCCCCTGCTAATGTAGACTCTGATTCAGAGAAAACAAGTAGCTCACTTGCACAAAGGTTAGCCAAGACCTCCAACCTATCTGTTCAGCATGGAGCAATGTCTGTGAATGATTTCCCATCTCTGTTAGTGAATCCGTCCAAACCAGACATCATGGTAAATGTTACAAAAGCTACAAAGCCTGTGCCAAATTCATACAGTGTAGTGTCAAAATCAGGACCTGTAGGAGAGGATTTTCCAAGTTTACCTTCAGGTAAATCAAAAAGAGCATCTTCTGCTACTATAAGCCAATGGGGCAAAAAACCTGCTTCTGGTGGAAAGAGCTTAAAAACTGAAACACCTCAACCTAGTCGTCCGCCATTAGAGGTTTTGATGAGTGATCCCTCTAGGAAAGGAGAAACTAAAAAAGAGAAACAAAGGAATCCAAGAAATCAAACGTTTACCTCAGACAATGACTTTCCTTCATTATCGTCAGTTGGAGTTGAGAATGCTAATACTGACTGGTTTAGGAATGTGACAGAGAATTCTAATAAGAAAATGAAAAAAGAGAAACCTATTGATTGGTTCGATATAAACAATGATTCAGATGAATTTAATATTGATAATATAAGTGGTGATAAGAATAATAAACAGTTAATTTCAGAGGCATATAAAGAGACCAAGAAAAAGAAAAAGACTAATAAAAAAACGAAAACGTCTACTAGTGCTACGAAGTTGGGAAGTGACAGTGTAATCAGCACTACTGCCTCACTGGATAATATAGCAACCTCATTGTTAGGAAACTCTGTATCAAGTTCACAAGACAAGAATGTTCAAAAGGTTAGTAAAGAAGCACCTGTTGTGAAGAAGGAAGTCACTACTTCAGAGAAAGCAAAAACCAAAACACCAATCCAAGATCCTATTGAACATGTTTCAGATCTTGCTACAGATCTAGTTTTGGAAGAAAAACCAGAGGAGGAATTTATCCCAGTAAGGCCTAATGAGAAGAAGTCAAGTAGATTAGATTCTTCAGATTTCCCTGCTTTGTCAGCTGTCAAAGGCCCTCCACCAGGCTTCAGTAAAGCCAAAAGTAAGCCTCCCCCAGGCTTTGACAACTCGCAGACCTCTATGTCCTTCCCCACCTCAGGGCTAGCTCCACCACCAGGGTTCCCATCTTCCTCTCTTGCAAATTCCAAAGATCTGAATTTGAAGAACTTGATGGATTCTTTTTCCAATGGTAGTGAGGTTCCCAGCACTGATAGTCCAGCTATGTTTATTGAGAGCTTTCAATATGAGGAACCCAAGGATTTCCAAGCTAGAAACAAGGCGCTAGTCATGAAAATCAAGGATGTGTTTCAAGACGATGAGGACAAGTTTACAAAATTCAAATCAAGTTCAAGTGATTTTAGAGGAGGAAATGTGTCTGCCATGGAATATTACAACAAGTGTAGTGAACTTATTGGGTCAGAAAACTTTGAGGAAATCTTCACAGAGCTATTAGTTTTGCTTCCAGACATAGAAAAACAGCAGGAGCTTCTAGAGGCACATAAAAAATGTTTGAAATCCAAAACCAGTTCTGAAAAAGTACTTAAAATCAGTGGCAAGAGTACAACTGCTCCATGGAAAAGCCAGACGGAGTTTGTTACTTGCACAACCTGTCGTCAAATTTTGCTACAAAAAGACTATAACCAACACGTAGGCATGCATAATATTGAAGCTGACTATCCATCCCTGGGCTCTAATGTTACCCCTTCACAAGGACCGGGAATGAGAGCTTGGATTAAGGCCAACTAGACAGACAAAGCTGGCTCATCTGATCGTCTATACCTCAAATTCAATGGCTGTAATTCTGAATGAAAATCACTGAAAGTTTTATGTGTTCTAGTATCTATTTTGTTATTGTTCCCCTATTCACAACCACTTTGAAATTCTTCATATTTGAATGTAAATTAATCTTCAGTAGCTTTTGCAAAGAATGACCTTTATATTTAGCATTCTCATGTTTCACCATTGCTGCTCTGTGCAATAAAAAATGTTTGAGAAAAAAATGCCACAGATTTTACCAAGATATATTGTACAAGGGAATGTTAAATCTCATTTACTACTGTCCATAGCTTAAATTTATTTGATTGATCATTTATCCCTCCTTACACTACACACACAAGGCAAAAAAAAATTAATTCCTTGGTTCTCAGGCCCTCCCTCATCTCTTCCAAGGGTGCCTCATTGACCCTTTTTATTGCTAAATCAATAAAATATAAACACCAAATCACCTCCCTCATCATTTTTTGAGGTTTTGTACAATGTAAAAAGCTGCCTCATCATGTTTTGGGTGCAGTAAAAAAGAAAAAAAAAATGCCTCCCTCCCTCATCATATTTCTTGAAAAAAGGCCTGAGAACCAAGTAATTAACTTTGCATGGCCCAAAAGCTCTGATTTTATGGTATTTTTAATTGATTTCTTGAGTTATTTTCCTTTAGATCTCAAATTTAAATTAAAACCTACAGTCTATTACTCAATTTGTAGTTGATTCAAACATTTTTATCATTTGAATATTCAAAGATAAACTGACACTGCATTTTTCCCCATTGAAAGAATTAAGTTTTAATTCTAATGTTCAATACTTTTTTTTCCTACTAGGAAGTAAATGTACTGGTACTTTTTAATGAAAATAAAAAAGATAAGTTCTTTATTTAGCCCTTAATTTTTTCAGTGTCCAAAAATGCATTTGGATTTAGTGTGTAGAGAGTCTTTTAAAGATGTAAACTATCACAATGGTTGTTTAGTGTCTTTCAATCTCCAAGTATTTTTTTTCTGTACATGTATTATTTAATTGAGTCGAAAGATGAATGTTTGAAAATCTAGATAAAATTTGATTGGTTATGGTATGCCCGTTATGTTAAATAAATATTATTTTGATTAATATCTTTATTCATTTTGAAGTGTGATTTTCATGTTTTTACCTTATTAAGGCTTATAATAGTGTCAGTATGTGTAAGTTCTGAAAAGCTTTATTGTACATCTTTCTCTTTCTTCACATTGTTTTTGTTTAATTTTATAGTCATTACCTTTGCAGAAAACAAAATTTAGACAGCCAAATTTTAACATTAATGATTATGTTGCGAAGTTATAAAGAAACATTTTATATTTCTCTTTAGCACCCATTATGTTTTTACATCATGGTGATATAGCAGTGAGCTTTAGTTTTACTTTATGCAGTATGCCCACAAAAGATATGATTAAATAGGAATGTAAGCACATACAAAGTATGCAGTACCATGTTCAATGTCATCCAATTTTTATATTGATTTAAAGAATACTAGTATGGATTATATCCCTTGAAAGTGAATCCTACAGAGCTTGTATTATTTATTAAAATTTTGAAAGATATACATAGAGTTTGTTATAAAAAAATAATTTGTAAGATGAATTGAAAAGATGGCAACGTGTGAAAGTATGTTAGTGTTATTTATTATATAAGCCTGTCTAATGACTATCTAGCTGACCCACTACTCAGTGTGTTGATAATTCGAGGTGTTGGTGACGTTTTGTGATAAAGCGTTGAACAATCTACAATTTTTCTTGCATAAAAATGTATTTTTTCTAAATGCTAAATGGGGAAAAGTTTTTGATTCATCTGAGCTGAAAGCCCTGGGGATCTTGATTGCCCAACGTACAGTATCCATCCACCTGTCTGTGTAATTCTTTTTACCTTTTTTTTTTAAAAGAACCGTTTGCAAGGTATTCTTTAAAAAAAACTTGTTTTCCTTGTCATATTTGCCTCAGATTGACAAAGAAATCCCCCAAAACTTAATTGCACACCCACAGGTTACCACCAGTACCAATTTTATTCCAAGAAGATTTATCTACTGAGTAAAATTTAAGAATAGTTCTGGAAACCATGTTTTTGTAAAAAATGAAAATTTCAAATTCTCATTGCTCATTTACTGGATACCTACAGATGACTACTGGTTAAAGTGTATGAGGAGTTCTTAGAAAAGGTTTCTCAACCCCTTTTGGGGTTAATTTTAAAAATATATTCCATGCACATCCACAGGACATAACAAATTGCTTATATGGAGAGATTGTGACAGAATGGGGGAATGGACAGACAGGCCAATAAAACAATATACCTAAACTTTCTAAAGAATGTGTGCATATATAAATCCTCCAGATCTATAACTTTTTCATGGAAAACAATTTTTCTTAAAGACCCTTTTTCCTTTAATACCACTTCCGACAACCTAAACTATTTAAAACGTCTATACCTCAGATCATGAAGTGACCTCATCACCGAAAAATTATGCAACCAGATCAAAATAATTGCATATCATACCTTTTTTTTTTCAAAGTGCATTATTTTGGCCGATATTAAGGTACTTCGATCCTCAACAAGGAAGGATAATTTATAATTTAATTCAAAAATTCTCAAAATGTAGCTTGAAAATTAAATCTTTTCATGCAACAATTTTCATTTCATACCTCCCAATGTGCTTCATATTTCTTTGAAGTTCTCAGAAAAGTCTTAAAAGTCGAAATTTTTACCCAATAAAAGAATTTTTAAAATAGAAATTGGGGTTCTTTTAATTTAATCATAGATACCAATGTTTATCAACATTATATGAAATATAGAAGTGATTTATACGTGGTGTTTTGCAATGAGAGGAAAATCTTTATATACTATGCATTGTAAAATGATCAAGGTAAGTATTTTAGTAAAAGAAACTAATTTAGAGTACTTTATCTGTATAAAAATTAATTGTACAATTTCTCCAAAAGCTTGGATACCTATGATTCTTATTTCTATAAAATGTGTTTGTCTATCAAAGAATTGGAAAATGCATAGTAGGTGTTTTATACACATTTCCTGAAAATTTATTCGAGATTTACTTATTTTCCTTATGTAAAATAAATATGATTAACTTTTAAGATGAAGTTTGAAGAATTATTCTGGGTAAACACATTAGCTGAGAATTCATAGATATTTTTGTGAGCATTTTTAATTAGTCCATGCCTGATTTTCAGAACGTGAGGATCCGAGTACCTTAACACACTTTGAAAAGAAATTTAATATTTTCTAAGTGTGTTAACTTGGTCCCAAATTTTACACGCTCTTTGATTTTTTTCAAAGTTTGTTGTAACAGTGCGGCAAAATCATACTTGCGGATATACATTTTAAAAAACCTGATCTCATATTTTATATAAATGTCTTATCATCCATTGAAATATACTTAGTGATGTTGTAAACATGTGACATAAACTTTAGGAATTTCGAATTAGCATTCTCATCCAATTTCAGACCAAAATATTATTTAAAATGTAAACCAGTTTCCCAGAACTCCTCTCGCGATTTATGTCAGATCTATGTTACAATCTCGTATTAAAAGATTGCGGGGCAATATGAAAACCATCTATCCTTCTGTATTCGACAATCCAAAAAGAATTAGATAGATTACATGATCAGCAAGTACTGGTCCCTGCTTACAAAGCAGGTAACAACATTGTCTTCGTTTGTAAGGCTCATTATTTAAATTGAATTTTAGAAGAACTTGGATATAATTCTACAACTGGTAATCCAACTTATACTCATAGTCCCCTTTCTAAGGAAGAAATTCTTCAAAATCATATGTCAGTTTTGAATATTTTTAATTTCCCAAAGAACCAAAATGAATTTGAACTACCATATGTATATTGGATTCCAAAACTTCTTAAGAATCCTTACAAACAAAGATACATAGCAAGTTCCAGTAAATGCTCAACTAAACCTCTTTCTTTACTCCTCACTAAGATATTAACAGTAGTGAAGGAGAAACTTCAAGACTACTGCCCAACAACATATTCAAGAAGTGGTGTAAATCAGATGTGGATACTTAAAAATTCCAAGGAACTTTTGGACAATTTGAAATGACAAGATTTCACCAAAATCAACAGCTTAAAATCTTACGACTTTTCAACTTTGTACACTACCATTCCCCACGATAAATTAAAGTCCAGCAGGCTTTTTGATATCACTGACAGCTGCTTTTTCAAAAAAAAAAAAGGAACTCATTTTTCTCACCTTGTCATTGGTCATTTGCAAAATTAATTTGTTAAAAACATTGTGATTGTACACACAAGTACTCTGTAGTTTACATAAAAAAGATGCTTGAGTTTCTGATTGACAATACATGTATCTATGTGGTTTTTGGAGACCAGGTCTTCGAACAATCTATTGGAATCCCCATGGGTTCCATTGTGCCCCATTACTACCAGACCTATTTTTGTATTCATATGAATCAGAATTTGTCCAAAATCTTATACATGAAAAGAAGAAAACACTTATTGTGGCCTTCAACTCGACATTTAGATATATCGAAGACGTTTGTCAATTAACAACACTTCCATTCTTATTTCGATACGATATATCACTGTGAGTTTAAGATAAAAGTTACCACAGAGGCTGACACATCTGTTTAATATTTGGATATTTTACTTGAAAATTTTATTGATGGTAATCTAACAACCAAGCTCTATAATAAACGTGACGACTTGAACTTTACAATCGTCAACTTCCCTTACTTACGCAGCAAGGTACCTTCATCACCCGCATACGGAGTTTTTATATCTTAGTTGATTGGCTACGCAAAAGCATGCTCTACGTATGAACAATTTCTAAAACGAGGTAAATTACTGACAAACAAGTTGATGAAACAGGAATATCAGCAGTCTCGTTTAATGGCATCATTTCGTAAGTTCTATGGTCGATATAATGTCCTTGTCAGCTGCAAATACAATTTATCATTAAGTAAAATGCTTACTTACGTTTTTTCAAACTAATTGTTAGTCCATTATTTATACACTAAATTGACGACGGATTTTCCCGTTATTTCCCGATCATGAAAAGAAGCACACGGCGGTTGTGACCGGTTGGCAGGGGATGCTCACTCCTCTATGGCACCTTAGTAAGATCATTTTTTGAGGTCCGTGTTTGCTCTGTGCCTATTTTGTATTATTTTATGGATTTTTTTTAATCTTGAATATTGTTCGTTTTCTCCATATGTTTCATGGTATATCAGTTGTTGATTTATATTTTGAAAATTATTTTGACTCATACAAATTTTTAAAATCAATGTTTTGGGGCAAAACAACATTTATTCTGTTTTATTTCTGACATCGCATATCTTTTTTCAGCATCAGTCACTAAATGACAATTAAATGGCCAAAGGAAAGTTAGGTTCTACATTCTAAATACATCATATTATCGTGGATGTCTTTCTTATCTTAAATATGTTTATTGATCAATTGTTAATTAGAAAATGCTTGGAAGGTGTTTTTATTTATTACATTTCTTTAAAACTTATTCGAGATTTCTTTAAGTTTCCCCATATAATATGATACACTCTAAGATTAAGTTTGAGAATTACCCCATTTAAATACATATTATCTTGAGAATTCAAAAATATTTTATGAGCTTTTTTAATCATTCATTGCTTGCCATGGTTTTACGAACCTGGGGATTGGACTACCTTACCTCAGTTTCAAAGTTCATGTATCTTACTGCCTTGCTTAATAGTCTAGTGAAACGATGTCATTTATTATTATCAATAACTAGTATCTATTGTCCTGTATTTTCAAAAGCGTAAGAATTGACGTAGAACAATTTTAATCGGACGTGATTTCCTCAACCTCCCTGTCTCATATCCCCAAGGAGTCTAATTTTACTGAACGAATGACGTCGACTTCGTATGAAGACAAGATGTCTTTGATTTCTGTTAATTAGTGCTTTTTTTCTGGACAGTATCTCCTCGTTCTGAATTTTATGTTGTATATGGACTAGGTGTGTTTTTGTTCCTCTGCAATATTTGATTACATTAATCGCCATCAATAAAATCGGTTTGCTTAATAATACAGTGAACTCATTTAGGTTTCAAAGTCGGTGATCTT